>NC_040903.2:55637015-56249403 GCF_004126475.2 Phyllostomus discolor
AGTTTACAGCGAGGGTAGATTTTGGGCTCAGTGACCGTGGCCAGACAGCCAATCAGGGCCAAAATGCTGGCAGCCTTCATCCTGGGGCCCATGGAAGGCAGAACCTGTCAAAAATTAGAAGACCAGGTCAGACAATCTTGCTTTGTCTTGGGGTTAAGTCCGTCACCAATGAGAACTTCAAAATCTGCCAGCCGCAGATGTTGAAGGCCAGAATCAGGGAACAACGAAGTACGAGAGGGTCCAGCCCGGAGAAGGAGTGAGTGCAGCTCTTTGCCTGATGCACACTTTCAAGTAAATGCTCTGTTCCTAGGATCAGGCAAGCCAGGAGTTCAGTCCTCCTGTATCCATCCAGCTGCAAACCACAGAGGGTGATACATTTCTAGGATCCTCATTATTTTTGTGAATAGGAAAGAAACCGACTACAAAGAGCTAAGCATTCCATATGGGTGTAGAAACAGACACCAAATTTCAGCCACAGATGAAATATTCATGGGTCTGTATAGGCAACTTCAAGATTTACTGTCTGAGGGTTGAGAGAAGGGAGGAGTTTTAGCACCTTAGCTTTCTTCCATTCCTTTTTCTTGATGCTTTTCCAAATGTGGGAGCATTCATTCAAAAACATCTTACATCACAATTGCAATATGCTTGGGGGAACACCCCACTGCCGTTTCATGGGGCTTCCTAAAAGTCTGGTGTCAACTGATGAGTAGGAGGGGGCAGAGGGTGATGGGCCACAAGAAGAGGGCAGTGCTGGGTGTTGGGCATAGAAGGGCCATAAAGGGACCCTCTCGGAATTATTTAAAATGGGATTAGGGTCAACAGCATCATCCCTTGTCAGGCCCTAGCTTTCCAGAAGTGCTTCCTCTACCGAAGTAATCTGTCTTCCCCAAGCAGAATGACCTTGCTGGGATGGCAGTGGAGGGAAATGTCTGATAACTGTTCATGATACCAAATCTGATATTCTTACACATTCTCATGCCATATCATTTTTGCATCTGCCTTGAAATTTCTAAAATTATAGGTTTCTCCTTAGGTTCCCCAACTGGCAGGCAAAGCTAAAAACAGGACTGAGAGTTTGGCAAAGCCAGAGGGAGAGTCTCTGAGGGGCTTTAAAGTAACTACACAATAAGAAAGGTAAATACATGTCATCTGGGGTATGTGGAACTCATGCTGGTCAAGAGCAAGGATCGGCAAAACCCTCCTGCTCTTATTGGAGCATAGCTATGCCTATTCAGTCATATATTGTATACGGCTGCCTTCGTACTACAATAGCAGAGCTGAATGGTTTTGTTGGAGATTATAGGGACCACGAGGACTAAAAGATAATCTGACCCTTTAGAGAAAAAGTTTCTGGTGTATAGCACTGAGCTATGCCCTAGTATTGGGCCAGGCATTGAGAGGGAAACAAACAAGGTATAAGATGCAGAGCTTGCCCATTAAATTGGTTTCCATCTGGTTAGAATGGGCTCAAACAAATGAAACTGAACCATACAAAACCCCACAGCGATGGTAGCCCCAAGCATAATGTTTTACATCCTTCAAGCCAGGGGCTGACATTGATGGTCCTTTGGCAGGTGACTTCATCAGAGTAATTTAGGTTGTATTAAAGACAGATTCCTGAGGTCTGGCCCAAAGGCGGTGCTCAGGTGAATTTGTGGAAGAAACACTGCTCTACTTACTCAGTTAGTGCCGGCATCTCCCACAAGTCTCCTGCATCCCATGAAGCTGTTCCTGATTCTTCCCACACACAGGTGATCCTGCCTTTAACCAAGACCCTTTCTACAGAGCCTTAGAGAAAGAAGAATTCTTAGCTCTTTTGTCTCCAACTGCCTAGGGATTCTAGAATTCCATTCTTGAGCCTGAGGGGATGCTACACTCTGGGCCTTCCCACCTCTTCTCTCCTTCTTCCTCAGCAGCCCTCCTTACTACTCCACTCAGCCAGAACCTGCCATCCGAGGGAGAGCTCTTCTCTGCAGCATCTGTCTCCAGACTGATCCCAAGTCCCATCAATAAAGTTGAGCATGTGCCCTCAGTAAGTAAGCCACACTCAGGTGTTTCTGTACTAATGTTACATAGATTATAGATAAAACAGCAAACTAAAATTTATAAAGGATGAGATACAGGTGAAATTAACATTTAAATTTTTTATTAACAGCCCAGAATGCCTGGCTATAATTAAATTGTCATTATCAATAAATTTTAGTGGGATAGGCATGATTGAATAAGATTCATTATCCTATTCCATACCTTGAAAACTTTAGTTAAACAGTTTTTGGATCAATAATTAAAGGGCTAGTTTCAAGGTCCCTTTATTTCCATGCTCAGATTTAATGACACCTTTCAAAGTGATTCTCATGGTACAGATTAAACAGAAGTTTATTAGAGTCTGCAACAATAATCATTATATTCTTAAATTCTGCCAATCATGCAAATATATTGTTGAAATTTACCTAATAATTTTTGGTTTTTCAGTCATCAATTCTCTTCAGTCTCTTGCAACTTAATTGGAAATTACCACAGTTTTATATTTTTAACAAATGGCTTCAAAACCACCAATGTTTCCTTTTGACAGATTTTGAGAGAGTTTGGGAAATTATTTCTTATAGTTTTGGAAGTGCGCAGATGTAAGATCTGATTCTTAATCTCAAATTTCAAAACTCCAAACGTGTAAAAAGGACAGTAAAACACTTTCCTCTCAGCCCTCTCAGCAGGCACCCAGCTGCCTCCCCCAGAGGTAACCAATGACACAGCTCTATATTCCAGGGGCAACAAATGTATACACATACTAATGTATAAATGTACTATGTTCTTTTTCTTTTCACACTGCTTCTGTACTTTGTAAAATTTGATAATATATATTAAAGATCTATTTTATGACTATACAGTATTGCATAATATAACAAATTTACCTGTTGCGCGTGGGTCACCGGCCAGCAGTGACCACGGAACACTGCGGATGGCTCGCCGAAAAACACGCGAGAAACAAACATACACAGAGACAACCAGGTCCTGTGGGGAAGTAGGGACAGAATGGCCACCCCCCCCTAGTGGGGAGGGCCCTGATTTACCGTCCATATCTGCTTTTATTGGGCTCATTTTGCATAATAATTCAGGTAAAGTACAGTACTTATCAAGGGGAAGTAAGGAACTATAGAAAACAAGGAACTCTGCTGGTCTATTGAGTTGGGGTCAAAGAGCTGTAAGACTTTGAGGAACAAACTTCCTCCTTGGACCCCTCTCATTCAACTGAGAGCATTCTAAACAAAGAAGGTTTCACAGTAATTTACATGTTCTTTCTTAGGCCTGATCACCCGGGGAATCTGCCCTTTTCAGCACAGAGCTGTACCACCCTGTCATTGTTTCAGGCTTAGCACGGGAACTAAGGCAATAAGGAGATTTTCTCCCAGATGATAACTCAGGCTATGTCAAAGCCGAGGAGCGAGGGTCCATCACCCCCCTTTGCTGCAGCCCCCCAAGTCCTTCTTTTGGGGGGCCTCCCAAAGTGATCATGCCTGGCTTAGGTCGTTCCCCCTGTGGGGAATCTTACCCGTCTTTGGCTAACCGACCAAGCTTTTGGGGGTTCAGTTATGAATAAAGCAGCAGAAGCAGCATTCCTGCCAGGGAGACAAGCCCTTGTCACCTTGCTGGCTTACAGTTCCAAGGGCATTCCCTTAGCCTTAGCCTAGGCGGGGGTTTCAGCTTCTGATACCAGTCAGGGTGGTTCCCAACAAAACAGTCATAGTAATTTTGAGAAGAGCAAAGATGGAACAAATATGCTTCATAATATGAAGCTACACTACAAGGCCATAATAATCAAAATAGCATGGTACTGCCATAAAAACAGATATATAGCTCAATGGAACAGAAGAGAGAGCCCAGAAATAAACCCATGCCTGCATAGCCAATTAATATTTGATGAAGGAGGCAAAAACTTATAATGGGATAAAAGTAGTCTATTCAATAAGTGGTGCTGGGAAGTTGGACCAATATGTGAAAAAAATGAAACTAGACCACTTTCTTACACCATACACAATAATAAACTCAAAATGGATTAAAGACTTAAATGTTAGACTCAAAACCATCAAAATCCAAGAAGAAAACAAAGGTGATAAAATCTTAGATGTTACCCATAGCAATATATTTTTGGATATATCTCTTCTGACTAGGGAAACAAAATAAAAAATAAACAAATGGGACTACATCAAGCTAAAAAGCTTTTGCACAGCAAAGGAAACCATCAACAAAATGAAAAGATAATGTACTAAATGGGAGAACACATTAATCAATAATATATCTCATAAAGGGTTAACTACCAAAACTTATAAAGAACTTATAACACTCAACACCAGAAATCCTCCCAAACAATCCAATTTAAAAATGGGCAAAGGACCTAAATAGGCGCTTCTCCAAAGAAGACATAGAGATGGTTAATAGACATATGAAAAGATGCTCAACGTCACTAATTATCAGAGAAATGCATATTAAAACCATAATGAGATATCACCTCACTCATGTCAGAATGGCTATAATCAATAAATCAACAAGCAACACTTGTTTGAAGAGGGTATGGAGAAAAGGGAGCCCTCATACACTGTTGGTGGAAATGCAGACTGGTGTAGCCACTATGGCAAACAATATGGAGTTAACCTCAAAAAATTAAAAATGGAACTCCCCTTTCACCTAAAGATTCCACTGCTGGGAATATATCTGAAGAAACCTGAAACACTGATTTGAAAGGATATATGCATCCCTATGTTCATGGAAGCATTATTTACCATAGCCAAGGTTTGGAAGCAGCCCAAGTGACCATCAGTGAGTGAGTGGATAAAAAAGCAGTGGTACATTTACATGGTGGAATACTACTTGGCCGTAAAAGAGAAGGAAATCTTACCTTTTGGGACAGCATTGATGGACCTGAGGAGTATTGTATTAAGTAAAGTAAGCAAGTCACAGAAAGACAAATATGTGATTTCACTTAGATGTGGAATCTTATTTGAAAATTTTAAATATATTTTATTGATTATGCTATTATAGTTGTCCCATTTTTCTCCCCTTTATTCCCCTCCATCCTGTACCCCCTCCCACCAGCATCCCCCACAACCCTTTAGTACATGTCCATGGGTCGTACTTGTAAGTGCTTTGGCTTCTCCATTTCCCATACTATTCGTATCCCACCTCTGTCTATTTTGTCCTACCATTTATGCTTCTTATTCTCTGTACCTTTCCCCCCACTCCCTCCCCCCTCTACCCTGCTGATATTCCTTCATGTGATCTCCATTTCTGTGATTCTGTTCCTGTTCTAGTTGTTTGCTTAGTTTGTGTTTGCTGTTTTTATTTTTTAGACTCAGTCATTGATAGCTGTAAGTTTGTTGTCATTTTACTGTTCATATTTTTGATCATCTTTTTCTTAGACAAGTCCCTTTAACATTTCATATAATAAGGTCTTGGTGGTGATAAACTCCTTTAACTTGACCTTGTCTGGGAAGCACTTTATCTGCCCTTCCATTCTAAATGATAGCTTTGCTGGATAGAGTAATCTTGGATGTCGGCCCTTGCCTTTCATGACTTGGAATATTTCTTTCCAGACCCTTTTTGCTTGCAAGGTTTCCTTTGAGAAATTAGCTGATAGTCTTATGGGAACTCCTTTGTAGGTAACTCTCTTTTCTTACTGCTTTTAAGATTGTCTCATTATCTTTAATCCTGGGTAATATAATTATGATGTGCCTTAACATGTGTTTCCTTGGATACAACTTTTTGGGGACTCTCTGAGCTTCCTGGACTTCCTGGAAGTCTATTTCCTTTGTCAGGTTGGGAAAGTTCTCCTTCATTATTTTTTCAAATAAATATTCAATTTCTTTATCTTCCTCTCCTCCCTCCGTCACACCTAATGATTCAGATGTTGGAATGTTTAGAGTCGTCCTGGATATTCCTAAGCCTTTCCTCATTTTTTTGAATTCTTGTCTCTTCATTCTGTTCTGGTTGAATGTTTATTTCTTCTTTCTGCTCCAAATTGTTGACCTGAGCCCTGGTTTTCTTCTCTTCACTGTTGGTTTCCTGTATATTTTTATTTTACTTTTCATAGCCTTCACATTTTCCTCTATTTTGCAACTGCACTCAATAATTTCTGTGAGCATCTTGATTACCAGTGTTTGAACTCTGCATCTGATAGTTTGGCTATCTCTTCATGAACAAAAGAAACCAACAAACAAAATAGAAACAGACTCATAGACATAGAGGTCAGACTGACAACTATCAGAGGGGAGGGGTAAGGGGCTGAGTAAAAGGTGAAGGGTTTAAGCAAGAAACAAACAAACAAACAAAACCCTGATGGACACAGACAACAGTACAGTGATTACCAGAGGGAAGGGTGGGTGGGGAGAGGTAAGGGGGACTAAACGGTGATAGAAGGAAACTTGACTTGGGGTGGTGAACACATACTACACTATACAGATGATGTATAATAGAATCGTAGCCTTGAAACCTATATAGTTTTATTAACCAACGTCACCCCAATACATTCAATAAAAAATAAACAGAAAGGTAAAAAAAATACTATGTTCACACACAAAAAAGTTAACTAATATTCATAGCAACTTTATTTATAACCACTAAAAACTGGAGACAACCAGATGTCATTCAACGGGAGAATGTTGAACAAACTGTAGTATATCCATTCAATGAGACATTACTCAGCAATAAAAGAAACGAGCTATTGATTTAGACATGAATGAATGTCAAATGCATTGTACTAGTTAAAAGAAGCAAACAAAAAGACTACATATGAAAAAAGTAAGAGTATGGAATACAAAACAGATCAGTGACTGCCAGGGGCTAAGGGAGGAGTTGACTGCAAAGGGCCTTCACAAGGGAAATTTTAGATCAATAGAATTATTCTCTGTGGTGCTGTGGTAGTGGATACATGACTCTGTAACTTTGTCAAAACCCATAGAAATGTGCACCACAGATAATAAACTTTGTTGTATGCAAATTATTAAAAAATCAACCAGAATCCCAGGATGGAATGCAGACTGTGACAAAGAAAATTAACTGTATTACAAATGTACAATGTAACCTCATTGAACCGAGTGGGGAAAAGAGTTACTCATGTAGGTAACTTCGGACAACAGTGCTTTGAGTGGATATTTAAGTCTAAAGACAAACAATTTTTGTATAACAATATGACAGTTTAGCTAGTAAGTTCATTTTTCACAGAAGTAGAGTTAGTGATTTTGAGACTACTTTGCATGTATACTAGGACTAAACAAACAAATAAATAAATTATGGACAATGGGAGCCAGATTTACATTGTTAGAGGAAGAAGTTGTGAATAAACAAAAGAGGAATGCTGGAATGAACCTTTCGGTCCTGGGTTAGAGTCGAAGATTATCTATCTATCTATCTACTTATCTCTATTTTCAGATAGATACACACATGTACATACACACCCATGTATACATACATATACATGCACATACCTATATTTATTTCCCTGTCTTTGATATCATTGATAGATAAATCTTTTATCTGTTAAATATATATACATATATATCTCCCAGCTTTGGTAGATAGAGAAGTGATACAGATATGTGTGTATACATGGGTCGGTTTATATACATTTATTTTTTAATTCTTTTGTGAGATACCGAGAAGACATGGCACTCGGTAACAGTGAACACAACAAGCACCCAGATCTTCCTTATAGCAGCATTCTCCAATGAAGAAAATCAAGATTCCTCAGAAAGTTGGCTGATTTCCAAACTGGGGCACAGTAAATGCGGACGAGCCTGGAGCATCTGCTTAGCGCTAGAACCTGAAGAAGAGCTCAAAAGGGGAGACAGAGGGACAGAGGGTAATAGTGCATCAAGGGGAAGAGGAGCCAAAATGAAAGACTCCCAGTGGCCAAACTAGGACTATTTGAGGAGCAAAATAAATAACTATAGTATCAGATTCTAACTCAGAGAATAAAATAAATATCCAGGAGTATTTACTGATATGAATAAATAAATACAGAATGAAGAATTTTTAATAATGTATGTATATGTAGACAAACCCCTCTCCAGGAAATGGAGCTTAATTCTCCTTCCTTTGGTAGGGGCTGGGCTCAGTGACTTGCTTCTGACTGGGTGTGGAAAGGGGAAAATGGCAACTTTGTTTAAGTGGGGATATCTGGTGGACCCCACCTTAGCCAGTGGTGAAGTCATGTTCTGTACCCCATGATATAATGTGATGCGAGAGACATTTCAGCTCTGTGGTTTTCTTCCCGCAGTCGAATCACGAGAAAGCGTAAGTCAAGCCCCCAAAGAAGGACATGTACAGCATACCTGGCCAGTGCTGTTCCCCTGTGTCAAAGTCGTGAAAACCCACACTGAGAGCCTGCCACAGACTGGAAGGGGTGAGGGAGACACGATGACTAAATGTGTCCTAGACTGAATCCTGGAATAGAAAAAGGATATTAGAAAAACTGGTGAAGTTTGAATAAAGCCTGCAGTTAATGCACCATAATGACGTTAATTTCTTGTTTTTGAGGAATGTACTGTGGACATGTAAGATGTTAATGGTGGGGAAGCTGGCTACGGGGTATGTGGAGACTATATTATCTGTGACACTTTTCTGTAAATCTAAAATTATTCCAAAACAAACAGTCTAAAAAATGTGCTAGTTTAGCATACCACTAATAGCCACTTATAAATGGAAAACAAGCAAATATGTGTGATATTGTGATTTATAATAAGACATACATACTTGATCTGGTCCTCCATTTCTGGAACAGAGCTTCTAAAACCCTTGGAATGTCCTAAGTGGTGAGTGATGAATGTGTCTCGATATTCATAACAAGCCCCTTTCAACCACTCTTGAGTTTATGTTAATGAGGTGACTTTTGGAAAGCACCTAAGGATGAGGCCCCTGGGGGGGAACCACCATCTGATTAGAAGGCTGAAATTTTCAGTCCCCGCCCCCCACACCCAGCTTCCAAGGAAGTGGAGAAGGGCTAGAGATTGAGTTCAATCACCAAAAGCCAATGTTTCGATCATTTGTGCTTATGTAATAAAGTTGCCATAAAAACCAGAAAGAAGGGTGTTTGGAGAGCTTCTGGCTTAGTGAACTAAAATGCATCCATGTGCTGGGAGGGTTTGCACCCCAAACCCCACCGAGACAAAAGCTCCTGTGCTCAGGGCCCTCCCAAACCTTGTCCTATATATATCTTCATGTGATTGTTCATTCATACCCTTTAATATTCTTTGTGATGAATAAACCAGTAATCTAGTAACCAAACTGCTTTCCTGAGTTTTGTGAGCCCTGCTAGCAAATTAACCCAAACCAAAGACAGAGTTATGAGAGCTCATTTATAGCCTGTTGGTCAGAAGCACAGGAAACAACCTGGACTTGTGATTGGCACCCAGAGTGGGGGACAGTCCCATGGGCTTGAGTCCTGACCCTGCAGGAAGTAACACTCTCTCCAGGTAGGTAGAGTCAGAATTGATTGGAGTTGGAGGGCACTCAGTCAATGTTTGCTGAGAATTAAAGAATTACTCAGTGGTGCTGGAAAAAAGAACACACACAATAGACTTGTTTATTGTACAAAAAAGAGATTAATCTCTAAATCTAACAACTCTTAACTACTTTGCCAATGGAAAACTCAGCAAACGTGTAACAAAATATTTTCAGAATCACTTTTCTTTACACGTTATCGCAAAGATTCTATTATTTAAAGCCCACATTTTAATAAATTTAACCATTTAACTTCTATGATAGTTAACTTTGATAATATAGTTTGATCTTACTCAATTTTTTAATAAAATGTAACCACATTGGTGATATTCTATAGCATCGAAACTGCCATTTATTGCAGTAAGCTGAAAGGAATGAATGGATACATTATCCTCAATTCCCCTACTCAGGACCGTGTAAAATGAGACAAGGACGCAGAGCAGTAGAGTTTGGGTAGAAAGACTCAAGCTGCTAATCTTGGACATTTCCCTCCACAGTGCAACAAGCCACAGACACACCAAACGCAGAGTTCATCCGTCATCCTGATGGTGACAACAGCAGCGGTGTCTTTAAATCAGTGGGTGCAGTTCTTAGTTCAAGGCTTTGGGAGATCTGAAAATCTCCTATAATTGTATGGAAAGGGGGGATATTCCTGTGCACTTTTCTGGGGATAAACTCTAAATCTGACCTAATTTTTAAAGGAATCAGGAGACCTACAGAATGTTAAGAATTGCTGCTTTTGAAACTGCTTACCCTCTGATTAGACCAGTGATTTCCAACTGGCACACTGGTGTGCTGCAAGAATTTTTAAAACACACAATACCTGACTAGTCAGGGGCACTGGTCTCTCTTCTCTTAGACTGTCAGGTATAAAAATGACAACAGCCTACACAACAGTAGCCATTCGTTGTGAATGAATCAAAATTATACCTATTTTTGTCAGATTGGTAAAAAAACTGGTGTTTTGCTGTGCCACAGAATTTTAATAATTAGTGTATGTGTTCCATGGGATGGAAAAAGTTGAAAACTGCTGGATCAGACAGCTCACCCCCAGGAGCACGCCACCCTGCCTGGAGGCACACACACAGAGACAGAGTATGAGTTCTTTGTGTGTCTTTCATGCCACGCTAATTTTGCACTGGATCCTCCTTATGGTTTTTATTTCTTGACATTTTTAACATTTGCCAAATGCATAATGAAAGTTCTCCGGCGTTCCAAGTACTCCAAAATCCTGGCGTGGTTCAGGACAGTGGGATGACACTGACGTCTCCATGAAACACACGGTCACTAAACTGTGGCGCCCCAAGAATTTCTGTTGATTGTGTGTTGATTACGTTAGGAGAATCTGTGTGTGTGTGTGTGTGTGTGTGTGTGTGTGTGTGTGTACACGGCCAGTCCTTCCCACTGCATTTTTGTTCCATTTCCCTCCACAAACGCCCAGCCATTTGCAGACGTTTTTGCTGCCATCGTATTTGCAAACCTTCCTCATTTTGACTCTCATGTGGGTCAGCAGGTCATGTTGTGGCCATTTCCAATTTCTTTCAGTCCAAGATAAATGCAGAAAGAACTTGCACTGTGGCTGAACTCTCCTTAACTTTTTGAAGGGAAAATGTCTGTGTGGCATGACTTTTTCCATCACTTATTCCAACTGTGCATTCCCAAAATAAGGAAAACCAGAAACCTAGCAGGCATAGAACCGCTGGCTCCTGTCAATGGCCAAATGGTTGCAACTACGAGCCAGATAACCCGGGGATGAGCTACCAACCGAACTACGTTTCGCCTTGAGCAGGGCCCTGCAAAGGAGGGCCACGTTTCTGCTGGAATCCCGATTATGTTGCCGCTGTTAAGTGGGGAAGAAGTTTTACAGGAATTATTCTCAGGATCTTGATTCTTCTGCTGTCTTTTATTTATTGTATCCGAGGTTTGCAGTGATTTGTAAGCATGTGTTTAAAATTCCAGTTAACGTTTATCTCCATTCCCAATGCTGGCAGGCTCCAGTGGTCAGAACTAAATTGTCTGGTGACCTTTCCAATGCGTAATTTAGACTCAGGAAAAATCACAGGGACAAATCTGGATTCGTGAAGTTTATAACTGAAAGAAAGACTATTTATAAACAAATAATAAAACCAATCAAAATGAAATTTTTTTAACAGGAAGAAACTCTAGAAATGTTGTAGTATAGTACCTTCTTTCATAGACTAACAAGCTGAGGCTGCCATCAACAAAACGGAAAGGCACCCCACCGCATGCAAGAAAACACCTGCAAATCACGTAACTGCTAAGGTGTTCATATTCAAAATATCTAAAGAACTCATACAACTTAGTAGCAAAAAACCCCAAATAATTTGATTAAAAAGTGGACAGAGGATCTGAATTTTTCCAGAGTACACAGATGGCCAACAGGCACATGAAAAGATGCTCAAAACCACTACTTACAAGGGATATGTAAATCACAACCACAGTGAAATGTCACTCACGCCTGTTGAAATGGCTATTGTCAAAAAGACAAGAAATAAGAGTTGGCAAGGATGTGAAGAAGAGGGAACCCTTGTGCACTCTTGGTGGGAATGCCCCTTTGTGCAGGCAATGGAAAACAGTACGAAGGTTCCTCCAAAAATTAAAAATAGAACTACCATATGACCTAGCAATGCCACTTCTGGGTATTTATCTGAAGAAATCCAAAACACTAATTTAAAAAGATTTCTGCATCCCTATGTTCATTGCAGCATTATTTGCAATAGCCAAGATATGAAAATAGAACCTAAGTGTCCATTGGTGGATTAATGGATAAAGAAATTTTACATACACACACACACTGGAATATTATCCAGCCAAAAGGAAATAAAATCTTGCCATTGGTGATGTGAATGGACCTTGAGGGCATTATTCTAAGTCACAGGTGGTACACACAGGGCCCATGGGCCAAATCTAGCCCTTCACCTGTTTTATCCAGCCCGGCACCTTGTTCCTACCTGGCGACGGCACCAAGCTCTCACTTAACTGTTAAGGAGTAGTTACATTTATGCAGTCCTACAATTACATTAGGCCCTTTGAAGGCAACCTCGAGGCTGATGTACCCGCCTCCCCAATGAAAATGAGTTTGACACCCCTGCTCTAAGTGAAATCAGTTAGACAGAGAAAGACAAATACGGTATGATATTACTCATATGCGGAATCTAAAACAAAAAAGAAACAGAAAACACGTATCTCATAGATACGGAGAACAGATTAGCATTGCCAGAGGCAGAAGGTGAGGGGTGGGCAAAATAAGAGAAGAGAAAGGGACAAACTGCCAATTACAAATAAACAAGTCATGGGGACCTCCTGCCCAGCATGGCGACTGCAGTTCACACTGTATTGCATATTGGAACTAATAGAATGTCGTATGTCAACTGTACCTCAGTTTTTTTAAAAAGAAAAAAAGCTAGGGTTCCAAGAGTTACCTTGCTGCATTTTAAGATGTAACGCAAAGTTCACCTTTGAGTAAGCATTCAGTAAGTGCATGTTGAATGAATATTTGTGATTGAGTGATTTGCCATAACAAAGAGCTCGTAGGGATTGGCACCTAGTTAGAGCTTAATAAATGTTGAGTTAACAGAACATATTGATGGAAGCTCAGTTCAAAACAAATAACGATAAATGACCATTTACTGCAGATGTACAACTCTCCACAAACCAGCCCACATAACTGTAACACAGCTGCAGCCATCACTTTCCTTCCCCACACAGCCATCCTCCAGCAGAGTTCTGAACAAGACCAGCTCCATACGGCCTTTGCCCACCACCCTTTATCCAAGTTAATTGGGAAGAGGCTGTTTGACAAGGCAGTCTGTGTCCCTAGCAGCTTCTTTCCTTTTATCATCTCTCAGAGCCCTGTGCCTCTCCACACCTCCTGAAAGCTCAGAAACCTGACCCCTATTTCTCCTCTCCTCCGCAGGTCCATCGACCTAATTCTGTGAGGTGCTCCCACCTAGTGAGCTCCTCGCTTTACAGCTCCTCTGTATTGTCCGTGGCCTGGGATTTTACACTTTGCCTCGCACATCTTAATGTTTTTTTGTGGATTGAAAATCTGGATGGATTTTCACAGCAGAGCTTGTGCCACTAATGAGGTTGCATAAGAAAAGTCGAGGACCCAAGATTGCATGGAAATTCCACTTGCTAACCCAGATGCGGTAATAATATTTGATATTGACTCAAACAAGCATTGTGAGAATGTTAAAAACCATAAACACTTCCAGAAGGCTATTATTTCTAATTTCAGTTGTTGATTTGTGGCAACTCTTCCTCCTTTATATTTTTCCTTTAGTAGCTTCTTTGTGGAGTATTTGACCCTCTAGTCACTGGTTTCTACGTAGTCCATGCATTTTCCTGGGTATTAGCATCTCCACTATCCAGTGGAAAGGCAGGCAACAGAGAGGCCCAAATCAGTCCATTTTATTTTTAAGGCAGTTCTCATAAAACATTTCAAGGGATAAGATGTTTAAAAGATTGGTAAAAATGAGGTTAGGGGTTTCTGTGAATTTAAACCGGTCGTGCCTTTCGTGTGTTCTGCTAGAAAGGATAATTGGATTTAATTTGATTTTTGGTGTCCAGATGTTACTGAATAAAAAAATCCCTCATCTGCCTGCCACTGCAAAAGCCACTCATGAGGCAGGGGCTGATGCAAAAGGAAAGAGGTTTCTGTTCAGAGGCTACGTGATCTGGGAGAACGGTGGACTCTCTGTCTCAAAGCTCATCTCTTCTGTGAAAGCCAAAGTCCAGCCGTCCTCAGCGAGACCCAAACAAAGGCCAGTGCCCAGAGTTCCTGCTCCATTTTAAGGAGCCCACAGGCAGATGCTTAGTGATCATCCAGGTAGCTTAGCCTGTACCCAGCTGCAGCCTGGCTTCAGGCTTCCCCCTGGAGCCTGCGTGTAGAGCCTGTTAAAGCCACGGACCACGTGGCTGCTAGAGCTGTGAGATTGTCTGAACCCGTGAGAGAGTACAAATGCACTGGTGAATGCTTCACCAGGTTGGGGCGAGAGAGGGGGAAAGAGGGAGAGAGAGAGAGAGAGAGAGAGAGAGAGAGTCTATCCTGGAGGTGAGGGACCAATGTGGCTGCTAAGGCCACATGGCCCATGGAGAGGTCAGGCCAGTATACCATCTGAATGTAGGTCCAGAGCAGCGAGCCACAAGCAAGAGAGAGATTGGTTCTTTGTTCCTCTGGGATTATATTAGCTTTGGGTGTGAGATGGACCAGGTGCTCTCCCAAAATGACTAATCAACTTCCCAACTTTTATGTCCTTTGGGTGGGTCCTCCTCCCCGCCAATCCATTCCTGCCCCAGGCTAGACTGACAGACCTCTGGTCAGCAACTCCCCCTGCACCATTTGATTTCTGTGGTGCTGTTCCTACCTTCCCTGGTGCCACCCCCAGTCTAATACTGGAGGAAGATGGGTTGCAAAACTCCGTGTCCTCACCATGGCCCCGGGGCGGTTTGTGAGGCATTCTTTGACTGGCTGCATGCCACACCCTCAGCACTTAAACTCCCGACCTCTGTCTACCAGTAACACAGAGACCAACAACTAGATTCAGGATTATTAGGGTCTTTTGGGAGATTAATTGAAGATACTTGGGCCAAGGGAGAATCGCTCTTTTATGTTTTAAAGAGACTCCACTTGATAACTAACTGCATATAAAAGATGAAAGTGTGCTTTAATCCGTTAAAATTTAGCACAACTTAATTTTATTTCCTGTTAAAAATATACTGTGACATTTTTGCAAAAACAATACTTCTCTCTTTTAATAGGTTTTGATGACTTGGGTTAGCTTTCCCCCCTTTGTTTAGAAATATATGATGTTTCTGACTGTGCTTACATATGTTCAGTACAGAGCAAAAACTGAAGATAATTGGAAATCATAAATTTTGTAGAATTTGGAAAGCCTGAGTCTTTTAAAATATAAGAATGTTTCAAAATGCTGAATTTACATGGCTTAGAAAAATCCAAGGACTAAATTTGCATTTCAACAACACCCCCCACTGCCCCTTCTGCAGCCCTGGGTCCTGGAGCGCAGCCAGGGGACGCTGTGAGTCTGCAGGAGAGCAGGGCTGGCACCGGCTGGGCTGCCACAGCCTCAGAGCGAGGCGAGGAAGCGGGCCGCCCCTGAGTCTGTTCCAGACTGTGGCATGGAGAATCTCCTTCTGGCTTTGCCCCTGTGTCCTAAGAAACGGTCATGGAGCTGGAGTCAATGCCCAGAGAGGAATATTCCTTGCCTTGGAGACAAAGTCCAGGAAGGACTTTATTTTTAAGTGTCTGAAATAATGCACAAAGTCATATGAAAGGAAAGGGATCTACACAGAGATCTTCTGTCCGTCGTCTTTGCGTGTGCCACAGGCCGGGCCACAGCACCCGGCACGTCACGGTGGGCGGGGCCCTTCCTTTAGACTCGTCTTGTTAAGGACCTGGAACATTGTAAACATGGCTTGTGTTTTAGATATACTAATAGTATCAAAAAAATTGAATTTGAAATGATTCTTTAACATGAGTTTCTATTTGGGGGAAATGTGTATTAATGTGGTTTGGTTTCATTTGAGGTCCAAGCAGTATGAGAGTATATAATTCTTAAATATATTGGATTTATTACTTATTTTGCTGTTTAGGGACAAAAGGACAAATGGCTTGACGTCTGGAACTGTACCAAGAAACAATGTGCAGAATATTTTTATTTTAGTTTTTACCAGGCCCCATCTTTGTACTGAAAATAATCTGTTAGCTTGCTTTTATGACTGCCAGCAGGGTCTCTTGGAAAGAACAATATCTTAAGAGTTTTAAGGGCTGGGGATCCAAGGCCGGGAGCTCTGTCAGAGCTAACTGCTTCCTTTGCCTCATAAAACTGCTATCTACATCAATCTATGTTTATTTTTCTCCTGCTTTTCAATTTGCTTAATGGACTTCAGCTGAAGACTTTCCTCAATGTCTGAGGAAAGTCAGGTCTCATAAAGCCCCAAGGACTTAGCCGTCAGAGTTTGGCATTTTTGCATTATTTTGTCTGACTTTCATCTTTGCTGCTGCAGAAACAATGGCTGTAGAGCACCCTGGACCTTACACCCAGGGCTTGCAGCCTGGCAAGCAGTAACCAGACCAGTCAGGCTTCCCCGCCCTCCGCTCTCCTTCTCACTGCGCGGGTCTCTCTCTTGCTGTCTCTCTGGTCTGCTCTGCCTCAGCAGACTCTGCCTCTTCCGACCTTCCTCCTTCTTTTGGTATTCTTTTACCTCCAATCTCAACTCATTCACTTTTCTACACTTTCTCTGACACTTATTCATAAGTCAGAAAATGATATAACCTAACATTCCAGTTTACCATAGCAAGTGCTGTAAGGGTCCCCATGATAAATGAGATGTCATCAGGTCTCCAAGAAGCTGACACCCTCGTGGAAATGAGCATTGGACATGGGGTCGGTGGTGGCAAAAAGGAGTATCATTTGCTGGGGGATCAGAGAGGGCTAAATTGAGAGAAGTGAGATTACCCGATGATGGAAGATTCTCACGGCAAAGCCAGGGCTGAAGAATCTGAGGTTCTAGAGTTGATACTCAGACCCGGTCCCTCAGAAACAGCTGGTGATCTGGTTGAAAATCCAGACTCCTGGGTTAAAAGTCAAGCTCACTGAGTCATCATTTCTGAATCTGGGCCCAAGAATCTGCATTTTCAGCAAATACCTCAGGGGATTCCTTAGAAGTTAAAGAATTACTGACTAATGCAGTGGGAAACCTGGAAATTCATAAATTTAAAAAGTTATTTTATTTTTAAGCTTTGTTCACATGTTTTAATTGTCTTATAAAAGCCTCATATTTTAAGAGTTTGAATATAATAATTTTACATTTATTATGTTTATTGACACATTTGGGTTTCTTCCTAACACTTTCTTGTACCATGTTTTCACTTTGGCTATTTTTCTACTTTCCTGATACTTGCTGAGTTAATAAAACTTGTGTTGCTATTGGTGGTGGTGGTGGCAGTGGTGAAGGTGATTGTTCTGGAATTGAATTTTGTGTTTATTTTTATTTTTCCTAATACTGGTTTGAATACTACAGTTTATAATCCTTCACATGTTGCTAAAATTGGTTTTAATGTCTGTATTTTATCTACACTTTCCTTATGACATGGTAACTGACTCGTGCCTCTGTGCCCCTCCCACACATGAGCAGGTGGGGGTGCTGTACACACCGCCAGTCTCATTTCCTGTGTGCACGTATCGCCACCAGGAATTTCAAGTATAGCTCTTTAAAAACAAAATTGATTCATTATTCATATTTACTACTAGTAGTTAGCTATACTATCAGATTTTATGAATTTTTTTCCTGCTAAAGACAATTGACCTTAAAAATTCAGGAAGGGTTTGTGGGTTGTCAACTTTCTAAGTTTTTGTGTGCTTGAAACGGCTTTATTTGGCTGTCAGGGTTGAGCGGTTTTTCATCCTGGTACAGACTGACTATTCCTCTGTCCATCACTTTGAGGATCTGACGCCACTGTGTTCTGGCATATGTTTTTGATGAGATGTTTGCTTTTACCTATGGCAGATGAGCTTTAAGTTGGTCTCTGCTATCTTGCCTCCCAGGGTCCACACTCGTGCAGAATCTCCTCCTCTCAGTGTGGGCAGCTTGCTTGTTAACCAATGGAAACTGGCATAGGAGACAGGTGTCATTGCTGGAATAATATTCTGTTATATACAATGGCCTTGCTGGTGACTGGCTCTGGAGTCTCCCTCTCCATGCTGCTTTGAAGAAGCAAGTAGCCACAAGTCCTGAAACTGCAAGGAAATGAACTTTGCTGACAACCCAAGTGAGCCCGGAGGTGAGCCCTTCTCAGCTTGGCCTCCATTGAGGACCTGGCCCTGGCTGACACCTCCGCAGCAGCCTTGTGGAGAACTGGTTAAGCTGTGTCCCAACATGTGACCCACAGCAGCTGTGGGATAAGAAACGTGTGTTGTTTTAAGCTGCCAAGTTAGTATTAGTTTTTATGTAGTAAAAAAAAAATACTAATACATCACCCCAGCTGTTATTCATTCTAGACAATCTGTCATTTCTCGCTTGTAACTTCTAAAGATTTTCCTGTTTTCTTTGATGTTCTACAGTGTTGGGAACTGCCCTGCCTGGTTTCAGGAGCTGCAACCCCCCATGGCTAAGGCTGAGTGAGAGACCTCCAGACCAGAAGCCACTAAGGAGACAAAGCTTATCTCCGTGGCAGGAGCGCTGCTTCTGCTCCTTGCCTGGCCCCCATTGCTTGGTCGGTTAGCCAATGATGGGTAAGATCCCTCATGGGAGGGGCCACTTAAGACAGGCATGATCATGTGGTAAGGCCCTCAGGAAAAGACTTGGCGGGCTGTGAAAAAAGGGGGTGATGGATCCTCGCTTCTGGGCTTTGACATAGCCTGAGTCCTCATTCTGCCTGTGAGAAGTCTCCTAATCTCTCTGCCTGACTTAAGCCTGAAACAATGACAGAGGGTGGTGCAGCCCTGAGCTAGAAACTCGGGCTCCCCGGGTGATCAGGGCTGAGAAAGGATATGTAAAATCCTGTGAAACCTGCTTTGCTGAAAATGCTCTTAAAAGGCCCCAGCAGGAAATGAGTTTAGTCTCCTAAGTTTTGTAGCTTTTTAGGTGAGAGACCCTGACTCAGTGTGAGCCCTAATAGTTCTTTGAACATTATCTATTGTTTGATCCTAACTGCCAGACAATGATTAATAAGCTGTATCTGTATCTCTACCCAGGAAACCTAATAAAAGCCTGTTCAGGCACTCTCCTCTTGAGAGAGTGGCCAGGCCTCTCCGAGGCACCCTCCCCTTGAGAAGGTAGCCGTGCCGTCCCTTTTCCTCCACAAGACTGGTAGTCCGTGTGAATTTGTCTCATGCCTCGTCCATCCACAGCGCCGTGGACACTGCTGGCTGGTATCTGCATCACTACAGTTTCTCTACAAACTGTCTAGTTGTAGTTTTGTTTTTCTTTATCTCTCACACTTGATATGCATTATACAGAGGAGGACTCTTCATTCCTTCAATTCGGGAAATTCCTCAGCCATTCGTTCCTCAAAGGTCACCGTCTGCCATTCTCTATGTACTGTGCTTCTGGGACACTTGTTAGGGCCCCAGGGAGGGTCTCAGTGAGTGTCCAGGCCATGCCCTTCTGTCCCATACTTTCTATTTCTTCATCTGTCTGTGCTTCATTCTGGGTCACTCAGCACAGTGTTACAGCTCTTCAGTTCTGTGCCTATGACAAATTAATTTTATTGTCCCTTCTGCTTAGTTTTAAATTTCAATTTATATATTTTCTTAGAGTTATACTATTTTTTGTAATCTTCCTTGTACTGGATTTCTGTTTTTTTGTTTGTTTTATGATGTCCTGTTCTTGCTTTAGCTTTCAAGTTCACCTAGAAAAGGACGTGTTTGTGTGTGATGCGAGTTTGCATACACACACACTCCTTTTCCTTTCTCCATGTTAGTGTGTCTGTGTGGACAGTTTACTCTCTGACCCCGCAGGCCCCTGGATCAGAACCATTTCTTCCTTTGGTGTGTCCTGTGGCAAGGTCACAGCTCCTGTTCCTATGCCAGCAAAGGTTTACTCACCTCTAGGTCAAACATCGGCCTCTATTCCCTCCAACCACATAAGGCAGCAGCTCTGTGTGGTTCAACAGCCCAGCATGGAAGCCCCATCAAAAATGAGAGGCTGCCTCAGACCCTGAATTCATGCATGCTTCACTCTTATTGCCGTGTATTCTGTTCTAGTCATGGAACCATTCATTTCATGTTTTCAGCATGCTTGTGATTTTAAAAATTAATTCATTTTAACCTGTTAATGCTGTATGTTTGGAATACAGGCAGGAGAGTAACATGGGTAATCATAACTCTCTCTTTGGTGAAGATTCCAGAAATCAATAGTTAACTTTCCTCACTGTCATATTTGGTTAGGAAAGAATACTTTCATATCGCTGATGTGCATCTTCCTATCACTGACCAAACTCTCTTTTGCCATTGTTTTTTGAAAGTCAGAGGGAGTATAAGGTGAGCATTTGAGGGCCCACCTTCTTAGGTTCTAGTTGGTATTATCAGAGTTTATCAACTGTCTTAATTGGCAGATGGGATAGCAAATTACATATATATACACATACATATAAATATATACATACATACATACACATATTGATCTCTCTCTCTCTCTTCAGGAGAAGTCAATTTCAAAATAGTATATAGGCATTTGACTGCATTTCTGAACAAAAATTACAAAAGCATTTTGAGCTGTGGAAACCTTACAGAATCAGAGTAAACACAGAAGACAAGATGAAAGGCCAAAACTTCTTTCCAAGAAGCAAAGTTTTGGAAAAAAGACCAAGGCTGGTTGGCTGTGAAACCCAGCTCCTTCCCTTACTTCTTGCACGATCTTGGAGTCTCTCTGCTTTGGTGTCCTCATCTGTAAGATGGGGAGAATAATAAAACCTTCTTTACAGAGTTGTGATGAGGACCCAGTGAGTCAATCCATGCGGTGTGACCATTTTCCGGCATGCTGTAAGTGCTCAGGGAAGGCCAGCCATTGTTATTAGAACTGTCAAGTCTACCGAGTAGACAGGTTTAAAGAGGATAATAGGCTTTTGGATGTGTAGGAGCTGGCGTATCTGTTAAAAAAATCAGTCTTGCTCAGTTGGTTGGAGTGTTGCCCTCTAAACTGAAAGGTCATGGATTCGATTCCTGGTCAGGGCACATGCCTAGGTTGTGGGTTTGGTCCCGGTCAGGGTGTGTATGAGAGGCAACTGATCAATGTTTCTCTCCCTCTCTCTTCCTCCCTTCCCTTCTCTCTAAAATCAAAAAGCATGTCCTCAAGTAAGGATAAGAAAAGGAAAAGGATCAGTCTCCTTGTGATGGTTAATTTTATGTGTCGACTGGACCACGGGGTGCCCGGACATTTGGTCAAAAATTATTCCGGTTCGGTCTCTGAGGGTGTTTCTGGATGTGATCCACACTTGAACCATGTACTGAGTGGAGTAGACGGCCCTCCCCAGTGTGGGTGGGCCTCATCCAATCAGCTGAAACCTGTGCAGAACAAAAGGACTGAGTAAGAGGAAACTTCTTTTGCCTTGAACTGGAGTATTGGTCATTCCCTGCCTTCAGACTTGAACTAAAGCACCAGTTTTTCTTAGATCTGAAGCCTGCTGGCCTTCAGAATAGAACTCACTACCCTCTCCTGCATCTGCAGTTTGCTGATGAAGATCTTAGGACTCCTCAGCCTTCATGAGTGCATAAGCAAATGGCAAATACCATCTCTCTCTCTCTCTCTCTCTCTCTCTCTCTCTCTCTCCCCACCCCTCACTCTCTTTCCCTATATATCTCTCTGCCTCTATCTCCATACCTATTTCTCTCTCTATCCCTATCTTTATATCTCTATTTTTGCCTCTACCTATGTCTGTCTGTCTGTCTGTCTATCTATCTGTCTATCTATCTCCCGTTAGATATGCTCTTTCTCTTCTAGCCGGGCTTCGTGTGTGTGCCTGTGTATGGTAAGGGTATCAGGCTTGGATTTCGACCTTGTTGATGTTTAAAGATATTAATGTCAATATCTGTGGTCAGATGAAATCCTCTTGCAGGTGTGGAGTTCGACACAATTACAAAGGGTCATTTTGTTTGTGATATATTCTCTTCCATCATCTAATTTCAGACTGAAATTATGAGGCAGTGCTGGCCCGAGTGCCCTGAAAGCCTGTTCTGACACTAGACCTTCTCCTTCACATTGTTCTCCTTCTCCTGAATTCTTGCCAGTCAGTGTCTGGGCACAGTGAGTCTGGGCCTCTAATTGAGTCACACATTAGTAAACTCGTGAAAGTAAATCTTGCCTTTAGAGACATTAAGACTCCTCGGTGGCTGCTCCACCCCATGAGAATGAGGCTCTGCCTTGCCCTTCCCCAGACCTCAGGACCCAGTCCTCAGGAAAATGCTGGAGTAAAGAAATCCTTTCTCTACCACAATTATTCAATTTCACAGTATTTGTTCTTTCCAAAATACACTTCTCTTTCTAACTGACTCTTTCACTTTTATTTTACCTTGCACTCTCAATGATTGGTAACCTCTTTAAAGCTGTCTTCTCAGAATCTAATGAAAATCATGGCCCTATAACAATGTACATCACACAAAAACATGCAAAGCTTCAAGGCGCATAGATGCACCTTAAGAATCCCCACATTAGATGGCTGTCAAAACACATCTTACAGGCAAATCCTGGTTCACTTTTGCATTTCCAAGGAAGCTGAAATCATTCTGTTACCATATACTGTCCTGTCCCATGGGATAGATTAATAAATACGATTCTGACATGTCTGTTTCAATCTGTCAGAAATGTTTCATTGCCAGTTAAATACCGGCTGAAGAAAGCCAGAAGTAAATTTTATGAAACTGAAAAGATACCACGTCATTTCTCAAGAAACTACTTCACCAAATGAGATAAATGTACTGAGCTTAACACTTAACACTGCTTCATCACCGATTCTATTCCTTTAAAGAGAAACTCAGATTTCAAATCCTAATAGCACATGTCCCCATCAAAAATACATGAAAGGCTTACTTCTGTGATATTTCTTTATTTTTCTTTAGAGGGCATGATTTTTAAAAATATTTGATGTTCTCACATCAATATTTTCTTTTAATTGGGCGGATTTTGACTTATTGCCAGGAACATTGTTTCCCTAAAAGCATAAAGTACTTTTATGTCCAATGTCCTTCTCCAAAGACTTTTTATAGCAATACACACTCCTAGAGGAGCTCATTCATTGAAATACAACTCAGACGAGGAGTAGATGGATGGGACATTAATCTCATTTCCGTTGCTTTGCTCGAGTGGAGGCCTGGAAAACTGACCCCCATTTTGGTGGCAAATGCTGGCATAAGGGTGGTGGAATCATATTCATCTCCCAGGGTCAGATGTCCTTAAGCCTGGAGATAGGTAGTCATGATTTATAAGGCTGTCAAAGACAAGATCCTTGTCTGGACAGCACAGACCTGGCCCCAGGTAAAATTATCTAGTAGTCAACTTTCTTGCTGTCTCACCACCCACCTCATCCTCTAGGGACGTCCCTGTTTCATTCCCCCAACCTGGAAATACCCAGCATCTGAACGATGAATGCTCTTGCTGTCCCTGGCTGCCCATGCTGCAGCATCCTGTCGAGGCTCACGAGCCTTCATTTGCCTTTGCCTGAACAGTTCTGACATTTGATTACCTGCATTCCTTTCTGAGGCCCAGTCTCTCTTCCTTGTGCTCAGTTTCACTGTGGTTCACTAGATTTGGTCCCTTTCAAATAAAGTATCTAGATTGTGAAGTTAGCCTTCTGTCCTTTGGCCTTAAAAGGAAGACCAGTAATGTGAATCACAGGTCCCAAGCTGGAGCAGCATGGAAGAGAATTTGATTACAAAAGAACTCAGCTTTCTTCACACATAGAAAAGAAAGAAAATGACTAGTAGGGCTGTTCGTGACATTTCTTAAAGACCTGCCTTCCTGACCAAAGTTTTTTTGTCTTAATTGGCAGTCAAACAAACTATTCGTTGCAAGCACCTGAGAAGCGAGTTGGGCATATGAAGCATTTGATAGTGTGATTACAGCAGACATGCAGAGCACAGCTTCCAGGGATGAAGATTCCCTTACCTGTCCACAGTGACAGACAATGGTACCGACCCCCAGTGCCACAGTGCAACATCTCACACTACCAAAATAAATGTTTGTGTCCAGTCACATCTGCATTGACAGATGAGCTAGCCAGAATTTCCTGGGGAAAGGGGAGAAAGACGCCCATTGTTGGGAGTTTCCATCTATTCCTAATAAATATCCTCTCTTGATGTCATTTTTGTGTCAGCTTTCTAGGAGGACTAATAAGAAAGAAACCCTGTTAAAAATGATCTCTAACCTGTTTTGTGGAACAAAGGACATATCCATGGAATAATCAGTTTTCTTAAAGATTTTATTTATTTTTAGAGAGAAAAGAAAGGGAAGGAGAAAGGGAGAGAAACATCAATGTGTGGTTGCCTCTTGAGTACCCCTTACTGGGGACCTGGTCCATAGCCCAGGCATGTGTACTGACTGGGAATTGAACCATTGACCTTTTGGTTTGCAGCCCACACTCAATCCACTGAGCTACACCAGCCAGGGTAAAATCAATTTTTCTTAGTAAAAGGTACTACGACTATATGTATCTTATAGGAAGTTCTAGAAAATTCTGTAGAGCTCTGTTAAAACTCAAGAGGCTATCATCTGACATTTTTTTTTTAATCTGTAAAGACTCCTAAGTTATTTCTCCTGTTCCTTCAGGTGGATCTCAAAGTCTCCAATTTCACTTTGTGAAAAAGAGTATTATATTTTCTGAGACCTGTTATGAAATCTTGGTGCCCCATAGGAGGGGAACGTCACTTTTTTGGGAAATGTACTAGTTTCCTGTGTTCTCAGTTTTTGTGAGGAAGGGCTTCGTACTATTTCCAGGCAGAGAGTTACAATCTGCATTTTGGAAATATAAACAAAACAAGTACAGAAAAAAAGATGGGTCCCAGGGCTAGAGAACAAAAACAAGATACACACGCACACAGAATAGTCCACACATACAATGAGGGCAAGTCATGGGAAATACTGTACTTAGCTTATTGCAGCAATTTCTGACTAGTGTTCGCTGCTTTGAAAATTGAGGATTCGGGAGCCTGGAATGCTGGCCATTTAATGAACTAATGAGCACATGTTCCCCACTGTTGGTTGTTTTAAAGAGAGTGGAGCAAGTCATCTCATTCTCCTTGCTGCTTCGGTGACACTTTGCACATGTTGTTTCAATAAAACTACAACACTTAACTCGCTGGGTCAAGAGAGAAGCAGAAAAAAACTTTTCATTTGGCAAACCAAATGGCCAAGACTCCAGATTGCCTTAGAGGCAAAGCAAGTGAGGGGTTCATTCTGGTTAGACTACTCATGCTCTCTAAACACTTTCCTTGTTTTCTTCAACTCGTTTACGTTTGTCCCTCTGTCCTATTGTGTTTCTCTGTCTCCCATTCACAGCTGGGATAGTTTTCAAATGAACACAAATCTGACGTTAATTGTTGCAAAGATAAGAAAAGAAGATTCAGTGTGATACCTCTGAGCATAACCATTCCCATCTCTGGTAGAAAAGTGACAGTTGCTTTTCACAACAGGGTACAATGCATAAGCCCTTCAACTTCCTGGTAACTGAGCATAGGATATGGGCGGGCATAGCAGCTGCCCTTCTTTCTGAGGCCATGCAAAGAAATCAAGGTGACCCTGTGCTAATCAGCTGGCCACGGCTACTTACTGCAGAGCCCCGTGAATGGGGAGCATTACTCGCTGTCAGCTGCCAGCCTCTCTCTTTGTCTTGATCTGTGTTTTAGATACAGGTAGACACACATTAAATCTTTTACATTTCCACACATGTATTTAAATGTAAAATATACGTGTGCATGGGGTTTAATCTCTCACACCCTGTGCAGGCTGTGTGACATGTTGACTAGTTGCCACCACAGTGCTTCTGTGTACACACATCGGCCCCTTCGAAGCAGCCCATGACTCTCTGCACTTCAGGTACACAATCTGCAAACTCTCAGAGCACTCTAAGCACAGAATTTTTAGTTTGGAAAACTTTAAATCTTATTTCCTTTGCTTTCCTGATTGGCCAAAAGCATTCACTATTTCAGACTCAAGATGGTCAGACCCAGCAAAGGTAGGAAACAATACAAGAACCAGTGTTTCCTAGCTCCTAAAATGAGGAGGGTGGACATAACAGGTGAGGCAAGAAGGGGACGGAGCAGGAACAAACCAAACATGCAGGTACAGAGGTAGAAAAGGGTGCAGGGAATGTAAGTTTCTAACTGGGTATTTTAAAAAAATATATGTAAGGAGAGATTAAAAATAGGTTTAGTACTTCTTTGTGGCATTTCCCACTCCCTCCTCTGATACCCCTTAGTGAAAAGGTGACATGAGGGAGCTCCTGAAGAACCAAGTGTTAACTGTCTGCATTCACGAGCAGTTCCTCTGACAGCTGTGCACCTTGGGGTCTTCTGTACAGGGAGGGCCAGTGTCACTGGAGAGCTGTGTGTGGCAACCAGGCACATCGTGATCTGCCAGCTTCTCAAGTGAAGGATCATGCCTCATTCTCATTGCACGCCAACGTGCATCATAATGTCCCTGAACACTGGAGACTCATGAGATAGCCACTGAAGGAATGGCACATACCTCTGCTTTTTGGAGGTGTCCCCCACCTTTCCTGAACCTGTTTTCAAGGTGCAGCTCACCAGAGCCCTTCCCTGGACAGTGCAGTGCAGGCAAGACTGGTGACTGTCTGCAGAAGCAGCTGTCCACTCAGGAGGGCCCTGGACCACTACCCCACAGGTGGTCGCTGGGCCAGGAGTTAAACAGAGGTGGAACACCAGCCATGAAGAATTTGCACAGGTTCTCCAGGGCAAGAGGGGCACCCACAGAGTTCTTCACAAGACCATGGGTCTGTGGGCAGCATGTGAGAAAGTGGGCTAAAGGAAACACGCTTTCCCATCTCCCACCTCTCTCCCTTCTCCTCTGGAGTCAGTTCTACCACAGCTCCAGATCTCTGTCGCTTCCAAGGCTGAGGTACTGCTGCACTTCAGATGAATCTGGCCAAGCTGAGAGGCCCTAGGAAGGGCATGAGTTTGAGCATCTCTCAGTGATGTGGGCCCATCTTCAAGGAACCTACGGGAGGACTCCCTCTACTTCTCTGCTGAGTGCCTGGCGGAATTCCAGATATACCCATCACCCTTCCCCCACCCCCCTGTCCTGTTCTTCTTCTTTCCATCTTGCTTCTTTCCTTTAATTCTGAAAATTTCTTTCTGTTCTGAGGTGCCAGATTTCCAGAATGGCACTGGACAATAGCAGTGGGTAGTCCTACGGCACATAGCACATGGCTGTGGGGCAGGTTTTAAAGACTGGCGCTGAGGGCAAGAGCAGGGTCTTCGTGAGGTGGCCATGCTGAATAGTTAATGCTTCCTGCCATGACTGGGAAAGGCCAAGCGAGCAGGAGTCTGGCCAGAGAGTCGGGGGAACAAGGGAGACAAGCTGGTTAGCAGTGGAGGGACACGCTTGTGGCAGTTTTCTCAGCAGTGTCTAAAATTGTTCTCTGGATGAAAAAAAAAAACAATGTTGTCCTGTAGGCCTTGGGGGTCCCTCAACAAGGGGAATGAGATTTCCGTCCACTGGAGTTTGTCATGACTCGCCACACTCCTACCGGATTCCATTACAGTTACCTTTGTTCTGTGGGATCTGAGCTGGCCCAGCCTTTGTACTTGAGACTCCGGTGTCTGAGAGGCTCCATGGGGGAGTATCACCTTCAGATTTTTTTCACTTTTGCTAAATTTGGGATGCATCAGGGCTATTTTCTGCTGAAATTACCATCTTGGGAAGGAAGAAAAAAAACCATGTGCTTGTAATAGCTTGCTGTCACTCTGTGAAGCATAAAATAGATCCTGAAGAATCACAGGTGAGGGGGTGCAGAACAAAGCCACTGGGGTTATTGGCAGAGGAGGTGAAGAGAGACAAGGATGAGCAGAAAGGTTGGGGTTCCAGGGGTTTGTCAATGGGAAGTCAGCAGCAGTGGGAGAGCTGATCCCAGAAGTCAAGGGCTGAGTGGGCCTAGAAGGCCATGAACTTTGCTTATCCCCTCCAGTGTGGCCTTGACTTTTCATCCTGCCTGACTCGACATGGCACATGCCCAGATCAGCTCAGTTCCACACCCCGAAGACCACACACCAAGTCTGTTCCACAGGAAGTCAGGTCCCCATACTCTTCATCCATACAAAGAGAAGAGCGGTGCGGGAGAAAAGAGGGGTTTGTTTCATCAGTTTAACTCTTTTTCTAGTTATAAAAGTCATATATACTTAATGTGAAGTCAATACAAATATGAAAAAGAGACATGTATGTATTCAAAGCAAAAAGTAAAAAACCCACTAGTAACGGTTTACTAGATTTCACAATTCATTTCACAAAACTAGAAGAAAACACTAGCATGTGGGAGGCTCTGTCCGAGGCCCCGGGAACGCCGTGGTCAGCTGGGGGACAGGCCCTTCTGGTGGGGTTTCAGTCCTCAGGAACAAAACCGATCATGTACCGCATTTTCTCTCTTGTAGTTTGCTTTTTTCACTTAATTATAGACCATCGATTTTCTTATATCCATAAACATTCTTTTATAACACATGTGATAATGGCCACATATTATTTTGTTTTATGAATTTGCCATTTGTCATCAACCAGTCTCTTGTAGTTAGCTAAGCATTTTTTACCTTCTCCTTTTTTATTTTGACAATATAATGTTAAAATAAACATTCTTTAAAAACTTTTTATAAAAATTGCAGTTGACATTCAACATATTTGTTTCAAGTGTACAGCATAGTGGTCAGACATGAGTATAACTTACAAAGTGATCAACACAAGTACTCACCTGTTTGAATGTGCAATTTATAACATGTTTTTATTGTTTGTTTTTGGTTTGACACCAGAATTGGTCATTTAAAGGGCTTTTTAAATGTGTTAAAAGGTTATTTTTGTAAAATGTTCAGTCTTGACTGTTTATGAATGAATGGCATTTCTAGAATTTAAGCATATTATTTCGGATAGCACAGTTATTTAACACAATTAAAATCTTGTTACCTCCAACATCTTTTGAATGAAGCTCTTTCCCCCACTTTTGTTCTACGTGTTAAGGGATCGGATGCACATTGTGTGTTTGTGTAATGCTTTCAGCAATTGTTACCCTCTCCATTTACTGAGAATGCATTTCCTATCAAGCAGCTTTATGCTAACTCAGACAGGTGGGACTTCGTAACCAAGAGACCGGGGACTGCTGAGGGCACTCTGTGTGGAAGCCAAGGATTCTGTGACTCTTCTGAGCCTCTCGCACGGTGACCGTCTCCAGGCTTCACCTTCTCACTCCAGAGGGGAAAGCCGAGGAGCATTGGCAACCTCTTAAAAACATGTTAGACATTCTATGCATAAACTTTATTTTTTAAACAGCTTTACTGAGGTACAATTGATATGCAAAAATTGTACGTATTTAATGTGTACAATTTGGTGAATTTAAACATTGGAAAGCACCCATGATACCATCACCACAATCAAGGCAAGACATATTCAATGCCTCTCAGAGTTCCCTTGGGTCCTTTTGGTTTGGTTTTGTTCTGTGGTAAGAGAACTTAACACGAGATCTACTCTCAACACGTTTTTGAAGAGCACAGCACAGCACTGACAACTATAGGTATCATGTTGTGCGGCAGATCTCCAGAGCTCATTCGCCTCACATAACTGGAACGAAATAAACCTCCAGTAACCGGCCCCAAAGAAATGGAGATCTACGAATCGCCTGACAAAGAGTGTTGTAAACCTTCACATGATGTAAACCGTGTGAAGAATGTCACATGGGCACTGTGTCTGTAGGCGGCCAAAGTGAGTGTTGAGCTTTTTCAGTTTTTAGGGTTAAAATGAACAAGGGAAAAGAGGTTCACAAGTGGGGGTTGGGGGAGCCAGCTAACAGGATTTGCCGTACACACACAATGGCTGTGTGTGTGTCTTCTTTATAGACTTTTATTCATCTCCTTTACCCGTTGTTCTGTATGTGTGTGTGATACATAGAAGTTTTGTTTTGCATCCATTGATTTTTGAAAACTCTTCTCATAGCTACATTTTCTTCTTTTATGATTTTATGTTTAAACACTCAATATTTTTAATCCACTTGGAATTTCTTTTGGTAGAAGCCATGAGGCAAATGTCTAATTTTTGTTTTCTAAATAGTTAACTAATTATACTTGTACATCTTAGCAATAATCTATGTGCTCTCCACTAAATGAACATGCTACCTGTATTTTATAATATTGAATTTTGGAGTTTGTTTCTAGACATTCTATTCTGGTCCACTGATTTCTTCATCCTCTCCAGTACTAATGCCCTATAAGTTCAATTACTGTAGCTTTATAATCTATTTAAGTCTCTGGTACTGCAAGTCCACTCATTTGTATTCTGAAATATTTTACTGGGTTTTCTCATCTGCTTTGTGTTTCTTATTATGCAAGGTGTTGGTGTGAATTATGGTCGGTTTAGTTAAGTAGCCCTGACCAGCCTGAGAACCTTGGAGAGTGGTCTGCCTTCATGACCTTGGGTGCTATTGGTTGAAGAACTATTCATGGACTCTCCTCTAACCAAGTATTTTTACGAAGTTGGCACTTGAGGTAAATGAATTGGTAAACTCTTTCCAGAAGGTTGAACTAGACATTCAAAAGAGCATCTAGAAAACCTTGATGGATAGTTTTAACCATAGGAGCATACTGAGCTTTCCCTAGAAGGGGATTCATTCATTAATTCATGTATTCATTCACTCATTGATTCATTTTTCTTCTGAAAGTCCTGTCTGAGATCCCTGACTTCACAGGCTCACAGACAGCCGGAGCTGGATAACACTGACGCTGAAAACACAACCGATGTCAGCAGCAGTCAATACTTTTTCCTTGTGGATTCTTTTGTCTTAAGTGAGTCTCTATTTTTAGTACAGGACGAAGAGCATTTATAGCCCCAGCTTTTCACAGATCAGACACCGTGCCAGGTATGCGGTTCAGACAACAGAAAACTTGCCTGGTGAAAGGTCGTGCATTCTCAAGGCCAGGATGATGTTTTTCTAACGTGTTCCCGAGGCTTCACTGCTCCATTCCATCACGATGACCCGTGTGCCAAATTCCTAGGCTGGACACATGTAAAGAGATAATTCACATGATCCCCAGCTTGTTTTTGACTCTGTTTAAAAAGCGCAATAAAACTTTACGGTACTACCAGCATGACTCAATGTTGTTTCTGGATTTCAAAATATTGAGGTTAGATGTGCTAATGATTTGCTCCGGAGTTACTTTTACAAGGCCAGCCAGGGGCCCTCTTGCCAGCACATTTGCAAAAGGGATGGCAATGTGTTCCCAGCACGATCCTTGCCACCCCAGTGCCGTGTCCTCAGCTCCAGAACCAGAGCCTACGGTTGATGAGGTTACGAGCTACCCACCTTGTAGCAGCCACCACCTTTAGATCATAAATAAAAATAAAACACAATTCCAAGTATTTTGTCATGTTTTTCCAATACAGTTGGAAGCAATGGAGAATGTATCTTTTCACCAAAAGCATGTAGATGAAGTTCTCCACAAACACTGAAATACCTTTCTCACTTTCTTCACACGTTAGCTTTCTCATCTGATCTCTTGTTCTCTCTTTTATTATCTCATTTACCCTAACAACAGGCAAGGTCAAAGGCACTGAACTGGGTTGCCAAAAAATAATCTTGTTTTGACAAGAAAGGTTTTGACTTCTCTGAGAGTTTTACTTTCTACAAATGCTGCAGCATTTATCTCACGGAGAGGGACCATTATGGATGGCCAGAGTTCACTTTATCTCAGAAACAAAACCTTTTATTTATGGAAAAAGCTTTGTGGCATGTCTGAACCCTGCTGTTAAATTTTTCTTTCCTTCTTTTTTTTTAATGTAAAGAAAAAGGACTTTGTTTCATACCTTTAAGAGTATTTAGTCAATGTGTCTAACTAATGTTGGCTGCAGGCAGGACAGCTCACATTAACGCTAATGAATGTTGCTTGTCTGAAACCCTCTGCAGCACCCCCCTCATGACCCGGGGGCCTTCTGTACTTACTGCTTCTGGATTTGAAATCTCTTCTTTACAGTTACTTCTGATTTGGTCTTTTTGGGGTCTACACATGGGTAATTAAAGGGTGGCTAGGGGTCCTAGAGTCATATTGTTTGAATGAATCTTTCTCCAGCTGCCCAGGGGGCATATCTGTGCATTTGTGAGTCATCCGTGTATCTCAGTAAGCAGCTTTAGCTGTCTTAATGTTTTGCCTAAGAACTTCTGTAAATGCTCCTGTTTACAGACAAGCTTCTGTGTGTGCCTGAATAACCCAAATTCTGTGACTTTCTTTAAAACACACGTTTAATGGCCTTTAGTAAGGCCGAGTGGACGATACAGTGGATGAAACACTCCCTAGTTTGTAGTCCATCCACAGGGCACATAGTTCCCTGACTGAGTAATTATATCAGCTGATGGAGAAGATGGCATTAAATAAAAAAGAGCTGAGCTATATTTATTGCTGATTTTTTAATTAAAAATTTAAAAATCCCATGACTCACACAAACCCTTCCTAGTCCGACCCAGAACATCCACATGATCCCAGCAAACTTCAGGTAGCAGCCCTGACCCCATACCCAAGGCCATCTTGCACGATAATCTGGCTCTGCCTCCCCACCCCACCCCCACTGTCTGCGTTCTCTCCCTCTCTCCCTGTCCAACTCCCTGAAACAGAGACCCGGTAAAGGAAGTACAGGCTGCCGTGTGCCAGAATCTGACTGTGGGTCCATTAAAGCCAGTGTCTGAGGAGGGAAATGAGGGTCTTTGACAGGGTGGCAAATGGAATGTGTATTAAATGGGGTGTCATAGAAAGAGCCTTCCCTAAGTGACTCGAGGTAGGCATCTCATCTTTATGGCCTCTAAATTTCCACCTCTAAAATGCAGTAAATTTAGCCCCTCTAAACTACTTAAAGATATTTATGAACAAATTAAGGCTCTCCCTTTTAAAAACTCTTGTTGACTCTTAATGTGATGATTTGATATTAGTCTCTCTCTTTAGGAGAAAAGCAAATATTTGTTTGTTGAAATTTCTGACCTGGAAAATTTGGATTGTAATTTACTGTGCATTATTTTTTTTCTTTGATTTGTGTAATTTTCCCAGATAAAACAATGTTATTCTTATTTACCACACCAGATGCTCCAATATTGGGTTCAGAAATTACGGCCACTGTGTAAACATTGCACACTCTCCTCCGAGTGTGTGTGCGTGTGTGGTTGTGCACATGTATACACACTGTTTCAATCACAGATGGTTCTGGCTGAATACTCAGAAATGCAGTTGCACTGGTGATGTAATAATAAAACAAAACATCTGCATATGTGAGCACAGTGAATGTCTTTTGTTGTTGTCTTATTTTTCCCCAGTTTTATAGAAAAATAATAGACATACATCACTGTATGAGGTAGAGATGCATTCAGCACGGTGGTTTGAGGTACACACATTGTGAAATGATTACCAGATGGGTGTCAGATAACAACCATCTTCTCATACAGATGCAATAAAAAGAAAAAATAAAGAAAAAATTCTTTTTTGTGATGAGAATTCTTCGAATAGTGAATGTCTTTGATTTAACAAAGGACACTGACCATTTCTGGTTGTTTTTAATTATGCCAGTGTTTCTGATGGCCTGGGAGTGCTGTTACCATTCAGGTAGTAAGGGGGGTACCAGGTGAAGGGAGCAAAGTGGGAAAAATTGGGACAGCTGTAATAACACAATCAATGAAATATACTTAAAAAATCCCATTGTCTGAGAGCTTGCCCAGCAGATCTGAGCCTGAGTTGGAGCGTGAATTCAGTCGATGAAAAAGAACTGAGAAATGAAATGAGGCCCCTGGGCTGGTGGCCTTCCAGACCAGGCTGGAGAGAATGTCGCCACACCGCCAGTCCTGTCCTGCCTCTGCAGGCTGCTCCCTGGAGCGCTGATGCTATCAGCATTCTTGGCAGAGTCTGTCTGGGTGATGGATGATTAATGAGCTGTAACTACAACTATCTCTGACAAAAAACAGTGGGCTGCAAGGGTTGGTGGGGGTGGGGTGGGGAGGGCAAAGGGGGCTCATTCCATCTATAAACATGTGCTCCCATAAAAATATCTAAGGAAGTTTCCTTTGATACAGAGCAATCTAATTGTGTGTGAGAGTGCTTTTCTGGGACAAAGCATTTTTTGTTTTTTACCATAGCCAAATTTTGCAGAGGATTTTGAGGCAGGAAAGGGGATTTAGGTCTTTTTGTTGTTGTTGTTGTTCAAGGTTTCCAAAGCAGAATCAGCTTTCTTTGCTAGTTCAGGAGCTGGTGTGCTCGACTTGTTTAAAAGCACAGACACGCACATTCCAACAAAGTGTCAGAAAGTGTCAGTAAGAGGAGGAAAGGAGAGTTTGCTTTGAAGAAGCTAATATTCAGGATTCATTTGCTATTTGGGTTCTCCTAATGCTGGCTCGGGCAGTCTGTGATTTGCTCCAGCAGAGAGCTGTTTACTCCTGAGCAGACTGGAGCATGCCCATGGCTATAGGTGTCCCGTTGAAACCCAGTCTGGTCGTACTTCGCTGCCAGCACGAGCGATTACATTAGCCTTTTAATATGTACTTTTGTCCATGAAACCACTGATGTAAAAGCTCTCACATTAGGAACAGGTTGTAAATAATCTGTTGCCTGAGCATTGAACCTCCCGTAATTTTCCCCTGAACCATAGTGTATCTGCTTAGTGACAGGTCCAAGTCATGTGCTGTGCAGCACATTCAGTTATTCAAGCTTTGGCAGCAGCCATGTCTGTTTCAAATGACAACTCCAGGTGACTTCATAGCCACCAGCCCAAATTCCTTCCCTTCTCCCTCTTGCTGGAAATGGTCAGCCCTTTCTGATGGGTGCAAGCCAGCTTTCCCTCCCTTTCTCTTGGAGCCGCTTAAAACTTTACAGCCATTCCCGTCGTCGTCTCTCTCATCCCCCAAACATAGAGGAGAGGGCTGAACCCGCGGGGTGAGCTACGTGAGGGCTGCTTTCAGTATAGTCATGATCCGGAACAAGGACTGATGTGCCCCACCTCCAAGGTGGACCGTGTCGCTCCCCAGGGTGTCTTGCTGAGGACGGAAGAGAGCCAGGAGACGTCCACCCGGACAGTCTCGTGACCTCTGACTGCACTGAGGAGCCATCTGCCTCTTCGGCAGCAGCAGACAGGCTAATGATCCCCCAAGGAAATTTCAGATTCACTTTCAGGATGGAAAAACCAAAGCATCACTTGAGCTCATCTCTGTTGCCTTTTAATCATCTGCCAGATCAATAAACTGCTCCTTGAGACTGGCCTCCTCAAGACCGTGTCTGGTATGGATTCTCCGCATGGTGTAAAGTATGTTGGCTGAAACAGGTCCAGACTTGCAGCCGGCTTTCCAGCCCAGCGGGCCTCGGCACTGGGCCAGGCTTTCAGCTTGCCCTGCCCACGGGTGGGGGTCTGGGGGAAAAGGCCCTGGGGACAGCACCCTGACTGTGCCCTCAATGAAACATAGATGCTGCTGCCAAGGGAAGTCAGGATGGCTAGTGGCACTGTGGTGGCTTTCCAAGCAGGGAGCTCACCTCAGGAACCAGAGGGATGAGGTCAGGCTCGGCCACCTCCTAACACACTGTGACAACAGCCACTACTCAGCTAGCGTTTCCTATTGCTGGGAAATACAAGGATCTCCTGGGATGCCGTCTGCCCGAATCTCTCAGACAGAATATCCTAACCCACAAAATGGGACTATGAACCCCTGTCTTTCTGGATGGAGGCACGAATCCAGTGAGAACACGATGACGTATCCCTTCTCTGTGGTAGATGGCACAGCAAATAGGAAAATGTCAGCCTCTCAAACCTTTCTCAAAGCCCTGAATGGTTGGTGCTCAGCCAAGTTGTGGGGAGGGGCATCTTACCCCATCCACTTGCTTGAGAACACCCTGCCCCCAGTTTCTAAACACCTGAGGTCTTTCATGGGATCTGAGCATGGCTGGAATTTCACTACTTATTCAGAAACTTAGTTCATTCTCAGTTCCCTATGCTGGTAGGAACCAGGATAGTACCTTACAAGCTCTGAATTCTGTGAAAGTTATAGTTCTTCCTGAAAATCCAAAATATAAACTTTGCTAAACTATGAAATGAGTGTCACAGAGACCAATTAAACTCTTATTTTCTCAAGATAAGTGCTTTGATACCAGGTGCATAGTTTTCCACATCTATTCTTTCCAAACTCCTCTGATGTCCCCGCTTTGCTGGTACCTGAAGGATGCACTTGGTCTGTCTGTACTGGGCACCTGGCTCTGATTTCCTCAGTCCCACAACTTGGCTCTCTTCAGCTCTCCTGCTGAAGAGCTATGGTGTCCTCTAAGGCAGGAACAGGCAAGGGGCGCCTTCCAAGGGTGAGGAGAAAACAGTGCACAAAAGCCAGCATGGTGAATATTGCTTTGGCTGCAAACACCAGGAACCGGAAATGTCTGAATGGAAAAGGCCTCCCAGGGCTTTCCAATCCTTTGGCATCTCTGGGCCACACTAGAAGAAGAAGAGCTATCTTGGGCCACACGTTAAATACATTGTGACATGTAATCACAAAAAAAAAAAATCTCATAACGTTTTCAATAAACTTACAATTTTGTGTTGGGCCACATTCATAGCCATCCTGGGATGCATGTGGCCTGGGGGCTGAGATGCATGTGGCTCAGCTTAGAGCTTGCTTGGTCTAGAATGTGCTCAGCATGCACTGCTGATGGAAGTGAGTCCCCCTGGAGTGTTAGGGAGTGGTGGGCGGTGCCCTGGGTTTGCAGGCAGAAGGTACAGGTGGTCTGAATTTTTAAAGAGATGCACACCAAGCACTTTAGGGTGAAATGATGAGATATCTATGAAATTATGTCAGCAAAACAAAAATAGATGCCTTAAGTTGGAGAGATAATAACAATTATTAAGGCTAGGTAATGAGTGCAAAGAATATGACCTATTCTCTCTACTCTTTCTATGTTTGAAAAATTTAATAATTAAAACATCCTAGTATATATGGACTCCCATAATTTGACATTGATGTTCATTGGCTAGGTCATGCAAAGCCAGTCATTCAATGTCTGGGCTTCCGTAGGTTTAAAATCAGGAATCAATTCCCCTAATTTTTCTGAGGATGTATTGGATAAATTAATAACAATATCTTGTAAACTCTAAGGCATTACATACAATTGTAAGTTGTTTCATTATTAAAGTAGAAGAGTATCAGTCAGATGCCTGTTGTGAAGACAGCCGAGAAGTGACAGAACTGGGCCCAGTTTGGCTCCACCCACTAATTCCTTTCCAGCGCCCCAGGTTTGTCTTCTAACTGGAACTTGGTGCAGGTTCCGCCTGCACAGGCAAGTCTGGGCCTCCTAGGGGTGTGGTAACATGGAGTTCACTCCTGGGTTTCATTCAATGGTGGAACTGGTACAGAAAAAAGGCTGGAAGAGGGCTTGTGCATTTCTTGAAAGAACGACAGCAGTGTTCTTTTCTTTCACTGTTTATTTTCCAGCATCTGGGAACAAACTTTGCTTTTTGTTTGCTTGAACTTGCTTTTATTTTCTGCGTGGACCACAGAGGCTAGATTAGAAGGGAAGCAGTGATGAAACTTGCTTGCTGATTTCTCTCTGGATGACTGCAGAGGATGCTCAGCTATGCCCAAATGCAGCCATTTTTGCCATCACTGGGGAACAGAGCACCCCATGTCCAGTGTCACTGTGCAGAGTTGCATGTGAGGACTTGCACCCTCTCTCACTGCCTGCCCCACACTGGGCAGGTCAGGCTGAATATCCTAATCCATAGAACAAGCTATTAATACCTGTCTCCAAGGATGATGGTGTAAATTCCATGAGCTTATGAGTTATCAGGTCTTTGTTCTTGGTGTGGTAGTTGTCATAGCCAACGGAAAAGTTGCAGCCTTGAAAACCTTTCTGAAGGCCACTTGTAAGGCTGATGCTAAGTCAAGTGAAGGAAGGAAGTCTAACCCCACCCTTGCCCCCTGGAAAACACCCTTCTCCCTATGTCAGACACACAGGGCCTTTCATCTGACTCGGCGCCCCCCTCCCTGTTCTAGCCTCTCCCCTCTTTCCTCCCGCCTATTGATCACTACTTTTACCAGCTGTCCACCCAAAACAGGTCTACAGGTGGAATGTTTCCTTTCACTAGAGACATTTTCATTGTATTGGGACCACAACTTAACACCCCCTTGCCACTCAATGAGATGACATTGCAGACCTAGGGGCACACCAGTGGCAGGAGGAGCCAGCATGCAGCCGGGAGCAGGGCTCACTGTGGGTCTGTGTGCTGCACTGGACACAAAGCAGCTCCAGACATGTAGCGAGTGACCCCAGATGCTTTGGGCATTTTTCTGGCCCCTTTGTATCCTTGTGCAGCTTTCGAGTGATGCCCATACTGTGCTAATCTCTTCACCTTTACAGGCCAGGTAGAAGGTGTCACTGCAGTTGTAAATGGGAATCACAGACCTTGCCACTAAGTGACCTTTCGCATCGAGCGAGGCCTAGACGTTGAAATAATTGGAGGAAATATTTGGTTCCTGTGACTTTCTCTCATGGCAGCTGTCACACACTGGCACTTGAAAGACAGATTCCCTTCTGTGGTAGACCTCCTCCACGAACCTGTTTGGGGTTATGCATTTAGAACCCAGGGTTCCCACTGGTGTTAGTGGAAATCCTATAATATTGTCATTGAATATAGACATCATCTCTCCTTATAGATTATAAACTTTTGTGAGTAAGAGCCATATCAAACTAAACTTTGTTTTTTTCCTAGAGCACATTTCTTGTCTAATACTTTAGTCTAAAGATATACCTTTTGAAAGAATGAGTATACATAAAATTGTGTGGGTTTGAAGTCAAATAATTTTATATCTACCTTTCAAAAACATAATTCTTTGCAGATATTGGTATGGGATCCTTTAGCTACCTGTGCTATTTCTTTTCTTCAGAAGCTAAATAATATAATACAGGGAGAGACACAGAAGTATAAAGCTCAAAAATGGCTGCAGTCGGTATTTGGATATATTCACGGAAGGGATAGACGAGAAAAGCAGAAGAGAAAAGAGGTCTTGGAACAGTTGGCCTACCCGTAACGAGGGAAGCAGACTTCGTCCTCTGTGCCTATAAAAAACAAGAAGACCTGTACAAGAACTTTTGTTCATAATAGCCCCAAACTGGAAATAACTCCAATGGCCATCTCCAGTAAAATAAGTAAGTTGTGGTGCATTCTCACAACAGAACACTGTCCAACGAAATAGAACAACCCAATAATACACGAGGCAACACGGGGACAAAATGCTGAGTGAAAGAAACCAGATGTGAAAAGAGTATCGACTGTAGGATAAAAATTCCAGAAAGTTCAAAAAACAGTCAAATGTTTGGTTGATGATCGATATCAAGAAAGTTGTTTACTCTGAGCGGGGCGTGTATAATCAGGAAGGGGCACGATGGAGCCTTCTTGGGTGCTAGAAATGTTCTGTATTTTGAGCTGTGTGCTTTTTAAATATTTAGAAACTCATCAAACTTTACCTTTAAGATTTATGCTATACATATATTTCTGTACTATGTTATATGTAACTCAAATTTTAAAATAAAAGGAAAAAGCACTTATTTATGGGGTATTTACTATGTGCCAGGTAAAGTGCTAAGTGCACGAGGCTTTAAAAAATACCAGTTTGTCACAAGTCACAGATTCTGTGAGAGAATCTTGACTGAGACCCAGCCCTCCCTGTCTCCAAATCCCAAACCCCAAATTCCCGTACCCTCTCTCACTACAGAGCTAGTCCTTGGCTGTGCTGGGACCTGGTCCTTCCCGCCAGTCGGCCGGTGCTCCAAGCAGAGCAGGTGGGCCTGTGGAAGCGGCCACAGCTTTGCCCAGAGTGTCTCTTTGATAACAATGACCCTCTGTTGCCGTATTAACGGAACTGTTAAAACATTTCCCTTGCTGTTGGTTATGTCAAAGGCCCTTGCCAAGTCTCTGGGACAGTGGCCTGATTGTTGAAGGGGAAACTGACTGGGGAACAGTGAATGGAGTTTTCAATACATGGTGGTAAGAACAGAAAATGCATTATTTGTGGTATTTCTTCATATTCAAAGTTCATCCTGGCTGGGTGCTCTTTTGGGGAAAGAAAACCAAAAATGAGGCTTCAGAACACATTTTCCTTCCATCTACCATTCTCTCCATTTGACTTAATTATTTTAGTTTAATTTGTTAGAGTTATGAAGTTTCTTTTACAAAACCAATGAGTTCATAACAAGTAATAAATTAATATCTACTATCTTAATATGTATTAATTTGGGTTCAAATACATGAACCATAATACTCATATATTCTCATAAAATGAAAGAAGAGAGAAACCCATGCCTGGATGAAAATCTATGTAATCCTTGCCCCCAGCCTCTCCTTCCTGCTGTTGTCCAAGGTTATTGACACCCTCTCTGGCTGCCATATTGTGTGGTGGAGAATTTCTGTCATGCTGCCCTCACTTAGGAAGCTCTGAGGAGGAGTTTCCAACCTGGTCCCCTACAAAATAGCACCACAGGCACCACTCTTCCGACTCCATTTAGTTAAGTCATCCTGAAGAAATCCCTGTGCCCTCGCCGGAGATGAGGCAGGATGGCTGCGAAGAGTTTGACCACCTACAGTGTTAGTGTGAGCACGGTGCTCAGCTTCCAGAAGCTTCCTTGGATTCTCTGCAAAAGGTACAATACCTACCCGCATCAAATGATGAATAAGGTTTATACTAGATAGCTAATTCTCCTAGTAGAGTGCTTTGCATAGAGAGGGAACTCACCAAAATAATGATTATAATAATGGCTAATTTAATAGAAGTAGCTGAGTCTTCTCCCCTCAGAAGAATGTGACTAAGGACTCCAGTGCCACACGTCTCCTCAGTGCTTTTATTTTCTTTACTGGGTGTAGATAGACCTGCAGAGGGCTAGGCTTTAAGCTCTGCCTTGTTCAAAACTTTGCTAACTGTAGGATCTTAAAATTAGAGTCCTAACATTGGAAATGGGAAGCCTTAATGAAAATGACCAAAATCCTAATTTTCTGAACCTCGAATTGGTTTATGTTCGTTATAGATTCAAATCTTCTTTTCAGACAGAACTTCTACGATACAGAAACATATGGAAAAGACAAGCCGCATGTCCATTGCCCAGGTCTGGGATGGCCACTGGGGCCACGTAGTGACATCCCTTCCCAATCTGGGCCAGCAGCCACTTCTGCCACCAACCTTCTATTTTTAACTTTCTTTTTAATCCTCACCTGAGGATATGTTTATTGATTTTAGAGAGAGAAAGGGAGGGAGAGAGAAAAACATCGGTGTGAGAGAGGAACATTGATTGGTGGCCTCCTGTATGTGTCCCAACCAGGGATTGCACCCACTTAGGTAGGTGCCCTGACCAGGGATCAAACCTGCGACCTTTTGGTGTAAGGGACGATGCTCCAACCAACTGTGCCACCCAGCCAGGGCCAGCAGCCTTTTTAATTACACTGGAAAACTCTCAGAATTTCTCCTCCCCCCATCCTCCAGGCGGCCTCAGCCAGTCCAGCAGCTTGGCCTCAAAGATGAGCCCTAATTTTTATCTCTGGTCTAGGTCCCTGGCCAGGTCCTGTACCATTTTTTTTATTACTGCTGACCTAGAATAATTTTAAAAATCAAAGTACAGCAAGGTATGTAAAATCTGGGCCTGAGCGAAGCATCTCAGCCCATGGCTCTGACCAGAATTTGGAGTCATGAACAGAAGCAGCACACACCCCTGCTCATCTTTGAACCGTTGTTCTTTGTTTCTTCCTGCGTCCAGTAGGTGGCACTCCTGAGTGAGGCTTCTTTGCTAAAGTGGTGGAGTCTGTCCATACCCAGCTCTTACCCCTGCTGCAAGTGGACAACTGGGAATCTCTGCCCAGTGCATGGCCAGGGGTGGCTGCGTGTCCCTGCCATCTGAGGTAGGTGAAGGCAGGCAGAGAAAAGAAACAGGGACACTGGTGAAACTGGATATTTTGAGAAAGAAGCTGGGTTGGTGGGGGAAATGTCTCACTGGGGAGCATGGGCTCTTCCTTATTCAAGGTCTAACCACACACATCAAGTTCCTGTGAACAATATTTTTAGATCTTAAAATAGCATCGTTTATCTAGAACTCTCCATTCTCCCACTGGTAACTGGTAACTGGTAATCTTCTCTATCTAGGCCTTGCCTCCCTGGACCACCAGTTGTATCTAATTTTTTTTTTTTTGGTGAGGAAAATGCATATGGGTCCTTCTCCAACTTCCCAACAGGGCGGGGGGCATATGGCCTTAGACTCACACACTCCTCAGACAGCAACTGTCTCTAGCTTCTTCTTTCTCTAGGACCATGGTTTCAGAGAACGGTTATATATCTGAATCTCCAAGACTGAAGTGTAAACCTTGGGATGCAGTTACCTGGTGGGTTTTGCACTGTCCCCGCGGGCAGCCGGCCCATATCTGAGACAGCTGACCCTGCATACGTGGGAGTCAGACTCACAAGCACACTGACCAGGGAGCTATCAACTTCAAGAGGCCCTGGCATCATTTCAAATCTTGCTTCTGATGGCAGTGAAAAGCTGGCAGGGGGGACCCACACCAGGATTATGCTACATCTTTCATTTGTTCTGTCCCAGTCTAGAGCAGGGTTCCACTACTGAAATTTAGGGCTGGATGATTCTTTGTTGGGGGTAGTCCTGTGCTGGATGTTGACCAGCTTCCTTGGCCTCTACGCACTAGATGCCAGGAGCACCCCAACTCCAGTGGTGACAACTGAAAATATTTCCAGACGTGGCCAACTGTCCCCTGGGCCCTCTTGAGAACCACAGGTCTCAATTGATGTCTTCAGTGAGGTACCCCTTGGCTTACTCCCATCCTTTTAATCAGTACTCTAAAGTTATGCTCATTTGCCTATAGCAGTCAAGCACATTTCTTTTCCAAGAGTTATTTTGGAAAACAAAAAGTGACGGTAAGTTTGTGCTGGAAAGGTTGAGTGTTGACATTGCCTAAGCTGACGAGGTGATGGGTACCTCCGGTGAATGCTGACCGTCTGTGGGTGGGGGTCCCCACCTTGCATGGGCACTTTTCTGAGAGATTCTCGCTGTCTCTGTGCCATCCCCATCGCTTGCCTTTTGGTTCTGCAGTCACCTTCTCCTTTCTCTCTTTTCCTCTGTGATTCACGGGTTTTCTTCCTGTTCTCCCTCTAAATAATTCTTTCCATTTCTGAGTGTATGGAAACCAGTCCTGGGCCGCTCTGAAGCACCTCCTCAGGAGAGGTCAGACTTTTTCTCAGTGTCCTAGGCAGCGCTTCGCTGTCCTTCGGGGCGTGGGGGCACTAGGCTGTGTTTACACAAGCCAACTGGCTTGGGGGGGGCGGAGTTTAATTTTGTCAAACTCCAGGCTATTGTATAAAGGACTCTAGTCAAATAGCTAGTTGTTTTCAAATTCCATAACAGGGAGGGATCTCAGGAAAAACCATGTCTAGAAGTTCATTTTGCAGAGAAAGAAACAGGGACCTCAAGATAATACTGTAATAACTAACACTGAGGGGTATTTACCCTGCAATGGACATGTCATTAAGGAATTGGCATGAAAAGTCAGCAAATGATCTTGTCTCCCACTCTCTCTCCCACAAATAGTTTAATCGTCAGAGAGAAGCACCCCAATGTTTCCATTGTGGTGGAGGGAGCTCCACGGCTGTGACACTCTGGCCTTCCTCCCTCAGTAACCTGGCCCTGGGAAAGTCGGGTGGTGTATCTGATTGGTGCCTTCGAGAAGGGTAACTGGGCTTGCTCCGCTCTGCCCTAGTTCCTGTGCAGAGCCAGCGAGCGCCCTGCTGGGAACAGGGGTCATCAGGGTTCCTCCAGTGGTTCCTCCAGTGGTTCTGTACCTGCCCCTTCCAGTGCGATATGGCTGTGGGACCCCCTGCATGAGGCTAGGGCTCCAGAGCCAGTTTGCTGCAGATGCGTGAACAGCCCAGCCTCTCTCCATAATAAGAACTACCCTGAACGAGTGTGTGTGCAGTGCGGGCTCAGAGGCCGCCTGAGGCTGCTACTTGGCCCTGGCAGTTCCTGGAACATTTGGTTGCCAGGAGCTAAAGTGGTTTCTCCCTCCTCTCAATTACTCTTCTTTTAAAAATAAGTTTTTAAACATAAGCCCTAAATTTTATGCCAAGCCACAGAGTTCAATTTAGCATTTTGGGGTAGTTATTTTAATTTATTTTTACCTTGTGTTTAGCATGCAGTCAGGGGCATGGCACCAACTATTGTGCATAACCATCTCAGACAAATGTGACTAGAAAGAATTAAAGTATTTCCTTAAATCTTATGTTTGTAGTCCTGATGTCTATTTGTCTTTGCAATAATCATTTCTTTCAAGATAATGACATCCTTCAAAATATAGTTTAAAAAATCTCGTGGAATTTTCATGAGTCTGTTTATAAGATAACACAGGAGAAATAGTATCATTGTTATATCTCATTTTTAGTAGATATAAAACTCTAATATCTTTCTTGATTACTTTTTTCCCAAATCAAATATAACTTTAATTTCTTTGAAAGAAAATGGAATTTTTAATCATTTTTTTGCTGCTTAACAAAAAAGATGAGACAGTCTCTGAAATTATCAAGAGATTCACATAGATGTTCTGAGGAAACCTCAATTGTATAGGTAGGTTTAAGGATCTTTATATTAAAATACAAGTCCCATGACCTTGTAGATGAACTTCATAAACTTCACAGACTCTTTCACAATCATAGTGCCAGAGTAGTTTCATTTGTGATAACTTTCTGGTTCTGACTACTTTACCTAAAGAAGGATGAGAGGAGCAAGACACAGAAGAGGTCACTTAGAGGTTACATGAATTATTTAAAATAAGTTAAGAAGAAACCTAGGATATTTAAGTCAATGCTATGGGGCCATTTTGACACCTAGTATATTGTTCTATATTTATCAAGAATGAAATGGGAGGCTAGGAGCTGGCGGTAAGTGAACTGAAGGCCATTTAACCTTGTTTACGGAAGGCCCTGGGCACACCGTGCAGGCTGGCGCCACACAGTGGCCAGCGCCTCCCAGGGGTGAATGGAGAGCAGCTGCTGCAGTAGCCTGGACGGCCCAGACGCCCACCTCCCGATAAACTCAAACTGACAGAGACATGCGATGGCAACAAAACTCTAAAAGTAGCAGTGCCTGGTTGGAGAAATTTCATTGTTAAGAAAGTCAGGAAAACTCTTACCCTGACCAGTGTGGCTCATTGGTATTGTCCCCCAAAGCCAAAGGTTGCAAGTTGGATTCCTGGTCAAGGCACATGCCTGGCTGTGAGACCTGTTCCCAGTTGGGGTATATGCAAGAGGCATTGATCAATGTTTCTCTCACACATGGATGTTTTTCTCCATCTCTTTCTCCCTGCTTTCCCCTCTCTCTAAAAATAAATAAATAAAATCTTTTAAAAAAGAAAAGTCAGGAAAAGTCTTATTAACTGGAAGTGTAGGAACACAGCCCAAAGGACCTGACTGCAGGATCTTCATAGCTTGGTGGTTCAGAGCCTGGGCCTGGGATTCGCACAGACTTGATTTTGATTTCTGCCTCTGCTACTCAGCTGTGTGACCTCGGGTGAATTATACACATTCTCATCAGTAAAAATTGAAAACTGTGGGAATGCCCAATAGGATCAATGTAAAGTTCAGATAAGATGTCAGCAAAGCCTTTAAAAGTGTGTCTGGGACATCACAACCATTTAATAAATGCATCTTGCTTTTATTGTTACAGATAGGAGAATTCACTAATTTGCTGTGCAGGGCCCCTCAGCTCAGAGTGCCCATGATTCTAGCAGCATTAGCTGTTACCAGGTTGCTGGTGGCTCCTCTAAGATTCCATTTTTCACAAGGCCCTTTAAAAAGTGCATTAAAGTCATCTCCCTGGAGGTAATAGGGCCAGAAAATTATATAGTTTGTGGTAATGAAGACTCAAACACAGACTAGAAATGGCTCTTCAATGCAATGACCCACCAAACATCCAGCCCTCCTGGTGGTTTACATGGCAGGCAGGGGACATGAGGCTCATCTCATTTCTGCTAGATTCTGAAGTCTTCGTGCACAGCACAGATGATTGCTTCAGCTTTCTTATATTAAAATATCATATAAGGGGCCCTTCAGAGAACTACAAAGAAGAGGTCAACAGGGTTGGGGAAAATGGGGAGTGGAGAAAAGAGACATAAAAGTCCCTTATCAACATGTCTTGCCCAGGCAGCCAAAAGATTTGTTTGAGCCATGAAATAATATTTATCCTGCATGCCACTGACCAAGTTCAGCTGCCTTTGATCTATTTCTCCACTGGAGATTTTCTCTTTTTTTTCTTAAAGTTTTAATTTCTTCTGCCTAGAGGGCAACAAACAAGTAATGAACTTGGTGGTGAATTCAGAAAGAATTCCGAAAATTAAATATGCTCAAAGGACTCCAAGTCCTCTGTCCTGGTCCCAGATCCCCCTCTATGGAATGATCTGTTTGTTGTTTGCATAGGAGGGTAGCATTTTGCTGGGACCCAGTGAGTCTCCTTCCAACTCAGGATCATTCTGCATTAAGTACACGAGGGCAGTCTGACTAAATTCAGATCAGGATTGTATTATTAAAAAAATTTAATAATATACTTTATTTAACCAATATATCTAAATATTATTATTTTTTATATCATCAATATGAAATTATTAACAATAATATATTAATGATAAATAGTCCATGATGATATATTAGTGATATGATTTTACTTTTTTGGACTTAATCTTTGAAGTCCAGTGTGTATTTTCTACCTACAGCATGTTTCAAGAGGCCAGTGTCTATACTGGACAGTGTGGTTACAGATGAATGAGTGGAGACTTAGAGGCTAAAGTCACTTCTTGCCTGACATCATGTGGCCAGTGCTTCTCAGACAAAATTCAAGCAGCTCAGGCTGAAAGGTAGGCATATGCAGATCATGATTATACTTTATTTTTAGTCTCCTTCTGAAATAGTTCTTATCTGAAAAAAGGTGTTTTTGTTTTTCAGTTTCCTAAATGTGTTTTGAGATATATTGGACATGGGAAACTGGTGTAGATAGGAACTGAAGTGGTTGAGATTGCTCAGTAATCCTGACACTGGTAGCTGGTATGTCCCAGTCCACTTATCTCAAGAGCCAAATGCCCTTTGGGATTGGAGAGCAAAGGAAATTCTCTCTTGAAGCACACCAGACAGAATCTGTTCATGAGAAACACAGCAGCACATTCTGGGAGTACTGAGACCGTTGCGGACATTGTAAGCAAGCTTTGAGTAAGAAATTGTCAAGGTCAAGGAGTAGGAACCAGACCACTGGGACTTAAACAGGTTCAGCTTTTACATTGTTCTGGGAAGTTCCCAGAATAGCCCCTTCCCTTCCATGACCCTTCCACCTGTTGGCCAGAATAGCACTGGTTATCTGGGCTGGAAACAGTAGTGGAGCCAGAACCCTGTGTCTTGTTTTTATTCTTACAGGCTTAGTGTGACCTTGAAAAGACCACTATAGTTTTGTCCACTTGCAAAAATGGGGATAGCAATACACACCTGGAGGATGCCCATGAAGATTAATAAGAAAAATAATCTAAATCACTTGGTATAGTAGCTGGCAAAAGATGAGGCACAACTTCCTGCCAAGATGGAGGCATAGGTAGACATGCTGTGCCTCCTTGCACAACAAAAATAAGGACAACAACAATTTAGAAACAAAAACAACCAGCACTGACAGAAAACTGAACTGCATGGAAGTATGACAACCAAGGAGTTAAACAAGACACACTCATCCAGACTGATAGGAGGGGCAGAGTAACGTGGCCGGGCAGTGAGGGGTCTTGGCAAAGTGGTGGCTGGCTGACCCTGGGTGCACAAGTTGGCAGCAGGTGGACCCAGTGAGGCAGCAGACTGTGGAGGGGCATGGTGCACAAGGCAGCTGGCGGACTGAGTGGTCCCACATTCACATGCAGATAAACCAGGCAAAACTGGAGAGTGAGACAGACCGTACAACTCAGGGCCCCAGCGTGGGAAATAAAGCCTCAAAACACTGATTGAAAACACCTGTGGGAGTTGAGGTACAGGGAGAGACTCCCAGTCTCACAGGGAGTTCGTTGTAGAGACCCACAGGGTCCTAGAATGTACACAAACTCACCCACATGGGAATCAGCACCAGAAGGACCCAATTTGCTTGTGGGAAGCAGGGGAAGTAACTCAAATCTGGCAGAGAGAGGAGCAAGCACCATTTTTCCTTCTTGGACCCCTGCCCCATGTACAGCATCACCACATAGCATCTGGGTTGCCCCACCCTGGTGAACACCTAAGGCTCTGCTCCTCATATGTAACAGGCAAGCTGAGACAAAAAAAATGACCCAAATGAAAAAACAGATCAAAGCTTCAGAACAAATACAATAAATGACAAAGAGATAGCCAACCTATCAGATGCACAGTTCAAAACATTGGTAATCAGGATGCCCACAGAATTGGCTGAATTTGGTTGCCAATTAGATAAAAAAATGAAGGCTACCCTAAGTGAAATAAAGGAAAATGTACAGGGAACCAATAGTGAGGGGAAAGAAACTGGAACTCAAATCAATGGAGTGGACCAGGAGGAAGAAAGAGACATCTAATCAGAAAAGAATAAAGAATCAAGAATTCAAAAAAAAAAAAATTAGGAGAGCCTCAGGAACCTCCAGGACATCTTTAAACATTCCAACATCTGAATTATAGGGATACCAGAAGGAGAAGAGGAAGAGCGACAAGTGGAAAAGTTATCTGAACAAATAATAAAGGAGAACTTCCCCATTCTGACAAAAGAAATAGGCTTCTAGGAAGTCAAGGATGCTCAGAGAGTTCCAAAGAAGTTGGACCCCAGGAGGAACACACCAAGGCACATCATAATTACATTACCCAAGATGAAACATAGGGAGAGAATCTTAAGAGCAGCAAGAGAAAAGGAGACAGTTTCCTACAAAGGAGTTCCCATAAGACTGTCAGCTGATTTCTCAAAAGAGACCTTACAGGCAAGAAGGGGCTGGAAAGAAGAATTCCAAGTCATGAAAGGCAAGGACCTACATCCAAGATTGCTCTATCCAGCAAAGCTATCTTTTAGAATGGAAGGGCAGATAAAGTGCTTCCCAGGCAAGGTCAAGTTAAAGGAGTTCATCATCACTAAGCCCTTTTTATATGAAATGTTAAAAGGACTTATCTAAGAAAAAGATAAAAATATGTATAGTAAAATGACAGCAAACTCACGATTATCAACAACCACACCGAAAACAAAAACAAACACAAACTAAGCAAACAACCAAAACAGGAACAGAACCACAGAAATGGAGATCACATGGAGGGTTAGCAACAGGGGAGTGGGAGGAGGAGAGAGGGGGAAAAGATACAGAGAATAAGTAGCGTAGATGGTAGGTAGAAAATAGACAGGGGGAGGGCAAGAATAGTACGGGAAAGGTAGAAGCTAAAGAACTTATAAGTATGACATATGAACATGAACTAAAGTGGGGGAATGTGGGTGGGAGAGGGTGTACAGGGTGAAGGGGAGTGAATGGGGGGAAAATGGAACAACTCTAATGCCATAATCAATAATATATATTTTTAAAAAATAATAGGCACAGAATAAGTACCTATTATCATTATTATTATTATTATTATTATTACTGCTATATCACTACTTCTATTAGTCAACAAGCAATACTGTGTGCCTGCTCTGTGTCAGATACTGCAAAAGCATATGACATAGAGCAATCTCTCAAAACATTTTATCAGTATGACTGTGCTATGACCTGGCATGTAACTAAGTGGATCAAGAGAGCTCTATCTTCACCTTCAACTTGAAGCTTCTTTGTGCACTAAGAACAAGATCCCTGCCAAGCACTCTCCAGAAGGTAAAATCTTTGAGGAAGAGATCAACAGGCTTGCTCATTGCACTACGGGTCAGCCCCCTTGCAGTCCTAACTTCAGGCCCCATTGCAGTCCACTGGGTGGAAACTCTAAGAGCTCCCCCATAACTCAGTCACACTTGCCCTGGCATGGACATGTGCCCCTCTCCTGCCAGTTCAGCCTTGCACAGTGGAAATTTTTCTAAAGGAATTTGGTTAAAAAACTAAATTTAATGGGTCTGAGAGAAGATTTGCCTCCTCTTATATCTTAGTTATATATTGCTGTGAAAGAAATTATACCAAAACTTAGTGTCTTAAAACAACAACAACGACAACATCAACAACAACCACAGCATTATTCTCCCACAGATCTGTGGCTCAGGGATGCAAGTGTGGTTTAGCTGGGTCCTCTCCCAAGGCTTTAGTCATCTCATGGCTCAACTGGGAAGGATCCGCTTCCGAGTGGTTGTTGGCAGGACTTAGTTCTTTATGAGCTGGGGGCTGGGGGCCTCTCTCAGGTCCTTGCCAGTGGGCTGCCCTGCAGGGCAGCTCATACACAGCAGCTGGCTTCATCAAAGGGAGCTGGGGACAGAAAGAGAGAGGGCATGGAACATGGAAATCATAGTCTTTTGCAACCTGCCTTAGTCCATTTGGGCTACTGTGAAAAATACCATAGACAAATGCTTAAGAACAACAAACATTTATTGCCTCATAGTTCTGGGGCCTAGAAGTCCTAGATCAAGGTGCCTGCAGATTCAGTGCCCAATGAGGTCCCACTTCCTCTATGATGGCTATCTTTTCACTGTGTCCTCAACAGTGGAAGGGACAAGGGATTTCTCTCAGACCTCTTTCTTAGGGCACTAATCCATCCCAATAACCTAATAACCTCCCAAAGGCCCCACTCCCAGACAGCATCACATTGGGCACTAGAATTGAACTTGTAAGTTAGGGGGTGGGCACAAACGTTCCGTCCGTAGTGTAGCCTAATCACGGAAATGACACCCACTCCTCACTGCTTTCATGCTCTGTCCACTAGGTCTGGCCCTCACATGGGGGAGGGGATGATACAAGGACATGGGTATCAGGGGGGCATCACTGGGAGCCCTCTCAGAAGCTGCTGGCCACACATGTCCTCACCATTTCCCCTGATAAGCAGGAAAGGCCATTTGTTCCATGCCTGCAGAAGGAAAACAGAATTGTCACATGCAGAGTACACAAAAGATAGGAGGAGCAGCAGTAATGGGTTCTGCCCTTCGCCCAGGAGGGGTGAAGGCCAGTGGCTGAAGGAACTACTTTCCTTGAGACAAGGTGTATGTAGCAAGACTAGAGAGTGAACCACTCTCTGGACCTCTCCACTAAGCCCATCAAGGACCCGGGGCCAGAAAATCTTGGAAGGAAGCAGCAGCAGGGAGCTGACTTGTTTGCTCTTAAGAGAGATGTCTCCCCAGTGGTAGTGTTGATGCTCCCTCAAGTGAAGATGAGAACAGTGAACATCAGCTGTTGGGAACCAAACAAGAGGAGGAAAAGTGAGGCCAAAGGCACCAGTGACCAGCTGAGAACATCAGACACACAGTAGGTACGTAGCAGACACCACAGAGAAAGCTGGGAAGACTCGGAGATGAGGTCTGCCAAACCCACACATGAACACATGTCCCCATTGCAGTTTGGGGTGTCAGTGTAATATGATATCAATTATATTCCCAAGTGCCCAAGGTGCCTAAGAGCTGTTTTCACAAAATAGAGAGGGGAAAACAGTCCTTCCAGCAAAAGCAGACGAGAAAAAAAATCCTTCCTTCAGATTTGTATTCCTTCAGGCCGGGACCTTTAGCTGACTCCTGGCCTGGTAATTTGTTCCCTTCTTGTTGGCACCAATGCTGGTGAAGTCAGCAACATAAAGATGCATTTAAAAAAGCAAAAAAATTCTAAAGGAAATACCAGAGAAGTTACAACATATATCCAACTGTCTTATTGGTCACATGGGTGGCTTATTGGTCACATGGGTCCTTACATCATTTTTTTCAGCTATATTTTGGGCTTAAGTCTGGACCCACTTACTGCGCCTCTGAGTGGAGACCAATTGACAACACTGCTAAGTGGACCCAGAATCCTTCACAGCCAGAAGCTGCAGAAGAATCATGGGTAGTTGAAGAATCATGTGTGTTGGTGTCAGATAAATCTGTTTTCAAATTCTAAGCTTGCTGCTTATTATCTCTGTGACTGGGCAAATTACTTATGCCTCTCAGACTCAGTTTCCTACTCAGTAGAGTGACTGAGAGACATTGTAGTTTAGTTAATGGTCAAGGACTCAGGTCTACAGTTAGACTCACATTGCAGTTCTGGTTACATGGCTTATAGCTGGACCTCTCCTGCTCTCAGTAAGTTTCTCCCACTTTCTATAAGCTTCAGTTTTCTCTTCCGTTAAATGGGCATAATTGTCCTGATCACGTGGGACTGTGGCTGGACTCAGTGGATCACATATATAAAGCACTAGACACAGCCCAGGCATATGGTAGGTGCGCAGTCAGTGTTAGCTCTTATTAAGACCCATGATGCATCTTATACATAAGAAGTGCTCACAAAATTTTACCTTCTCTTTCCTCTCCTGTTCACTCTCTACCCCAGAGTGACCAACATGTGGTTCCAGGTCAAGCTGAAGGGTCATCTCTCCCACTCCTCATTTAATCACTGGATGCTCTTCCTACTTTCTCACCCATCAACTAAAAGCTGGCCCAGTGCTACTCCCTAGAAAGTCATCTTCTCCCTCAAAGGTCTTTCAGCAGCAACTTTGTATTTTTGCTGAAGATCTTTTTAGTCTAGAACTTTGAAATGCCATTCTCTCTAGTCTGCTAAGGCGATTGGAGGCAAAGGACCTTAGAATTACACACCTGGAAGAAATGAACATCTGTGATGATCTGCAAGGATGAGGAAATCAAAGCCATGGGAATGAAGGCGTGTCTGGGGCTGGTATGACGAGTCAGTTGCTGCCACATCTGGGTTGATTCCTTCCTGCTGGCTGGGAAACCTGAGGGAATTGAGTCATGCTACTGTTGTTAAAACAAACCCCAAACCATAAAAGCTTGTTATGGAGTCTAAGGAGAAATAGCTCAAATCATTTATTTATTATAATATAACTGGTCCCACATGCGAAAAGTTACTTTCAAGATTCCAAAATTAGGCAAGACCTAGTAATATATCTTCCTCACTATCAACATCAGTGGAAGATTTATTATTTTAAATCAAGTTTTGTTTTGTTTTGAAAATACTGTCTAGCATACCCAGAATATTTACACCAGGAAACGCTGTGTTGTCTGTCCCTGACAGGAAAAGTCTGCACTCGAGCATGTTTGGGAGGCGGCATCAGCACCGATGGGCAAGGCCAGGGCAAACGGGGGACAGGTCAGCTTGCTCACCAGTGGTTCTCAGGGCCTCTGTAGCCTTGAGTGGAACTCAGTATTTTAGGTAATGTTCTCGGCTGGCCCATTACCTGGTCTCATGTAGGTGTTGTGTGACCTGCAAGGCAGGCACCACCATTCCCAGGGCCTGGGTTCCTCATCCTTTCTGGCATTGAATCAAAGATGTTGACTCTTGTCTTGCAGAATGGGTGCAGCACAGTGGCCTGTGTGGACCACAGATGCTTAGTAAAACCAAGATGACTGACTGAATGCTTCTCGGGAGCAGGTTCAGAAGATCTGTCTCCTGCACTCTCTCTGGGGCTCAGAAAGGTACCCTGTCACGGACTTTGCAAAGTTCCGGTATCAAAGTTAGTGTTTTATTTCCCCAAATGAAAAATAATATATGCTCAAGACAAAATATTCAGACAGAATGGAAAAATAGTTTTCAATAGTATTTAATGTTCTTCTTCCCAGTGAAAACTACTCTTAACATTTTGAATATTCTTATGGACTTTTAAATGCATACACAATTTAACTAAAGATAAATTTTTTACCATATATTCTTTTTGTTATCTTTCTTCTCTTACACTATGAGAATCTCCACATAACAACATAATTACCTTTAATGACTACCTAGAATTCTTTTGTTCTTTTTTTTTTTTTGACTCATATCCTCTTTAGGTCGTTTCCAGATTTTTGTTAATAAATAATGCTATGATTGACGAATATCCTTCCAGACACATTCCTGTAATTTTTTGTGGGTCAAAGGGCAGCACACTTAAACTGTTTATACTTTGCCAAGTTACCCTTCACAGTGATTAAAGAAATTTCTACTCTCACTAACAATTTATGGGGTCACAATCATAGGATTCTTTTTAATATATTCTGATAGAATTAAAAAAGCGGGTGATATTCACCAAGAATGAAATGAAAATTCTTCTCCAGTTCCTGAATTTTCCATCTGAGTCTTCCTGACATCTTACCTCTAAATTAGAAATCTGGCCCGACTTGGCAGAATAAAGGGAAAAAAAGTGAGCAATAAATATGAGACTTTGCATCATAAATTAAAATAAATGGTAAAAAATCAAAGTGTAGAAAACAACAAAGTAAATAAGCACATGAACAAATAGGGGTGATGAGAGAGTTCATAGAAAATGATCTCTTCTTTCCTTTTGAAATCAAGTACTCTGGAGTCAAGAACTTCATCATAGCACTAACACTCACATTCTAAATGTTGTATCTTTGAGGTCCTGTATAGTATTGCAATGGTCCAGGCAGCTCTCTACACAATATGGTTTTCTAACGAACCACAAAAATTTGGCCGTGTAGGAAATACCAGAGAATTCCCTTGAGAATTTTAATAATGATCAGAAAATGAAGAATTCAGGAAGAAAAAGAGATTCCATCAATAGACAAAGAGAATAATAACCAAAAGAAAGAAATTTATTTTCTTAAAAATAATTAGGTTCAAAAAAGGTCTCTTTTTATTGTTTGCCTACAAGCACAGGAAGTTTTAGATAATAGTAATGAAAATGGTGCCTGAGATTTGTCTATAATGTTAACTTCACAAATCATATTCACATGGATCGGGGAACACAAAAGGGCAGTATCCTGGGGGACTTTTATATTTCGGTGTGCAGGAAAATGCCATCCATGTAATGAAGGACTCAGGACTTCCTTTTAAGGACAAAGCTGCAGATCTTTGTGGGACGTTTTGGAGCCTAAGTATAGGCAGAGATAGAGGCGGTATGTTCTGGTCCTCTGGAGGTGTTATGAAGCAATTGGAGAGGTTCCTCTCTGCTGAGGAAAGGTTCTTCAGATTGGGTGGCAAGACCCCATTACAAGGCAGCTCATCGTTCCTGGAAAGCAGACACTTCTCGGGCTTAATCATGTTGCCTGAATACTAACACCTATGTGGTAAACACCTGACATATCAGGTCAAGTCTACAAAGATGACAGTCTGCTCTCTCAACGACAGATGTAAATATAGAGAGATTCCAATGTGCATTCTGTCCTTATCACTACAGGGTAAGTGCAGGTCTGAAACAACTCTTTCTCTTTGCATCTCTGCCTCTTTCCAAATATTGTTGAACCCATCATACTCATCAGAGGCACCTCTGTTCTTAAAATCAGTCCCCATGGAGCCAGACACCTATTAACCTTGTTATTTCTTGCCCTCAAAAATCCACTTTCAAAAAAAATCCACTTTCATCCTTTCATCTCAAACAGCTAATGCCACTTCTCCATCCTTGTCTTCTAATTTCTGGGAGCAAATTCCAAAGAACCTTAGCAAGTTCAGGAAGACCTCTCCACATCTACTTCAACACGCATTTATTAAATTCTCGCTATTCTTCAGGCACTTGGGACAGTTTCTTTTCTCAAGATAATCTAGTTTGAGAGGAGCACATATGTAAATAATTTTATTATAATTTCCAGTAGAATTGGGTTGACACACCAGGTTTTACCATATGGGTGCTAGAATACCCAATGATTATTTCTATTTCTTCTGATTGGGAATACTATGCGTTATTTCTCTGTACAGCCAGCTGAAGAGTTTGAACTTCATCTTGTAGGTATTAGGGAGGTGAATTACAGGTCAGATTTAATCATGAATCTTTCTGGTGAGGTGTGGTGAAGGTATGAGGGGGGCACAAAAAAACCAGAATTTATTTATAAAAAATTGTATATTTATTCTTACATGTTTAAACTTCAGTCACCTTCAAAGTACTCTCCATTTGATGCAATACACCTATTGAGACTTTTTTACATGGCTCAAAACAGTTTTTGAACTCATCAATTTTGATGCCTTTTAGTGCTTCTGCTGTTTTTTGGTTCACCTCTTCCACATTGGCAAAACGTTTCTCTTTGAGGACTTTTTTCATCCAGGGAAATTTTAAAAAGTCACTTGGGATCAGATCAGGTAAATAGGGAAGGTTGCACAGGGAGATCATGACATTTTTGGTCAAAAACTGCTGAACACTCAGTGTGGTGTGGACAGGTGCGCTCATAAATCACCTATCATGAAATGGGCAATCATATTGAAAGAGTCCTCAAAAAAAATTAACTGAAGCCAAATGCAGCCTCTCACAACAATACCAGTTGGTACACTGATACAGATGGGTCCTCAGATAGCAAGGGAAGCTTGTACTACAAGGGGCCCACCCTCCAGAAGGTAACTCCTGTTGTTTGTGAAGGGTCCTCCCCTCGTATTTGAAGAGGCAACACTGGGTGCAGGAGATGTACCTGAAGCCTGCTGCACCAATCCTTGTGGAAGCTGAGAGGGACCTAAGCCAGAGTATTGTCTGTCAGAAGCAGGAGCAGAATTGAGATGAATTTAGGAAGTGAGTCACAAAATACAGAGGCTCGTTAGCAGTGCAGCAGTGCATGCCAGTGAAATGTAGAGTAAAAAGTGACGTTTAGATTGAGTGCGGGCTGCGAACCAAAGTGTCGCAGGTTCAATTTCCAGTCAGGGTACATGCCTGGGTTGCAGGCCATGACCCCCAGCAACCACACATTGATGTTTCTCTCTCTCTCTCTCTTTCTCCCTCCCTTCCCTCTCTAAAAATAGATAAATAAAATCTTTAAAAAAAAGTGACGTTTACCTGCAGCCAGGTGGCACAACCAGAGAAGATTCTGCCACTACTAGAACAGAACATATGTGGAAAGTACAAATCAAGGGGAAGTTTTGACATACTGAGTGTGATATGTTCATCAATACTGGAAGGAAAATATCACAGGGGGTTTTTATGGGTGTCTGACCTCAGGGTGTGAGATGTGGTAAATATCCTTTATATGTAAGTGACTGTGACTCCCAAATCTATTAGATTAGGTGAGCTCAGTCTAGGAAAGAATAAAGTGAAGATAGGGCTAAGGACCAAACTTCAGAGAAAAATCATCATTTAAAGGGGTGGAGAGAAAGAGGAGCCCTCAGAGGAAATAAAGAAGAAATTGAATTCAGGAAGTATGTGGGGTCTGAGGGAACCTGGAAGAGCATGTCAAGAAGCAAGGAGGAGTCAACAGTGTCAAACAATGAAGATGTCCAGTAATACGAATCATTGTTATGTATGTTCCTGATGGCCTCAGGAAAAAGAGTAGCCTTGTGGGACCTGAGACAGTGAGTGGTAAGGAGTGATTTGAGGGGTGATCAAGAATTGCTAAAAGGGCAGAACTCTCTTTTCATGAAGTCTGGCTGAGAACAGGGTCACTACATAGAGAGGGCAGTCAGGAGAACTTATTATTTTTCTAGAGAATCAAGTGAGATCTATTTGAATGTTGTATCTGCCATGGGGAAACAGGGGAAGCCGGAGAGGAAGAAACGGGAGAAATAGAAAACATGGAAGGGAGAAAGGTTGAGCAAGTTCAGTTGGAGGCTTGAGGCTTGGGACTTAGGGTCCAGGAAGTTGTGTGACCTGAACTAGAAGAGGCGTGCCTCATTTTCTGGTACTGGGAGTAGGCCAGGCCAGGCTGGGCATGGAGGTGGATGAGTTTGTAGACAGAGGACCAGAAGTTGAGGAGCTCACACCCAGAGGCCTGTTTGCCCCCAAAGCAGGAAGCCATGGCCTGGGAAAGAGTGGAGAGGACCAAGGGCATGTTATCCTACCCAAAGGTGAGGACACTCAGGACTTCAAGTTAAGGCTTGGTTTTATTACCCCATGGCAATGAATTTCAACCCCAGAAAATTTGAGAATAGAGAAGATGGGGCGTAGTCCTGAAGGGAATGAGGAAACGGCTGAACAAGGCCTAGGGATGGAGTGGACCATGAGCAAGTGCATGAGGACACAGACCAGCTGCTGAGGTGAGCCAACTGCCTGGAGTGCACGTGGATGTGGCCCTGCTCCCAGGTTGGGGAATCATAGCACAGGAGCAGGAGAGAAGAGCAAGAATATTCGGAGTTCTTGCAAATGTATGTGTGTAAAGAACAAGGGACCAAAACAGGATGGAGGATGTCCCTGCTACTAAGGAGCTTACTTACAATACTGTGGAGTGAGGGTACAGATAATTAGGAAGGAAATGATTGTTTCTGTTACATTTTGTTCTATTTGTGCTAGTCAAGCAGAGCTAAAATTCATTTTCCTCGGATGTTGGAATTAGAGGGTGGAGCAGGATCTAAACTTTCTGTTGTCTGCCCGCTTCTTAAAGACCCGCATGAAAGGACGTCCCGTGCCCTCCTTTGTCATGCATTCCAGCGTCTCACAGTCCTCCAGGAATTTTCATCTGAATGTCAGACTTCAAAAGGACAATGTTGAAAAATTATATTATAGAGTTCAAAAAGAAAAAGAGAAAGAGAAGGTTTCATTTCGTTTTTGACTGCCTCAGAGTTCTCCCTGCACTTCCAATTGGACATGCTATTCTCCACTGCCAGGAGGCACGTCAGAAAAACATTAAGTAGTTTTGATGTGTTCAGTTCCATGTCTATTGTGTTGCTCCCCAGACCCAGTTCCATTTTAGAGGCCAGCATGGTTACACTTCCTGTCCCCTATGAAGGTTTTTGCATACAAATCCATGTAAATATGTGGTGAAATATGTATATATTCCACATGCTACTCAACTTTTATCTTTATGCAATTCTTTGAAAACTCGAAGGACTAGTGTTAAAATCCAGTTTCCATAAACAAAGTTGGTGTTGCTATTGAGGACTTGAAATATATGAGTCAATTCTAGTGACCACATTGCTGTAACAATTGTTGAATTTTGTGATTTATGTGGTGGCAATGATTGGTATTCTCTGCTTAAATCTAGGAAGATTCTGAATTTCATTTATCTTCACAGAGCTTCCAGCTCCACTCCATAGCATCATTCCACCCCAGTCAACAATGGTCCACTCTACATGTGAAAACAAAGCATCTTTTGGGAGCTGTGTTATTGGCTCTTATAGCTGAAATCTTGGTCTCCTTCTTTTTTTCTGTGCTTTTAACATGAAGAAGAATGTTCTTCACTCTGAATAAATACAGAACGAGGGAGCAGTTTTCTATGTGCACCAGAGCTGCAAAAACTCCCCAGAGGAAGCCATGTCCTTCCCTACCAATTTGACCTGGATCACAGCAGGGCATATACCAGCTATTTATAGACTTTCTAATCATCTGGCCTGTTTAAAATAAAAGTTTCCTACAGTTCGTTGTGATTTCTTTAGTTATGTACTCACTGCCTTACATTTCTTATTATTAGCAGAAAAAGGTAAAGAATCTAGTCATCTAATTGGACTTCTAACCAGTCTAACTTGTCAGAATTCTTGAGCCTAAGGGTCAAAACTGTGATAAAATTGTTATTTGTTTGGTTCCCTAAGATATCATACTGGGACGCAAGTGTAAGGTCACTCTTGATTAGTTGTTGTTCAGCATCTCAGTCGCCAAGTTTCTCCCTGGCCTAAAGATCCCATATGAACTAGACCTAGCAACCCATCATAGGTTAGCTTAGCTTCAGAGTCATTCATTCATTCATTCATTCATTCAATTAATAAGTACTCATATTCTTTGATCTCTTGCTCTGTATAATTGAGAGCCAAATAGAAAAGAGTCATCCTTCTTGGGTTACTCTCACTTTAGCTTAGTATTTTCAAGGTTGAAGGACACACCCACTCGGCACTCATTACTGAACACCAGCTCCATGTGTGACACTCTGTGAAACACTAAATATGCAAAAATTAATCATGCCACTTACCCATCCAGTGCTTATATTTATAATGAGTTTCCTAATTTCCCAGTAGTTTTTAAAATTTTCAGTATCTTCCCAAAAGGGAAAATAATTCAGAGTGGTTTGCTGGGTGACCAATATAATTTTGTTTTATCTGTTCATCTTCATACCTTCTAACAGGTCTACACGAAAGTGGAGAAAGTTTTCATGGGAATTTAAGATTTTAATTTTTTTGATTTAGACTAGCGAGAATATACATCTGATGATTAAAGTTTGGATTTGGGACCAAAATGTTAATTTTGAAGACAGCATTAACATGACTCATTATTAGATTAAGCCAAATTTAGTTAGATCAGTCATCTCTTGACATGAAGGAAAAATCAATTTGCTTTAAAATGTGGCAATTCCTAGGAAACTGGCCCCATAATCCTAAATTAAAAGCAGGTTTCCACAAGTTGGATTCATGCCTCCTTTAGCCCTTGGTATTGTATTTTGTCTGTTTAGTTAGTTAAATAATGGCAACAAAAGAAGACAGGATGGATGATGTTAAATAATGGGAAATTTAAGAAAGTAATTATGGCATTAGGCTGGGCCAGAAGGTGAGGTTTGTAAGTAATAAGATATCTACTTTTTAAACAAAGTGCTATGTCTCCATTTGGCATGACCCTTCTCGGATAAACTGTATATTTCATTCCAATTGCATAGGCAAGAGAACGTGAATTCTGAGGAGAGTGTTGGGCGAGACATTTATAGGTTCTAAGATATTTTGTGTGAAGTTGCTTAACTTCTTGTTTTAAAAGAAGGTGTAAAAATTTCAGTGAAATAGGATATTACTATAATGACCCAGGTGTGGGAGGTATGAAAAACCTGGAGGTACACTTTCCAGGAGCCCAGTGCATGTACAGTCTGCCTGATTATTCAGGGAACACCTTGAATTTAAAAAATACATCATGGGGAAAACCTTAAAGCAAATGAGCCCTGGGAGCTTTTTATTTTATTGGAAAGACATGAATAATAGAAGTCCTTTGGCAACGCTGGAAGGGCTGCTTCCAATGATGAGTAAAGTGATTATGCCTGGAGAGCCCTTTTATGGCCCAAATTTCAACATAGGAAGGGACCACTTTTCAGAATTTTGATGAAGAGAATGGATTCTACTAAAAAATTTCTAGTTGAATAGTATTTTCTAGTTCATCTTAAGTGCCATCTCTCCTGACCCGTCACTCAACTGAAGAACTCAGGCTGAGATTTTTATTAATTTCACACTGGTTTATTCTATATTCTAAATCATTCAGTGACAACTCGATGTCTTAGATATCTTGGGTCAGTTAAGTACCTTCATCACAAGGATTTCATCTCTAATGGTGTACTATGTGATATAGCGGTTCCTAACTCGGCCCCTGGTTAGGGTTATTATTCATAATACAGCTAACTTTATTAGGTGCTAAAATTGGATGAAAGTCTTTACACAAATGTCATTATTTAATCTTTAAACATCAGCCCGTGAAGTATATACTCTTGTTATCCCCATGTTTAGAGAAGAGGAAATGGACTTAGGGAGGTTAAATCTTTTGTCCAAGTTTACAAAGCAAGGAGGAGAAGGAGTTGTGATTACAATATGGACAAACAGACTTCAAAAGCTCATGTCCTTAGCCACTGTGAATTTCTGCTTCTGAAATACCCAGAATGTTTATTTCTAATTGTTCTCATTCATCACTCCAGGGAAGCCAGTGGGGTCGCTCAGAAAACGCCATGGAAGGATGAAGCGCTGAAGCTGCCGTGAGGCAGTTCCGAAGCGCAAACCTCAGCAGGGTGCAGTGGTTCCCTCCGTCCACAGCTTCACTTTCCTCAAAGTGGAAAATTCCAGAAGTAAACAATTCATAAGTTTTAAATTGCACATCATCTGTGTATTATGATGAAATATCATGCCATCCCACTCAGTCCCTCCAAGGGCGTGAGTCATCATTTTGTCCAGAATCTTCACACTGAATATGCTCTCACAGTAGCTGTCTGTGTTAGCAGAGGAACTGTCCAGGTACCACAGTGCCAGGGCTCAAGTCACCCTTACTTTACTTAAGGCCCCAGAGCAAAAGAGTAGTGATGCTGGCAATTTGAATATGCTGAAGAGAAGCTGTAAAGTGCTTCCTTTAAGTGAAAAGGTAAAAGTTTTTGACTTTCTGAGAAAGAAAAAAAATCATATGCTGAGGTTGCTAAGATCTACAGTAAGTATAAATCTTCTATCTGTGAAATTGGTAATTTATACATTAAATTTTATCATAAGTATGTATGTATATTTAGGAAAAAACATGGTATGTATAGGATTCGGGACTATCTGCAGTTTCAGGCTTTCAATGGAAGTCTTGGAACCTATTTCCCTGGGAGATAAGGAGGACTACTGTATTTACTGGTTCATCTTCTTGAGCTATATTTTGCTGGACTGAACTTGGGGTCCCATATACAATCTTGGTGTGGACACTGTGAATCCAGGCTGATGACACAACTGATTGTGAATCAAAGAAGTATGCCTTTGTCTGCAGCTTCCCTGCTCTTTTCAGAGCAAATCAAATCAATTTTCTTCATTTCCACTGTTGCCTTCCCAGGGAAACCTTTCTCTACTGATGAGTTTTCTCAGATGACTCCACCTGAAAGGAATGTTCTTTTGATCTTATACCCTCATGGCCAAACCCCACCTATCTTGCAAGGTCCTTTGCAGATGTCACCTCTTCTGCAAAGAGTTTTCTGATTCACACCTCTTTTTTTCTTTTAGCCATTTACTACCTCAACCATATAAACTAAGTTCTCTCTTTTCCAGACTTTCATTAACATCTTACCTATAACTTTCTTGTGGCTTTTCTCCATGCGGTCTTACAGTTACCTATCCACAGTTTTCTCTCTTGTATTTAGATGGTAAGTTTCCTGAAGACAGGAACTATGTTTCGGTCACTATGGAATTCCTGGCATTACCTGGTCAATTTCCCTTCACTCTCATAGTAGATACAGGCAATATCTGACAGGTGAAAATATAAATACACACCATGAAGGAAGAGCAGCTTTCACTCTCCCTGCCTTGGTGGCCATTTCCCCCATGCCCTGTTCTCCAGATCACTATGATGCCTAATTAGATAAACCAGCTTCCTCTGATGTTTTAGGTTGTACTCTCTCTTTTTTAAAGACTTTAATTATTTATTTTTAGAGAGGAGAGAAGGGAGGGAGAACGAGAGGGACAGAAACATCAACGTGTGGTTGCCTCTCCTACACCCCCAACTGGACACCTGACCCCACAGCCCAGGCATGTGTCCTGACTAGGAATTGAACTGGTGACCCCTTGAATTGCAGACCGGCACTCAATCCACTGAGCCACACCAGCCAGGGCCAGAAATATGTATTCTTAATGAGACCTCTTTCAGCCAACACTGCAAGGAAATCCTGCTCAGTAGTGGAAAGTATATTTTTGTTTAAGTAGCTTTAATCTTCAGAAGCTATGTATTATCTGTGTCACCAAATATTTTATTAATACCAAAGACTAGCCTTGGTCTTATCAGAAAGATACAGAAATATTTTATTTGGAGAACAACTTGTTTCTCAATTAAGAGTGGAAACTCTCATTTTACTTCTTTTCTATGAAGGAAGAAGTCTTTGATTTTTTTTATCATGAAAAAATCTTTTTCCTGCAAAACGTAAATTGGTTTTGTTTTCTTTGGTCCCAAATGCCAAATATCACCCCTCACCTCCAACAATAAATTTCTTGCTGAAGCAGAAAATATTCAATTGAATTGAGCTGGCTAGATCTCACCATCAGCATGTTAGAGCCAAATAGAGTATTGGGTCTTGGGTGAACCTACAAACTTGAGTTGATTTGTAGTAGTTCTTCCACTGTACTGGCATGAAACTTGCCTTTCGTTGCCGTGTATTTCCCACTGGCATGTGACTTAAGAGTTCATGAGTGGCTGATTACTATACATACAGAGAAATCAAAATGGGCAAAAGGGATAAAAGGCGGAGAGAGAGATCTCTGCATTTCAGGTGAAAGCCAACATTCTAACCACTGTGGTCATGCAAAGTCCACCAGCATTTTCCAAACTGTTGAGGATTTGAACTCAGTATACTGATGGATTTTAAAATCAGCAACAACACCTTGCCAATCTGCATAACCCCAACTGCCATAGCAATTCTCAATTTCCCCCTGTGTTTTCTGAGTAATTATGTAGCATAGAAAGGACAGCTGTCTTGCTTACTCCATTTTGGGGGCAGTTTTCAGCCATGTAAATGTTCACTTAGTCTTTCATTCAGTCAGTAAATATTTACCGAGAACGCAGCCTGTGCCAAGTGTCCCAGGTGCTAAGGACAAGAGGAACTTGCTGTCATTGGGGTGATTTTATAGAAGGGGAGAAGACACAAGCAAATAAACAATAAGTGACTATAACTCAACAAGGTAAATATTATAAAATTCTTCATAAGTGTGTGCACCATGAGCTGATGCTGGAAATGGACGTCAGAAGGATAAGAGCTAAAGCAGGGCGGAGAGTTAAGAGGCTCATAGAGTGGCCAGGTGAGAGGGGATGGCGGCTCAGTTAAAGATGGGGGCAGAGACAATAAAGAAAGTTGACTTAAAAATAAATTCCTGAGGATACCTCCCTCCAAGGAATCTAGAGATGAAAAATGATTAGAAAATAATTTCATGATGGATTTTCATCTCCAATACTATATTGAATCTGTCAACTGTTCTTCAAGATTACCAGACCAAATCACTGATGCACAAATATATCTCTTTTTAAATATCTTGAGACATATTATGCTGCCCACCAATGCTATGTGGTCAGGCAGATCACCTTGGAAAGCAGTGCACTTAAATGACAGGGGTGAGAGAATTGGCACTGAGTGAAAAAAGTCAATCTCAAATGGTGTGATTCTATTAATACAACTTTCTCACAATGACATAATTTTAGAAATAAGGAACAGATCAATGGATGCAGGGATTAGGCAACCAAATGGGGGGGTGTGCCTGGAAATGGGCAGCATGAGTTTCTGTGTCCTGGTGAAAAGTTCTATATCCCGATTGTAGTGATTTTATGTGCATGTATGTGTGTATATATATATGTGTGTGTGTGTGTGTGTGTGTGTGTCTATATTTATATATAAACTAAAAGCTGAGGTAAGCATACATGCACAATCAATGCATATAAAAATGGGTGTAATTAAAAAAGTTTTGATCACTCATAATGAAGTATGGTTTTATAAGATTTATCACTGGGGGAAGCTAGGTGAAAGGTACATTAGGACTCTGTATTAATTTTGCAACCTCAAGTGAGTCTAAAGTTGTTTCAGAAAAAATAATTCAAAACATAAAAGTAAAAACTGAAATTAATAAATAGTGCATCAAATGTCTATAAGATGTAGTTTTATACCATCTTTAATAATTGTTAAGTTTTAGTATAGATTAAAGATGTTATTTTAAAATAATTTAGGGATTAGATTTTCTGAGTTTATAAGAATTCTTGGATATGCTTGTTGGGGGCTGGAAAATGAGAGCTAATTTTAAATGAAATGCTGTATTCAAATGATTTCAAAAGTAAAATTATAAAATTCTTTTTCAACAACAGAAAACAACACTCCAGCTTCTTCAAAAAAGGATATTTATTGTGAACTATAGGTGCATTTTAATACATTTTATATGGTATGAAATAAAGTGCAAAAGTCAAGATAACTAGACCTACACAGGGGAGAAAAATGATCTTGAATAAAAATGGTATTTACATATCTGGAAATGGATGGTATTTCCTAGAGAGAAAAGGCAGGGAGAGGAGAGAGGAGCAGATTGAGTCCTTAATACATCCCCGTTGAGAAGGTGATGAGCAGGAGCAAGCTCAGGAGGATGGGAGGGAATGCAGTGAGACAGAGGGAAACAAGGAGAGCAGGTGTGGGGAAGCTCAGAGCTGGTGAGGTTTCCGGGGCTTGAGTCTGGCTGCCTGGAGTGAGGTGGAGAGGTGGTGAGGTGGCGCAGCGAAGAGATCCCGGGTGATGGCGATCAGAGCAGTGCCTCCTCTCTGTGCCGCTGTGGTGGGGCAAACACAGATGGCAGGAGATTGCAGAGGACACAAAAACAACACAGTGGAGGCAGCCCACTGTGGGCAAATGTTTACAGATGAAGAGGCAGGTGAAGAGAAATGTGGGGATAGGGAAGGTTGTTCTAAGCTGAGAGATACCAGAGTGTGTTTATATGTTAGTGGGAATTATCCAGTGGACAGAGGGACGGAGATAATGTTAAATCATAACACTTCACCCTAATGCTTGAGGGTTTTCCTGAGTCACCCCCGTCACCTGGCTTCTCCTCCTGGGAGCTGCATAACAGCAAGATCCTGGGCTTCAGCTGCCTGTTGAAACTGGCAACCCTCTCTTCCCTTCCATTTCAGAGGGCCTCCAGATCTTCCAGGAGAGTCAACATTCTTTGCTCCCCAAAGGCCACAGGCTCCATTCTCTTCCAAGCTCTGCCTACACTCTTGGGACATGGAGTGAAATTCCCTTTCTCTTCGGGAGCAAAGAGCCCACAGATGGCAAGGGGAAACGCAGTTCATCAGTTTGTTCTCTCCCACTAATATTTAAGTAATTTTCATGCCACTTTGGTGTAACTTACCTCACTACTTAATATGTTATTAACATTTTCCTATGTCACTCAATTTCTTTTACTAAATATTCATTGAGTTGCATAGTATTTCATGTTTTGAAATGTTATAATTTGTCTTAGTCACAACATATTGTTGGGTATTTAGTGTCAGATAAATTAAAATTTTTCACTGTAATAAATGATATTACATTGTTCATTAATCTTTTTGTGTGTCTCTGAGCATGCCCTTGGGGCAATTTCCTAGAAGCCAGATTTTGGGGTTAGAGGATAAGAACATTTTAAGTACTCAAGAAAACATTGTCAACAGAATATAAATTGTGTAATAGCTAATTTACTTGGGTACTTCTGCTTTGTCCACCCTGCTATTAAAATGGTCTTGTCTTCCCTGGGTCTCCAGCCTAGCCTGTTTAATTAGGAAAAGGACAATAGCATTTGCAAAGTGAAATGTCTGTGGCTTTGAATCTCCAGCCAGACTTGAAATTGATTAAGACTGTGGTCATTTATCCCCCTGCCAATGGAAAGGAAAGATTATGAGACTTCTTGGATAATATCAATTTTTCTTGCTAAACAGTAGGATGAGGTAAGTGGACACAAAACAGAAACATATGGAAAATATTTTCCTGGAAATACTCAAGGGCTTGTAAATTGAAAGGAAATGTATTTGAAAAAGGTGTTTTGAGGTCCTATGTCTTGGCAGTAAAAATTATTTGAGATAGTCTTGGAAAGTTTCTGGAGATGTACAGCATTCATCAGCACATCAAGAATGATCAACAAAGACACACCTTCAGGTCTGCAGTCACAAGTAAGGGAATGATGACAGAATGCTGACCTGACAAGTTTACAGAATCTCCCCTGTGACTCATGTTGGCCCGTGAAAGTGCCTCTAACCAGGCAAGCGAGCCAAACCCCACTGCAGGAGAGCTGGACAAATCTCACTGGAAGGGGAGACCTGAGTGCGGGGGAGGGAAAGTCAGGGCTGAGAAGACTGTGCCAGCGCCGCCGCTGAATGCCTTTAGATGCCACGTGCTTTCTCCTCCCCAATCAGTGGAATCACCGTGACATCGGCCAGAGTGGGGGGATCTGGTAGAAATCCTTAGTCTTGTGAACAAACTGCATAAAATCTAACTATAAGAAAAGGAGGTTGAATTTATTTGCTCAATTTTTTTCATTAGTCTCTTTGCCCCTGTCCCACCCTAGGAAATACTGTGTACTTGAAAACAATGGGTGCACTTCATCAAATATTGTGCTTTTGTAAGAGACTAGTGGCACATAAGAGTTTATGTTGAAAGAAAAAAATAGAAAATACAAATCTAGTTAATTCAGAGTTATCATTCCACAGGATTAGATTAACCTCGGGGGAGCAGTCAGCAATCCTCTAACGAGGGCGAAGACCTGGCATTCAACCGTCAGTCAAGTTCCCTTCAGAGTTCTCTTCACCAGCTGTTTTCTCCATAATCCTAAAAATACAGCCCAGATTTGAGGAGCTTTCAGAAGAAAGTTTTCAGTTGGGTGTCATATTTTGCTTCCCATAGTTCTAAAACTGAACGATTCCATTCATCTGATTTAATTCCACATTTTTAATATGCTAATCACTAGCTTTGGTTTTGTGCATGCGCATATAGTAAGAACAGAACAAAAAAAATGTAATTCAAGCAAAAAAAAATGATGGCAAGGGGTTCTGCTTTCTGGAAGTAACCTAATTGAAGTTTGGGGCAGATGGCTCTGGAATTAGGAAAACACCTTGCTGAGGTCTGATGGACCCCCTTGGGTAAGCAAGGTGAGCTCCCACCTTGCCCTGCCTGGCCCACTCACTGTGGGCCTGACCCTGGGAACTGTGGCTGCAACAGCAGCAGGTGCAGCCCTGTGAGTTCGTGGTGCTCAGATGGCTTCAGCTTTCTCTTCTTCCTCATGCAAACTGCCCTGTACCTCAGTGGAGAAGCAGAGTTGTTGGTTTTTCTAGTTTTTGTTCCTTAGAACACAAATAAGAAATATTTTAGCAGGTATTTTGCTAAGATTGGAGGTTGAGAAGCCCTAAATCCTAAATAGCTAAATCTCAGAGTGGCCCTGAGCCTTGGAAGGGAAGCAGACATGCCAAAGCAGTTGTTGCTTTGAGTGATTTTGCCACTGCAGCTCTCACAGAGAGACTCAGTAAGACTGAAGACCAAGCCCTGGCTGGCATAGCTCAGTGGATTGAACTCGGGCTGTGAACCAAAGCATCGCAGGTTCGATTCCCAGTCAGGGCACATGCCTGGGTTGCAGGCCATGAACCCCCAGCAACCACACATTGATGTTGCTCTCTCTCCCTTTCTCCCCCCTTTCCCTTTTTAATAATAAATGAATACAATCTTAAAAAAAAACTCAAATCCTAGCATTTATTTAGAAAAAAAAAAAGACTGAAGACTAAATAGACACAAGAACAGTTTTGAGCACCAAAAGCTAAAGCCATCAGTTTTAGAATATTGATGAGAAATTGATAAATATATACAACATAGATTCCCATACCCATGTATAGAGGTGTATATTATGCATGAGTTATAAATTACACACAAATACATGTGTCTATATTTAATGACATGAATAAATGTGCACAAAGTTTATGAAAACATACAGTTTTTACTGTGTAGTCCTTTGTTTTATTTATACTTTTTTATTCCTGAGAAACAATGGTCAAAATGGTGCACATGCAGGTTAAAAAAGTCACTCACGTAAGCTAAAAGCTAGAAATTCCCAATATACTCTTTGGAAAGAGAATGAAGAAGTCGGATAGACATTAAAGTAATTAGTTCAAACATCCTACTCAAAAGGGAACTCTCAATAAGTAGTGCAGGCAAGGAAATAGCCTGATAATTAAGTTTATCCACTTAAAGATTATTTATTGAATACTTACTCTGCACTCGGCACTCTGTTAGTAGAAGTTTACAAAGGTGGACATGACATAGTTGCTGCACTCAGAGGTCTCACCGTGGAGCTGAGGAAATGCATTCATAAACAGACAATTTGACACCACGTGGTGAGGGACAAGGTAGAAAAATGAGTGAAGACTTAACATAATACTGAGAAGGAGACTCTAGCCCCGGCTGGCTTGGAAAGAGAATAAGGGAGAGAGATGACGTCCTTTCAAAAGATTTCCAGAGAAGGAGGTGCCTGAAATAAGTCTTAAAGAATGAGGTGAAACTAGCTAGGTTGTGGAATGGAGTGAGCATACTAGGCAAAGAGAAAAAAACACACATGCCCCCCTCCCGTCAACATGTACACATACTTCCAGTGCCTGTGGGAACTCACAGGCAGCTCCAGTTGAAAATTTCCTAAGTAGTTGAGGAATGTTTAAGGTTAGAATAAACAATAGTTAATTTCTATGTAAGTGTAGGAGAAAATGGGGGCAGTAGGATGGAGATCGAACAAACACAAGCACTATGTTCTTTTGTTGCTTAGAAACCACAGAACAATTTTCTATAGAAAATATCCACCTCAGAACCCCCTACTGATGCTTTGGTTGCATTATGAGTGGTTGTTATGAAACTCAATATCTTTTGGAGAGGGCCTGAGAATAAACTAAATTTACTCTGAGTTCCACTCTATCACAAATGTATCTCCACTAAACTGGGAATATTTCATTCAATTAAACACTGTCAGCTGGGAAAAATATCTATGCATCACTCCTTTACCACTCCCATACTCCCCACAGACCCAACCACCAAAGAGAATGAACACAATCTACGTTAGGTCTCACCTTTGTCCATTCCACTTTGAGATGAAATTGTAGTGTAACCAAACATCAAATCAAGAGAATAGGGGAAATGAGCATCCTCACAAGAATTCTAAGAACATTCTCAGACCCTGAAATCTGAAGTGAGACTGTAGCTGCCTCAGCCTATTACCAAAGTAATAATAGCATGAATACCAAAATAGTAACAACAATTAACATTTATTAAACACTTCTAGTGCTGAGCAGTTTACAGGGATTATTTAATTTTAACTAAAATTTCATGACATATGTAATGTGTGTGTGTGCAATTTGTATCACAGCTGTGATACAAATAAATAATATAATAATAGTAATAAATAATAATACAAGAATAAACTCTGTTTTGCATACTCACAACTGTAAATCTACTTTGACCATCTCTGTGTATAGAATTCAGAAGGTTAAATAACTTCAAGGCCACATAACTGATACATGGTAAAGCCAGATTCATTGGACTGTGCTTTGACTGTCTTTCTATGATTCAGTAGCATCTAGGCATCCAGATGACATTGCTATGGAAGGAGCCCAACACTTGGAATCAAAAAAATTGTGTTTGTACCTAGCGGTGCCACTTGCCAAGTGGGAGATCTCCAGTGTACCAGTTCTCTCTCTCATGTGCCTGCTTTGCAAATGGAGATTATCATGCATGGATGATCTACCTCTTTAGATAGTTGGGGGATTAAAATGACAATGACATGATGTATCATTATTTTGTAAACCAAAATCCATAAAACTATTTCAAGATCCAACTATTTATAAAATGAAGTTTTCTTTACTGATGCATATGGATAGGGAAAACATTATAATAAAAGACTTAGCAAATGAGATATGTTCTGGCAGCCCTTGGCAATCTTATGTGCTTTCTAAGACAAGCAGAGAGGATGTCTTTAGTCTCTAACATTCATGAAGAAGCAATCCCAGGCGTGCAATTTCTTCAGCTAATTTTCTATTCTCTAGATTTTTTTGTTACCTGGATAATCATATAAAATCACTTTCAGCAAGTTTTAGGAAAGTTACATTCATAAAAATAGTAATTTTTATAATCTAACATTACAAGTAATTATACTAAAACATAAATGTATATTAAGTACTTGTTACCACAGGAAAGAACAAGAGCTATTTTCAATTCTGCAATTATATTTGACTTCACCCTGGGTGACTCAGCTGATTTCTAGCATGCAGAATAGAATGTGCATATTTTGCTTATGACATGCCTGGTCTTGACACAATATATATGTGTGGGCAAAAGTAGGTTTACAGTTGTGATATAAATCAATCAAATTTCATCTTTTTTGCCTGCCTCAATGAAAGATGGATTTGCTTAAAGGGGGCTCTAAGCAAATCAAGTGATACTTGTTTTTAAAAAGTGTAAACAATTATAATTTCCCTGGCAAAAGTTTAAAGCCTCATCGTTCAGCAAAAATACCTGTTCCTGTGCCAAAAGATTCTAGTCACACTGGGTACTATTAGCATTACAACAAAAATATCAGTGCAAATAAGTCTACTAATTTGTTGATCACTGTTGGATTTGAGCTGAAATACAAGTCAAAATATTCTACTAAAGCCAACATTTGAGATTTTACTTTTGTTCTTTCCAATTAAATTATGGAACTGTGAAGACATCTTAAAACTGTATTAATGATATGATTATAAAAACAAATACCTATTTAGAGTTTGCATAGGACTAGGAACAGTTGAAATATTTTATAGTATTTTATTAAACTTCTCAATAAGCCTGTAGGAGGTTGGCAATTACTACCTCAAAAGTTAATGGCATAAAACAATAATAATCACTTTTGTAGTTCACAATTCTACTGCTCTATGATTTGAGCTGGGCTCAGCGGGGTGGTTCTTCTGGTTTTGACTGGGCTCATCGTTGCACACATGGCCAGCAGCTGTTTGACTAGGGGATGACTGGTCTAGAACGGCCTGAACTGAGATGACTTGTGTCTGCTCCAAGTGATCTCTCATTCCTGAGCAAACTAGCCTGATCTGTTCACATGGTGGCTGTTCAGGCTCTAAGGGAGAGTGGAAGGAGCCAAAAAGTCTCAAGATGTAGGCTTAGGACAAGCATACATCTGTCACTTCTGTCACATTTTACTATCTAAAGAAAGTCACAAGTTTTAAATCAGTGGGAAATAGACTTCGCTACTTGATGGAAGGGACCACAAAGTCACACTGCAAAGGGTGGGGATACCAGGAGTGAAGGAATGTGGACATTTTTGCAGCCTACCCCATGTAGGTACTCTTGTTATTTCTACTTTACAATAAGGCAATTTTGGATCAGAGATGTTCTAAAACCTGTTGAGGGTCACACAGCATCCTGATTTTCACTTCTCTCTTTGATCACATTAGTCCCCTACATTTTTAGAGAATAATATAAATTGAATGATATTTAATTGAGCTATTCAGGATAGATATCTGAGTGATATTGAGTTCTGAGTAAAGAATTTAAAGAAGTTTAAAGCTAAATTTTAAAGTGAATTTGCAAGGTTAATTCCAATTTTAACTCTAACCTCAAAGAATATTTAGTAGCATACTAGTAGGAAGAAAAATGGTATTGATTTTTTGAGAAAAGAAATTAATACAACAATTTATCATGCTTAGAAAGGAGTGAAGTTGATTTTCCTTTTAGTTTTTAGAAAAAGAAAGAATGTTCTCTGCTTTCTGCCTTTCCTCATAAAGCACAAGAAAACCTCATGACTCTTTCATTTGAGGTAGAACACAGGGTTCTCCTTTTCTCAATCTTAAAAGTTGGTAACATTAGGAGTATTTAGGATGAGGTATAATATCACATTCCTCTTATAATTCAATCTAGTGTCAGTAGCTATGGGAGAGAGGTCAGAAGGCCCTGTATGCAGAGGACAGAGTAGATCCAGGGAGACTTCAGTTGTAAACCAGGCTGCCTTGCTTAAACCTCTATCCCTTCACAGGTTAGGTCTAGCCAACCTGCTGGCCATTATTTGAATGAAGGACTTTTTGGTTGGTCTAGGCACTTTTTGACCCTGAAGCTTGGGAGTACAGAGTGGAGAGGTCGTCATTAGAAGAAAGTCCTCTGTAGATTATTTACCATGAGGTTTAAAACATCCCTACAGTACCCCGGCTGGCATAGCTCAGTGGATTGAGTGTGGGCTGTGAACCAAAGTGTCGCAGGTTTGATTCCCAGTCAGAGTACATGCCTGGGTTGCAGGCCATGACCCCCAGCAACCGCACATTGATGTTTCTCTCTCTCTCTCTCTCTCTCTCTATGTCCCTCCCTTCCCTCTCTAAAAATAAATAAATAAAATCTTTAAAAAAAAAAAATCCATACAGCTTTGACACAGTGCTTGACTTAATTGGAGTGACTCAGCAAGGCAAATACCTAAAATGTTTAATTTGTTATTTTGGGTAATGTTATAGGTGATTTCTATTTTCTTCATTATATTTTTGTTTATCAAACTAAAATGCCTGCTATAAATGTGTTATTTTATCATCAATAAAAAGATTTTAAAATTGTGTTAGTAATTGAGGCAGACAGAAAAATGGAATTTGAAGCCTGCACTAAGTATCATCTCTAATTCACCTAGGTAAGGACAAAATAATATTCTTAAAATTTTCCTTGAATTACACATAAAATATACCAGCATGTGAAACCCGTCATATCTTCTCAGCTGGTGCCCTGCTCCTCACACAACCTGACCTGGAGCTTGGGCTAGCTTGCAGCTGCTGGAATGATTCTGAGGCTGAAAAGCAAAGCTTATGTTTTTTAAAGAGAAAAGCCCATTGGCAGTAATCCATACCATATAACTGAGGTGTGTAGCAGGCTATACCATCTAAGTTTTGTGTAAGTGCAATCTATAATGTTCACATAACAACAATAACACCTAATGACACATTTCTCAGAGTATGCCCCTGTTGTTAAGTGACACATGACTGTACTTGCCATTTACCCCAATCTGGATTGAGTGCCCTTCTTAATTCTTTAAGACATTCTATTGGCACTGTACTTACCACCCATTTAGGAATGTTCTCTTTATGCATTTCTGTTCTCCATCAGGATGGAGTAATTGAAGGGCAACAACTGAGCGTTGTTCATTTTTGGCTGCCTAATAACAGGACAATGCCCAGTGCATAGTAGTTGCTCTTTAAATGGTTGTTGAATAAAGGAGTGAATGAATAGTATAGTTTACTGAATTTCCAGAGGAACTCTCCAAAACAATTTCAAGGTCTCCTTTGTCTAGCCCATCATGTTCCTCAGTGCCCCCTCCTTGTTTATCTGACTCTGATCCACTTCCACTGGCCCACATACTCCCTGACACTCTTGAGATCCAGATGGGGGATGTTACATTCTTAGCATGACCAGACAGTCCCTTTCATACCTTTCTGACAGGAAGTCATCTAGCTTTTCTTTGAAATAGCTCATTGTTTGTTAGGAACTACCCTGCCTGGTTTCAGAAGTTGTAACCTGCCCCCCCCCCCCCCCCCCGCCATGGCTAAGGCTGAGTAAAGAGACCTTGGGATCATAAGCCACTAAGGAGACAAAGCTTATCTTCCTGGCAGGGGCGCTGGCCTCTGCCCCCTTTACTTCACCCTGCGTGGCCCCAGTGGGATGACTGGTTAGACAATGACAGGTAAGATTCCTCAAGGGAGGGACAACCTAAGACAGGCATGGCTATGAAAGGGCCCTCAGGGAAGGACTTGGGGGGCCATAGAAGAAGGGGGTGATGGACCCTCACCCCTCAGCTTTGACATAGCCTGAGTCCTCACTCTGTCTGCGAGAAGTCTGCTAATCTCTTGGCTGCCTTACTTCCCCTGCCTGATTTAAGCCTGAAATAATGCTGGAGCATGGTGCAGCCCTGGGCAGGAAGGGGAGGTTCCCCGGGGCGATCGGGCCTAAGAAAGAATACATAAAATCTTGTGAAATCTGCTTTGCTAAGAATGCCCTCAATTTTCTGATAAGGGTCCAGGCATGAAATGAGTTTGTTTCCCAAAGTTTTATAGTCCTTTAGCTAACTGACCCTGACTCACAAAAAGCCCTCATAGTTCTTTGAATGTTGTCTATTGTTTGCTCCTTATAGCCTGACAATGATTCATGAAGTTTACCTGTATTCCTGTGAAAACTGAACCCAGTAAAAGCCCACTGAGGCATAGGTTCATGGCCCTTCTTCTTTGAGAGATTGGCCACCTCTCCTCCCCAAGCAGATCATGTCTTGGTAGATTTATTCTCATCCGTGGTAGATGAGATAAGAGCCCCCACCCCTACAGTTGATGAGGAGATCACTCCCTTACAAGGCAGCTCATTCCTTTTTTGAACAATTCTAATCTTTAGAAATCTAAGTCCTGCCAACATTGACCTTGTGGTCTTGTTCTCACATCCTGAAGAAACACAGATTAGATCTAAAGGATATGTCCCCATGATAGACCTTCAACTCCTCTATGACCCCAAATTCTCATTCCCTTCTGCTCCTCAAACTGATTTCTAGACCTTTTGCCCTTCTGGTCTTGAATTTACTGTAGCTTGTCAAAATCTGTCAAAATTATAATACCCAAAGTTATTCTAAAAATTAAGCTGACTGCTACTCTAATAAAATAGCAGTGTTCCTAAACACTTCATATTATTACTTTTAAATTGGATCAACTCAATGAGAAAAAGTTGTTGGTGATGATGGGAGGAAGTGGTTAAGAGCTAGAATTTTAGGCTGCCAGCTAAATGTATTTATTTTCATCAGAAATTGCAACAACAAAGATATCTTTGCAAGCTTATTTTTTTGTAACTTAAAAGTAATAAAAGTAATAAACAGGTTTATCAAAACTGAAGTGAAAAAAACCCTAAACATTTAGCAAACCCAAATTGCATGTAAACTCAGATAAAAATCAACAAGTTTCAATGTCAGAAAAGTAAATTGCAACAGAGTTGACAATCACCAATAGAAAATAAAAACAACAACAACAGCAATGCTTCCTGATCAGGCGCTGTGTGCCCTGGTCCGCCTGTTAGGTGCAGAGTTACTTCCCAGGCAGGACCACAGAATAGCTGAAAGTATATTTACAAGTCACTAGAAGTAAAAATTCTCCATAATGAACCAACTTCTTATATCCAACACATATCACAAAAAAATTGCCTAATAAAAACAAAATTTTGTCCTTAAGCTGTGACTTGACATCAAGAGATACAGACTTCACTGTATTCTTCCTTCTAACCCTTTTCCATCACAAAGCCTAATTCCTTCAAAGGGTGCACACCCTGTCATTGCATGAAGTGCAGCAGCTTCAAGATGCACGGGGCAGAGCCCATCATGCCTCCCCTCTTTTCCTTGGACCCACACCCCATCTTTAAGCACAGCCTCTCTCCCTGTGGGTGACAGTTTCCACACTAGGTATCAATGACTGGAAAACCATGTTCCAGCTGAATTTTTGTGTGAGGTTAAGTACTGAAATAATTGGAAGTTATTTCTGTGTATAAATGGGTTCAATGCACAGTTTATCAAGTTGAGTTTTGAGCTTTGACTGCAAACAGAAATAGGAATTGCTTTCGCATGTTCCAGTGAGCATGGCTCAGAGCCACACGAGGTGTGTGGTTCAGTCCTTCCGCCAGGAACTCCACCCCTCTCCCCACCTGCACTAGGAAGCAGCTGAGGTCACCTCTCTAGTCCCATACCTGGGAAAGGAAGTTTTCACTTTTTGAAACACCTGGATTAGGTAGTTCAGAGATCAGGGATATCAAAGGCCAGTTACAGCTTGAGGAAGTGACATCACAATGCAAAATGCAGCAAACAGCACATCCCTCCCTTTTGCTGGAGGAGTTCTGCCTACATCCTACACCCTGACCCACTGGAACCATGCAGAGGCCCCTGCCTTCCCTCTGGAGCAATCATTTCATGCCTAAGAGGACAGCGATAAAGATGAAAATGCTCTCAAATAAAGTGTTTCTTTAATCCTTCTAGACTTCCCAACACACTGTCCCTACGCTACTCCCCTCTCCTTTCAGAAGCAAACGCACTGGCTCTTTTCTGTGTTTGGATGAGAAGAGTCCCCCCCCACACACACACACACACCACCACACTCACCCTCCCCACCCCCAATATGCACACACATTCCTCTCATGGGACAAAAGGCAGTGATGGCAGGGAGGATTCATTTCAAAGAAAGAGTGAAAGATGGAGCCTTTAACTGGTGTCACTTTATCTGTGATGGCATAAAGCAGGCTCTTTTCTGTTTACTGGACACTAATCAGAGATAGGATGACAGCCAAGGAACAGGAAACTGGAATCGTGAGAACCACGCAAGGGGGCTTCTCTCCCAGACTCGTGTTAGGATGCTTCCCTCATATTAGTCGTGGGAGTGATGAAAGCTGCCTCCAGCTTCAAAGAGGGACTTGGCAGTACTGTGCAAATGACGTGGGGGCAGCACAGAGGAGGGCAGAGGCTGGGGTTCTACTCCCACCAGAGCTCATTCCCCATGACTCCAGCGGCCTGTCGTGCTGGGAGTGGGAGGGACTCATCTACTGAGGACACAGGATCAGGAGAGGCGGACCCTCATCTTTCCTTTGTCACTGATTGTGCTGAACTTTGGTAGGTTGCAGACCTCCTAAGCCTCGGCAACTTCCTCCAGAAAATCAGGGCATTGGCCTATACTCCTGCACGGTCTCCAGTGACAGCTTTAGTTCTATGGCTCCTTTCCCTCATTCATCCATGAATTCATTTCTTTACCCAGTAGTCATTGGGCTTGGGGTCTGTTAAGTGAAGAGATTGGGCTAGATTTTACTAGATTTTATTCTATGTTTAGTCATTCTGGTTACTCTTTTCTAGGTATTGAATGAATGCTGAATAAAAATTCCTGGACAGATAGTTCTGAATTCTGAATTTTGAAACTATTTTTACTTTTCTGAGTCAAGCCACTTGTTAAAATGAAAATTACTCATGGGGAGGAGGTGCCACACAAAGAATCGCCCTCTCCCTAGTAGGAATTAATGTGTAATTTTAGTTCCAAAGATAATTGGAACAATTGGGAGTACAACTAAGAGGCTAGAGAGGAGACTGGGAGCCCAGGTGGTACGGCGTCAGGCGGGACCCTGGCTCCGTGTGATCACCGGCTTCTGCGAAGAAGAGTCCTGGAGGCCGTCACGTTGGTCTGCCACACCTGGGCCCTGGGCAAAGTTAAAGGCATCAGTGCTCCAAAGGTGTCCGAGTATGGCAACTGTGCTGACAGGTTATAGCCAAGGCTCTTTTTCTGCACTTACTTCTGAATTTGAGAGAATAATGTCATCTGCAAAGACCCATGGACTTCATTTCCAGACAGGAAAAACCCCCCTTATTATCTTCTTAAATTATTTCCTATAGGTTCCCCTCAAGTCAAACCACTAAGCTCCCACTGATCCTGCCCCCACTGACTCATGGGAGCCCTGCCCTCAGGAAAGGAAACCCAAGCCCCCCGGAACTTGGCACAAAGTGATGTGTGTTTCAGTTCAGGCTGATCGCACAGAAAATAGAGGCACTTTCCCTCACGATCCTAAGAGGAAGTGGAGGTGGCAGGTCTGCTTGAGGCCCTGCCTCACCTCCGGGAAAGGCTGCGTCCTTGCCATTTTGAGATGAACTGCAAGGTGACACATCAGCTCTTTCAGCAACAGCTGAGCCTAATTCTCTGTTCTGAGACAGTGAACTTATGGGACATTCTTGGCGACCTTGGTGTCCATTAAGCCCTTTAGTGTTCAAATAACATCTAATATTCCATAACACTTTCCACTTCTGCAATTTCATATACACGGTCTCAGACACATAGACAGGGCAGAGATCAGTAGCTCCATCTCACAGGTGAGGAAGCTATGGTGCAGAGGGATGGCGTGACTTGATAGGGTCACAAGGCTAGAAATGACAAGAAGGGCCAGGTGGAAGTCCAGAAGAATGGCTGCTCTCTGCAGAGATTTCTGCATGGTGCCCTCTGCCAGGGTAAACTGGAAGCTCTTCGAGGGCGGCTCCTGAGTCCACCCTTATCCCAGATCTCCTCCCAGCAAGAATGTGTGGCCTCCTCTGTGCACGGAATTTCTCAGACACCAGGTGCGACCTTCCAGCAGAAAGCATCTTCTCACTGGAGCCCACAATTCTTTTCTACCTTTTCCCTGGGTTGTCTGAAATGCTTGTAGGTCTCCCAGAAAGGAAGAAGTGGAGAGATGCTGCTAGGACAGGGAGGGAGAACATCAAAGCATTGGCTCATAGGGAAAAGCAGGACAAAGTGGGAGAAAAGCTAGGAGCAGGTTATCTGGAAGGGCCTCCAGACAGCTCCTAAATCTGAGAAGAGCTGGTCTTGCCACTTGCCCCCCAAATTGACTCCTAGCCTTTCCCCTTTCATAACACTTAGTACCATGAAGGCAGCATGATACATCCTCAGTACAGGTGCATTCATTAGTGAGGTCAGAGACTGCCCCCAGGGAAGATCCAGGACACAGTCTGAACCCACCGGTATGAGAAAGCCAACCTCGGAGGCAGATGAAACTTGGTCTGCAAACTTGGCAAGACAGGTGAGTCTGTAGGGCTAGCTTCGCCTCTCAAACCCCTACTTAGGCAGGACTGAATTTCTGCCACTGCTCTTCTTCCTCCAGTCTCCATTGATGTCCTCACCCCCCCTGCAGTACACAGTGTGTGTGTGTTTGGCGGGGGGGGGGGGGGGGGGCAGGTTGTGGTGCCCTAGCTTCTGTGCCTGGCTATGAATGACCTATGCCTTGCTGTATGGGAGGAAGATGGGCATTTTTCTCTATTCCTTTCTGTTGCCACCAAGCAAGCTTGATCCACCCTTTCCAGAGCATTTGGCAGCTGATGCTGGCTGGACTTTCCCCTCCTGCTCATGTGGGTTCCACACTTCACAGCTCACCCCAGGGGGCGAACACTGTGTTTGCAGGACACCGAGCTTGGCAGACAGAACCTGACCTTGTGAGAAGGACCCGGTCAGTGCCAGTGGGCTGGGGGGTCCCGCAGCCTGTCCAGTGTTTTTATTTTGGTTTTCTTAGGCTCTAAGAAGCCCGAGAGTTTGTTTTTACAAGCTTCTCCACCATCATTTGCATGCTAGGGCTCTTTGAAATATGTTTCTGTGATAAAAATCTAAAAAGCTAAACTATAATCAAAGTTAGATATCTGCAAATAATCTGTAACATAAAACCAGACGCAACCACATTATTTACAGGCTTCCTTCCCAAGTCAGAGTGCAGGGTGGCTCTCTGCCAGATTGGAGGAGAAATTTCCATTTGTTGAGTTTTTTCCCCCAATATGGTGGTGCAAATCAGATATTGTATATTACAGTAATATGCCTGTGTATGTTTATTCTGTATTTTATCTTCCAAAAATAGGTTCTTAGACATCAAAGTGGCAGAAATTATTTCTAACCTAATGCTTTATATTTTATCTTACATTCAGTCATTATGTTATTTTTCTAGGTTTGTTTGTTCTGCTTTCCTTCCAAGAAAGCAAGGCAAGATCTTAATACTGGTGCTTTTAAAACAGTGAAAAAGAAAGACACACTTTAGCAGTTGTTTATCTGTACTAATTTAGAGCAAAGCAGTCATTGATAATTCTGAGCACCCAGTAGCAGAAAGATCCACAATTACCTGAGGCTTTGGAACACAAGGCTGGCTGGGAGGCTCTCTTTCAAATGGAATGAGGAAGGTACTCAGGCAGAACTGATGGGAGCCCAGGAGCTACCCCTCTCCTCTACGGAGCCCCAGTGCCCCCTCTCTGCTGCTCCCTTCCTGCTGGGCACGGGAGCCAGTTCAGCTGCTCCGCACCCCAGCCTGAGCAGGGCTTCATTTCTTCCAGCCTTCGTGGGATCAGGGGCTTGATAGAGGTTCCTGGTTACAAAGGGCCTTCTCAACGTGCCAAGAATAAATGGAGATTGTCAAGTTGGCAAAACTTGTAATGAAGTGGAGCAGGAAGGGTCCATCAGCAGAGCTAGTGTTAAAAGAGATTACTCACAGTACTCACATAGCATTCGTGGTACTCAGAGTCCTTGTAGTCCTAAGGCAAGTAAGAAGTCGGACAAGCAGGACGTGTTGAGAGAAGCTGCTCTGTGGAGTGCACACACACAGTGTGCTGCGGGCCATACACGTCTCCAGGGCTGGTGGCTGTGGAAGGGTTCGTCAGAGGGGCTCCTGTGACTTCTGTAGGCTGACCTTTGAGCAAGGGGCCCTTGGCCCACTTCTCTTCATCCAAAGGAGAAGGCGTAGCACCTAGCCTTAAGGTTTCCCTCACGGTAGCCACTCTTGTCGTGCAGTCAGAATCTTTGCCTTATCTATGCGTCGTCAGTGCCATTACTTTTTAATATTTGTACAACCACAAAGAAAGTCTAGAAACAAGTGTGCAAAAATAAAGGTGAATGATTCAGGGGAATTAGTCATTTAGGCAGTCATTTTCTTCTTTATTTAACGCTTTGTTTCCTTTTACCAATTCATAGCCTTTTTTGTTGTAATTTGGTTTATTCATAAGCAAAATTTAAGACTATTTATTTTATGATTCCAGACACACCACTATCTAGTTAGTCCTTACTCTTTATGATTTCATGAACTAAAATTAGTATTTGAATTAGGATGTTTGTTTTGCATGGAGACACCTCCTAAGTTCCAGCAGTTGCACCTGTCACCACGTGTTTCCGTGGTGCTTGCATGTGTGGCTTCGGGAAACCACTTCCAACGCACAGGGGGTCCACTTTCCTGAGTTTAGGTGGTTTCGCTTCAGTAGCACGCTAACAACAACCACCTTTTGGCCAGCACTCTACAGTCCGCATGGCGTCTGCATTATTCTGCTCGGTTGCATCCTCACAACAGCCTCGGGATGTAAATGCTGACTTCATCATCCCCACTTCAAAAGAGTCCAGTGATTTTCCTTGGGTGCCACGGTTTGGAAGTCATCAAATGCTTTGCAAATCAAATGCTTTGCATCGTCCCTCAGGGTCCCTGACACTTCACACTGACCAGCCCAATCCCAAAGTGTGAAAAATCTGAGGACGCACTGTTCTTTGTCACCCTGGAACATGCCCACTGCCAGAGAAGGGCCACCCTCCTGGCGTACTGTGATAGTCAACAGAGATAAGAAAATCCCCTTACTATTTTGAAAAGACTTGGCCCTAGATGTCAACTTGTCATTTAAAAAGTTCATACATTTATTTTTATATCACTCTTCCAGTCATTGAATTAGTACGTGGCACTGGAGTGCCAGTTCAGTTGCCATTCCAGCATGATGCAAAACGCCATAAAAAATGCAGGACAGTAACAGCACAATTCTTGCCAAAACAGAGCTTCCTATTTACTTATGAATTCTGAGCTGCAAAAATTTAGGTTAAGTTTGATTTTTAAGTAATCAACATCAATAAGTAGGGGGAATAGGAATTACCTGACCATTTCCAAACATGTGTATATCCCAGCTAGGTGGGATATACATGGCTTCCTTCTCTAACAGGAATATAAGATTGGGTTGCAGTTCATGATTCCTCACTCCAGGGTCAGCCTCTCCCAGTGGCCAAGATATAGGTAATCTCCTGGCATGGGAGCTAGTGACCATCAGCCTTGGTCACTTGCAGGCACCAACCAAACAGCCCCTTCCCTCTGGGTCAGCTGATACCAGCTGGCGCTGTCTACCCTGGCCACAGCTCTTGCAGAGGGAGACATGGAAGAGGTGTCGAGGGATGCAGGGAGAAGCCTGTTTGCCTGGGGAGTCCTAGTCCTGAGTGTTTCCACTCACTGGCTGTGATTATGGACTTGACCTGCCACCTAATCCTTTTAGATATTAATTTCATTAATAAGAAAAGAAAGTTGAGCAAATTATTATTTGAGTTTCCTCTGAGATCTAATGCCCCATCATACTAAGTAATCAATCAGTCATGAAGTTATCCTATCAGGCCACGGGGTTCACACACACAAGTGCCCCCACACATACATCTGTGCACAAACACGCACGCCCATGAGTGTAAGTTCCCAGAGTTTATTTTCTTACATGCTCCTTTTTTGTCCTGTCTAGTGACAACTCTTTCGCCCTCATCCTTCAGGAGTACCTAAAAATCTGTAGTGAGGGGAGGGGTGTGAAGATACCTGCCCGATGTTTTCAGAATGATTTCTCTGTAGAGTAAGGAGGAGTCTCCCTTTGCTGTCCCCCACACTTGACGCTGAGCACATTCAAAATGCAGAGCCCCCCACAGAGAGGCACTGGTCTGCACGTGCTGCTCAGCAGGACAGCGCAGGGCAAGGCAGCTTTCCCCTGGGTGCCCCTAGGAGTGCTCCTTGTTCAGGCCAGGACACAGCTAGTTGGAAGTGACTTTTGTTTCTGCTGTCTCAGACCCAGTGAGAGACTTCAGGGGCATTTATTAGTCGTAAGCACGAGGGCCCCTGTGCAGGTTAGCCAGAAGTCAAAGCCTAAGGGAGAGGGTGCAGGTAGGGCTTGCGTGGATCGCTGGGCCCGAGCATTAATTAGAAACACCGGGGCCCTCGACAGAGCCAGCTTGTGTAAGCTGTTGGGGCCTGTGTTCACTTCGTAAAGATGTTTTATATGGTATTCCTGGCAACAGCTGGACATTTTAAAAGAAGAATAAAAGGAACATTATTGGTAGCTAGGGGGCAGGAGGAAGGTTTCCTTCTCTGCCAGTCAGCAGTCCAACCATCCCCTTACCCCTCCTAAAATTTGGGGGATGGGAACCTGATAGGGTTTCATGGGGGTGCAGTGGGATGGGGTGCTCCTGAGTCAGTTTGCTGTCTGTAAAGAGGAAGCAATAGCATCTGTCTCTTCTTGCTGTCCAGGACTGTTCAAATACATTTATATAAAGCAGAGAAAGAGCTCTGAGGACTATGAAATAGTATGTGAATGCATGTGTGTTCTCACTGTTCTAATCTTCAGGCCAGAAAGTCCTGGGTAACAATGCTGGGAGAGGTTAGAGCAAAATTCCCAACTGGCAGAGATTTTGTTCCCTAGGAGACATTGGCAATGTCTGGAGGCTTTTGGTTGTCACTTTTGGTTGTCTGCAGGTCAGGGGCTGCTACAAGTATCTAATAGGCAGTGGCAAATGCTGCTGCTCAGGGCAGTCCTCTGCAATAAAGAATTATCCAACCCCAAAAGCAACAGGGTTGAGGCTGAGGAAGCCTGGGTCAGGGGCATGCTGGTTTCTCTAAATTGAATGTTCCCAGAATTCCACTTCCCACCTAAGCTTAGCCATGTTAAGGAAACAAACCGGGCCAGTCTACAGTTTAAATGGAGGATCAGGGAAAAGGGGAAAGTACGTCGGTGATGATAAAGCAGTGCACTAGTCAAACCTAGTCAAGTGCACTCATTCTTAAGCCATTATCTTTCAGCCTCAGGTCTCAGCCTTTGAGGCTGGGTCTAGGAGCTGCAAACTGTATTTCTCCTTTGCCAGGTACTGCCAATAGGGGGTGCTGGAGAGAGGCTGAGGAGGAAACAGCAACACATTCCCCTGCTTCCTGTTCCTGCTGGTGTCTGCCCTAGCAACACTGCCTGCTCCCTCGTGGCAGTGCCTAGATGGTGTCTTGTTCTCAGAAGTCAGAGTTTCAGCTCCCTGAAGCCTCCTCAGAGCTCTAAGTCTTAATAATCCCAACCTCTTTCTTTGTGCCCTCAGCCCTATGGTAGTGCCTCACCTCCAGTTTCTATCTCTTAATACCCAAGTGTTCTATGTTTGCCTTGTCAGTTCTTCAAGATATATAGTTAACAATTCTTCATAGTCAGTCCACTTTTAGACTAATGGGTGTAGTTTCTGGCTCGGGGCTGTACTCCAGCCAATATGGAAATGAAGCACAACCTCCTTAATGGCACAGGGGAGGGGCAGAGGTCCGAGCCCCGTCTCACTGCAGCAGCGATGAGAAGGGCGACCTCGCTAGGCAGCCTGCTCGCCGCACAGGGTGTGAGAGCTTGGCTCAGCTTCTTCCCAGGTTTGTAAAGAACATCTTGGTGAAGCATCACCATCAACAGTGAATATATTTCACCTCATCAGAACTGAGGTGTGGGGCTGAGGAACTGCCAACAGGAAAGCTTGTGAGTTCTTGAGTCTGAAAGTGGCTCTTGTTGGTCTCCTCTGGCCAGTGGTCCCACTGGGACTTTGCCAAATCATCAAGACGGGGACCCTCAAAATGACCTTCTGATGGTCGCATCCATCTCCCATTATGCTCATCAACACAGTTGTTTGTGTCTTCTCCGTGATTCAAATATACTGGAAAGCAGTTTTGTGCAGAACATGAAAGCTTCTTTCCAAAAGATTGGGTTTTTTATTTTTAAAGGAAAGAATCTGTGGTACAAAAGCATTCATGTGTCAGATCTGTAAAGACAACAAGAAATGCCCCAGCTTGGAAACCCAGATTGCTTGGTTTATGGGAAGAAATGATGAGATACCTATCTTTATTTTCAATGAAGTAAATATTTAAAAATATATATACTGCTTGTATATCTTCCACTGTCCCAGCTGGAAACAGTAGTTGCAAACAGTTCATAAGCAGCAACAGAAGCATTGCAAGGACATAAAAAGAAAGCCACATTGTTTTGCTGGTGCATGGTGCATTGCCAGGACTATTCTCCAGCAGGACAAAGTGAAAAGAAACCACATACTAGAGGGACAAAATAGTGCAGGTGTGTCATTCCTTGAAGTAGAAGATGAGGATGAGAAGCTGTATCTCCAAACTCTGTCACCCTACCACCACTTCTGTGGTTGTGACATTTGATGACCATCAGTGACAGCTCCACTGAGGGTTCTGAGGTTAGAAGGACCAGAGACCACCTTGTGGTGTAGAATTTGGAGACTGGCATTATTCTTCCCTAAGTAACTCCCTCCTCATTCCATAGGGATTTCTCTGATTCCCAACAGGGAAAGGTAGGGATCTTCGGCAGAGTGATCTGGCAATGAGCAGACAACCCATCATATCCAGAAGGCACGTAAATATGTGGTGTGTGGTGTGTGTTGATATAAAAACAGAAGTACCCCCAAAGCAGCTCTAGAACTGGTCCTGTAGTCAGTCCCTCTGGGACCCTGAGAGAGAGGGGTGGGGGTGGGGGGGAGAGAGAGAGAGAGAGAGAGAGAGAGAGAGAGAGAGAGAGAGAGAATGCATGAGCATCTTGTTACAGAAAAACAAAGCTCTGCTCATTTGCTCTCCTCACTCTCCCCACCACGGGTATTGTGCACAGGTTCTCTGAGACTCTTTCATCTCCCCACTTGTACATGTATAACCACTCCTGGCTAAAGGCTTCTTTCACTGTTTCTTCAATGTTGTTCAAGAGAAAAAGCTCTCCTGGGGCATGGAGGCTTCTCCCTCATTTCTAAGTGAACTAACTGAGCAGAAGCTTAGTGCCCAAGACTGCTGACTTTCTCTCCTCATCCATCTCATGCTTCTATAAAGATTGTCTAGAAGACAGGGAATGTGGGCTGGGGGCAGAATGGGAAACGGTGGGATTGACCAGAAACGGTTTCGTACTTTCTCTCCTATGTAGGTTAAACTCTGCCCAAAGCTACTGGTAGAACAATCCTGTGTTCTGATGGTGAGGCAGCAAGTCTGGAGCCCCTCAGAGCCATCTGACCAGCCCTTCTGGCAAGAATTCATGGGCACGCTTGTCAGGTTAAAACGCTAATGACCTGCGTGTCCTGTGAGCCTAGCAACACAGATTCTCCCAAATGCCAGTGCTCAGAGACCAGGCAGTGCTTCCACTCTCTCCAAGCCACTTGGCACTCACCAGTTAGAGAGTTTCTGCCAAGCTCGTGGCCACTTTGGCAGTTACTGTGCAGTCTGAGATTGTTTCTCAGACATCTGGTCCCAGTTCCAGCCTTTTCCCACCAAGGACTGTATGGCTGGTGCATGGTGGGTCTGCGGGCTCTCCACTCGCCACTCCCAAGGCCAGATTCTGAGTCATTCTCCAAGTAGAAGGACATTGTGTGCAATCCCTTCACCCAGTCTCTTCCAGGCTCCAAGACCCTTACATACCATTATCCCCGTGGCTTCTTGGTCGACCCAGACACTCAGAATAAGTTAACAAGTAAATAAACACACTTTGGTGTTACGGTCCCAAAGACACAGTTTGGACAGAGTATATGTATGTCAGGAAAGTGCTAAATTTTTATGAGAGTGGAAGGTAAGGAAGAAGTATGGCAAGGAAGTGTTATGATTCTTAGTGGGACATGTGGGTACACTGAGGCCTTAGGTGATTCAGTGACTCTTAAATGTCAATTGGTTAGAAGTGGAACCAAGATTAGAACTCAGAACTCTTAACTCTCAGTCCCAGCTCTTTTCACCATGTTTCAATTTTGGCTTTCCTAGGCTTTGAAAATGTTTACTTTTGTGGTGAAATAAAATAGAATTTTTTTTTGCACCTAGGGTTCAGGGGCCCATTAGACTTGTATGCTCAATTTGATGTGCATATGCAGAAGTGAAGTTTTCTTGTGAGAGGATCTATATGAGGAAATCATGAAGTTCTCCAAGGGGATGGTGTGACCAAAAATTTTAAGAATCCTGGCATGTACTCTTGTGATGGGACTGGGGTGACCTCTTCATAGATTGCAAATGAGGGGAACAGTGCGTCTTTCCTGATCATCAAGAGCAAGGGTCTGGAGAAGATGGATGCAGGGGGAAATAACCCTCCTGTACCTTAGAGTCAGACAGAGTTGCTTAACTCGGCAGCTGAGAGGAACAGTTAGAATATTTAGTTTCCTGAAAACATGGTTCATAGTCTTAAAGCCCCACAAATGCAGGTTCTTAGAAGCTTAGAATCTTGGATCAAAGAGCATCTTTGAAGGTCATCTAACCTGGCAGTCCATGAGTTTAGCTACACATTAGAACCACCTGAGTGCTTTGACAGCGTATCATGTCTGAGACAACCCCAGAGATTTCTACTGGAATTCTTCTAGGGTGGAACCCTGGGCCCTTGTTTTTAAAGCCCACTGATTGGTCTTCCTGTGTAGCCAGAGTGGAGAACCATCGATCTAAACCAGGAGATCTTAACCTTGGCGGAGCATTGCAATCACTTGGAGAATTTTGTGAATGTTTCTTGTCTGAGTCTTATTCTCAGATCTTCCAATTTAATTGGTCAGGGAGGTGCCAGGCATCAGGAATTTTAAAAGCTTCCTTTAGAGAGCTCTTGTTATCCCTATCCCTCATGGGCAACCAAGTTAGAACATGGGCAACACTGTTAGAATCTAACCCAACACATTCTGGGGTAGACAGGAAACAAGCCAAAAAGAAGTGGCCCAAGGTCATAGAGCTACAGAGGAGCCAGGATTAGAGCTCAAGCCTCAACCTCTAGGCTTGGACTCTCTGTGGTTCACCCAGTCACAGTGAATGGAGGTGCTTTGGGCAGCACAGGTGCCTCTGGAGGAAGGGGGTTCCCAAGGAACAGGCCTTGCCTCTTGCTTTGATTAGAGAGGAAATATATATTTCTATCTATCACCTCTGAGGCTGTCTTGTCAGCCTGAAACATGAGTGGTGTAAAGCTAATAATAATAGCGTTTGCATTTAAGTGAATCTGGGAAAGGAAGTTTGTGAGTGCCTAACTTTTATGAATGTGAAATGACAGGGGTTAACAGCTACAGATGTTTCAAGTGAAGATTCTCACCCTTTGTTCTGGATCAGAACTGAAAACTTGTAGGAAATTCTTTGCCTTCTCTGCTTCCTGGAATCCCACTCTGCCCTCACAATAACGGGACTAGGTCACCTAACTTAATATTTTGAGGACCAGTTTGCAGTGTAAGTTTTATCTTCAGGGTCTCTGCTTTCTCTCTCCGTCCTTTCTCTGTGCCTGTGGGCCTTCTCCAAATTGCATGTTCTACCAGGAAGGGAAGGAAAGCCAGAGGCTAAAGGGACCCCCATGCATAAAAGAACGTTGGAAATATGATTTCTAGAGAAAACCATAACTGGCCATGGTGTTGGAAGACCAGCCCCAGACACAACATTTAATCGACCCCATTCTGATGGCTGCAAGGGCTGCGTCAGGGAGGAGATATAGGGCAATGGGGCTAATTGTAAGGAGCTGAAGGGAATCTTCTTATTGCTTCATGTTTCTTATTTCCTCTTCAGGATGAATTTTTAATATCCACCACAACTCATTCAGCAAATATCCCTGGAAACAAGGATAAGGACGTACAACGACACCTAATATTTTTGTGTTGAGCTCTGAAGTTTATAAAGTCCTCTTCACGTTTTGATTTTATTTCATCCCTACGTACACCCAGGCAGCACTGGCATCACCCTGGACAGGAAGGCACAGGGCACCAGAGATGCTTAGGACACCAGAGATGCTCAGGACACCAGGGTAAACTTGCTTTTGAAATTTAGTCTCTTTCTTAGTCTGTTCAAGTCCAGGCAGGTCGACCTTTCAAGTCTAGGGACTGGGGTAGGCTGATGTCCGGGAGAAAGGACATTAGAGGACCTGGCATCCAAAAGGAGCAGACAAGAGTACAGGCTACCGAATTTTTCTTATCTCTAAGAAAGCGTGGCAAAAACCAATCTCATTTCAGGGCTGTGAAGTTTGGCTTTTACACCTTAATAAAGGTAAAACACTCTGTTTTTTCTTACAAAGTACTTGTCATTGTGGGATCTATTGGAAACACTGAAGCGGTATTTGTTATTTTTCCATTGATAGGCTGATGTACAAACACATTTTCAGTGAAAGAAATGAAATAAAATACTGTATCAGTAAGTGATTTGAGAAACTTCCCAGGGCTTATACCAGTGAGTAAGATTTATAATTGCTTTCTATATATAGCTCTGCTTTTCTTTCTCTTTTGGAGGCAGTGTGTGAAAATATTACATAACAGGCAGGTGGCCCACCCACAAAGGGATAGCCTTATGCCGGCATCATTTTCTAACAAATGTCACTTTTCCAGTCTTCCCACTGGGGCACCGCAGTGGGAAGAGTGACCACACATACTTGGTGAATTTACCTATTTCTTAACGCCCTCCTGCCCCCAAATTTTCTTTTCATGTGGGACTTAATAAAGAACACAACGATTCATTGAGAAGAATTGCACATACTCTATGGAATAAATTGGACCATATACTAAATATATAAGGTGAAAATGGATAGCTATATCAGTTCTGGTAAAAACTACGAATACCTACTTCTCATTTTTGGTGAATTCCTCCTCCCAGGGTTACTTTCACTGGTGCCTGCCTTGGCTGGGTCGGAACACCCTCCTGTCATTGTCCTGGATCTGCAGCACACACTAGAGGCAGCTCCTTACCCTCGTACATGACGTGGGCCTGCTGTTCTAATTTCAGAGTTCTAAGTCTATTCGCCTTCAATTACTGAAACTCAAAACATTTAAATATCCAGAAACATCCTGACCAATGACATGGACTTCATCAATTCATTTACTGCTGACTTTTTAAAAAGATTTTATTTATTTATTTTTAGAGAGGGCAAGGGAGGGAGAAAGAGGAGAGAAACATCAATGTGTGGTTGCCTCTGGCACACCCACTGCTGAGGACCTGGCCCACAGCTCAGGCATGTGCCCTGCCAAGGAATTGAACCAGCAACCCTTTGGTTCACAGGCCAGCACTCAATCCACTGAGCCACACCTTCCAGGGTTATTGCTGATGTTTTTAATTGTTTGGCACAGATCACTGCGAGTAACTGGAAACTCTGAGTGTGTGAATGTGCCCCCCCCCACCATGCCATCGGTCAGATGCTGGTGAAGGGTCTCCTACAAAGCACCTTCAGGATGTTGTAATGTCACCTGCATCTCACTGACCTCTCCATATTTCAGCAGGAAAAAGGTGTCTTCCTGTAGATTATTGTCTAGAAGGACACATACACATATTTTTCAGAAATAATACATTGACTTTGTCCACCATTGCTGACAGTGTCCAGCCATGAAGTACTTTGATCGCAGTGGATGGTAGCTGCCTGGTTTGCATCACTGCAGTTTTTCACTCTTCTTTTCTATTCACTTATAAGTTACTCTGAGCTATTTTTACTCAGTATTTTATATTAATTCTTTAATATTAAATATAATAATTAAATTATATAAATATTTTCTCTGTTTTAATTCCTCGATTTGTGTCTGACTCTGTTTTTCTTGTTCTCTGTGGTAGGCTGCCCCAGGCCCTCTCCAGGACTGAGATCATCTGCTGGGAGTGTGGGCTGCCATCGGCTAACAGCCAGGTTCCTCTCAGGAAATTACCCTCAGCCTACAAGGCGCTGTGTTTTCCAAGTTGTCTCCCCTTCTCTCCTGTCATTAGGTCATTAGGTCAGCCCAGTGGCAAAGGGCATGAGGACAACGGGGAGGGGATCATAAAACCTGAACTTATGCCCAGTTTGTGACAACCCTGAAGGGCCACCCCAGCTTTAGCATCCCCTGAGGGGCATGCTGAGCCCGACTTCTCCCTCTGCCCAGCTCTGCTTCGCTCCGTCTCCACAGGTGCTGCTCCCTGGAGCACTCTGCAGAGAAACTGTTTGTGCAGAAATCTGCCCCTCTGAACCTCTTTCCAGGAGACCCGCCCTATGACACAGTGGAAGTCTATCTTTCATCTGTGTTGGGTATATATCAACCTATTTATATGTATTTCTGCTTCGGTTTAACTTATAATAAACAAACTCATTTAAGTTAGTTGGTTGTTTTCCAATCTGAGGTAAAAGTTCCCAGTTTTAAAACTTATGCCTTCGGATTTCAAGTCAGAAACTTGTCCTTGAACCTCACAAATGGACACTTCAAAAAACAGAGCGAGATGCAGAAAAAGAAGCAGTCTGGAGTTGTACTAATGTTCAACTACACAAGGAATGTCACAGCCCCACTCTCCAGGATGTCACCTTTCCTCTCTGCCGTCATGTACAAGCTCCGCAGACGGTCTGAGGGACTGCGGCGAAGTGACCGTGCCCTGTAGCCACGTGGGCCTAAAACGTCCTCCTGCTAAAGGAACTTTCCATCACTCTGGTGGGATTTTGAGTTTTTTTCTATTTGGGTGACATCAACTAAGGTTTTGGTCCCTACTATCCTTGCTTAGAGAGAACCTTCTTTTATAGAGCTAGTTGCTTTAGAAAACAGGTATGTTTTTAAAATGCTGGGATAGAGGAGTGGGAAGAAGATGGCTCGTGGTGTGTCTTCTCCAAGCCTGCATGCATTCCTCAGTTTATGTGCTGCAACCAGGACATGTCTCGTGAAGAAAGTTATACTTGACTAAATTGTCCTCCTTACGTAAACCTGTAATTTAAAAATTATACATATTTAGAGAACAAGTCAAAACAGGAAATACATTCTCAAAGTGGATAAAGATATTTATGCATTAAAATACATACTACTGCGATAGTAAACCTGTGTCCCCGTGTTTAAATAGAAAAACTCTGTAAAGACTGAAAGGAAGAGCAAAGAGTTGGCCTCCATGTGCACTTGAGAATGGGGATGGCGGAGAGTCTTTTCTTTCCTGTCTCTTGGAAGAGGCCCTGGTGCCCATTGCCCGCCACATGGGGCTGTTGCAGGAGCAGAGGCTGAATTCAGGCAAAGAATGACAGAAAGAAATACATGTTTTTTGGAGAAAAGGTTAAGGGACATGAAAGAATTGATCTAAAACTCAAGGAAAACCAGAATAGAAAAGGAATCAAGTGGGGAAGTATAAATATATGTCACCCCTAGATGCCCTTCAATTACTGACCCCAAGTTGGTTTTACTTAAATGGGTTCTGTTATAAAGCAGGCCCCATCTGAAAGAGGCATTGTGTATGAATCACATCTTGCCCATATTCTCTATTAATGAAAGTGTTTTAGATTCAAGGATAGGTTAAGGTGTAACTTTACTTTTAGAGGATTATTATATAGATGGAGAAAACCAGAAGGACTCAGTAAAAAAGTCAAGTAAGAAGTTCTTCGACTTAGATAACAATGAAATACGCAGGAGCCACCACTAAGTCGTTTAAGATTGTGCCAGGCGAGATCATGGCCTCCTTCTCCAGTGCACAAGGAACCACAGCCCACTCTTTCCACCCTGGAGAAAGAGCATTAATAAACAAGACTGATACCTTGTATTTACCTAGGAAGCGTGTGAGAATAATGTAAAGCTTTCTATTCTAGAGCCTTTTCCAGGCTTTCAGGTTGATGGGAGAGTGGCTGGGGCTATGGAGGCAGAAGACTCCGGCCCACTCTGCCTTCACACGGTTCTGGTTGGTTGCTGCATGATGTTTAAACTTCAGTGGAGTAGAGGACTTCACTAACAAAGGGTGGCTTATGCTACCAGAATTGTGAACTCCATTATCTTGGGTCTTTGAAGCATCCGCCACAATAAATGTTTTCAAATGATTGAATAGGGTTTTTAAGTGTGGCCTTGAATGATACATAAATAATGTCTGTCCTATTTAAGGGACAGAGTGAGATTTCAGAGGACTATGACCTAGATGAATGACTTCCTGTGGACCCCTCAGATCAGCTATGACTAGTTTACGGGAGGCAGCCTCCAACGTGGCCCTAATAATCCCCGTTTCCTATATTCATGCCTTTATGTAATCTCTCTTCTTCTGGAGTGTGGCTGGACCCAGAAATTGCTTCTAAGGAAGGCAAAAGTGAGAGGATGCCACTTCTGCGATTAGGTTTCAAAAGGACAATAGTTTCTGTCTAGCAAGCCTGCTCCCACTCTCTCACTTGGCTCACTCGGATAGAAGGAAGCCAGCTGCCCTGTTGTGAATGCTCTGTGGAGAGGCCAGCGTGTCAGGAATCAGAGGGTGGCCCCCACTGGTCAAACAGTCAGTGAGGAATGAAGGCTCTACCTCGTCAGCAGATGGGAGGAATGAATCATGCCCATAACCACATGAGTGAGCTCAGAGTGGATTTATCTCAGTTGATTCTTCAGATAGCAGCTGCAGTCAACACTGTAGCCTTTTGAGACTCTGAGGCAGAGATACCCAAATAAGTCTGTCTGGGTTGCTGACCACGAAACTGAGACAACAAATGTTTGTGTTTTAAGTTTCTAAGTTTGGGGGCAGTTGTTATGCAGGAATAGATAGCTCTTACAAAACCACCTTATAAAAGTAAAAGTCATAAGTTATTGGTTGAAACGAAGGTATTAAAAGATTAAATGTATTTTCTACGACCACCACAGGCAGCAGTGGCAAAATAAGAAATGGGGTTGAAATGCCAGTTGATTTGCAAACTTCTTTTCTCCTAAACAAAAGACAATGGCGACATTTTATAAGAACTAATGCTAGACGAATCCACAGAGTGAACAGCCAGGTGTCTCCTTTACCTTCCCTTGATTTCCTTCCCTAATTTCTTCATGGAGTAACCAACAACTCAGTGGTAGGCCTCATCTCAGGGAGTATTATTCCTCCAACAAGGTAACTTTGACTTTCCCAAAAGAAAGAGATTCTAGGTCTTCAGTGTGCATTCTGGCAAAAAGAGAGGTTGAAGCATGGGAAAGAAGTAACTTTCAGACAAGCAAGTAATTATCAAGCAATCTTCTCTTTACCTACCATGTTGAGAACTGTCATAAATCTTCATTCTTGAGAATCTTGTTCTCAAATTAATAATGCTTGAAGAAGACTTTCTTAATTATACTTTTTTAGTATTTAATCAGATAGAAAAAGAACTATTTTCCCTTCTAGCAAAGTGTTCAGCCAAGATCCTCAACATTCTTCCCACGAGGAATAATACTGTTCTGGGTTTTTACTCCTGTGTTCAGAAAAACAGTTGGCTGTAAGAATGCTTCTCATCAACCAGGCCGATTTTAAAAATTCGTTGAAGAAACCTAACATGCACTATAAAAGGGGAGAAAAAAAGAGAAACACCTCACATTATAAAATGCTAGTTTGTATAGATAAAGTGTTTCTTTCTGAAGTTTTCTTAAGTGTATCATAAAAGAACAGCACTAGATCCTTGATATAGAGGGAGGGTCCACATATTTGGTCCCTATCATTGGCTAGTTGACCTTGGACGAGCTCCAAAACACAGTGGTTCTCACAACAAAGACGATTATAACGTGGTTTTGTGTATTGAATGGCCACAAAGCCTGGCATTGGAAGAAAAGAACTTTGTGTTTGGAAAACAATGCCAACTCTAGGACAGCGCTGTCACTAATCCATTGCTCATCGCCAGTGCGGGGTTTGCAGGACCTGCACAGGCTCAGTGTTCTGGGCTGGAACTATGACAACCGCCTTAACAATGACATAGACGACGTGAGCGAGGTGCTTTCGATAATGATCTTGTTTATTCACGCTAGCAAGGCTGCCATGTAAACATTACCTGCTCCGATATGCAGGTGGGCACTGGAGATGAGACGCTAAGGCCCTTTACCTAGAGAAGGATTGAGCCGGGTTCAAACCCAGATCGTTTGATTCCAAAGTCTGGGTGTCCCTAACTGTGTTACATTGGTTCTGAAACCTCTGACTTCAGAGGGGTGGAGCACTGGGCTTTGAGTCCTGAGCTTTGTCTCACACTGGTGATGCACAGCTGTCTTTGGAAGAAAACACAACTGCAGTGTTGTCTCGTCCGCAGAGGGGAATGGCGTTCTGGTGGGGATTGCTACATAACTAAGATGGAGCCGCGTGGCGCTGAAACAGTGAAGACTTGAGGAAGATCAAAGAGTTATTCATGGCGCTGCCACCCTGGAACATTACATCTTCCCCCCAAGAACTCCCAAGAAGGTCTAGAATAATATATCCATATTTTACATCTATTAAAGGCCTTAGATTCACTCATTGTCTATTCATCATTATTAAGAATGTTGAACATTTAATAATTTCTATCCTAATTGGAGAAGAATGTGGCTTTTTCCCCCTTAAGGAGAAATACCATAAATAGTATAATAATGTGGTATTTTGTGTGTCATTTCTGCAGGAAATAAAATAGTCTGACTTGCTCCCCCCCCACCCCCCAACATTTTTTAGGACAAATACTAATGCTCCTTTGACCCTTAGAGTCAAAGAGGAAAAGAGAAGGTAACGTGTGCTTCAGCTGCTTCCCGTTTTCCGCAGCGGTTCCCGCTCCACCTGAGTGTTCCTCCCAGAGCAGCGTTGCCACTGGACAGAAGGTCCACCTACCTGCAGGGATTTATTTAATGTCTATTAAAGATCACATTATAAACATTACAACCTGTCAACCTGCCCCATTACGGTGAATTTCTCTTATTTCCTGTCATTCTTCTGAAGATTGTCTCCCCATAGCTTCTATTTTTCCCTCGTTAATCCTTCAAAGCCCCTGGGAGGTAAGACTGTGCACATAATTTCCTTCTATTCGAAAACACTGTTTAGAGTTTTGCTTTGAAATTGCGTTTAGGGCTGAATGTTTGGCTTTCTTAAGTGAACCTGTAATAAACACTGTTGAATTCTCTACAAATTATCCGGAAGAACCATCAGTGTAATTTTAAGGGATTTTGTTTTTATTCAGCGGCTCTGAGTCTTTGAACTCCCCAGCCTTAACTTTTCAGTCTTTCCACAGGAAGGCCCTGCTGGAACCGGCACTTCGCAGCACTTCGCCTCATAAATGCTGAGAGTGTTTTTGTTTCTACTTTGGTGCTTGTGATTCTAGCTCCAAAGGAAGCAAGATTTCCAAGATTAGGACAGTTTAGTGTGGAAATGAGACTAGTTTAAGGAGGTGTGATTAAAAGGTACTTAGGGTTTTGAGAATGCTTGTGAAAACTAAATGATTCATTTTTGAGCTTTCACAAAACTCAACCAGAAAATGCTCCATAAGCTAAAGGAACAGTGTGCTCAAGTTTAATTATAAATTCCTTATGGAACTTTTAGAGACAGCTCCCATAATTAGTCCTGTTTGCAGACAAGGAGACTGAAATGTAGAAAAGTTAACCTGGTTCATTAGGGTCACAGCGTTCTGAGCAGTGAAGTAGAGATTCGAGAGCACACAGTTGGGTCCTAGAGCCCAAGCTTTAAATTATCGTTATATTTCTTTTTTTTAAGATTTTATTTATTATTTTTAGAGAGGGAAGGGAGGGAGAAAGAGAGAGAGAGAGAAACATCAATGTGCAGTTGCTGGGGGTTATGGCCTGCAAGCCAGGAATGTACCCTAGCTGGGAATCGAACCTGGGACACTTTGGTTCCCAGCCCGCGCTCAATCCACTGAGCTATGCCAGCCAGGGCTTATCGTTATATTTCTATAATAAAATCATTTTTCTTGAAAACTAGCTAGTAGCTTTCATAGGGTTTTTCTGCTAATGGTTGCATCAAAAGAACTTAGTACCAGATGCCTGCTGATCCACTAGTTCACACAGTTAAGCAGAGTCAAGGGGCTGCCAGGACAGAGCCTGGCAGTGCACACTTGGTTGGCGAATGCTATTTTCCTGCAGGTAGCTTGGCACAGGGAGGTAAGCACACTGAAGTTCAAATTCTGACTCTTCTAGCTGCATGACCCTGGGGATATTACATAGTCTCTCTAAGCCTCAGTTTCTTTATGTGTGAAATAAAGATAATAATAGTAACAATCTCAGAGGACTCAATAGGGGATTAAGTGAAGGGAGAACACAGTGTTCCCTAAATATTAGCTACTCCCATTGTGTTCTTGGAAAGCAGATAAAGAATGGTGATGCTGGCCAGTGGGTAATGGAGACTTTGTATTCACTCTTGTATATAAAACAATTGGTGGGCAAGGACATTCACAGTTGTGTTTCTTTTCCATACAATACATTTGCAAACAGTAGCCACAAAAATTCCTCATGCATCTTCACAAATTTTGCCTTAGACTGCTGGACAATTTGGATGAAGAAGGATACATTGAATCTTCAAGTATGAATCCAAATTTGAAGACAGGTGGTCAGACTGGAATGGCCAGCATAGAGTTCCCAGAGGCAGAGGTAGCGAAGGGGACACACGGTGAAGAACACAGACTAAAATGATGTCTAACCAACTCAGAGCAGGGAGAGCTCAGTTAGATTTCCTAACTCAAGGCTCGGAGCACCGGTGGCCAGAGCCAGACAAAATAAGATATTACAGTGTGGATCAGACTCACAGCTCCTGTGGACACAGAGCCCCCTCACCTTCCCAGGCCTGTGTTTCTTCATGCAAACAGTGAGGATCTGATAGTATTAACCCAGAAAGGTCAGAGAAAGGTATGCACACTGCCTTGCTCATAGAAGGTGCTCAAAAAATACACAGTGCATTATGAAGTTACCAGAGCTGAACTTCCTCAATGGTGAAATGGAGGGACGGCCTTGATCAGCACTGCATGCTAACGGTTGGCACAAGACAGGAGGTGCTCAATGAGTGTTTTTTGAACAAATGACTACTCTTTAAAGAGGTCGAAGAATCTGGTTAAATGAAAGCCTAAGGGAGCCATGGAGGTGAATAAATGTCACAAGTGGGGCCTTGTGTGGGGGGTAGCAAGAGGAAGTGGGTCAACCAGTCAGCCCCAGATCCTTCTACCTCAGTTCCTCCTCAGGAACCGGTTGCCAGCTCTGAGGCCTGGCTGTTAAGAGAATACCAGAACTTCTTCTGTCCTGTGGCCTGTCCCTTAGACAACACTCTGGACCCAGGCACCGCAGAGTGACCGTGCAAGTCAGGAGCCATGGAGGCCCTGCCCTCTGCTTCTCCCTGGAGACTGGCAATAGGTCACTTGCTGGCCTTTTAGAACTTCATAGTTGGTCTGGAGAGCTGTCAGCTCTGAAGAAAGTGGCCTTTTCCAGAGCAAACATGGTTGAGTCTGACCTCAGAGGGTCGGCTGCATAATGAATAGTATGAGCAAAACCATTGTGAATGGTTATAAGTGTGCATGTATTTTTCTGTGAGAATAAGCTTTCCAGTGAAAAGTTCCTTTTTTAAAGATTTTATTTATTATTTTTAGAGAGGGAAGGGAGGGAGAAAGAGAGAGAGAGAGAAACATCAATGTGCGGTTGCTGGGGGTCATGGCCTGCAACCCAGGAATGTGCCCCAACTGGGAATCAAACCTGCGACACTTTGGTTCGCAGCCTGAGCTCAATCCACTGAGCTAAACCAGCCAGGTGAAAAGTTTCTTTTAAGAAACAGTTTTGCACCACCTTTTAAAATCAAGTAGGATTTAAAATGCAAATTACATTTTCTATCTTTTGTTTGTTTTTAGGAAATAAATGAAGGAATTTTTTAAATAGAACTTTCCCTTTGAAGATAATTATAGAGTCCCATGCAGTTGTAAGGAATAATATAAAGAGGCCTAGGTACTCTTTTCCCAGTTCTCCTTATAGCAATATCTTGAAAAATTATAATATCCCAGCTTAGAAACTGACATTGATACGGTCGAGGTACAGAACATTCCTGTCATCCAGGGATCTGCTGTGCTGCCCCCTCAGGGCCACACTTCCTTCACTTCTACACCCACCCATCTGTTCTCCATCACTATAATTTTGTCATTAAATAATTGGAATCATACTGAATATAATGTATTTGGATTTCCATTTTTGTCACTCAGTATCATTCTCCAGAGATTCATCCAGGTGGTTATGTGCATCAATAATTCATACCTTTTTTATTACTAAGTAATAGTCCATGGTATGGATGTACCATAGTTTGTTTAACCGTTTACCCAGTGAAAAGAAAATCTGGGTTGTTTCTACTTTTAGACCATTCTGAATAAAACTTTTAGAAACATTCATGGACAACTTTTTGTTTACACATAAATCTTTATTTCTCTGGAATGTTATAGGACTGAAAAACACTTCGCTAAGCCATTAAATGTTTGGGTGTATTTGCTACACCATTATCTATACAAACTACCTACTTACCCTAAATAGCACAAGTGTCTCTTCTATATTGGCCACTCCAGTGATGATGATAATATGTTCTGCAACGCTTATTGTTCTGAGTGCAGGTGTTGTAAGTAACCACTACAATAGTTAGTAATGATAATTTACATTTACTGAGTACTGACAACTTAGGCATTATTCTAAGTGCATATATCTACTAACTTGCATATATACAAGTATAATCTACTAACTTGTATATATAAAGTACAATCTGCAAAATCACCCTAAAATGCAGGTACTGTTTTCCCCTTATTTTACATATGTGAACACTGAAGCACAGAGATTTAATGACTTGCCTAAGGACACAGTTTGGAAGGGCTGAAATTTGGATTAAAATTGAGATAGACTTGCATCAGAGCCTGCCTGCAATTTTTATTTTTTTATTTTGTACTTTTTATTTTTTAATTACAGTTGACATTCAATGTTATATTAGTTTCAGCTGTACAGCACAGTGATTAGACATTTATATAACTTACAAAGTGATCACCCTGATAAGACTAGTACCCACATAGCACCATGCATAGTCATTACAAGATTATGGAATATATTCCGATGATACACTTGAAATCCCTGTGACTATTTTGTAACTGCCAATTTGTACTTCTTAATTGCTTCAGCTTTGTAACCCGGCCCCCCAAATCCTAGCCTGTCTGGCAGTAATCAGTTTGTTCTCTGAATGTATAAATATGTTTCTGTTTTGTTTATTCATTTACTTTGTTTTAAGATTCCACAAATAAGTTAAATCACATGGCATTTGTCCTTCTCTGTCTGTTTACTTCACTTAGCACAATCCTCTGTAGGTCCATCCATGTTGACACAAATTATAAGATTTCCCTTGTTTTTATGAAAGAGTAGTACTCCATTGTATAAATTTTCCTCTTCGTCTTCCCCTTCCCCTTCTCCTTCTTCACCCTCACTTGAGGACACTTTTTTCTGTGTGTCTGCTGGGAAATGCAGGCAGCTGCAGTGCAATCACCCAGGCATCCTTGAGGGGAAGAGCCTGACAGCGAGAGCTGGAGCCAGGGCCTGAGAGCGCGCCAGCCCAGAGCCCGCAACTGTAACCGCCCTGCGGAGGGGCCTATCTGTTTTGTGGACTCTTCACAAATCTCCCTCTTACAGCTTACAAAATTTTCAAAAGAACTTCCATTCCACCAGTGTTTGTATGTGCTGGAAAATAACATGATTAAATGAGTCTAAAAAAATCGCTTTTATTACTGTTATTGCTAAATTGGAGAAGACAGTTCAGAGTGAGAACCAACAGGCCTACTCATCTAACTCCAGAATCAGTCGGAATTGTCCTCCAGGAAGGCAAGGCCCAGCTGGTGAGACCAAGGGCTGGGGAAGCAAGTGACAATTCATGCTTTCAAGGGACAGGCTTGCTCCCAAAGGGAAGAAAACTGAGCTGTAGCGGCCCAGACATTTCCCCCAAATGTATCATATTGGGTATCCCATCTTTTCAGAGGGGAAAGGATCAGGGAGAGGTTTGGAATTACACTAATTGAGTTCCATTTCCATAAAAGGAGTTCCTTTTTCTAAAAAATATTGGGGGATAAGCAATATTAGGACCAGGTTAGTGTGCTCTCATCTTACAGGAATTGGATGTGCACAGTTATGTGGAAGAAATCTGAGGCTCAGAGATGTTTAAAGATTTGTCCAAGATCATAAAGTAAGTTTCCAGTGGAATCAGGACTTAACTCCATGATGCCCTCACCCCTCTTAATTTTGACCACTGACACTTTCCCTCTGAAAGTCGGGGGGAGGCCTTACGCTTTGCTTCAGTCAGTTGTCTGACAGACCTCTGAAAATCTTCCAGTACCCAGCAGGGCAGCCATCACACAAAATAATCCTTGGTTTTACTAAGTTAAATCAGAATTCAAACAGGCCAAAATGTATCTAGAAGGTATTATTTCCCAAATGTGCACTCTAGAATGTAAAAATGGGAGTGAAAATGACTAGCTTTTAATCATGTTCTCTAATTTTTTACAGAAGCTTGAGTGTGGTTCTGTGTGCACATGCGTGTCCACATGGCAGGAAACATGGGACCACTGCCTGATGAAACCTGTTCCTCCACGAGGCCAGTGTGATGGAGCTGCGGTGAGTCTACTGATTGGCCCTGCTCTTCTGAGACACCAATGTCAACCCAGAAAGAAAACATCCACCTTTTAGGCATATCTGATAACTTTAAATTGATGTCAGACATCAGAATGATCGAGAACATATGATCTTCATCAATATGACTTCTCAAATTATTTCAATCCAGCATCTGAAAATATCCACGAGCAACGTTATCGGGGGAGCAAGAGCATTGGAATGACTTGGTCAGTAAGGTATAGGGCGGTGTGGCGATCTGGAACTGGGGCCAGGAAATGGGAGGAGTAGGGAGGAGGCTCCACCCATTTCACATAATCTTACATCCACCACTTTGCTGAGATAACTGTCATTTCTTTCTGATGTAGTTATGACCTGGATATTGTAAAAACAATGTCTATTCTGAAAGGAAAAAGGAGAGAAGACTTCATAATGTCATTAAAATTACCAAGGCTGTGTAAACAAATGCTTATTCTATTTTGACTGCATACATTCTGACTTGGATATGTCCCTCATTACATGTATTACAGAGAACAAAATGTTTAAATGAAGTAGAAATACGGTGGCTAGTTGAGGCTTGGTTCTTTCCTAAGGCAGACAAGCCATTCAAACAGACTCCATCTGCAATAGCAAGAGGAAATTTACTATATTTCAAGACCTAAAGCCTGCTGGCTGTACTTTGGGTGAAGGATATTTAGGAAAGGAACGGGGTTGAGGAGGAAGAATGAAAGAAAAAACGAAAATGAGAAAGCATGAAAATAAAAAGAAAGGGTGGGAAGAGGGAAAAGGAAGGGTATCAGAGAGGGAGGGAGAGAGGAAAAAAAGAAGTAGAAAGAAAGTGAGAAAGGAAGGAAGAAAGAAAACCATTATAGCTCATTACTATACAGTTAGGTTAACTGTATACAGTTAGGTTAAACTGATACAGTTAGGTTAAATCTTCCACCTGACATCTTGGTATTTGCTTTATATTTCTCCTCTGCATGTGCTTTTTTTGGTGGTTGTTGTTTCTCTAGTCGTTGGATCAATAGTTTTTAGCATTTTATTTTAGCTTCTCTATTGACTTTTAAACTATATCTTTGTGGTTGTTCCAGAAATTATAATGTGCATGTTTAAGTTCAGTTTTTTTACACAATATCATAGTTTCTCATGAACAATATAAGAACCTTGCAAAAATGTAATTGAACTCAACCTTTTGACACCCAAAGCTCTTTTCTTAAATTATACTTTTATAAATACTATAAATAAAAAGTTAATTACACACACACACACACACACACACAGCCTCTTATATTTACCCAGCTATTTGCCCTTTCTGGTGGTTTTGAATCTTTCCAGGAGATAGAGGGTTCCATCTGGTGTCATTCCTCTCCAACCTGAAAAATTTCATGAACGTTTCCTGCACTGTTGGTCCCTTAAATGTGAATTCTTTCAGCTCTTTTGGTGTACAATCATCTTTATTTGATCTTCCTTTCTTTGAATATGAGACATTTTCTCTGGGTAGAGTTCTGGATCAATTACGTTGTCTTATATGTTGACACTTCAAAGATGTAATTTCGTTTTTTTCATGCTTCCATTGTTTCTGGTGAGAAGTCACTTGTTATTTATGTCTATGCTCCGTACTCTTTCTCCACCCCACCCCCCTGGCAGTTTTTACAGATTTGCTCTTTATCTGTTGTTTTAGGAGTTGGACTAGTTTATACCTATGCATCTATTATTTTGTATTTATCCTGCATTGAGCTCACCGAGCTTCTTGAATCTGTGAATTAAATGTCTTTTAGCAATCTTTCAAATTTTTCTGCTATATCTCTTCAAGTATTTCTTCTGCTCTATTATTTCTTTTCTTCATGGATTCTAATTCCATATGCACCGGATTCTCAAATAATGTCATTTCATTCACAGTTGTTTCATTATAACATTGATGAGATGCTATAGAACTTAACTCTTGTTATATCAATTAACCTATGGTAATATTGATTTTCATATACATCATTTTGCTTAAAGACACAGAACCCATTGACAATGTTAAATGAGGACCTGCATTGTATATAAGATTGTTCGGTGTGGTCCTACAAATCTCAGAGATACTGTTCTCTCTTTTTTCCCCTCACTCTTACTCCCTCTCTTTATCTTATGGGAAAATGATTCTGTCTTTCACCCTTATGCATAATGTCAGCTGGAGGCTTTATATAGGTGTCCTTCATGAGATTGAGGAAGTTCCCAGACTGCTAAGAAGTTTTTTTATTGGGAATGGGTTTTAGATTTTATAAAACAGTCTTTCTATATTCATGAAGAAAGTCCAATTTTTTTTCTTTTACAGTTTGTTAGTATGGGGAATCATATTAATTGTTGAATATTAAACCAACCTTGAATTTTGGTTATAAAGCTTGCTTGGTCATCATGGCAGACAGATCTTAGGTGGGGTCTGAGTTTCTGCCTCCAGGCTTTCACAGTCTTGTGTCATCTTCTCCCCTTGACAAACTGTGACTCACTTCTAACCAGTAAAATTCAGCAAAGGTGATGGGAGGTATATGGTTATAGGTAAGTGGTTAGCACCACACTCTATAAAACTGTAGTGTTCATCTCCCTGTAGCCTCTCACTCTCTTGCTGGCTTTGAGGAAGCAAGTGGCCATGCTGCTTCCCCACATGGTAAAGAACTGCAGCATGCCTATGGAAGCTGAGGACAACCCCTGGCCAACAGACATTAAGAAACAGAAATTTTTAGTCTCATAGTCACAAAGAACTCAGTTCTGCCAACAAATGCATGTGTTTGGAAGCATATCCCTCCCCAGATGAGAAGCTAGCCCTTGCCAACACCTTGATTGCAGAGAGACCAAATAAACTATGCCCAGACTCCTGCCCCACAGTAATTGAAAAACAAATGCATGTTGTGTTTTCAACTGCTATGTTTGTGGTAATGTTGTTATGTTGCTTAACATAACTGACACTGATTTGGGTAATGGAAGTGGAGTGTTGATATGACAAATACTTGAAAATATGGGAGTGACTTTGGAACTAGGCAGTGGGAAGGTCCAACAGAATTCTGAAGGTCATGATAGAGAAAGTCTAAATTGACTTAGACAGATTGTTAGTAGAAATAAGGACATTAAGACTGCTGCCAGTGAGAACTCAGAAGGAAGTGAGAAACATGCATGTTATTGGATATAGAGAAAGAAGGATCCTTGTGAGATGGTGACAGAGAGCTCAGCACAGTTGTCCTCTGGAATTATGTGAGAAGCAGAACTTGTAAGTGATTGGCTTAGTTACCTAAAGATATTTCCAAGCAAAGTGTTAAATGTGCCTCTTGATTTCTGCTTGCTATCAAGAAGGCTCCTTTTAGCTTTAAAGTTTTTTCCCTTCAATTTATCAAGAGAGATAAATGGAGAAAAAAAACGTTAAGCTAAAAGGAACCAAAATTTGAGGACTTTAAATGTTCTCTGCCTCTCCAAATGGCAAAACACGCTAGTATTGAGAGACAGCTTCCAAGCATTCTCAGAAAAGTGTATTCCAGAGAAAAAACTGAGGGTGAGACTCTACAAACTTTCACTAAAATTTCAAAAAGATCAAAGGTCAGAGCATTCAACCACACAAATAGCCTTTTGAAGAGACTAAAGGTATGCCTCACAGATCTTCTCAATCAAGCCCCAAGCCCTTCAGGAAATTTAATGACATGGTCTCTCAGCTGAATCAGTGGAGGCACAAGATGGAAAGGGGGATTTTCAAAGACTGTGGGTACAGCTTTTGTCTAAGGGAGTGAACCCCAGGAAAATCCATGGGAAGCCTACAAAGTACCTGAGAAAATTGTTTCAGAAAGAATACTGTCAGCTCAGAGTAAAATACAGAGAGGGAAAAATGAGAGGAGACTGTTGTAACCTCAATTCTGGGGATAAGAAGCAGGTTGATAAAACTACTCAGCTGCAAACATATGCAAAATGATTCCGCACTTGATTTCAAGCACCAGGGCAGGGTTTCCCCACGCCAGCAAGCACTTCTCTGATACCAGCTGGGCATCCTACATTTCAACTCAACTCTGACACTATCTGCCTACAGACAGCCCCAGATCCCACAGGTTCAGGGCTCAGCCCCAGCAGACCGGCCACTCCCCAGCTGCACACGCCACTCACAAGTCTGGGTTGCCCCTCGGCTTCTGACTGGCTAAATGTATATTGGAGGTTCCAATAACCCTCTCCTTGGGTTTGACGATTTGCTAAAATAGCTTGCAGAAATGGGAAAAAAATCCTACCAAATTACCAGTTTATAAAAGGTTATAACTCAGCAACAGCAGAGGGAAGAAATACACAGGGAAAGATATGGGGAAAGGTCATGGAGCTTCCATGATCTCTCCAAGGTGTCATTTTCCAAAAATCTCCATGTGTTCACAACCCAGATGCTCTCGAACTCTCTCCTTTGGGTTTTTATGGTGGCTTCACTGCATAGCCATGATTTATCTAATCATTGGCCCCTGGTTTTGAATTTAACTTCCAGCCCCTCTCCTGTCCTAAGAGGTCAGGGTGGGACTGAAAGTTTAACCCTGATTAGCTAGTAGGTTCTCCTGGCAACCAGTGCCCATCACTTGGTTACCTAGGGACTTTCTGAAAGTCATCGTATTAAAAAATCCACCTTCATTGCTCTTACCACTTTGGAAATTCCAAGGGTTGTAGTAGCTCTAAAACTGGGACAGAGATAAAATAGTGATTCTTAGTATAAATCACAATATCACAGCATGCTGTCTTTCTTTTAAAAAAGGAAGAGCAACTCAGAAGGTAGAACTAAGATCCCAGAAAGCAGATCTGAGAGACATGGAGAATTATGCCCTAGTCTTGAGGTCTAATCAAAGAACTGAGCATTTTCCCACAGGTAAATTTCAGAATTACTGTGGGGCTTTTTGCCTTTCATTTTCCCCTTCTTGACTGCGATTGTCTTTAGCTTCTGTTTTATGCCTCCCCCTCCCCGCACTGTGTCCCCCACTGTTGGATGTGTTGGGGAAGATAACTTGTCTGTTTAGTTTTAGACTGACCAAGGGACTATGTGCCAGGTGCCTCCCCCACACCTGGCCTGATTTCGAAAATGCAATTCTGGGCTGGATACATTGCTACAATGAAATTGGACTCTTGGGAATTTAGGGGAGGGGTGAATTTTTTTATATGGCAGGGATGTGAATTATTGAGGGCGGATGGCAGACTGCAGCAGACTTTCATGATCCCCACCTCTGTTTATACTCTTGTATAAATTCTTCCCCTTGAATGTGGGTGGGATCTGTGCCTTGCTCCTAACCAAAAGAATATGGCAAAGGTTATGGGATGTATATAATTTCAAGGTGTAATTACATTACATGAGATTGTAGCACTTGTTTTGCTGGAGCCTCTCACTCTTTTGCTGGCTTTGAGAAGCAAATGGCCATTTGTAGGAACTTGGGTGGCCTCCCAGAGCTAACAGAAGCCTCTGGTCAATAGCCACCAAGAAACAGAAGCCCACAGAAGCTGAAGCACTAAGTTCTGTCAGCAGGTGTGTGAGTTTGCAAAAAATCCTTCTCCAGGCAAGCCTCCAAGTGAGAACCTTGCTGTGCTGGGCTGGCTAGTGGCCGCTTCCTGATCCTGGAGCCTGTGAATGCTAAAATATCATTTGGAAAAATGATATTTGAAGATGTGATTAAGAATCTTGAGATAAGGAGATTGATTATCCTGTATTATCCAGGTGAGTCCTGAATGCCATCACAAGTAGCTTGTTATTCTAGGGGCTGCTGCAGGGATTTAGCATACACCTCTAATTTACCACAGTCCCCCTTCCAGCGAGACTACACCGCTTCCCGCGCATTGCACCTTTTCTTCCCTCCTGGTTCGTGCTATTGTCCTGCATTCTACTTCCCCATGGTGAAACTTCACCTGGTTTTATTTTCATTTAAACAGTAAGTTACCTTTCAAGAAAGCTATAAAAGAAAAAATAATTTATATTTCCCACGATTCACTATTTTCAGTGATCTTCTTCCCTTCACATAGACTACATTCCCTCTGGTATCATTTTCCTTTGGCCTAAAGGACTCACTTCAATATTTCTTACAGTATAATTCTTGGAGATTATTTTTTTTAGTGTCTGTAATCTGCAAAAAAAATATTATCTGTCATCACTTTCAAATGATTTCTTTTCACTGGGTATAGAATACTAGGTTGGCAGTTTTATTTTTCATTTCTATGAATTAAAGAGGTCATCCCACTTTCTTTTCACTTGCATTCTTTCAAATAAGAAGTCTGCTGCAATTTTTACCTTTGTTTTTCATATATAACTTGTCTTCTTTCTTTCTAGCTGCTTTTCAGATTTTTCTCTTTATCATTGGTTTTATGCAATTTGATTTTAATGTGATGTTAATTGTCTTTAAGCTCTGTGTGCTTGGAGTTTGTCTAGCTTCTTGGATCTGTGAGTATATAGTTTTCATTCAATTTAGTTTTTTTGGCTATTATTTTTTCAAGCATTTTTCTGTTCCTCACTCTCTTCCTCTACAGGGACTACCATTACATGTATATTGACTCAGAGTTTTTCTACTATTTATTAATGCATTTTTCATTTTAGTATTCTTTTATCTCTTTTTATTTTATTTTAAATGCTTTTCTTATTGGCATGTGCTCAAGACTCCTAATCTCTTCTTCTACATGTCTAATCTGTCATTAATACCACCCACTGTATTTTCATGCCAAACATGGTAGTTTTTATTTCTAAAAGTTTAAGGTTTTTAAAAATATCTTCTATGCCTCTGAATGCCTATTCTATTTCTATGCCTATGCCTATTGAATGAAGGTATAGTAACTGTTTTAATGTCTTTTTCTGCTAATTTTAACACCTGTATCTGTTCTGTATCAGTTTTTATGGATTGATTTATCTTTTATTATGTGTTATATCTTCCTGCTTTTTCTATATGACTGATAATGTTTTATTGCATGAATTATGAATTTTACTGGGTTGGATTCTGGACATTTTTGTATTCCTTTAAATATTCCGACTTTTATTCTGATGAGCAATTATGTTGTTTGGAAAAAGTATAAACTTTTTTGTCTCATATCTAAGATATATTTTTAGGCAGGATCAGAGCAGTGTTTAACCTAGGACCAATTATTTCTACTACTGCAACAATACTCTTCCAAGCACACTGCACAATGTAACATATAAGATTTTCTTCTCTGGGTTGTGATAACAAGTATCATTTTCATCCTTTGTGGGTACCAGCTACTTTCTGTCCCCTCTAATATTTTCAGGAAACTTTCTTCTTCCAGCTCCAGGGAAAGTCTAGACATGAGCTGATCAGGATTGTGCTGAATACTTGTGCAGACCCTTTGAAGCCATCCAGAGTTCTTCCTTTTTGCAGTTTTTCCCTCACGTTTCTCTGTCCTAACAACTCAAGCCAACTTTCTCTCCCTAAACTTTTAGCTCCATCTCCTAAACTCTGAAGTCTTCTGGGTTCCACCTGGGTTGCCCTTCCCTGTGTCACAGTCTGAAAACTCATTTAAAGCAAAAACAAACAAAAAAAAAAAAAAAAAAAAAAACCTGGGACATTTATAGGACTTGGTTCTTATTTTCTGTGTCTAAAAAATCAATTTTTTGTTGCTCAATGCCCAGTGTCTTAAAAGCTGTCATTCATGTATCTTGTTTGGGTATTTTTTGTTTCACACAGAAAGTTAAATCTAGTCACTGTTACTCTGTACTGATTATAACTAGAACCTCACTTGCATTTCTTTTGCTTCTTTTTAATTTTTCATCCTTCTTCTGAAATATCATCTCTTTCTCCATGTTGTTTACTTTTTGCACTATATATTTTAGTATACTTGTCACTATTATTTTAAAATTCCTATCTGTACCATTTCTAGGTGTGTTTTTATTGGCTATTTCCTCTCTTAACCAAGGGTCACATTTTTTTTTCTTTGCATCTTCAAATACCTCATGACTTTTGTTGTATAACGAACATTTATACAGAAGAGGGGACCACCCAAAAATGGAATTTATTTACCAAAATTGTTTATTTATTCTTACATGTTTAAACTTTAGTCATCTTCAAAGTACTCTCCATTTGATGCAATACACCTATTGAGACATTTTTCCACTGCTCAAAACAGTTTTTGAACTTGTTGATTTTGATGCCTTTTAGTGCTCTGTTGTTTTTTTTGTTTCACCTCTTCCACATCGGCAAAACATTTCCCTTTGAGGACTTTTTTTTATCTGGGGAAACAAAAATAACTTGCTTAAGTGAATAGGGCAGGTGGGGCATGAGTGTCATGCTGTTTTTGGTCAAAAAACTGCTGAATATTCAGTATGGTGTGGGTAGGTGAGCTTATAAATCTCCCATCATGAAATGGGCAAATGTGTTGAGAGTCTTCAAAAAAATTGACTGAAGCCAAATGCAGCCTCTCACAACACCACCAGTTGGTACACTGATACAGATGGGTTCCTAGAGCACTCACCTAGTAGGGGATGCCTGTACTACAAGCAGCCCATCTTCTAGAAGATAATTCCTATTTTTGGGGGGTCCCCCCTAGTAAAAGGACAGTATCAAAAAAAGCAAATAATATTTCTAAAAAATGTTACATTTCTTCTATGAGGCTTCAGAATTGGAGGGCTAAGTTCATTTAATATGTAGTCATCCTGAGTCTGAGATCTGTTTCAGTTTTAGTTTGATTCGGTTTTCCATGGGCTTTAGTGATTTGAGAGGTTAGTTTTTCACATCATCAGGTCTTAGAATCTGAGTGCCTGAGAGAGTCCAGAGGTTTCTTTATGCTTTACCCAAAGATGACAGTTTTCCAAACCATAGAATATCTCTCTTTGCCTTACAGCCTGGCTTCCAAGGTTACTGGTGAGTTCTCTGTATCTACCCTCAGATTTCTGCTCCTTTGATACCTGAAAACCTGGAGTGCCTGCCCCTTCCCCATTTGGTCATTAAAAGACCACAGTGCCTCAAATGGTGTTCTCTCAGCTTTCCTGTGCTGCCCTCCAGCTCTGGAAAGAAATTGCCTCATGGAGGGATCTCTCTCAGCTCTCTGAACCCAGCTTTCAACATATCGCCCATGAACTTGCTGAAGATCTATCTTAAAAGTTTATAGGCAGATTCAGATATGATCTGTGACTTGGGGTCCTTGGCATTCACATCTTTTACACTATGTCACACACGGCCATTACAATTTTCTTACAAGTTTCGTGGATTTCTCTTTATCACCTATAGTAAATTTCTTCTCTTCCCATTGATTCTTCTTGTTTTCGGTAGTTAGGGCAAGTGTGACAGTCTCTTTTTACTTTCTATATCATGACCCTAAACCTTTCTCTTTACAGCCCATTTTATAGAAAGGAAAAAGTATCTTTCTCTTATAGAAGTTTGGTTTTTTTTTTAATGAAATTTTCTTTCTCATTGTGTTTGCCTGACTTCCTTGAGGGTTAAGAGGGCTAAGACACACAATTTGGGAATTTCTTGATTTCAAAGGAAACATAGAAATTATCCCATCCAGTTCCCTGACTGATACTTCTCACTTGGGGACCAACCCACCAAACTGGTGCTTGAGTGTGTGTGTGTCTAAGTGTGATCAGCTGACTGCACTTGACCCAGCAGTCCCACTGTACAGTGGCTCATTTTTTTCCTCTGAATTCTTAGCATTAAATGAAACCAACATCCATAAAACTTTTCTTGTGCCCAGTGAGCTTGATCTGGTCTGGCTTATACTCTGGATTGGAACTTGGACTTTGCCATGCTTTTTACAGAATGGATCAATCTATATGAACAGAGGATCTCTGGCCTTATTTGATTACCAAGTTGTTTAATTAAGGCTTGGGTTTGGGGGTTTTGTTTGTTTGTTTGTTTTTTGAACACTTATATTCATTAGTTTTTGTTTTATTTTTTTATTTTTTTTTGCTGTGTGGTCTGTTGTAGCAATGAAAGTTTAGAAGAAGCCCAGCTCATGGTAGCAGATAAATACTCTTTAATAATGACTTTTAACATTTTCAAAACTATGATCTATAAATCCTAAACAACTTACTATTTTATTGGCCAAGTAGAAATGGACTGTAGTTGATGTGGTTATACAAGATTATGTTAGTTATTTCCTCACAGTGGCCGCAAGCACTAAAAAGAGGCATGTGACTTCACTCATTTGTAAGGCACCGATCAGCACATCCAATGGCTGCCATGGAGTTTGGTCCATGATAAGAAAACACCAGTGTCCCTGATGTATCGTTGCAAAGCAAGACAGCCACATCTCTGATCTTAGGACATCTGTATCCGATTGCCCATTTTGTGTTCTTCCTCAAAGCAATTTAAAAGAAAATGATTTATGAAAAGTTGGGATTTTCTGGTAGCTACTACCAGGTATTAAGCTCCTACCATCTCTGAAGCCCCTGTCACGTGTCAGGCACTGCACCAGGTCTTCCACGTACATTGTCTCATTTAAACCTCATCACGTTCTTGATTAACAGCTTCCAAATTATTACCCCAACTTAAGCAATGAGGAAGCTGGGAACATCCCCAGTTCCTAGAGAGAGTGAATGAGGGCCCAAAGCCAGGTCTGCCTAACCCCAGAACCTGTGCTTTCTCTGAGACCATGCTGCCTTCCACCCCGGGGACAGACATTCCTCATCAGTCCTCCCTTTCCCCTGCACACTTCACTCCTCAATCAAACAAGGTCTCTCTCTCTCCTGGTCAGTCAGAATTCAGCTCAGTACCGCTGGGGGCAGATCAGCGGCGCTGTGTCATCCCTTTCTCCCAGGTCCCTCCCCTCTCCCTGACTATCTCAGCCATCCACTTTCCTACCGCACTGCCCACACCAGGTACGTTCGAGCAAATGCAGGCCTGGCAGAGAAGGGGGCATGTGAAGGTCCAGTTCTGTGATAGGATGTGAAACTCCACCATTAGAGTCACAGTCCAAGAGGCAAAGAATGTCAGAAATGGAATTCAGAACACTGATCATCTCTGAGGTGAGGGATGAGGACTGAGAAGGCAAGTGGAGGCTTCCAGGGTGCTTTAAATGTTCTAAATCTTATTTGGGTGTTGTTTACATGGGTATATGCATTTGTCAAAACTATAGAACTCTACACTAAAGGTGTACCTACTTTTGTATAAAATTATATATCAGTAAAAATTTTTCAGATAGCATTTTTTTAAAAGAATGCAAGCACTATAGCATGCAGATAGCCACCTTTTAAATGGTATGGCTTTTACCTCTGAAGTCGGCTTGAGTCCCCATCCAGGTGCCCACATTCTCCACTTATGCTTGTGAACGAGCCTGTTGACTCTTGTTCCCTTGAAAATCTTCGGGTAGTGAAAGGGATTACTATGCCACCCCAATATGCTGCTATGGAGTAGTCAAAGGAAATTTGCCTTTGAGTCAAAGGCAATTTGGAAAAAAGCAGTCACAGGAAAATGTGACTTTCTTTCCTCCCATTACCTGCCTAAAAGCAGGGCATAAATGCCCCCTGTGAAGGTGCCTCTCACTCTTATACCAGGAAGGGCACTGAGCAGCCTTTGTCACCAGAGACGGAGATGGGTGTGAGATGAGATTGCGTAGACACAACTAACTGACATTTATCGTCCATTAGTTTCCCTCATATATTCACCTTCCCACAACTGACCATCCCTAGAAGCCTAAATCCCTTTTCCTTTGTCTTGTCGCTTCTCCATAATTTATTACCCTTTGTTAAAGGGATGGATAAGCTCCCTAGTTTAACCACTTCTTTGGAACATCATTTCCTTTCTGTGATGTCTGTCCTATGTGCATGTAAACATTAAAATATTAACATCAAATAAAATTTGTGTGTTTTTTATCCTGTGAATGGTGAGGAAAGATCCATACACCACAGCACCGGAGGCTCTAAAAGGAACAGTGCAGAGTCATGAACATGGCACCCGAGCAGGCCGCCCTCTGTAAAAGGTGCTCTTGTCCCAATCATGATTCAAGAGAAAACAGACCAGCCCTGCCTGTGCTCTTCCAGAAACTGTCTCACAGCCAAGGACAAGGACAAGGCTGAGTTCCCAAGCATCTAGCCATTGAACACTGCCATGAGAACATTAACCTCTACTCTCCTGTCTTCTTCCTATTTGTGAAATGATGATTCTCAAACCTCAGAGGTTCCTGGTGCTTGGAAGGAGTAAGTGGGCAGTATTCTGAAGCTCCAGACAATGCTGAGCCCTGAGACCTGTCTAGAGTTGCCCTGAGCAAACCGAGGCCTCCGCTTTTGAAGAACCAGAGGCATCGCCATGCGGCAGCAAGCCCAACCCTGCCACAGAACAGTGGAGTGCCCACCACCCTGTCCTTACCCTCCTCCTCCCTCTCCCTCTCTTTCCCATCTCCCAACTGGCTTGCCTTGGACCTCAGCACAGAAAACTCAGGCTCATACACTCTAATGACAAAAATACAGACAAAAGTAATTAAAGATGAACATTAAATGGCCAAGCCCAGCTTCCCAGCTGAACCCAGAAGAGCAGTCAGGATGAATCAACCAGCTGTAGCAACACAAGTTTGCTCCAAGTGGTCTAGGATGTGGCTTTATTGTTCCCAAAGTCTTTTCTTTGTGGCAAAACACCTTAGTGAAGGCCACCTCAACCAAACTGTGAGGCCTCCACCTGTCTACAGCCTTCCCTCTAAACAACAATATCCAAGGACTTTGCAAAGCTCTTGCCCCATGTCAGGTGCCCAGTGAGCCCGGTCTTCTCCCTCCCTCTGTGATTTTGGGAATGAACTCTGGTATCAGTCATATACATCTTAGTGGGAATTCTTTTCTTAAACATTTACTTAGAGTCTAATGTGACAACCACTTAACTAAGCTCTAGGTGTACAAAAATGAATTAAAACAATAGCTCCCAATATGAAGCCTGAAAAGAAAGGCAGTGCACATAAAGCTATTTCAGACTGTCTTGATAGGTAATAGCGGCAGAATTTGTGTCCTGGAAAATGCAAACCATCAATTTCACTTGCAGCCCAGGCCGTGTAATTGGTTTCTGTCTGCAGCAAGCTGATGAACTAAATGCTGTGACAGGAACTGCCCCCCATGTTCGAGTCCTTTTTGCACAATAACCTGTTGTTTTATGACTGGTATCATATTCTCCTAGCGTTCTGTGAGATTGTATGTTTAAATTGGGAACAAATATTAGAAGCAAGGAGTTTCTTTTTTATAATGATCAAGTACAACACTATTACCAATGATCCCAATCCAAAATGCTTGCAGTTAACAGGAAAGAGATTAAGTAGTCACACCAGCATTGCAGCTCTTTCCTCTGAAGCATGAACCAAGTCCAAGGTCAGGCACACAGGCGGCATTCTTCATTACCAGGGGGCAAGCTCCAGTCAGACCATCAGAGTGGAGCCTTCTGGTCTCCAGCAAGTCATTATGTACTTAGGATTATCATTAATTTTCTCTCCCTGAAGTGCTTCTAATGAATGTGAGGGCTGTGGGCTAACGGCGCCTATGCATTCACTGATAAAAGGTTCTGTGTTCAATTTTCTAAAAATGCCCTTAGAGAATCCCAATTTCCTGTCTCCTCTTAAGAAACTTAATTTGTATTGTCTTCAAAAGGGCGAACTGGGTCCACTTAGTGCAAAAGCTTCCTGAAGTTTGGAAGGAGAGGCCACCAGGACATTTTGGAGACTTGGAACCTTTGCTGCCCACTGCCTTTTGGGGACTAACAATGTAGACAGAGCCTTTTTTATGTATTGCAGACTCAAGAAGTATACAAGCCAATGTCTGTATGGCCTCTGCTTCTCCATCCTGTTTCTATTAGTATGGCCTTGGCTCCCTGCTGGAAGCCTGTGCAAGACCCTACAGGTCCTGCTGAACCCAGAGCAGAACACCCACCTCTAGCTTTCTCAGATGGAGCCCGCACTGCCCAAGGCTCACCTGACTCAGCTCATTCTCTTGGCCATGTCATCGGCTGTCACACGTGATCAAGGACATTGGCTCTCTTAGGCACACTGGGGGTGAGTCTGGTGCCTTAAAGCAAGAATCCACCCAGTCAGTTGGGCTATCTTGTGTCAGCCAATGGAGGGAAAGACACAGAGGCTCCTGGGAGAAGTGGCTTTGAGCAGACAATGTGTTCACACATAGACTCCTATAGCTTAATCTTTTAGTAACCATAGAGACGTTGGGCATTTGTTGTCAAGCTTTAAAGTTTTAATGAAGTTATTGTGATGAACTGGGATTGATTGAGGATGCATCCAGGCATCCAAAAAATACCCCTGGGACACTGGAGCTTTGAACACATGACTTCTGTTTCAAGGCCCTTTAAAGTTTTAATGAAGTTATGTGATGAACTGGGATTGATTGAGGATGCATCCAGGGCATCCAAAAATACCCCTGGGACACACTGGAGCTTTGAACACATGATATCTGTATTTCAAGGCCCTGTTGTGCCGTGTTCGCCCACCACTGTCTGAGCCACTCCCCCAGTGTCCAGGAGATTGCTGTGGTGTTTCAGCCACTGCTATTCCTATTTGCCATAAGTGACCTTTATTCCTCCTCATAGTGCTAATAAAAGCCAGCTTCTGTAGGCCGGCATGTCTACCATCTGCCTAAACTCCAGGCTTGTGGCTGCAAATCACACAGTAAGGATCCTCTCATTCAAGCAGGGAGCTCTGCCCACAGACAGTAACATCCCGGAATTTCCACTTGTTCCCTAGATCAAATATGTCTATCACATGACATACCTAGCAAAGTCTTGGTTTTGTTTTTGTCTAATCATCCAAATGAATAATTGTACCTTGGTCACCAGAGTGTAACAGCTAGTTTGCAACCTAACAGTTTGGTCATAAGGGACAAAAGTCGGCTCCATAAGCAAACTCTGCTCACAGGCCCCAGGGTATTTCAGTGCCATTGTTGAGTGCTATGCTGAGTTAAGTTGCTTAGTAGCTAAAATGAACCATCTTGGCCTTGGGCAGAAATGAGGCATTTCTTCAAGAGAGCTAGAAGTTAAACAGTTAAAAATTCTGGATGAAGTGACAGGAAACACAGGCACTACTTACACTCTGACACTAATGTGCCCCTGGTAAGACATTCTCTGAGTTTAAAGTTTGCATTATTAGAGGGTTTCAAAACAGTCATCTGTGGAGTGGTCAGGGGTTTGGAAGAACCCCAGGGATGTAAGAATCAAGAGAGAGTCCCTGTGAGATGGTACCTACCCTCAATTTCACTCCGAGTCTCTCCCGCCTGACTCTCTTCAGATTGTGGCTGAGCAGGATTTGTCTTAAATAAAGATACCTTTACTGCTTATAAAGCACCACCATAAAACAGCTTGAAAACTTCTGAATTAGACATTCTCAAAGGCCTTGCCCCATTCTAACATCCTAAGATTTGGGACTCCATAAGTTTTACCAAATGTAAATCCCACAGCTTGACTCCTCACGGAGGGACACAGATAAATCCATGCTGTCACCATGGCTAGGTGCTGGCAGAGTCCACAGGGACACAGGCCAGGCTGGAGGCCTTTGAAATGAAACGTTAAGCCAGCCAGGTTTGAGGGCAGATAATAGCAGAGCTAAAAGAACACTATTGTTAAAGGAGTGAGAAATTTAATTAGACCCCATCAGCCTGAAGAAATTTCAATTCTGAGAAGGAAAAAGATGAAGGGCTTTTAAAAGAGCAGATAAGGAGTCTTTGGCAATCCTGTTCCCCACCCCTCCACCCTCAGGTCTCCCAAGCCCTGCCAACAAAACTGCCTGCATACTCCAGTAGCTCTGGGATACCCAGCAGGGAAAATGCTGGTGTAGCACATTGGCCTACGATTCTTGTCCTGGATTCTCTGACCAGTTCAGATAATCTCCTATTAATTCCTTTTCCTAACTGCTCCTACTTCCAGCCCAGGAAACTCTAATCCTATTATTAACCTAGGCAAATCAGTTGCTAGTCTGCCACTCTAGAAATTTAGTTCCTAAGGAAAACTTGACATTGCAGTAGTTTTTACAAAACAAAAGCCAGTTTGTTCTATTTAGATTAGTTCATTTTAAGAAGGCCTTTGTCATATACGACATCAAACAACTGATTCATTGGCTTGAAAACGATTTTCAGTCAGTTCTTTGAAGTTAGGTAGACACAACCTGTGTGGAAACAGCTATCAAAAGTCCTGCGTCATTGGGGCATTGTGTATTTGGTGCTGGTGCCACATGTGAAAATGTCAGGCCCTTTCAGAAAGGAACTGGTAAAATGAAGCCTTTTGTCTGTGTTGTTATGAGATTTACCTATTATTTCTATACTATTATATTCACTTGTAAATGCTTTGTGAGATAATAAATCTTTTTCATAATTGTAATTGTACTAAATTTATGACTAGGGCCGGAAACATGAGACTTAAAGTAAGGCCATCTTATTGTCGCAAGGAAAGAACTCGTAGTTAGAAGGCCTAGAAGGCAGTCCCACCTATTGTGGTACATCCACAGAGGGAATTGTTTAGCTCGTCTTGATCAACACCTTTCTCAAGTGTAGTTAGGAGGACAAGTATGGAATCTAGCAAACCCAGGTTTGCATCACTTGTAAGCTGAACGATCTTGGGCAAGTTACTTAACCACTCCAAGTCTCAGTTTTATCACCTGCTACATGGGCATAATAATTACATCTACCTCGTGGGATTATCATGAAGGTTAAAGAATATATAGTCAGTGTCCCATAAGTGTTCACTCTTCTTCTTACTGGTCTTGATTTCTTACATAATGATGGTTTTGTAGCACTACATCCAAGATTCTTTTCAATTTTAAAATTGTCAGGCTTGTGTAATTCAGGCTTCTTCCTCCAGACTTCAAAGCACATGACTGGTCCCAGGACCCCTGAGGCTAGCCCACTTCCTTCTTCCTGGTGGGCGAGGCTGGAGAGTGACCATGAGGTGTGAGCCTATCTACACATACCCACAATAGGCTGGCACAGGGCACTGGCAGGGAGCTGAGGGCTGGGTTGAGAGTCTTTACTGAGCACTGTTGGTGCCCAGCTAGAGGAGTGGGCTTTAGACACAAATCAGTTAGGAGAGATTCAACCGCAAATGCTACATAGGCAGACATGGAAGACATGGAGTTGGGGAGGGACAAGATGTGGAGATGGAAGTCAGGTACCCAGCTGAGAGTCCTCGCTAGGGAGAAGCACATGCAGAGGAGGGCCCTGCATGGAGGAGGTCCTCTGCAATGGCCTAAATGTCTGCAGTTCAATCTGGCAAGAATGATGGCTGGTGCCCGGCTCTCCACATGTGGGGCCTGTGGCCCAGTAGCATCTGCACTGAGAATTTCAGGCTCTGCCCCAGATCTCCTGAGACAGAATGTACAACTGGAGAATACTTCTAGCTGAAGGGGTGAATGAAAGAAGCTTAGCCTATCATTTTAACCAACTCCATTGAAGTAGAGACACACATTAAAGTCAAAAAAAGTCAGGTAGGAAACACTTTCTAAAAAATGGTGTGTAGTACTCAGCCAAGAAATTGAAACAGAGAAACCTGGTTTTAGTTTTGTTTTACCCAAAAAATAAAATTTAAAAGGTGTCTTCTAAGCGTGTTTTTCCTATGTGGGCAATAAACCGCCACCGACTTGTGACTGTCGTAGAATACAGCCAATACCGAGCTGTCTGTGAGATGATGTGCTGTCACCCCCAAAGGGGTGGAGAGGCCCCACAGAGGAAATCCAATGGAATTCAGTCACATGACTCCATGAGTGTGCATCTGCTTCTTACTGTGGGATATTAAGTCAGGTTCTCCCTGTGGGGGACTGACAACCCTGGTGTCAGGACACTCTGAGGAGGCCTCCCAGGGCTTTTTCCAGGCACAGCGGTGAGGTGTACAAATGGTACCTCCTGTGTCTCACCATCGCTCTCATTGTGTTCTTTTGCTTATGACACTCTCACTTGTTTTATCATCAAGGAAGCCAAGGTAGGTAGCTTGCCCAGCAGGGCAACTCTGTGGCTTCCAGGACTGGAATTTGAATGGGGATCCCTTTCTGCAAAGCTTTGGGCCTGGCCTCCCTGCTGTACTGCATCCCACAGTGTTGGCCCATCTGAAGTGAGATGAGGCGGCTCTTCTCAAAAGCTTAATGTTCTTGTTCCAATCATTGTTCCAATTTTAATAAGAGTGGACATTTGTTTGAGCCCAAGCAGCATGATCCTGTAACCCACAGGCACAGACATGAAATAACCAAACACAAAGCCCTGAAAAAGTCTAAGTCTGTGTAAACTCAGAGACAGGGTGTTCCTTTGAGGTAGAGATGCTTCTATTAAGACAGAAAAACAGTCAACGGGAAATATTTTCTGAGTAATGGGAAAGCATTCAGATTAAAAAAGAATTAAAACTATCAAGATCCAAAAACCCTCCCATCCAAAGAACCCAGAACGAGTTCATTTCCTTCCTGGAGTGTCACTAATAAGAAGCATGTCCTCCAGAAGGTTCTAGGTTGTATCAATTTGTGCAGCATTGGTCAGGGGCATAGGATCTCCAGATGAAGTGAGCTTTTAAGGTCTTGCTCCTCCAAGTGTGGTACACCATCCAGCAGCCTGTTAGGGATGCAGAGTCTTGGGCCCCCCCCCCAGACCTGCTGAATCAGAGTCAGCATTTCAACAAGACCCTGGGGCTCTTGTGCATGCCTTCAAATTTGGGAAATTCTGTTTAAGGTACTGTTCATTGGAAGAGCCTAAAGCTGCTTGACTCAGGTGATAGCAGATTCCTTTCACACTTGACTACCTGAATGGGACTATTTCTTCCAAAGGGGTGGGCTTCTAGTGAGGGAGCAGTTGAGAAAATAAACTAGCAACTGTATGTCTTTGTCATATATGACACTGATTTTTGAAGATTCAAAACATAATAAAATGTCCTTACAAAAAAATTACATTGAAAGTTGATTCTTTGATGGTCAAGGAGGACTCACTGAATCTTGCAGGGGATCAACTCCCCACTACTATAGCTACCAGGCAGGGGCTGCTTAGCATACTACAGAGAGCCTGGCGGGTGCGGGCAGGTGCTGAGAGTGGGGGCCTCTGTGCATCACAGCCGGACAGGTAGACTATGGCAAAGAATGAGAGCATTCTTCATGGGGAAAGGGCTGGTTTCTCTGGTTAGAGGAGTCTGGATTGATGGCCACTAGGAATGTAACATAATTAGGGCCAAGCCTCTAAGTTGGGATGTCTTTGCAAGTTAATTCTGCCTGCAGGCTGAGGATGGAGATGAGACAGCAAGGACGGGGAGAGCCACCTTCTAAACTCTGCTGATCTGATCTGAGTTCTGCTGAGAATGCTTGCTGTGGTCCTTTTATTATTTTCCTCCCGTTTCTGTGCTTAGAGATTTGGAAATGCCTACCAGGGGTGTCCAACCCACAGCCCATGGGCAGCATTTGGTCCAGGATGGCTTTGACTGTGGCCCAACACCAGATCATAAATTTACTTAAAACTTTTTTTTTGCTTATCAGTTTTTATTAGTGTTTGTGTATTTAATATGTGGCCCAAGACAACTCTTCTTCCAGTGTGACCCAGAGATGCCAAAAGGTTGGACACTTCTGGGCCCTAGACTTTCCTGGCCTACCTGACCCAGGGTCCTGAGCCCAGTTCCCTCGGCACGTGACGCGTGGTTGCATGGAATTACTATGAAGCCGCAGCCTCTGTGTTCCAACCCCCCAGGATCATTCCCTGCCTCCTCTGCTGGTTAACTGGGACAATGATTTTCCCAGCTGTGAATGGACCTTATCATAGTGTGCCCTTGAGGTGTGGGCCTGGAGGGTGGTCCTGAGCATAAGTGAGTTAATATGTGTTAACATGTTGTTGGGGGTAATGTACTCAAGACAACACCTGGCATGTGGTAAACGTAGTTATCATTTTAGGACATCAGATTTAGAACCTACACTCAGACCCTTTTTTCTCCACAGGGAAAAGGAAAGAGTGAGACTCCCACTAGCCACTAGTAGGTTGGGGCTGCTGCCCTCTCTGCCTGGGTCTCAGTGTTCTAGGTGGTCCAAGAAAAGAACGAGTCACTGTCGGTGAGTGCAGGCCTTGAGTCTGGGGGTACCTGAGGTGCTCAGGTATACCAACACAATTGAACACCCCATGCTGGAAGTCTGGGGACTAAACCATTAACCTATTTATAAACAACCAGAAATTTCTCTTGGGAATAGGCTATAGGTTTCCTTCAGTGGCTCCTGCTTGGCTGGGAAGTCCTCTGCCTGTTATAGCTGCTCTCTGCAGCCTGGCAAAGTGGAGTTCAGCCTGAGGTCAAGCTCTGTTGAAATTGGCAATGTGACATGTGGACTTGCGATAACCCCAGGGCTTCCCTTGGAATTTGCTGCTGTCCTGCTCTCCAAGCTGGCACTGCAACCTCACGAGTTTATCCTGGGGCTGGACTGGCCCAGCACCATCAATTCCACAAAGATAAAACAAGCCCGTGCTTTAGGAAGAGACAGTCACTTTAGCCAGAGGATAAGCTAGCTACCTTCACAGCAGAAGGTCAGGCCTGTGTGATTATATTTTCCAAATCAACACAGATGGGGGTGTCTCTGGTATTTTCTGCTTCTTGTTCACACTAAGCTGTTTGGATTTTTCTTGGCACCATTAAGAGCAAGAGACATATTAACCCTTAGCAGACTGTTTTGGTCTGTTTTTGTCTGTTTTTTTTTAAGTGTTACTACAGTTGGTATTTATGTTGTAAAATCAGAAAACAAAGCAAAACAGAAAAACAGAATAGTGCATCTCAGCTGCTGAACTTTGCATAATAACACACCATATTTACAAGAATCTGGAGGAAGCATCATCACTCAGAACCTGAACCAAAACAGAAACAAAATCTCACATTTATCTTCAGAACAGATGTTGATGACCCAGTAATAGTAAAGCCCTTCTACAATAAGAACAAAAATCAGCAGATACTGTTCTTTGATCCTTAGAGAAGAAAATTAAGGAAGAGCTGGCTTGCACTTACAGCCCACAAAAAGTAGCACATAAGAAAGTGAAGTCCTGATTGAGACATCCGTCCTGAGTAGAAAACTCCTTGGGTCAATAGATTGATTTCTATGAAGGCTTGAAACAGATGTGGAAACTAGACTAATCAGAAGCTCATGCACCAGCAAGGAAAACAAAGGAAACAGTCTTGCAGAAAAATGAAGGAGGAGACATAATATAAAAATACACAGGAAAAAATGTATATTTCTTATCTATGTGTATATTCATGCCTTTGTTATAACCACAGTTGGAAAACCATACATTTTCTTTGAGTAACAAATTTTGATTAATCTTAAATTAGATATATGATTATGGTTATAATGATATTTCTCTTGGGTCAGTTCACAGAGAGTCTAAAAAATATCCTAGCTAAAATGGACAAAGGATCAAATAAATAAAAGCCAGTGAAAACCAATGTATTAACAAACTGTACTTTCTAACCCCACATAAAAATAAGTAGAACCCACTTTTAAGGTGGTCTTTAACCTAGACAATAAGGTAGGATTTTATATGAATTATTAAAGGAGAAAGTTCACTAGGGGTGGGTCAAGTCCAAACACTTTAATTTCCACTTGGGACAAGCTCATTAGATCTAGGCAGTCGGGGAAGGGGGAGAGGAGCGAGCACAGCCAACAGGACCTCCCCCAGGGCACGTGACAGGTATTTCACGGTGTTCTGTAGACAAGATAGAGGCCCGAAAGCTGAAATAATTAGGTGCATTAGTGGCTGGTGCAGAACAAAGGACACAAAGGATGCTGATGGATGTCACCTCACAGAATCATTTCTTTAGAGGGATTTTCTTAGTTCTCAGCCTGATCCTGTTCAGCCCTGTTATCAGAACTTAGGTGAGTACGTAGAAGGCGATCTCATACAGGTGCAGGTAACCTGAAGCTTGGAAACCTGGACAGTATGCTGAGGTGATCGATACAGAGCACCAATACTGCTGGCTGTTTGTTCCTTTTTTAAAAATCCAATAGTTTCTTTGATATTTCTAAAATCACAATGAGACTCATTCAAGGAGCAAGAGGCTCTCATGAGTGGCATGGAGACTCTCATGTCCTCTAATTTCATGAATAAATCTGCCTTAAACTGGAGGTGGCTTGTGTCTCTCATCCGTCTTTAGTTGGCCACTTGTTCTGAGAGGATCCTACTAACCGTGTGTGCCTAGCTCTGTGAGTTGAATATGAAAGCTCTTGTAAAACCTATATTTTCATTCTACCTTAAGAATCAAAATTAACTGGGTGAAACCTACATAGATAAGAAGATACTCTCATGTGGTATAACACATTTGAGTTCTGATTTCTTATTATTTTTACCATAATGATTTAAAATGCTTTAGATTAATTTTATGCATAACCATGTACTACTAAAGAAAGAAAAATGTCTTTCTATATGCTAATGAAAGATTTTATGAGTATGAACCTGGAATGATCTTTAAAGTGACTCAATTACTGCCTGAAATAATGGCATAATGGTAATAAAGACCCAGTTAAAATTATCTTTGCCATATATTCTCCAAATGCCATCACTTCAGCACTTTCAATCGCCGGAGGTACATTTTGCAGTCAGCACTCCCAGGCAGGCACAGCAGAAGGTAGGATGCTCGGAATCAGGCGTTCTGAAGGAGGGAGACCCACTCACCCCGGCCAGCTGCAGCACGGCTGGAGCTGGCTCCTGGCTGCAGCTTCCACTCCATGCAGTATCTGTCCCCACTCCCCACCCTTGGATATCCTTTGTCACAGACCTATACTTTCTATTTTCATTCTGTAGTTTACATATATTTGTAAGCCATATGCACTTTTTTCAAAGATGGGCTAAAATAAAATACTGATAAGATGTTTTAAAAAATATTGAAATCTAAACAAGAAATTAGAATGCATAGGGATTCAACTGAATATTTGTACAAGTCCTAAAAATTACAGAAAGTTAAACTAAGCAACACAGCCCACCTAACCAGAATGCAATCCTCAAACACCAATACAGGCTCCTCATTCAACTATAAGAAATGGAGCTGGTATCCTGGTCAGCACCCATCAAAGTCTGAGCATGAGTCTCTGATCATTTTACCCTTTCTGCTCAAACCCACTGCTCTTGGGGTGATGATCAAACCCATTGCATCCTTGCAAAACTTCACACCATCAGCCCCTCCCACCTTCCCTCCCCACTTTTTGCAGCCTTCTTCCCTGTGCCCTTTGCCTTCTGTAACTTTCTCCAATATATCACACTCCTCTTACTTCTGAGCCTTTGCACATGATATTTCCTCTCCCTTAATGCTGTTCCTGTCTCCTACACATCCTTCAAAACTTAGTTCAAAGTGTATGTCCTCAGGAAGAGTGTCTAGAATTTCACAGGAGAGCACTTTTCCCACTGAGCACGCTCATTGTTGCCTGTATGTTTCCTCTGTGGCCTTGACCCCTGCTGGCAATTACATTCTTGTGTGCACGGTGTCAGTTCATTTGCAAACCATTCTTTCCAGTGCGTGCATGTCTGACATAGAGACATCGTTCAATTGATACATGGAAAAGGAAGATTGTTTGGACATGTTAGTTATCCATTCGCAGAGGGATTCTATATCCTCTCCTGCAATCAAGTCAGAGCACCTCAAGACTCCTCTGGGACATGCTATTCCTGGCTTTTATTGGAATTCACCAGAGAAACTTTTCAGGGAGAATGCTTCCACCCTAAAATATGGAGAGAAATTCACTGCAGAGGAATTCACTGGCATGATATTCTGTCTCTCCAAGGAGAGAGAAGCTGTCTTTATTGCTGAGATTGGGACAAGGAATGAGTATGTATAGCCCCACCCTTTCTTTGACCTTTTTCTTAGATGTGGCCCTGTCTACAGAAAGCAGACATTCCATACTGCCCCTGTGGTGTCTCACAGGGACAGGTCCCCACGTGTAAGGCCCGTGATGGCCCAACACTGCCTATGACTACCTGAATAAACCTCTCAGGTTTTGGGATTCAGCACTAGGAACCCAGCTTGTCTGCAGATAAAATCCACATTATCCAATATTATATTTACTAGTAACAAAACTAATATTTTTGTCTCTTTGCTTCACTCTTGATGCTAGAATTTGACTATTTATTTGGGACACCTCCTATCCATCAGAAAGAGCCTTAAGAAATCCTTTTCATGCCCTGGCTGGCATGGCTCAGTGGATTGAGTGTGGGCTGTGAACCAGGCATCGCAGGTTTGATTCCCAGTCAGGGCGCATGCCTAGGTTGCAGGCCATGACCCCCAGCAACCAAACATTGATGTTTCTCTCTCTCTCTCTCTCTCCCCCTTCCCTCTTTAAAAATAAATAAATAAAATCTTAAAGAAATGAGTAATCCTCTTCACATTTACTGTGCAATAAGACAGAATCTAGATATAATTCCCATATATAGAATTCTAATTTGCAAGGTCTCCTCATAATTTAGTGTCAGGGAAATGTGTCTTTTCCCAAGGAGCTTGTGGTATCCTTCCTCTTTCCCAATAAAGTTATGAAACTGGTGTCCAGGAGACCAGCAAGTCCAAGGTCTAGCTTGAAGCTCAATCAAGGCAATCAGATAGGCTTCAGTTAGTATATTTACACCATTTTACCTTGGTGTTGTTTTCCAATTCCAGTGCAGTCATGTTGCTTTATGTTGTTTTTTTTTTTATTGTAAGCCACAGCTACCTCAAGTCCTAATTTGGGAAAGAATAGGTAAGCCCATGTTTTTAAAACATGAGATAATGTGAGCTGGCAATCAAAGAAGAGAATAGGGAGGATTTATTGAGTGATAACTGAGAGCTTTGCTAAGAACTTTACATCCATTGCCTTATTTAATCCTCATAATAGCACAGGGAGTTTAGTACTATTCTTATTATGCCTGTTGAACAGATAAATAAACTGAAGTGGGGTGGGTTTGTTTGCTTCTCGTCATGGATCTAAATGCATTTGACTCCAGGGCCTGAGCTCTGCATTGCTCTCCTGTACCATCTTCAACTTGAAAGAATGTTCAACCTCAATAATACTTAGTTTAACAATGTCTAACTGCATGAAATGTCAGTATTACCTAATTTATCACTTTGTGATGACTTCAGATTTATAACTGAACCTGGAAGAAGTCTAAGGCAGTCATTTGGAAAAAGAAGGTACAAATATTATGTTATAAACTAGATTTGTAATATTTTAATTGTCAAAATGGAGTTTTGGGCAAACTCTCTCAAATAACCAGAATCCCAAATGCCACTGATATGAAGGGAAGACAAGATGAGAAAACAGACCCATCTCACAGACTGCATCAAAACAGAGGCTGAGATTTCTGGAGCTGTGGACAGAGTCAGCCCACACTCCACATTTTCTTAGGCTTGGACAAAGCAATGCATTTTACACGCTAAGTACTGCTTAGGAGTGGGGGACAGAGCAGGAGACAAAACAGGCAGCCACCTGCCCTTATATTCAAGTGGTGGGATGGGATAGGGGAAGGAAGAAGCAGACAATACACAAATAAACTAGTAAATACATAGCATATCCACCTATAAACTCTACAGGAGAGAAAGAAACTTAAATAAGTGTGATTGGGAGCAGCAAGTTTGGGGTCAGCGGTTAGGAAAGGTCTGACTGGTGAAGTGGCATTCAAGCAGAAGGAAAAGGAAGAGAGTGAGCCATGTGCATATGGGGGAGGGACATTCCAGACAGAGGGAACAGAACATGAGGAGCTTCGGAGGCGGAGGCGGGTTTGGTGTTTCCAAGGATCAGCAAAGAGACCAGGGGAGGAAAGGGGAGAGTGGCAGGAGATGTGCTGCCAGAGGGGATGAGGGGACCAGACCATGCAGGGATGTAGAAATCACTGGAAGGACCCTGATAGGATGTTGGCTCTTATTTCAAGTTAGGTAGGAAGCCATGGGAGCAGATGAGTCATTATCTGATTTCTTAAAAGGACCTCTGGTGGTTGAGTTGTGAATAGAGTGATGGGGGTATGGGTAAGAGTGACACAGGACATCTGTCAGGAGCTGAGAGGAGGTGGGTACAGTCACCGTGAAAGGGCCAACTTGTCACATTTGGCAGAAGTTTTGAAGGAAAAAGGAGCAGAGGAGCCCAAGTGCCTGAAGCCCTGGAAGGTGGAGCTGCTGCTGAATATGATAGGCAAGGTGGTGGGAGACATGGAGCGTGTGGGGGCCAGAATGCGGCGCTCAGCTCCCGGCCCTGAAAACCAGTGCAGATGTCCAGCAGACGCTAGATCTATCAGCCAGGAGCTCAGGCTAGATGTTTGATGTAGTGAGCATTCATGTCATAAATCATGGCCTGAAGTGTATAAAGGTAAATGCATGTCTTGGCAGTAGTGTATGCTTCTCTGTGAGAAAGTTTTTAGTAACAAACTGAAAGCTTTTGAAGCCAGTAACCTGTGAGCACCTGAGGGCAAGGACTTTGTCCTCAGCTTCTCTGCTCTACACCTTGTACAATTCCCGCACAGAGGATGAGCTATATATATATGTACAGTACTAAATGGGCCAAAAAATTTATGTTTAAACCCTGATTCACAGTAAATCCAATCAACCAAACCACTGATTTTGTTTTGTTTTGTTTTGTTTTTGTTTTGCTAAACTTACCTAAAATTAATCTCTTACCCAATGCAGCTCATACTTCCCAACACATTATTTCAGACTTCCGGAACTATGGACAACAAGCTTTTGTTACAAGCATGAAAAGAGACACTGTTATAAGCAACAGAAAAACTGCACTGCAATAAAGTCATATGCTCATTTTGGTTTCTTTCAGCAGATTTTGTTTTAGAGTATACTGTGTTTTGACCCAGTAACACTGTAAGAGACCAAGAATTTTTTAATGAAATTACAGAATGATCTCTACCACCAACAGATGCTGTGATCTAATAGACCTAGTTAGACTGATTTAACAAAATGATAGCACAGTTCATACCTTGATGTGGCTCCTTATACTTTCCCCTGACCAATATCTTACATCGCTTTCATGGTATCCAGGAGATGAGCAGTCAAACAGTAAGAAAGGAGCCCTCAGGAGAAAAACAAGAATAGAAAGAGAGTGTCCAGGGGAACACAGCCACCCTGTGTTAGCGACACATCACACCTTGTTTGCAAAATGTTTTCTGGTTCATAACAAGGCAGAGCTGGGTTTTTTATTAAGAGGCCACACATTTCTTTCAATTCCATGACATTTCAGATACCATTGGCCTCTGGATATAATTTTCTTGTCCCTGAATTGGGTTTCCAAGGTGCTTTTTGTCTGAAGCCTTTTGAATCCAGCTTTGGCTGTCTATCTCCAGCTCCTGCAGTCTCTGTGCCCACCACACATCTTAGGAAAGGAAGGCCATGCTCAGGGTCTTACACCAGGCAGTCATTTCTGCATTGTGTGATCCTTTTCCCTAATGATAAAATTCTTCCTAAAATGATGCCACTGATTGTATTCAAATTTACATGCTCAACTCAATCTTCCTGTCGTAACAAATGCTGCAGCTGTAAAGTGTGTTTCTCCTCTGTGTTGACCCGCTGCCAAAGCACCTGCGTTCTTTCCACACGGGCTTGTGTAGGTCAGAAGCCATCGCAGGAGAATGTGGGGCCCACCCCTTGTGCTCTTTGCAGAACTCACACCAGTTCATCTCCTTTCTGCCTGCAGACAGAAAGCTACATTCATCCTGCAGCCTGAAGGTACAGGATTTTTGTCATCAGATTGAATTCCTTGCCAATCATTGACAACTGTCCCTGGAAGCTTCATGAAATGGCTTCATTTTACTCTAGTACCTTAGGGACCAGACACTTAGGTATCTTTTTAATAGTGCCTGACCTTAAGGACAGAAATCACAGCCAACCATTTGTTAAAATAAAAATGCTTTCACCAAGCCTTCCAACTCAGGTAACTATACAGAAAGGAGAGCGCCCTGAACTAGGGGCCTTGTGAGCAGGATCTTAGCTTGTGTCTCCCGGACTCTGCCTGAAGGTGGGTAAATCTCTCACAGTTTTGGGTCAGACTGCATAACTCACAGGCCCTGCGAGAGTCAGTGCCTGCAATTCCACAGAAGGTGTGCACATCAGGTGTAGGTGGACTGCCTGGGCAGAGTCCAGCCACAGCAGCAGAAGAATCAGGGCCCCTTGTCCAGTTACATGGAACTCTTTTGCTTTGCTTCGGTTACTTTCGTGCTTAAAAAAAACACATATGCCAACTGTGAAAAATTTGGAAAACATAGAAATGTTTAAAAATGCAGATAAACACCTAAAAAGCCATGCTTTCAAAGCAAATGTTGATACTATATGGACACATGTCCTTGCAGTCTTCATTCTCCACACATGCTTTTCTTGTTGAGATTGAACTATAAGTGCTACCTACATGTCCTGCTTTCTAAGCCTAATATATGTCATTCCCTACATAAACGTGTGTGGAGCATCAGCTGAGTACCTACACCGGGCTCTGGGGACCACAATGAAGAAGGCAGGTGCCACTTTAGGGAGTTTAAGATCCAGCTTTCCCCAAATCATCCACAACTTTCCACAGCCATAGTTTCTCATGGCTAGATCTGTTAAAACCATCGGTAGGTGTTGCCATTTCATTCTGTGTTGCCCAGGAGGAGAAAATCCAGCCCACAAGACGAAAAAGAGAAAAGGGGGAGATGGTTGGAGGGGCGAGGTAGAAAGATACAAAGCAAGAAAATGAGAAAGAAGAGAGAGGGAATCCAGAAGGAAAAAATAACCAGTGAAAGCAAGGAAGCAGACTAGATCTGAGAACAGCTGCTCTGAGCCCAGAGCGCTGGGCGACTCTGATGAGTCAGGCGCACAGGCCCTTGTGCCCCACAGGCAACTAGCTGTGGGCTCTCGGGCAGATTCTGTAATACTTCTGTGCCCATTTCCTTGTGTGGAAAATGGGGATAATAATCCTCATCTTCTAGAGGGACAGTATGGATTAAATGAGAAAATATATGCAAAATATTTAGTACCTATGTACTCAATAGTTAATATTATTAGTCTTTATTTATTACCTTCATACTTTAATATTGCATAAGACATTGGACTGAGAAGACAGACAGAGGAAAAGACCAGATGAATCATTAAATAACCCCAATTTATTGACTTATTAAAGTACAACCATCCTTCCTAACCAATGCAGCTACATGTACATATCTGAAAATGATGACACTGAAAAGTAGCAACTACAGATTGTTTCATGAAAGGAGTTATGCAAAGCTGTGGGCAGAGACACTGACGGGGAATAAGGAAGCGCCCCCAAGGCTAAAACAGTGGGAAACCGTTGCCACCTCTAGGTCTGAAAAGCAGGGACAGAGGTGGTTATAGGACCCAACAAGAGCCACAGAATCCCAGAATAGGAGCTGTGGCTTTTGTCCGAGGAATGCAGCAACCCTCTGATCTACTCCAAGGGGCTGTCATTGGTTGAAACCATGTGGAAGTCAAAAATAATCCATGCCCCAGTCCATCTGTCTACAGACACCAGCTTCTGGGGCAATCCGGAGAGAGAGTCAGGAGGAGAAGGAAGAAGTGGCCACACGCTGCAGGTTTCTAGCACGTGAAATTCTGGCTACCCCTTGACATCTGGGAATTCACCCCTTAAACACATTTGTGCTGGTATTTAATGTGCTGACCAGGCTGACGGAGACCAGCTGCCCACAGGTCGTGCTGCCTTGGTGCCACTATACCCTGCATGTCCTCCTCCCTACGCCTACCTGCACAGGCTGCACACCCCCTGGGTCCGGGCTGCAAGGTTACCTGCTGTCGGTTCCCAGGACAGCCATGCCTCCTCAAAACCAATGGATCTTCACGTTCAACTCAAATAGCAATGCAGGTGTTTTTTAGCATCTTATGACTCTGTTTATAATAAAAGGAATTGTAGTTTTGTCGGGCACTTTCCTTAGGTGTATGGTGAGGATGTGTGTTGTGGTTAGCACCATTGGGGGTAAGTGGAAGGGATTACTACAGAAAAAAAGTGGTAGATTTAACATTCACTGGTGTCTAATACATTGATACAAACTAACACCTGGTAATACACCGTTCTTCCCAGCTCCTCTTGGAGAAGGCGGTGGTGGGCTGGTTGATGAGGGCTTGGACAGGCAAGGAACAGGAAGCCAAATTAAACTCCTCTGGGGGCACATAAAGCAGCCATTCCTCTCACCCCTGAGCAAGGTGACAAGTTTTCAACCACTTTCCAAACATCACAGAAAAATCATGGCTATAGATCGCAATAAGAACACAGTCCAGCAGTGGCATTCCTGTAGTTAGGACGTTTGATTTGGTGTCACAAGAACATGATTGTGTTTGAAAGTTCCTTTGTTTATATACAGGGTGGGGCAAAAGTAGGTTTAAAGTTGTTCATATAGAAAATAATACAATAGTCGATAAATATACAAGAATAAACTCTGTTTCACATATTCAAAACTGTTCATCTACTTTTGCCATACCCTATGTTTAAATATTCTTTACTGCACACCAAGTGTTCTTATTCGTCTTAAAAAAATATTAGCATCTATTTGGGCTTTTTAGAGGGAACTCAACACTCTGGAAAATTACCTTTGAATTAAGGAGCCTGTTGCAATTGAGAGAGGGCTGAGGGGAGCTGTGCATTTCAAGAGATTGTTCCAAGTCTTCTGTCTGTTCGTTCCTGTTTTTATGTCATTTATGTGTGTGTTGCTGACACCAGCAGTCCTGCCACCTGGGGGGCCTGTCCTTACTTTCCAGTTTGGATGAAAGTAAAAGATGACAGATCTGGTAAGGGGCACACACTGTGAGAGATAAGGCACTGAGCAGACTGGTCCCTTCTGCCTGCCGGCTGCCCTCCAGGGCCGGCAGATAGGCATCGGGGACTTTGTCTGTTTGAGTGCTGTGTTCCCAGATAAGGCCAGGCCGTCAGCCCTGTGCTGGTGCAGGAATGAGTGGAATTTAACCATTTTATCTATTACTGGGACTTCAAATAACTTTGCTTCAGGTTTATTAAATTTGCAGAATGTTCTCTAGGTCATACTAAATGCAATGCAAATGGTTTTTATCTGAGGTTTTGTGATTGCTTACTAATTCCATGAATTCCTGTGTGATCTTCCTTAGTATTTTCCCAGGCTTTTTGTTGTTGTTGTTGTACAGAATAATTCACTGACTGTGTATGTATATTTTGAATGGAAGTGTTGACCTTTAGCATCAAATTCTAATTTTAATTTGTAAGACCTTTTAAGAAGTTATTATACTTGCCCAAAATGACAAGGGGTTTAAGAACCCCACCAATATGTACCACTGGTCTCAGAATGTAATTCGAGGTGGGCAAACTGGTTTAATTTAAATACTTCTGCAAATTCTTCTTCTCTTTCCCAGGGCTTTACCCATAATTGAATCCCAAATGTTTATTTTTAAAGCTTTAGTGCAATTTGGTTGGCTTTCTTTAACTGTATTTTTCCAGCCCTTTGGAATTTGTAATATCAGATATTAGAGTACTAACATCATTAACGGAAGTCAGACTGGACGATATTCTATACCTTGCCAGGGGGCAGCCAGAGCCAGCAACCCTTGGTAAAGGTGCTTACATAAGCTCTCAGCTCAGTTTTTCGTACCCTGAGCCTCGTGTATCACAGCAGGATCCATACGGGAGGATAGCCTGGAGCAAAGAGCTCTCTGCTCTACTGTCACTTGAAAGTCTTGAAAAAAAAATGAGACTTAGCTGGTGTTTTTCTGCTCTCCATGGGGAATGAGTTCTGCAGAGAATCAAATCAGAAGGTTTCGTCAAGAAGCCAAATTCCAAATGGCCTTTCTACTTTTATCCATTGGGTGTTTTTATGCACAAGGACACAGGGAATACATGGAGATAACCTTCCCATTGACTAATGGTTTGTGATTGACTCTGAGATTTTTGTCTCAAATAATCCATAGATTTCATTGTAATTAGAAGTTTGTTTTGTCTTTTTTGTTTTTAAAAAAACTCATATACTTTTCCAGAAAATATTTTAACCAGGTTTCAATCAAATGTACACTCACAATAAGGTTGTTAAAATAGGAAATCAGAAAGCATAAAAAAAAAGGGAGATTTAAAATAGTTACTGTAACTTAACATTAAATTTAATTTGGGGCTTCCGGGCAGTTTTGGGAAAGAGGACACACAATGGGTTACATTGTTTTTAGCATCTGATGAAAGGGAGCATTTTATTCTCTCAGAAGATACTTGCTTTTCCTGTTACTAAATTTTAAGAGGCTGTTTATCCAGTTGGCCCTTATATATTTTACAAAGAATGCAAAAAGGGGGGCTTTTATTAAATCCTCAAACAAAATTTGGGAGCGCGACACTAAATGTACACCCACAGCAAGGAAAGCGCTGTCCTGCCACCAGCAGGGATGGGGCCGAGGAGACCAGCATGCTCTGAAAATCACCTCAGTGTGCCAGAGAGCATGCGTTTCCCACCAGCTGAAACATCTCTAGCATCACTTTTTAAACCTATATAAGCATTGACTTCCATTTGCTTTGTATAAAACGTGACAAAAATAATGGCATCCAACTCTCTGAATTGGTCTAGTTTACAAATTCTGAGAAGACGAAGAATCCTAAAATAAAAGTACACAAAAGCAGTTACGATAGTAGATCATAAAATGAGTCCCCCAGATGTGTTTAATTTACTATGGAAATAAGTTTTCTTTTGTATTATTTAATAGCTTGTCACTGGAATTATTTTTTTTGTTGGATCTCCTTTGCTCTTAAGAATGTAGTGAAATACTGAAAAGCATTATCCGGGATTTGTTGACATAGTAAAAGGAAGTGCTAAATTTATGAGTGGTTGGAGGAGTCGGTGACCTCAGCAGAGCCCTGTGTCAGAGAAGACCCATCATTTCTACTCAGCAGGGATGCGCAACATTGAGAGATCCAGATGCTTTCCAATGGACTCGAGTTGAGCCCTGGGGGGAAAGTGACTGGGTCCTCCAAATTTAACTTAATTGGTATTGTGAGAAAACTTCTTTTCCACATTATCAGCTCATACTGTGTGCTCCATGTAAACAGAGGACTGTAATTGAGAGAGCTAAAGATGGGGCATGGTTTTACCCCGCAATTTCCACGACCCAGTGTCTTGTGTACCAAAGTCCCTCAGCAAAAGTCAACACAGAAATAAATGTTACACCAGGACTGAGCTCTAAGAACTACTGGAATTCATAAAAAGAGGGATGGGTTGGCTTTTAATGGCATATACGTTTAAATGTTTCCATTGTTTTTCTACTTGGGAGGTTCTATCTTCATTCAGAGTTGACTTCTTTTGAATATTTGTCTAAGTTCCAAAACAGTCATTCTTCCAGTTCTTTAGGTAATCTCTAACTGATTTGACTTCTCAACATTCACAAGTTTTGCAAATTATTGAAAACTTTATTAAAGCACTTATTGTTTCAAGTATTTATTAAACTTCTGAAAACATCCAACCAATACTAATTTCTAGAGACTTTGGCATCTTTTCTTCCACCTCATTCTGTGGCCACTGATTTTTCTTCCTCGATTTCCCTTAGCTGTGCTTGGTGTTTCCTCATGCAGTTTCATATTTTCCCTCATTGAATTTCATTCATTGTTTTGCTAGTTTAGTTGTCCAACTGTGAAAGTTGAGTACTGAAGCTTTCGGTACCATTCAGCACTGTAGCTTCTCACTCATTAGCACTCATTTATCCAACCTTCATGTATTTATTAAATATCTATTATATGTGGAGCACATTTACTTTGCCTGAAAACGTTTTGATGACCTCTCTGGATGGGAAAGGACATCCCACCAGGTCAGGATACAGCTGCTACATTCCACCTGATTTTCTGACTCACAGATCATGAATATATTAATAAGTTGTTATTTTTAAGCAACTATACTTTGGGGTAATTTTTTATGCAGCAATAGGTAACCAGAACATCAATATGTAAAGTTTAATTCCCAATATTGCTTTAGTTAGAGCCCTATTTAGGTAGTTTCTAAATCTACCTGTAATGTGTATTTCAATTTTTAAAAAAATTTACATAAGGTAATTCAATTTCACATGTCAGGCAGCAAGTCCAGCAGAGGCAATGTGGGTGAACCAGGGAAGCAGATGCACCTGGTATTAAATCCCAGTTCACATACCTTAACAATTACATACCCTTGGGTACTCAGAAACATGTGCAAAGTACCTGATAATAGACCAGCCACTGGACAGATGCCAATCCCCCACTCCCTTCACCCCCTGATCCCCTTCCTTTTATATGTCATTGCCATGTTAGAGGCAGAAGGTATGGATTAGAGTAAATTTTGGCATCAATAAGACAAGGAATTAAAATATATGCATAACGTATGCAGCCTTAGAAAAAATTGCTTAAAATCTGAGTCTCAATTTCTCAATAGGATTACTGAGAAAATTAAATGAAATCATTTATGTCAAGGGGCCAGCACAGCTTCTGGCAAAGAATAAGTGCTGAATGAATGGAAGTTGCTATTGACATCATTCTGATTCATGTCAAGCAAAAATGCTGATAAGATTGTATTAGGAAGTCGATACCATGGTTAATCATTGGGAGCAGCAAAGGAATTCTAATCATTTTATCTTTTCAGTCCAGCATTTCTCTTCTTCCTAAAATAAAGAGATTAGTATGTGTGTATGCTTCAGTAGATTTGAGCTAGGTAGAAACTACCATCTCTTAGGAAGCTAAGTTTTATGATGTCTGCGATATAAATATGGCTATGGGGTTTATCTCCTGTGTGCATCAACTATTTAAAAAAGCATTTCACTTTCATAAGCATTTTTATTTTTATCTGATGTAACCACACTGACCATTTTTATCTCAGCATCTTAGCTGAACACTGCAAACATGTTGCTTTTTCAAATCAGGGTAGTCAAGGGACTTTTAGGACACATACATCTGCAGAGAGGTACATTTCCTCTCCACAAAAAAGGGGGGGGTTGAATCAGAAGGGGTGAATGTAGACCATGTGGGATTCTGGACTCTTTGTGGGAGGGCCCACACTACCTCTTACCTTTTTGAATAGAGCCAACTACTATGTTTTTTAAAAACTCTAGAAACCCATCATTGGCACAAAGAGATCACTGAAGAGAAAAGTATCCCTCCTGCATTTTCCAGACTTAGGTTGGTGTTGCTTGGGAGCATTGCTAAATCCCTTTGGGAAGAGTGTGGAGTCAGCATGACATCTTTTGCTCCATTGATTTGAAGGATTGATTGGGCCCTCACCTTCTAGTCAACAATCTGTATGCATCCTTCTTAAAGCTGTGTGCTTGGTTTCCCTTCTCCAGGGAAACTGGAGGGCGTTTCTTTAGTCAGAGATAGTCAAGTCTCTGTAATCCTTTGCTAGAATGTTTGAACAGATTCCACAACAGTTCTGCACACACAAGCAAAATGACAGCCTTGGAAAGCGAAGCAAGTAGAGGGTATGGCACACAGTAGGTCAGCTCTTAGTAAATGCTCATTCTCTTCACTATCTACTGTGATTCCTACCCTAGCTATCTTTTATCCCATTTAATACTCACAGTGACAATATGAGAACTCTCCAGTAAGAAAGGGCTGTGTTGGTGTCCCAGCTCAACAAATATTGTATATTCCAACTCTCCTATCTCTAAAATAAGGAAATTGTTGAGGTAGAATGAAATAATGCATGTAAACTTTTTAGCACAGTATTTGGCACATAGTAAGCACCCCAGGTAAATAGTATCACCTCCATTTGAAAAGTAAGGAGATAGAGATTCAGAGAGTTTCAGTAACTCATCCAGGTCACACATCTCATTGGGAGTGGTGGAGAGTGACAGAATTTTGATTCAAGTCCAAGTCTTTATGACTCCAAAACCCTATACTGAATCTGGTTTGTGTTTTGGGATCCATGAGCCACTGACACGACAGCAAGACCATGCTGTCCCTCTGCCCACCAGCTGCAATGGGAAGCGCTTCCTACAATGCAGCAAGAACCTGGGAATCGATATTTACTTTTGCTTTATTCTGTTTTACTCCCTTTCCTAAGCTGAAATTCCAGAAACCCTGTATTACTGCACCGTTTACTGATGGGATGCCAGAGGACACACCACCCCAAAGGTAGTACCTTTGTTTCCTGTCTTCTTAGGAAATGTAACAAGGCCTCTAAGAAAAAAGCAAGAAGACTTAAGACAGAAGTAGTCAGACTTTGCATCAATTCATGTTGACTATTGTGAGTCTAATGCCAGGAGTCTTTAATTGGTTGAAGACAAAAAGCTCATTCTGAATCTCCATCAACTGCCTTTTGAAAACAACAATGGGATAAGCTTAAATATACACGAGTCACAAACATCCTGATTATATTTCCAGGGAGTTATCCAGGGGGTTAAAAATTTAGAGGAAGAGAGACTCTGGCAACAGCCCTCTGGGTTTCATCAAATCTTTCCAACCAGTTAGGCCATGGGCCAGGCTTTGCCCTGTGGTAGTCCACTAAAACGTGCCACCCAAGCGCAGGGGTGCTAACGGTTAAAGTCACAAGTTACTGCCGGTCAGCCTGAGGTGATGGGAAGAGATTTGTGCTGGAGCCACATCCTTCTCCCTTTCCTGAGAGGCAGCTCAGTCTCATATTCTCGAGTGCAGGACCACCAGCTCCCTGAGGCATCCTTTGTTGATCTTGCTGTTTAAAGACAAAATTATCTTGGAACAACTTTTTCTATATTTAGGTACATTGTTGATTGTGAAACTGGAGCATCCAGTGTTCATTTCATAAACATACCAGAGAGTGTCTCCAGGGACAGATGAATTGGTGTTCTTGCCGGGGGCAGCTCCGAGTGAGCTCCAAGGTCTCAAAGACCCTGACATCCATGCAGTTGGAGTTGGTGAGGATGAGCGGTAGAGTGTAGAATTAATCTGGGAACCTGTAGGCTCTGTGGGTGTCCTTGACTTTTACTTTGAGCTCTCCAAGGGTATTGTGGGCTGCAGTGAGTACAGGCCCCAGCACCTTCTCAATAGGAATAAAGAAAGCCTATAGACAAGCCCTTCGGTGCCAGGGATCCACCCCATTGGCCCCAAGTCCTCTCTGTAGCCTCCTGAGGTTCTTATGGAGCTCTGAGCTGCTGCACCAGCCACCCTGGCCCCACCGTTGAAGGGAGAAGGAGGTGAGATGATGCTCTGAAAATGAAAAGAATGGGAAAGATAAAATCACCTCTCCAACTCTCTAATTCGTACCCCTCTTAAAATATTCTTTAATCTCCAGCTTCATTTATTCCATCTTGGCCTAGCCTGTTTGTTTCAGTCACTCAGGAGAAGTGATCAACAGCCTGCTACCCGAGCAGAGGCGAGCGGCAGTGGCCCTGGGAGGAGGCCCCAGCTCGGCTCCTACTCTGGAGGGGAGCTGGCTGGGGGCCCAGGCCAGTTGTGGCCACTTTGTCTCCTTGCCAGGCCCTGCGAGTTCAGACTTCGTTGTAATCTACAAGCAAAGCTCCTGCCTCCTGTGTACATCCTGAAGCTCAGACTCGATTTCCCCAACTCCATACCATGATAAGGGGGCTGAAACCACAGAAAGGCTGAAACCGCAGAAAGACTCCAACTTGGAAAATTCAGCCCTCACCCTGACACCCCAGCACAGCATGCCTTAGAAGAGGACGCTGAAATCCTTTCTTTCGTATGGCCACTGCCCCGTGTGGCAGGAACAGGCTGTCCAGATGACCAGAACTGCATTTTGAGAACACAGCACTTTGTGGAGGAAAATTCCGACCCCCTGCTGGCTTGCCTCTTACACTCCCACGGCCTGCTGTGATGAAGTATCTAAGCTTCAAGGCAAATCTGCGAGTTCAAGCATGACTGAAACTTTGAATAAAACCTGGAGATGACAACTTTAATTATTAGGAGGATGCGTCACTTTTATACTATATTCAACTGCATTTAAATACAATTACAACAAACCAGTTTGCACTGCTTTCCTTCAAAGCTATTTCCACAAGTGAACAGATGAACCACCTTGTAACCTCATCAAAAGGAAAGAGAGACCTTAGTGGGGATGAACTCCTTTAGCTTTACCTTGTCTGGGAAGTACTTTATCTGCCCTCCATTCTAAATGATAGCTTTGCTGGCTAGAGTCCTCTAGGTTGTAGGTCCTTGCTTTTCATCACTTTGAATACTTCTTGCTGGAGGGAAAGAGGGTACCAAGCAGAGGGGGACATAGGGAGAAAAATGGGGACAACCATAATAGCATAATCAACAAAATATTTTTCAAAAAAGAAAAGAAAAGAAAGGCCTTCCTGTCATCAGCTGAACCAGAGGTCCAGCTCCATCCCAGGTACCTGGGGATCCAGGATGAGTGGTCACCTGGTTGTGTCCAATCGTCTTTTCTGATTCTTAATGTGGGTAAAACCAAGAAGATGATGTCTTATGAAATCTGCTAATTACTTTTTAAAAAGACAAGGGGGCCTGGTGTACCTGGCCTGGAATGGAACTACTTAATAAAAAACTACAGGCAAGGATGTGGACGGTGGGAGGTGGGTAGGGCAGGGAAGATTAATGAGGGGAAAATGGGAACAGCTGTAATTGGACAAAGATAAAAAAATAAAAATAAAAACTACTGGCATGGAAAGGGGAAAATAACACTTTTTTAAACTGGTGCAATCATTCTCATTTATGTAATTCTCATACATAAAGAATTAAGGGTGATATCCACAGACATTGTGACACAGCTTTCAGGCTACTGCCCACCTGCTAACGGAGTCACGAGCAAGGTCATCTACTTCTGATGCTCCTTGGTCATTGAGTCATGATGATGTCGATGGTTGGATATCAGAGGGAGGCAATATCAACGGTTGGGTAAATTTAATCTTTTTGGACCATGATTGACCGCTGGTAACGGAAGCCATAGAAAGCTTAACCACAGATATAGGGGCACTACTGTCATTTTAGTCAAATGGCCCCTAGTGGCCTGAAGAAGTTACTGCAGTTTCACAAAAATCTGTATATCCATTATTGGTCTCCGAAAACTCGACAGATTCTCAGTCTGCGTTTAGTAAAAATAAGGAACCTGTCACACAACAAATAAAACATGTGTACCTGGAATTGGTGCACTGCATTGATTTAGCAGTTTCACTAGGAGGAGCCCTTGCTTATTGAATAATAGTTACAAAGCCATTGGTTACTGCATTTAAGAATAATTTTAGGTTTAAAAATGTAAAAATTAATTTTGAACAAATGATTATCAAAATAACAAATACTTATTCTTGTCTTCTCTAGAAAGATGTGAAGTCCATTACAGGAATATGTAAATTAGAGAAAGATCTATGAAGGTGATGTAGAAAAACAAAAGGGTATAAACTGGAGCTCTGATTGAGCTTAATACCTCTCTCTCTTTCCTTCCAAAGAATGGGAAATAGTGTGCTGTCTGTTTGAGAAACTTCCCTCTGGGATTATAACTTTGCTTATAATGCGGGGTTATAATTTTACTTGTAATCCGGGGTTATGATTTCACTTGTAATCCAGGTTATAATTTTCACTCAGGGCATTTATTGAGTGTCAGTAGTGTTGCCTCAGAAATGAGGACACAATTATACATTTTATTCTCCACTACCCATTTAGAAATCTTACTTTATTAAATGTGTATTAATGATCTTAAGTTTCATAGTATGCACAAAACTCTACGGAATAGCTTGAACTAAAGAGCAAACAAATAAAAATATAACAAAACCCAGTATAGCCCTAGATCCTACTTTATGTTACAAACACTTTAAGGATTGCTAGGCTTGTACTTGGTTGAAGTCATGCTAAACAGGAAGTAACTCACCTTTTCACCTCTTACTTCCAGAGTTTCATGTAATGGGTAAAATCTCATAAGTATAAACCCATTATTTTTCATTTCTTAAAAATTACATAACACTCAAATTCAGAATCACTAAAGAAGAGGGACAAAAGTGAATTTATGGGGCTGAACAAGATGTTATGAAACCAAACTTATAGGTTTTCCACAATTTTCCTTTTTTTTTTTTTTTTTTTGCAGGCAAATGCATTCCTACCAAATTTTTACTCTAACTCCAGGTTTTTCTAATCAGGCTTACAGCCTTTCTGACTCCTGTGATTTTTTTCTCTCATAAACTTTGGTCTTTCATGGTGACTAGGAGGCTGGTTGGCTTTTCTGTATCTAAAACAATGGTCATCTCTTTCGAGACACTGATGTTTCTGTTGCTAAGTTATGTGACAGAGTCCTCTCAGCACCTTCATTTCAGTGTGACATGGTAAGGCAAGCGTTTTGTCATTTCCATTTTCTGTGCCCACCTCTTCTCTTCCACGTTTTCATATGTTGACATTCAGTGTGTCCGGTGTGAGGCCGGCAGCACCATGTGCCCAGGCGCGAGCACAAGGTGGCGAGGAGCGCCTGCAGCGGTTCTCCTGGGCCGGGGGTCCATCCGCAGGACCGTGCCCTTCGGTGAGAGGCAGGGCCCCCGGAGTCCAGAAGCATTTGGGAAGAGCTAGCTTTTTTTTTTCTTTTTTAATTAATTCTCTGTAAAGAAGTAATGGTTTTTGAAACAATTTTGGGTTTTTTTAGAAGATGGTTAACCTAATGAACTTTCCTGTCCCTACTTCACTGAACAGAATGACAAGCTGGTGGGGGAGAAAAATAACTCATATACAAAACTGGGTCACATGGCTACATAGAAACATTGGCTCCAGTTTGCTCCCTATCTAAAAATGTTACCTTTCTGTTAGAGTTCAAACCTTTGTGTCTCTCTAAGTCCATCTGAGAGGCAGACAAAATCAATTAGCAACCCTTTCACCCTCTGGCAAAAAAGGAATTTCTGCAAGAATGCTTTCCAGAAGCTATCGGTTGTTTGGCTATTGGCTATTTGGCTGATGTGAAGGCAGAGACACAACTTTTGGGCTTCCCCAGGGGACAGGAACTGGCTCCATCCTGTCTCTCCTCCACCTTTGTCGGCTCAGCTCTCCAACCCCAGGGGGAGGACCGTGTGTCCCCAATTTGGGGTCAGCTGTCAAGAGACAGATCTGTTTAATATTTAGCTTTGAAGGAAATTGGCTGAATCAAAGATGAAAGGGACCAGCTCCAAGTGATGGGGAAAAACAAGTCTCAATTGTTTCAATATTTCCATAGAAAAATAAAAAGATAAAGTCAGTGCAGGTGAGGGGGAAGGAAGGAGGGAGAAAGTGAGGGGGGAGGAAAGAAGGAAGGAAGGGAGGAAGCCAGGCAGGGAAGGAAAAATGGAGATTTCACAAAGTCCCAAATACTGGGTACCCATGCGCCAGCCTGACCCGGACGCATACACACCATTGAGAAACACAAGTAATGCTCCAAGTTCAATGACACAGTCTTAGAGCCGAGCTTTTCAACTCTAAAGTGTACGCAAAGCACCTGGGACTCTTGTTAGAAATAGTGATTCTAAGTCAGTAGATCTGGGCTGGAAGCTACAATTCTGCGATCCTACCCAGACCCTAGCATTGCTGCAGCTCTGTCCCCAGGGAACAGGGTCTAGAACCCACTGGCTTTCACCGTCAGGAAAGATGTTTAGAGACCACAACTTGTAGAGGGCTACCTGTTTTAAAGCCATTCCTATAGGGAGGTGGAGAAATAGGTTATAAAACTGCATGCATGGAAATAGTGAAGCAAGAAAGAAGAAGTTTAAAGAAAAAGACAATTTTTTAAAAATATAAGTTTAGTAGAAGGGGAGAAACAAATTCAGCATTATTTTTATTCACCCATCATACCTACTTTTCAAGTTGGGTAGATGTTTATTTGACTTTTTGGATTTTGCTGGGATGTTGCTCAAGTGCCCAACATTACCCACACTGAGAGGAGCAAAACGCTAGCATTTTACATAGAATGGACTGATTTTTCAGGACATCAGTAATACAAAATAGAAGTCTGCAAAAAGGTGAAAAGTAAGATTTCCAGGAAAAAATAGACATGACCTTATAGACTGGAATAATGTACAGTTATGTATGATTTTCAAAGGAAAAGACGAATGTCCAAGTCTTTATCTTGTAATAGACACGAGGAAAGCTGCCTGAAATTTCCAAACCACTAGTCATTCTTTACCCCAGTGCCACGAGATTGTGAACACTGGCCTCAGTGACCTCCTCCACCCCCACCCCTTTTCCTTCCAGCCCAGACGTCGCATCACTCCTCAAGGGCCAGGCGGCTCTCTTGGTCACTCCAGAAGCTTCTTGCTCATGAGGCCAGGCTGGACCTTCTCCCACTCTCTCAGAATCCATGGAAAACTGAAAACTGAACAGGATCCTGAGACCCCCCAGCCTAATCTCTTCCTTCTATTTACAAATCAAAAATTAAATGATACAACTTGACTACATCTGCCATTTAAACACACCTTTTGGATTTTACAGTTTCTATATTTTGCCCTGTGTTTTAAGTACACATGATCCAACTTATCTGTCCAGCTCCGAGGGGACGGCACGGCAGCTGTTGGTCTCTGCAGGGCTCGTGGTGCCGCTCACGAGGGACACATGTGGCCCCTTGGCAGAGAGCTATTGATGTGACTCAAACTGAGTGCAGTGAAATTCCTGGGTGTGTCCTGCCTCCCCTCCCTCCTCTCCAATATTTTCATACAGATGAAATGGGATTACAGTAAACATTGAAGGAAGAATTGAAAAGACACAAAGGAAGGAACTTTTCACCCCAGGCTAGCCATGGTCACTGCTTTTAAATGGCCTCCTGGTATTCTCGGACCTGTGCAGTGCCACCCTAGAGGGGTGCTCAGCGGCACAAGTGGACAACTGCAGCAGTGTGGCCGATCGTACAACCAAGAGTCAGTTATACAAAACTACTTCAGCTTCCTTCTAAGTTTCTCTCTTTCTCTCCCTCTCCCTCCCTCTCTCTCTCTCTCTCTCTGTCTCTCTCAACCCTAAGGGGTAGGCCTATTTGCTGAGGCAGTGAAGCTCCTGGCTAGTAGCCAGTAAGGACCTGAGGCCTCCTGCCGCCTACCACGTGAGTGATGTTGGAAGAGAGTCCTTCTCTGTCATGCCCTCACACTAGACCATAACCCCAGGCAACAGCTTGACTGGATCATCCTGCAAGAGCTTGCGCCACTAGCTACGCCTTTTCTTAATTCCTGACCTACAGAAACTGCAAGATAGTGCTGTTTTTAAGCAACTAAGTTTGGGGCTGTAATCAAGATCAAGTGTATTCAAATTCAAGCAATCTAGCCTCAGAGTCCACACTCTGAAACACACATAATACTGTCTTTCTTCCTTCTTTGCTGTTCCTCCTGTGAAGAGAATAGCAGACATTTATTATTTCTCTTGTCCACAGCAGAAGGCTTTTCTATATAGAGTTACAGAGATTTTGATCTCTGACTGAGCTAGCAGTTACAGTTTTTCTTATCTAATTCTAAAAATAAATCAACTGCTATTATTCAGAGTGTGTTTGAAAATACAGACTAGCAGGCATTCTCACTCAGTGGCGTTCATCAGAATCACCTGAGGGGCCTGTAGTTGCTGATGCCGCCCCAAATTCTAGTCCATGAGATTAGGAGGCAGGGCCCAGCAATCTTCATTTTTCATCAGCACCCTGAGACATTGTGATGCAGAGGCGAAGTACCATCCTTTGAGAAATGGCTTTTTCCATTCTTTTTTGGCAACCAGTGCCTCTAAACACTCTTCCCATTTTCGGGAATTCCCTATCTGGTGAGTCACAGCCTCTCAGACTTGCTCTTCCAGGCTTCTTCAGTGCAGGCAGAAGCACGTTCTCCCGGCCTCCCCGGCAGCTGGGGCCAAGGGGCTGTGACCTAGACGGCCCCCAGATGAGCCACAGGAGACTCCAGCAGAAGGAAGTGCTGTCCGGATCCCGCAGTGTAAGCAGACACCTTCAGGCTCCTGGCGGTGGGAGAGGCAGCATTTCTGGCAGTAGAAGCCAGAACTCAGTACCAAAGAGACCACTTCAGGGCCTATGCTTTGGACTTCCTTTATTTTTTTAAATTTAAAAAACTTTTATTTTGTTTGGGTGAGACCAGGAGATCTACCCTCTTAACAATATGTTAAGTGCACAATGCGTTATTGTTGATCATACAGACCATGTTGTATAGCAGAGTCCTAGACCTTATGCGTCTTGCTTAAGTGAAACTTTGTGCCGTTGAATTGGCGGGGCCACTGCATTTTTCAGCGGAGTGGTTCTAGCTAGCATGTGATTTGGGCACTATTCCTGGACGCATGGCTTCCAAGACTGCTTCTCTTGCTCTTCCAGAGAATATATGAAACTATTAACTATTTCTAATAAATTCTTGTCTACTTAAGCCTACGGAGGAGGGTTCTTCTGTTTGGAACTGAAGAAGCCTGGTGACACTGCTGGGATGCAGCATGTCCCGCCTAGAAGTCCTCCTGACCGTCATCATTCCCACCAGATGGCAAAGCCTGTGCCTAATGGAAGTAATGCTTCTGCTTTGGTTGCTCTGTGTTATAAACGTGTATGTATGTTTAGCTGCATAGACATTAGACCATGTGATCATTATTTTACATACAAATTTCTAGAATGTGGGGATCTTCTCTCTTTACCTGGTTTTGAAAAACCCCGAGTACTCTAATATATTTAAATAACCCATTTATTATAAAACAAACATTGCTGCTTCAACTGGTTCTCAAGGTAACATAAGGATTTTGAAACCCGATTAAATGTTTGATTAATGACAAACATTACTAGATAAAACAAATTCTACAATAATAAAAAAATAATTTAGATACCACTGCAGAGTTCATTGTAATGGAATTTGACTTTTTACACAATTTGAACCAGTCCTCATGTCCTGGCAAAGACAGGAAGGGGCAGAGAAACGCAGCAAACCAAAGCAGAAGGAAGCTTATTTGTTTACAAGTCACCAGCTTACTCACAGGTCACTAGGGAAGGCTCCGTCGGAGTCTGTCTGTATTTAGACAGAGGCTCATGTTAGAGTGTATGAGTCATAGAAAGCTTTCAGAGCCTCAGTACAGTGCACCAATGTTTCAAACATTGCTAGTTTGGGGATATAAGGGCAAGAATTGTTGTCTGCGGGTTTATTACAGTGCAGCGGAATGAGTTGTTGAACAAGCTGTTAGTTCATCAAATAGTAAAATAGATAGGCTGAAAACAGCAGTAAGAGAAATAGATGTTTGCTCCTCAAAGTGGCTATCTTTTCAATCATTTCTCTGGAGGTTCCCTTTCTTTTGCCACATGTTCGTGGACCCGTACTTCTTACACAGACATAACATGTCGAGGTACAACAACAGAAACACCTGGAGCACAAACTCAGTTCCTTACCTTAAAACTCCATAATGCTCAGTGATGCATAAAAAATATCTTGTGAATGTGGTGTGCTGGTTATTAAAATTTTTCTGTTAAAATATTTGTGATGCTGGGTCTGTGTTTCTCCTTTGCTCAGAGGTTCCGTTTGAGTTTCTGCCATTGGGGGCAGTAGAGAGAAGCTGTCGGGCTGGGTGAGGGAGAGACACTTCTTCCTGTTGGTGTCTTTCTTGAGACAGCAGTTTGTTCCTCTAGCAGCCGCTGATTCCAGTTGGCAGCTTTTTCAGCACTCCTAGAACCAGCTTTAATAGTCTCCCTCAACGACACTTAACCTAACCAACTGACAGGGACTTTCTCCAGAGGCTGAGTTCCAGCCCCTGAGGGCTAGTCCTCAAAGTTCTTGAGGTGTTGGCATCAGCAGGGCCTCCTTCAAAGAGGTCCAAGTTTTAGCTCCACACAAGGTGAGCTTCCTCCAAGCTCCTATACTTCAGTGATTTATTCTTCTTTCCTTTAAGCCTGAAGCTCTAGGGGTGCTGATTGCAACAAAGTGGTTGGTACCTTTGAGTTCCTTTTTTGCCCTTAGAATTCCCAATACATGGCCAACAATTTCTTGCACTGAATTCTCTCTTCCAAAAAGCTGGCGTGGTCCCACATCCTGAGTGGCCTGTGATGACACAGACAGGCTTCAGGCTTCCTCCAGCCTCAGACACACAAACATTGAAGCCAGTCCCTGGCTTGAATCTCAGGAAACATTTTCCTAACAAACATCCTGGAATGAGAGTAATGCAGGTATGTTTGATACAGATATGTTGGTCAGTTTAAACCCACAAGTTTAGAGAACTCTGTTCTCAATGTACTGTATTTTCCCTTCAGATATCCTGAACCAAGAACTCATAAAATTTTGGAAACTCAAGGGGCAGTAAAGATCATCCAGTTTAATGTCCTGATATACAAGAGGAATGAAATCCAGAAAGCTGGGGTTATTCACCAAAATTCATACTGTTTATTAACTGTAAACACAGGACTTGTATATGGATCTTTCATACCACTTACAGAACCTCAAAAAGTGTCTCAGTGGAAGGAGTGACAATAATAGTGTCCTTGAGACAATTTGAACAAATTCCCTTGCTGAAGATAATCAGAAAATCTGAAAAACTATTTTGAAATCTCCTTGAAGGAATAAAAAAGCTAACCAGGATAAAATTTCGTCGAGCTACAGAAACAGAAGACAGAAGCCTCACGGGGCTGAGAGGACAGAAGTGTGTGTCCGAGGCTCACCAAGTGTGGGAGGCTCTGGAAAGCCCTCCCGGCCTGGACTGAGGCCAGGAAACAATGAACACCAGGAGAAAGGTAAAGTGGTCCTCCAACGTATTACAACTCAGTTTTAAACAACTCGCATAGCACTAAAAATATGAGTTCTAGAAATCAGATTAAGGTACCCGAGAGTATTAGTGTACTCAGGTGCCTAGAAAGGAAAAAAACTTCTCTGGAAGAAAATGTTTTCAAGTTTCTACAGTTTTTAAATTACAATTTCTAAGACTAAAATAAGAGATATCCAGGCATATGCACACAAAAAAAGACAACATAATGAAAACTACAATAAAAAAGGAAAAAAAGACATAAACACAGAGGGAATACAGATGGTAGAGCTACTAGATACATTCTCTAAAATAACTATGCTTACTATGTTCAAGGGGAAAAAATTGGAAAACTTTGGAAGAGAATTGCAAAGTAAAAAAAATAACAAAGAAGGTTTGAAAATAAATAAAACATAAATTATAGAACTGAAAAGTATAAAACAAAAATTATAAACTCAGAGAATGGGTAAAAAAATAGCTTAAACACAGCTGAAGAAACTATGGTGAAGTGAAAGATAAACCAGATGAAGATATACAGAATGAAGAATGTTGGAGATGCAGGAAGAGGTAAAAATAATGATAATAATAAAATAAAAATAAAAAGTAAATATGTGGGTAAATCTGAAGTAAAATCAACTGTTGAAAACAATACTGCTAATGTTTGGAGAAGAGTTAAAATTAAAAGGAGGAAGAGGAGGAGGAGAAGAAAAACTGAAACATGGCTCAGACATTCCCTCATGGTCCGTCTTCCATGAAGTGCCCTTGAAGATTTTTTCATGTGCCAGATCCTCGTTAGCAGAATTTTAACTTAGGTTCCAGAAAATTCAGAAAATACATAGAAAACCAAAGAGTAGAGGTACACGTGTTTCTTGTTCTATGAGAATAATAAAAAGAGTTATTATTATTAAGTGCTAAATGTATTCCAGGAACTGTTATACATGCTTTACAAATATTAACTCTTTAATTTGCATAACAATGTGATAAGGTAGGCCCCATTTTCACAGTCTGTTTTATAGATGAAAATATTGAGGCAAAAAAAAAAGGAGCTTATAAATTACCAAAGCAACTCTGCTAGAGGTGGGGGCGAGGACTAGAATTCAAAGCACCTTGGACTAGTTCTTCTCACAAATCTCCTTTGCCCTTCACATTAAAGTATCCCTAGTAATCTCTGCAACCTCAGGTTAGACATAAAAATCCCTAACAACCTCTGCAAGCTCAGGTTAAACAGTTCCACTGTCTAAGTTAGGAAAAGTCTCTCGTGTGAGTTTTCAGCTGCTATGAATTCTGACCACATTAGTTTTTACGTCAGGGCACCCTGTGTGGACTACTAACACTAGGGGTGGGGACAATACCAGCATCTATTTGGTTAATGGCCATCAGGGTGAGGGCAGAGAAACTACCCTTTGAAATGTCCCACCATTTCAGAATGGTAAAACATGGTAGAAACATTCTACTATCGGAATGGTTCCACCATTTCAGATGTCCAAAGGCATCTGAAAAAGGTCATGGTGCTCAGAGTGTTATTCCTTTCATGTAGGTGCTAGGGGACCTTGGCAGTAGATAGCAACTATGTGCTCTCCTCTCGTATGATGACAAAAGCGAGAGAGGCCAAGTTCCATATGTTTGTAGCAAAGGATGAGGTCTGCTAATTCTGACTAACTACAGAGGTTATTCTCTGAAGTTAAATCTGTTGGCCTCTCCTTGGAGGCAAGACTGGAGTTCCTCACGGGTTCTGTACTGTTTTCCATTTATGTGTCTTAGAGGACAGCATGCACCCTTGGCTGTGACACCAGGAGCCAGTTGTGCACATATTTAATAATAACTTGTATTTTAATTAAATTGGACATTATTGAAAACTGAATGAGAGGAGGAAAGAATAGGATCTAAGAATTGGCCATTTTGTGGAAGTGCCTTTTCTACTTCCATCATCTAATTTGGTTGCTTGGGGTATTTATGGTTTGGGATACAGCAGTCGCTTTACTGAGCACCTCACCAAGCAGAAACTCCCTGATTCCTCTCTGGGGAAGAATCTGTGTTGCCCTGTGTGAGGCCACCCCTCTGGCTCAGTGTTCCCATACAATACTGTGGTCTCAAAGAAATAGATGAGGTTTCTACACTGAGGTCCCCCAATAAAAAATTGTAATTTTCTTGGGCATTTTGAAACATATTTTATTATGAATGAACATCTGGAAAGCCTTCCCACAGATAGCTGCGTTCCATTAGGTCTTGGTCAAATGCCACTGTCTCTGTGAGGCTCCCTCTTGTTTCAAGTTGTAAGCCCTGGCCTACCCACAGAACTCTCTACACCTCACTCGGTTTTAGTCTGCTCCATAGGACTTGTCGCTGTATACTATATGAAATGTCATATTGATGATTTGTCTTTCCCATCCCTTGCCCTTATTAGTGAAATTTTTTTGTTTTGCTCACTATTGTATCTTCATGGCACAGATCAGCAGGCATTCGATAACTACTTGTTGAATGAATGATTGTATACAGTTCAGAAATTAAACCAGCATCAGTCTTGTTGAGTTACCTATAAACACATACTTTGAAGTATAAGGATTTTAATGCCCTAGTACAATCTGTACGTTTTGCACATAGATATTTTTGGTTCTTGAGAACCCTGAAATACTAAGGGTTATACTTGTAGCTAACCGAGCCTCACTGAGGTCACCTTACCTTCTTGGAACAAGTTAGCCCCTCTGACCACTGCCATGACCTCTGGGGGAAAAGTATGAGTTCTGTCCAGAAAATATCTATCCATGTAACATGAAAATACAGATATTTATTGAACAATATACAAGATACAAGAAACATTGTACATAGGACAATGACGCCTCAGCCCTCTTCAAAATAGGCAACTTGGGACCTCACATAGTTCTCCCAGCATCTCTTCCACTGTTCAAAGCACTCTGCAAAATCCTTTGTTGAAATCACCACCAGCTGAATCTTATTGATGGTCTGAAATCTCTTCCTTTTTAACATTGATTTTAGTTTGGGGAAACACCAGAAGTCACAGGGCACCAAATTTGGGCTCCAGGGGGCACTGAGTCACCTAGGTGATTTAATGTTTTGCCAAAAAAACTCTGCATGAGACATGATGCATGATACATGAGTTCTGGGCGAGTTGTTGTGATGAAGCTGCCAATCACCAGTTGCCCATAGCTGTGGCTGTTTTCATAGTATTGCATCTCTCAACCAACAAAGAACATTGAGGTACTACTCCTTATTAATTGTTTGGCCTGGAGGGGTGTACTCATGAGGGACAACTCCTTCCCAATCCAAAAACACAGTTAACATAGTCTTGATCTTGCTGTGACTTTTCCATGACTTATTTGGGCATGGAGAACCAGGCAACTTCCATTGGGACAACTGGGCCTTTATTTCTGGATCATAGCCATAGACCCACAATTCATAATCCCTGGTTATGACCTTCTTGAGGAAATCTGGTTCATTGGTAGCAGTTTGAATCAAGTCATCAGCAACTGCAGCACAATGTTCCTTCTGCTCTGGTAGCAGAAGCTGCAGTACGAATTTTGTCCCAACACATTTTATGACAAGATCTTGTGCCAATATCTTGGACACAGTAGTTTTTGGAATCCCCATATCAGCTTCTAGCCCTCACACTGTCAGTCGTTGATGTTTACACGTTCAACATTCTCAGGTGATCTGCTTGTTGCAGGCCTTCCAGAATGTGGATCACTTTCAACAGATTCTCAGCCATCTTTGAAGCATTTGTGCCACACTTTTATTTGCTCTGCACTTGTTGCATCATCCCTGAAAGTCTTCCGACTCATTCAAATAGTTTCCTCAGAGGAATGTTCAAACATAATACAAAATTGAATAAAGATTCATTTGCTCTACTTGCTCAGTCATTTTGAATGTGATGGCCACACAGTACACATGCTCATTCAACAGTATCTACCACCCCCAATGACAAGTACAGCGAAGTCGTCATTGTTCACACATGCGCATTCCAGTCCACTTTCCTTGGCTGCCAGGTTACATCAATGTCATGAGCATAACAAGCAAACCATTCTCGTTATGTTAACAACGGCTGCACTTTTTCAGGACAAGTATCATATATTCACCTTCCCTTTGTCTCCTATCCAACAACCTGTTTTTGCCTCAATGATACATGAAGTCCTTGATGCCATACCTCCCTGGCTAAGGTATTGATCTGAACTTCACAGGGAGATGCAGAGGAGCCATGTGTGCTGGGTAGGGGTGTGGACAGGCCTCAGTCTGGGAGATGTGACCAGGGCTGAGCCCAAAAGGAAGCTCAGGGAAGCAGGAAGGACTGGGATCAGACCAGAAGCTCCACAGGAGACTGGACTTTGGTCCAAATGCCCTCCACTTTAGTGTCACCAGACTCTGAACAGAGGCTTTGAGAATCTGATTCCATATGCATAGGTCTGCCTTGTTTATGAGATAGTTCACAGTTTGACAAAAGTCCCCCTTTCCCTAGAGAAAAGTTCTGGGCAGAAATAAGCAAGTGCAGCAGCAGGAGCCTCCCAGGATGATTGGTGTCTGAAACACAAACAGATGACAGCACCATAACAGGCAGCTCTCTTTTGAGAAAGAGCCAGAGAGCAAAAGGGCAGTTTGAGAGTGGGTTCATTATCCACGGGGCCAGCAAAGCCCCACATAGTGGGGACCGAAACAAGCGCTCCTCCAGTAAGACTACTCCAGTTTCATACACTGCTGGTGAGGGACACCGGCCTTCTCTCACTGAACTATTTTCCCATTAACCCTAGAACCCGTGCATCTAGTCCAAATGTGGCAAATGTGTTCCTTCCCACTACTGTTGGTGCCCACACATTGGGGGCCCATCTCCAAACATCCCTTCAGGCAGCCAAAATGTGGCTGCCTGGCGTCAGGGGCACGTACTTTGTCTGAGTTCATGGTTCAATAAGCAGAAGTGACTCGCTGACATAAGGAAGTGGCACAAATCCGACAGGGGTGCAATCAGTGCGGATATTTCTGGTCCCCTTCACGCTTCGACAAATACTCCGGATGCCCATTATTGTTCTCTTTGTCCCCCTCATGGTCCCGACAACCTCACAATAGAAACTGCGTACACTTCAGATCCAATCGCAACTTCATAAGCCCACCCTCCCCTGCTGGACCCTATGAAAGTGCACACAAGGGGACAGAAAGGCCTGTCTGTTAAGCTCAGTGATAGGAGAAGGGGGCAGGGGAACAAAATGCCAGGTCATTTTTCATATTATCTCCTTTTTCTCCTGTCTCTCTAGGCACCCTCGGGGCAATCTTGGCTGAAATCTGGCTTTAGAACTACTTAAACCAGGCTCCATTTCCTGCTGGTGACACATTCCTCAGAGCCCTGCTCCACGGCAGTCAAACCCTGGAGGAGCTGTTGCATCTCGCATCTAAGCCAGATGACTTCTGAGGGCAACGATTTACTCTGAATCAGGTCTTCGTGGTTGTGTTCTCTTTCTCTCCTGCTTTCCTTCACACTTCTCCTTTTCCAGGCACTGAAAGGGAGAGAGAGAAAATAAATATTGTGAAATATAATTTAGCTACATACTATTTTTTTTTCTCTGCCCCACTTTCTTTTCCACTATTTCTATCTCTCCTTCTAAGGTTTTACACCTACATGGCTCTGCACCTCCTCCCTCCTGAAACCCCCACCCCCTGCCACTCCAGTACAGCAAATGTTCTATGCTCCTGCAGTGTGCATTCTTGATGACGTAACCCTGACTCCCCAGCTCCCTAATTTTATTCTCTCTCCTCACCCGCAGAGCTCTTTGAACTTCTGTTTGGCACATATCACATCCTTCCTCACAATTGTGTGATTCTGGACACTTGCCCACCTCCTCTTCCAAACTGTAAGCTCCCCGAGAGTAGGAATAGGATTTTATTCATCTTTGAATCTTCCAAGTACTTAGCAAAATGTCTTGCTCAAAAAACAGGTTTGTTGATTGACTAAATGAGTATATACAATGAAACCTTCTTCTCTTTCTCCTTCATTTATTCTTTCAGTGGCTCCCTAGCATCCTCCACATAGAGGAACAGGTAAACACAGGAGGTAACACCTGTGCTAGTTTAGTGTAATTGCATCGGCACCTCTGGTTAAATATTACTGGACCTGGATAATGTACCTGGTGGGTTCATCAATGTAATGGTCCATCTGACCTCTATGAGAGTAGCATTTGGAGGCCTTATGGGGCTACAGAATGATCATAGGGCCAACAGAGCTGGCTCAGACCTCGGCTCCCTGACTTGCTACCTACATGGCCTGGGGTAAGATGCCTCCCTAAGCTCAGTTTGTCAGTTGTACAATAATGTTCACCTTGTAGGTGTGAAGAGGAGACTGATATACGTAAAGCATGTAGCATGGTTCTTGGCACAAAGTAAGCCCTTAATAATTGGAATATATTTGTAGTTTACTGTGGGCAATTATAGTGCTACCGGTATGCCAGAGTAAAGATACAGAACAGAGGTAGAGTTGTACAACACTTCATGCCTGCTTCCATTTTACCACTAGTGTCCCGGTTCTGTTAATAATTTTAAAAAATGGACTTTTCCAGCAATAGGCTTAAAGTTGCATGTTATAATTGCCAGCCAACGTCACATGTTGAAGGGTTTTTAGCCATCAAAAATCATTCAAAAATAGTATTTTGAGGAACTTCAAAGAAGAAAGAATATATATTGCTCCTAGTTTTGAGGAGTTTATAACATGTTGACAAAATACCTCCTCATGTTCCCAGAGATGATGAGCCGATTCATGCACTTGCTCTCCAGGGCTCCCTTTCCCTCCAGGTGGTTCTGAGATCGCAGATCAGCCCCTGTGCCAGGGCTTTGTTTCCCTTGCGTACACTTCCCACAGCTATTTGGGTTTTTGGGTTTAGTCATTCAAGGCAGGGTAAGAATCAATAATCCCTCCCCTCTCCCAGCAGACAGCAGGATCTGACTGACCCATGGCACAGGAGAATAAAAGAAAAAAGAGAAAAGAGTGGGAAAGAGGTATCGAGGGGAAATGAAGGCAATTTCCTTGTTCAAACATTTATTAAGCACCTACTCTGTTGTATGCACTTCCCTGGGGGACACCCAGAGAGATTTTTTTAAAATGAAGACAGCTTGGCACCCAAGAAAGCCAGGGGAAGAATGCACTGTTGGTTGTGTTGAAGGCCAATGAGGAGACGGCCAGGTGAAAACTGCAGTGGCCATTGGATGTGATGGTAAGAGTGTCATTATCATCCGTGGGGAGAAGAGATTCAATGGAATGGTAACAGCAGAAACAAAACTGTGATAGAACAAGGAGCAAATGAAAGATAGGGAAATGGAGACACTTGGCTCAGATAACTCTTTAAACATCTTGACTGAGAAGATCAGCCAAAAAGCAGTAGCTAAAAGGAAACAGGGAGTCAAAGAATGAGTCTGTTTGCTTTTGAGGTGGGAGATATCTGAACATGTATAAATGCCAGTGAGAAAGCCATTTGAAAGGAAGAAGCTGAAAATAGAGGGAGGAAAAAATGAATTATTTGAGGCTCCCAAGGAGTGGGGAGGGGATGAAGTCTTGAGCAAGAAGAACGGGGTTGGCCATAGTCAAAAGGAAGGACATCTGTATCTTGGGACTAGAGAGGGAACAGGATGGGCAGAGGTTGGAGACAAGCACAGATAAGAGAGGCAGAGTGACTTAGAGTTTGGGGAAGTTCCTGTGCAATGACTTTTGTCTTCACATGATGAGAAGACAAGTTAATGAGCCAAGAATCTTGGGAGAGTGATGATGGGGACTCAAGGGAAGAGGTAAGTTTTTGTAAGTGGAGAATCGCAGGGAGCTGCCTGGAGAAACACAGAAGGGTTGCAAGACCCAAGTGATATCGGAGACCATGAAAATCCATATGTGACTTTCTCTAGCAGCACCTAAGAGCTGAGATGCAGGATTTACCCCACAGTGGAAATCTGGGGTTTGGGAAGGTGAAAGGATTGACTCAGGGTTGGCATTTTATTGAGTGAACATAACCCCAAGTACAAGAGCAATGATATTGATGTTTGGGGAAAGAAGAGCAAACATAAGCAAAGAGGGCAAGAGAAAAACCAGGGGAAGAAGAAGACTTCCAACAATGGCTTACAGTATCTTTCCGTGGTAAGCTGACCCACGAGGTAAAAAATTTTCTGGAAAAGCTAATCTGAAGAGATGCTTAGAGCTCCTATCTATCTTTTCCTACCTTCCCAGATAGCGTCCCACCAAGACACGGCATCAGAGGGTAGGACCCTGTGCTAATTCACAGTCTAGATTCACAGACACCACAGGTAAATTTTATGGAGTCTTTGGGTCTATGCAATGCTAGGTTCGTACCATAAGGGAAACAATTCCACTTCATGCTTAAATCTACTGAGGCACCAAAAAAATGTAGACTGATCTGTTGTTAAAACGTTTTTCCATTAAAAGAACATTTTCCACTTAAATTACTCAACCCCATGGAGGTCTTTATTTTTTTTTTCTTTCCAGGTGTTGAAAACATATTCTTAACCTAGAAGAGACCTGCACTGCAACCTTCTAGACATCCTTAGTTTAGAAATAGCAGAGGGAATTAGGGCAAGTGAAGGAAAAGCAAGAACAAGGGAGAGAAAGGGCAGCAGGAGGCGGGAAGGGCTGCTTGTGGTCAAGCAGGTGAGACATAAAGATTGTCGTGGACTTTGATAATTTAGTGCTTCTCTGATGTGTGAATGACGCCCTGCAGGCCGGGGACTGCACTCCCGCTTCGGTTTTTGATCTCTGTCAGTAATGAGATGCCAGCAGCCCCTACTTCAAAGCCTTAACTGATACAGATAATCTCCTAAAAGGCCTCCAGAATCTCCAGCGATCTCTCAGACTGAAGTATGGAGGATTACGTAGACAACAGCCTAGATGATGGAAGAGGTATTGCTCGTTTGATATTTGCTCTTTGATTTCCTTTAATTGTCCTCGTTTTCAGTTTCCAAAGGGGCAGTCTGTAGCTTCCACACCATTAGCACCAAAGATTAACATTGTCAGATTACGGCGACGAGCCCAGGACATTCAGAAATTTCATCTCTCCACTTTTTATCCCCACTGTCTGTAAGAACACTGTCAACTGGGCTTCAATGACGAGTGTGCTGCAGGGCACCAGTGCCCAGCCTGCTATGGACACAGGGTTTTCCTGAGAAACCCATAGCCGCTCAGAGATTCCACTTGAATCCTTTGGAGGGTTAATCTGTTTTCTGAAACAGTTGTGCACTCAAGAAGGGGAGGGGTGGACGAAAAGCCACAGGCTATGAGAAACATGTTATAAAACAGCATGAACATTAGTTTCTTGTATCCAATTATGTGTTCAGTTGAAAGCATATAATTTTCAAGGCATGTTGTACCAGGAAACGTATCTGGAGTATTTTATATTGGATGACCTTACACTATGGAAGCAAAACTGCAGAGCAAGGTCATTCCTCATGACCCTGTTTTTTGTTATCTCCAGGCATGAAAAAAGAGTAACAAGTCAGTTCTCCAAGAAAACATAAAATCTAAAGGTTGGATGCAATCACAAATTAATCTGTTTTAAAAAAGGGGAAAATACTCAACACCCTCTCAATATATATAACATTTACTCTAAAGGATTTCTCAAAATTAGAACGCTAAAAAAATCACGCAGTACACAATAGTCTGTTCTGAGGATGCAATGCATGTCAGTCTCTGTGAGCACAGGGGCCACCACTGTATTCCCAGACTAGCACAGGGACTGGCAACCTCCTTGTTGACCCCATGACTGTTGTGACTGTGACAGCTGATGACTGATGTACTTCCAGGTAACAAACAAGCAGGCAGGTGCCCAAGACACAAGTCCTTGCTCTACCCAGAGGAGGGAAATTGTAGTCTCAGCCACACTTGTCCAGGACTCACTGTGCTTCTGTGACTTCACTGGTACGACACAGGGACTGCTGACTGTCATACACATCTTTCTGGGACCACAGCTGGAATCCATTTTCCTCTCTCCTTGCTTCTAGGCAGGCTTGTTCTCTCCAATGGAGAGTTAGCAGAAGTGATGTGAGTCACTTCTGATCTGAGGCGGCTTAGCAGCAAGTGCGTTTTCTCCATCATCTTTCTCTTTCCCATTGCAGCTGACAGCCGAGGAGAATGAGGCCCTAGAATAGAGGGAACCATATAAGAAGCATGCACTGTAAGTGAGGACTAAGCATTTACTAAATTAAACCTTTGATATGTGGGGACTACTCATTACCTCAGTTAGCTTAGCCTGGCTAACACATATAGTAAGAGGCAGAGTTGTCATTTGAACCCAGGTCTGTTTAACTCTGAATCTGGGTTTTCCCGAATTGGCTATAAGAAGTGGTACATTAAAATACAAATGCACAATCCCGCTGCCTCAGAACCGCCCCCCCCCACCAGCTGTCAACTGTTCTCCATCCACAAGCCTATTTCTGTTTTGTTTGTCATTTCAGTTTGTTCATTAGATTTCACATATGAGTGAAATCATATGGTGTTTGTCTTTCTCTGACTGGCTTATTTCACTTAGCATAATGTTCTCTAGGTCCATCCATGCTGTTGCAACGGGTAAAATTGTCTTCTTTTTTACAGCCAAGTGGATATGACTCGTGGACATGTACAACAGTGTGGTGATTGCAGGGAGGTGGGGGATAGGAGGGGGTTAAATGGTAATGGAAAAAAATACAATAAAGATTAAATTTTAAAAATTAAAAAATTTTTAAATTTAAAGAAAATACAGAAACTCAGTTCACTGTAACCTCCGAGTCACCTTCTTAAGATGCCTTTGCTACACCCTCTGTCTGAATTAGGGACCTCTTTCCCTTGCTTCTATTCTCCCTATATATGTATTTTCTCTAGCATTTATCACATAATAATTGTTGAATGGATTTTTTGTTCATCTCTCAGTCCATAGAGGCAACATAAATCTAGCAAACAGTAGTCACTTGTTTAATGTTCATTATCTAAACTAAAGAGAATCTTTTTGCTCCTTGGATTTTCTGCCTAACAAGGTGACAAAAACAAAACAAAGCCAACCAAAACAATACAAAGCAAGAAACAAGACAAAAGAAAAAGAAAAAGGAAAGAGAAAGGAACCAAACATTTTGTGTGCAATTCCATGGTATGGAAAGTGTCACTAAAGTGTGCTGGTTTACACATGCAGTTCAGTGGAATAAAGTGCACAGCTTCTTGGGGCTCAGGATATTAACGGCATCTGGCTCCATTCCAGCTGCAGACCCTGGGGTCAGCTGGCAGTGATGTAGAACGTTCAGGTAAGTGCCTGGGCCCACCTGTGTTAGAACTCTCAAGACTGAATGATTTCAATTTTCAACCAGGCTACTGTCCTAAATGTGGAAAGAGGAGAATATGTGTTCCATTTGCCTCGACTCAGTGGCAGAACTTAAGGATCTTATCACAGCCAAGAGAAGAAGGTGTAGGGTGTCCTATCCCTGCCAGATGCCCTTGGAGAAAGGCCCAACACACAGTCTCAGGTCCCTGGGAGTCCCATCTCCTTCTCTGGCATCAAGAACTAAGCACTTTCCACCATGTGCTTACCTCCCATCCTGTGAGCTGGTCAGCTCATTGGTGGCCTCCTCTCTAGCCCGCTGGAGCCACAGACAAATTGGCATGGAGGCAAGCACACCCCTGACAGCAGTGTGATTTGTGTGATAGGCACACTGAGGTGTTAATGGCACTTCAGAACCATCTCAGGCATCGCTGGGCAGGGTGCAGATAGAAGGTTGTTTGTGTTGGACACAATATAAAGCAGCACAGGTCTCTATTGATGCTCTGGTGCAGAGAATTTAGGGCATTGGTTTTAAATTGGGAAAAGAATACGACCTTTAAAACACCCAGGACTGGTTGCTCAATTGCCTCGTGCTGTTCCAACAGTAATTTCAGGAAAAATAGGTTTTGTCTGTATTCTTTGTCTCTTCTCTTGTCCCTTCTCTACCTCACACCTCTCCAATTAACACAGCCAGTTGACATGCACTGTGTTCCAAAGACTGACCACAGACCTGCCACTGTGTGCAGCACAGGACCTCACCTGGTCTCAGATGCAACGATCCGAGGGGCAGCCAAGTGCTGGTGGTCCTCTGGGACCACTCTCTCCTCCTATTTGTCAGGTAGACATGTTGTGCCTGGGCTCTCTGAGGGCCTTTCCATTCCTCAGGCTCTGTGATTTCGTGAGAGGTGAGACATGTTCCAAGCAGACTCTGTTTACCTGGCAGATATTCTACCTTCCCTGGGTCCTAGACCTGAAAATGAAGAACACACAAACACGTGTGTGCTCACACACACACACACAAAGAGGCAGCATCCAGAGGAGGAGCATGTTTTATCTACTGACACCAGTGTGTGATACTCATGGGTGAGAAGAGCATTGGTTAATTAAAATTTCTAGATAATTTATTCCTAATATGAATTTTTATCTCACTTCTACTTTCTGCCACTCATGGGATTGTTCTAAGGATGAAATGAATTAATATATGTGAAGAAGTTTGAGCAGTGCCTGGGTCATGGTAAGTAATATATAAGCTTTTGCTATGAATGCTGTTACTGGTTGCATTGTGAATGTAGTAAGAATTCTGGGTAATTAGTGTGTAACAATTGTTAGTTATATTGAATACTGAAAGACTTACTCATGGTTAGACTTGTGAAGAGTCACTTCCTGGACTAACTTCAGAAAGTAGTGAAGATTCTCTAGTACCTCCTCAGTTCTCCCCTGTCCCGCCTCTTTTCTGGCTTTTTTCTCCCTCCACCCCCATCTGCAGCATGCTTCTCTTTCCCTTTAAGTCTCCTAGACAGCTCTCCACTACAGTGGCACCCACCTTGGGCCCAGGATCCAAAATACCTTCTCATTCCAAGTGGACAGCAACAAAACCGCCTTATGCCCCTAACTGCATCTTGTTTCTATAAGTCATCGTGAATAAACTTATACTCAAGATTTGCATGACTTAGAAATTTAAAATGTGGACTCTTTCAAAGTGAGGCTGGAATTACAGTTTTTAGAAACTTGTGTGCTGGGACCAATATTCAATTTGGCATCAAATCTCACCACTTTTTCATTTAAGAAACATCCATTGACTGCCTAGTATGTGTTGTGCTTTTAGACCCTGGGGTATAGTGATAAGACAAGTCAACCTCCCTAGAACTTACATTCTGTATATGAGACAGACAATAATCAAATGAATAAATATGACTTTAGCTGGTCCTTTAGGGTTTTACATGTTGCTCTTGACCTAGTCCTGTTCTCTTTCTGAAAGGTTCGCAGGTGAGAGGAGTTGGTCCTGGGTTGCTGTGAATAACTCACCTGAGAACAGGTTGTGTGTTCAAAGCAGTGCAAGGCAGAGGGAGAAAGAGAGATGCTTTCTGATATATGACCAACAGGTGGTCCTATTCTGATTTCCTTTGACCTTGACCTTGCCTGCCACTGGTCTTGTGCAGAGCTCCCATTATACCAGATCCTACACTTGCCAGTCGTGCTGCAGCCTATAAAATATTTACACTGACATTTCAAATATATACATTATTTACTTTAGATTCCATAAAATATTTACATGTCATGCTGAATATGCACAATATTTATATTGCACTATTTTTTTCTCTGCAAGCCAGGGAGACTGTTTGGAACTTGCCCAAAATCATGAGGTGGGATCAGAGTCTTGGGTGGACACATCAGAAGACAAAAGCGGTATCTTTCTACAGTCTGGGGAAGGTGCTCCTTACAGAGAAGCAGGACACTGAGGACATGTCTAAGGGGAACTAATTGCCCACCTCATGTCGCCCAGTTTTCCCTACTGTTATGGACTGAATTGTGCCCTCCTGAGATCCATATGCTAAAGCCCTAACACCCTATACCTCAGAATGTGACTGTATTTGGAGACAAGGCCTGTAAAGAGGTGCCTATGTTAAGATGAGACCTTTTGCTTGGTCCTTAATCCAATATGAATTGCATCCTTACAAGGAGAAGAGATTAGGACACAAAGAGAGGCACCAGAGGCACACGCACACAGACGAAGACCAGGTGAGGACATCTGCAAGCCAAAGCGAATGGCCTTGGAAGAAACTGAACCTGTCCACACCTTTATCTTGGACTTGTACACTCCAGAACTGTGAGAAAACGCATGGCTGTTGTTTAAACCACACAGCTTTTTGTATTTTGTTATAGCAATCCTAGCAAACGCACAAGTCCTTTTAGTTCTTGATTCAAAATAAGCACCCGGACTGAGGCCTCTCTGAATTCAAACTGACAAAAACCCTTGTTCATCTCTGAAGCTGGAGATACCAGTCACCTGGGTTCATTCCTCCTGCTCCTGAGCCCATAGCCTAGTGCACTCATGGCCCACAGAATGCAGGTCATGCTGCCTTGATAATCTCAGCAGCTCTGCCCACGTGCCCAGCTGTCACTCTGCTGCTCCTCTCAGGAGGGGCTGCCACAGCAGGTGGCAGTGAAGTCTAACCATGGTGGCAGTGGAGCTGATTCCTCTGAAATCTTACTTTCTTTTTCAGTTACATTATAATACTGGGCTGTGAACCCTGCACAAGCATACCTCTCAACCTGATCTTACCACTCCTTTTTGGTTTGCTACCAACCCTAGGGCCTGATGGACCACACCCTCTCCAAGCCTTTGTTCATTTCACTTGTACACTTAAAACCTTGACATGCTGATGCCAAATGGCATGTTGATGGTTACCTTCCAGTTTACTATCAACTGTACTTCCCTCTGGGCTTAAGTCCTCTCTTTGAGCTCAACTTCTGCTCCTACTCCAAGCCTAGTGACTTCTCAGGTTCCAGGAACATGATCTTGGCTTAACTATTTATGACAAATATAATGATAACAGCCAATGTTGGACACTTCTCAGTGGGGGCACAAATGTACTGCTATTTCAGAATCAGTGGCATGCCACGCTTCAGCATCTCTCCTGTGAATGTCCAGGTAAGTACAAGGCAGAAAAAAGGCCTTTAATTTGTGGGCATTATTGTTTGAATTGCCACCTTCTGCATTGGAGTATTATGTTCCAAGGGTAAATGCTCCTGGAAGCCCATATTAATGCACACAAGTCAGGATCTCTGTGGTTTTACTAACTTGGTAACGGCCATAGCCAGCTTTTCCTGTGGAGACAGTGCTGACAGTCTGGGCATAGATAAAGGGAGCAGCCCTGACCTCTGGGTTTACTTCACACATCAAGCCCATTCATATGTTTTTTAATATATTTTATTGATTATGCTATTACAGTTGTCCCATTTCCCCCCTTCTCTCCCCTCCACCCTGTACCCCCTCTCCCACCCATGTTTCCCCCCTTTAGTTCGGGTCCATGTGTCATACTTATGAGTTCTTTAGCTTCTACATTTCCCGTACTATTCTTGCCCTCCTCCTATCTATTTTCAACCTACATTCTATGCTACTTATTCTCTATACCTTTTCCCCCTCTCTCCTCCTCCCACCCCCCTGCTGCTAACCCTCCATGTGCCCTCCATTTCTGTGGTTCTGTTCCTGTTCTAGTTGTTTACTTAGTTTCTATTGGCTTTGCTTTAGGTGTGGTTGTTAATAATTGTGAGTTTGCTGTCCTTTTACTATACATGTCTTTTCTTTATCTTCTTTTCTTAGATAAGTCCCTTTAGCATTTCATAAAATAAGGGCTTGGTGATGATGAACTCCTTTAACTTGACCTTATCTGAAAATCACTTTATCTGCCCTTCCATTCTAAATGAGAGCTTTGCTAGATAGAGTAATCTGGGATGTAGGTCCTTGTCTTTCATGACTTGGAATATTTCTTTCCAGCCCCTTCTTGCCTGTAAGGTCTCTTTGGAGAAATCAGCTGACAGTCTGATGGGAACTCCTTTGTAGGTTACTGTCCCCTTATCTCTTGCTGCTTCTAGGATTCTCTCCTTCATTTTTACCTTGGCTAATGTAATTATGATGTGCCTTGGTGTGTTTCTTCTTGGGTCCACCTTCTTTGGGGCTCTCTGAGCTTCTTGGATTTCTTGGAAGATTGTTCCCTTTGCCAGAATGGGGAAGTTCTCCTTTATTATTTGTTCAAATACGTGCTCAATTTGTTGCTTTTCCACTTCCCATTCTGGTACCCCTATAATTTGGATGTTGGAACGTTTAAAGGTGTCCTGGATGCTCTTAAGCTTTCCCTCGATTTTTTGAATTCTTATTTCATCATGCTTTCCTGCTTGGTTGATTCTATCTTCCTTCTGGTCCACTGTATTGTTTTGAGACTCAGATTCCTTCCTTTCACTATTGGCTCTCCTTCGAGTATCTTCCTGCATCTCTTTTATGGTAACCTGCATCCTTTCATCTAATTTGCGCCCAAAATCAACCAATTCTGTGAGTTTTCTGATCACCAGTGTTTTGAACTGTACATCTGATAGATTGGCTATTTTTTGGTCGCTCAGAAGGATGAGTCCTGGGGGACTGATCTGTTCTGTTGAGAACATATCTTTCCCTGTCTCTCCTTCCCCACCCCCCCACCCCCCCCCCCCCCCCCGGTCTGATCGCTCTTGTTACGGTGGGGGGCGGAGCCTTAGGTGTTCACCGGGGCTGGGCACTCCAGTCGCTAGATTGTGACGTTATATGTGGGGGCGGGGGCGGGAGCCGGGATGGGAGGGAACAATGGTGGTAGTTCCATTCTCCTGGGCTCAGACCCTTCTCTGGGATCCTGAGCTGCGAACTCTGCCCTGGTCCACACTCACTGCCTCACTGGGTCCGCCAGCCGCAGCTTGCATGCTCAGGGATCACCGCTGCGTTCTTGCGCCCCTAATGGCTGACGCGCCGATTTTGCGCCAAATTTTCCCCAACCTCTGCGTGCCGCCGACCCGCACCAGCCCCGCGCCCGCCCGGCTCGTCTTCTCCTACCAGTCTGGATGTACAGGTCTACTTCAACTTCTTGGCTGCCCGACTTCCATTCAGATAAATCCTCTGTCAGTTCTGGGTTTTATTCTGTCTGTAAATTATTGTTGTTCTAATCTTGGTTGTGCGAGGAGGTACGGTGTATCCACTTATTCCTCCATCTTGCTGGAAGTCCACCCATTCAAATGTTTAATTTATATTACTTGGCTGCCCACCATGCACCTGGCATTGTGCTTGCTGGGATGTGGCAGGAGCCCCAATAATGCCTTGAGAACAGGGCCCTGGTATGGTTGGTACTAGACAGGGCCTACTGCAAAGTCAAGGATAGGTGCTACTTACTCCTTCCCTTTCCTCCCGTGTCTTGCTAACCCTGGGCCTGGTAACCTGCCCAACCAGCATTTAGTAGACCTGCATGTGGAAGGAGCACTGTGTGACCACTCAGTAATATTCTTACAGCCTAGACATCCAGCCCCCTGGCCAGCAGCCCTCACTCACAGACTCTTCAAGGAGTCTCTTGCCCTGGGCCATGCTCTTCGTTCCCAGGGTCCCAGAACTCAACTGAAGATGGGGCCTCCACGTGAAATGAGAATCCCCCCAAAGAGTATTTCTTTATCACTCATAGAAATGCAAGTCTGCCTAATGTCCTGGGAAGATTTCCTATTTAAAACAGCAAACCCGTATGAAGTGTCCAGTATATACAAGGTATTCTGCTAGGCGCTGTGCTTTGTGCAGTTACAGGATATAGAACAGCAGGAAAATCACAACTCCTTCTCTCAAAAGGTCTTAGTCTGGGAGGGAAAACATACTCCACAAAAATATTTTTTAGTAAAATTTAAGTGCAACAACAATTCTACTAGCTGGGGATCTTGGGGAAGTGTTCAAGGTGAAGTTGGCTACTGCGCTGGTTTGTAAATAAGCTGGGGAGGATTTTTGGAAAATCATAAAATGGAATCTTAGTGATGGGAACAGAGTGACTACAGGTGTGTCTCTCAGGGAGTATAAAATGGCTGAAGACAGTGGGTGCATTTGGTTGTAATGCCAGACACGAGACATGTGCTAAAAATTAGGATGGAGTAAGGCCTAGAAGCCAGGTCTAGAGGGAGAAAGAGGCCTTGCATAGTGTTAAACGGTAAACTGAGGCATATTGAAATTTTTTAGTTTATTTGAGCAAAAATTGGCTCAAACTGGGCAGCAGAAAACCAGAAATTGTTAGGAGTGCTCCACTGACAAGAGCCAGAACAGAGACTTTTACAGAAAAGAGGCAAAAGCAAAACCAGGACATTATCTAATGGGCTATAGCTTAAGTGGTTGCATTATTTGGGAAACACTTAGGTGGTCATTTGTAACTGGCTGTCCTTTGATTTCGATTTCTTAACTTTGAGGGATTTACAGGGTTAGATTTTAGTTTGCTAATGTAGGCTACTAAGGTGTTAGAACCAGTTCAGTCTAATGGCCCCCTTGCTTGCTTAATTTATTATTACTCAAGGAAGGACTTTAGTGGGAAGGTGCTTACTTCAGAGAGTGAGAAAAGGGCATGGTCAGAATTACTGAGAAAAATAGATAAACAGATAGCTAGATAGATAGAGAGAGAGAGAGAGAGAGATGATAGATAATTGTATATAGAAAATTAGAAAGTTAATTGAAGAAGTTGAATAGACACACAGAGCAAATCTATCAGTCTTCCCTGGAAGTTTCTCTCATCTCAGCTCTTGTGGATAGAAGCAGTGGTTTCCTCCTCTAAATTCTCAGGGCATCTCTACCTTGATCATGACTCAACTGAGTTTGAACCTTGAGTCAAGATGTGTTTTTCTTTTTTGTTGTTGTTGTTCCTCCCTCCCTTCTTTCTTTTCTCCCTCCCTTCCTTCCTCCTTTCATACCATCCTTCCTTCCTTTTTTTTTTTTTTTGGTATACCTGTCTTTTGCAATACCACTCTATAAATTCCTCCATAGAATATGAATATCATTTATTACTTGTCTTATAGGAAAAACCGTCTTAAAAATTGCAGAATTCACCTAAGTAACAATGACCAAAATTTTGTATTTTCTCCACATTTAAAAAATAGACACAGAAGCCCATGAAGTTAGCAGCATCTTGTTCCCCACAGACCTCAGGCCATCCTCACACAGACAATCGACTTGTGGTATCACTCCTAACTTGTGCTTGTCTAAGCCAGGCTGGCCACCATAACCCCTCACCTCGCTCCCTTCCCGGGTTCCACCTGCCCTCCAGGTAACACAGTCCCTCCCATCCCTGTGATTTAGCCAGGTACTGACTCACCCTGCACGGTGTTAGGTTGAGGCACTAGTACATCTCTCTGGGGATTAAGTTTTGGATAGAAAACACCAAAGACTAAAACATCGCTCAAGAGACAAATGGTTAAATATCAGAGGTGGTGACAAACAATGGGAGGACATATCTGGGGCAGCCAGTCCTGCCGGGCACCCTGTAACCCTATTAGGCAGGGGTGCCCGAGTTTTGTAAAGACCTTGGTCAACATGTAGATTGGAAAGCAGAACTGATCCCTGGCCTCTGGGCCCCTGCCAAGGCCTTCATTTGTTGAAGAATGGCACCATTAACAAGTTACAGAAACTGCCTTCCTGGGTGGGGGCAGGAGGGGATGGTGTCTGAGGCTTTTAGATTGGGGTTGGGATTGGAGAAGGGGAGGAATAAAAAAAGCAGATGCTGTCAAAATGGTTTATTGGCTTGATTCATTAGGTTCAGCAGCTGCCACAAAGAAAACAGATTCCTAGAGAACTACTAGCCAGACAGCAGGCTCTTTCAAGGGAGCCCGATGGGGAACAGAGATAAGGCTTGGCTTTTAAGGTATCGTGCTTACCTTAACTGGGATTTCTTTTACAAACAGGCCCCTGTGTGTGTGTGTGTGTGTGTGTGTGTGTGTGTGTGTGTGTGTGTGTGCTTGCATGTGTGCATGTGTGTGGAAATGGGAAGGACACAGGGATTCAGTACTACCAGGAGCTCTGCTCTTTAATGCCACGGTCAGTGTGCATTGCTCTTTCCCCAGAGTAACAGCAGCAGGAACTCCACTAGGGATTGTGGTTAAACAGAGCTTTTCTGTGTCAGCGTCATCCATGCTGAGCAATTTAATTCAGAGATAAGGGCCCTGAGCACAGAGCACAAAGCTTCTGGAAACTGCCCAGACCTCGCCCAACCCCCTATCCAGGCGTGGTTATGGGCTGCAGCGTCCTGATTGCAGGCTGAAAAGGGGATGCCAACTAAAGTGACTGTTCTTAGAACATTAACCAATATTTTAAATTCTTGTTTAAAATACACATTCTGGTGGAATGATGCCTGAAGTCATTTTTGTTGGTATAGGAATGAACATTTTTAATTTGAGTTGTACGTTCATATTAATGTACATGAAAGGGAAATAGCACCTCTAAGCCATGATTTTACAGATAACAAGCTAAAGAACATTTTTTCATGCAGGATAACTTGAAGAAAAACATGAAACAATCCAGTGCACGGGGTATATAAACATGTAAAAATTGTGCAGGTGTGACACTGACTGCTGCGGGGAAGTCCTATTTCTGGGCACCTGAGCGGGGGACCCTGTCAGAGCTGGGCATGACTGCACAGTCATCTAAACCAGCGTTCCCAGACTTTCCTGATAAGACAGTCTGTTAGAATCTACACAGATTCCAGGCTCTTCCCCTGGCCCACTGGACCCAAATCTCCAGGAGCAGGGACAGGGATCTGAATGGTTTGCAAGAATCTCAGGCAACATGGGGCTGGAGTTTAGGTCTTTTCCCGTTCCCTCAGCCTAAGTGCAGATCCAGATGCTATTCATTGGAAAGGAGTAGAGGGGTGGGCTGGGGGACAGGAACAAGTCTCTGGGCCTGGGATCAGACCCAGGGTCTCCTGATCTCCAATCCAGGGTCTTTGTGTCACATGAAGGAAGCCCCTGCCCCCAGCTCTTACCCTCTAGAAGGCTCAGGCAGGAAAAGGCGGAGAGGAGGCTGACTGAATACAGAAGCCACAGCATGTGGAGACAGTCAGGGAAGGTATTAGCACCTGAGGCTGAGAGAAGCACAGGCTGAAAGATGGGTGAGCCAGGAGCAGTGCGAAAGCCCGAGAGTGAGGATCTGGGGGAAAGAATGGGAAAGCCTCAGTCCCCTCTATCTTTGACCATGACAATGGGGAGATTTGTGGGTGTTTCTGGGGCTAAGGCTTCAGCTTCCTCTCTTGCTATCTAGCTAGGACGACGTCTAAAGCTGGAGGGTAAGGCCTCAGAGAGACAGGCTTCAGCTCTTACAACAGGACCAGGTAACGGATGCAATTAATCTATCAGCAAATTTTAATTAAACCCCTGCTGTGCTTGGTGCGGACTGCTAGGGCTGAAAGGGTAAAAAGCAGAGGGTATGGTTCCTTCTCAAAGGGCTCACTGTCTGGGCACAAAATAAAAAATGTGACAATAGTCAGCTTCTGACCTGGTTGCCTCTTTCCCATCCTGTGATTTTAAAGCAAGGTAAGCATAGGCCAGAGTGTCTGGGAAAGATTTCAAGGGGGGCTGAGTAAGATTTCAATAAGGTGGGTGGGGTGGTTATGCCATCTTTATGGTTGACTGAGAGCAGCTCCGCTACATCAAGGCTGGGATTCTGTCCTGGTACTCCTTCCCACCTCCTAACACACACACACACACACACACACATACACACACACACACTCAACTGAGTCAAAGTAAATACCAAGAGACACCCTGTCAGGTGGAAGAAGTGATAAAAAAAAAAGTGGCCTGATGCTCTTATACTACAGTTATTCAAGGACTGGGCAAAGGGGCGTGTGTGTGCGTGCATGACAAAGAGAGAGAGAGAGAGAGAGAGAATGAGGGGGAGAGAGAGAGAGAGAGAGAGGGAGGGAGAGAGAGAGGGAGGGAGGGAGAGAGAGAGGGAGGGAGGGAGAGAAATCTGTCATTTTAAAAAGATGTCAGCCGTTTGTAGGTTTCTCTATTGAGAAAGTTGCCACCACTTTGGAGCAGATTGTCTCTGTCATGGATGTAAGAAGAGTGGTCTCCATTACCCTAGGACATTGTAGCCCTAAATCTATCTAATGGCCAAGGAAAGACTGCCCCTTCTAGAAAGCTGGGAAGAGGGTGGTGATTTCAGTAAAAGCAATTTCAATGGAATAATTAAGACAAAAAACAGAGTCAAGAATTTTCATTAAGAATTTTTTTTAAAGATAAAGGAGATGTAGACTTGAGGAAAGTTTCTTTTTCTTTAATTTGGGTAAGATTGGACTATGCTATATGCTCAGAATCGTGTAAATAGCATATAGCTAAACAAGGAGATATTTGTTGGAGCAAAGCCTTAATAAGTGAGAGGAGGTAGGATACAGACATAGATTGCATTAGGTAGATGGAGAAAGGGGGTGGAGGATATTGATGAGAAACTGACCACCACCACCATTCTGACCAGTAACAACACACTTTATTTCACACTTATTAAATGTTCATCATTCCACTGAGTTCTTTGCATTCATTATTATTTTATTTTACCCTCAACAATTCTATGAAGCACATAATTTTGTTGTCTTCACCTTCAAATGAAGAAGTAGCAACTCAGAGAAGTCAAATATCTTAAGTCACGAAGCTGTCAGTCATGTTATGTAGATTCAGATTGATGGTATCTGATTATAGAGCCCCCGCCGAGTGATATACTATAGATGCAATAGATAAAATAAACGAATAAAATGAATTTCTGTTGCAACAAAGGTGCAAGAGGTTGGATACTTTGATGGGATGAAAGAAGAGAGAGTGTGACGGTCCGGAAGTGAGCAGACCAGAAGTGCAAGAGTGGTGATAAGAAGAGTGGAGGAAGACAAGCTTAAGGTTTCAGTGACAGAAAAGTTCTAGGTGATGAGAACATCCGGGGTGGCCATGGGTGGTGTCAGATGAATTGGAGGGAAGGTGGCCATTGTTGGAGTAGGAGAGGTCAAGGGTGAGTGAGCTGAGGTGCTGGATGTTCCATGTGGCCTCTGCAGATCTGCTTTGTCGTTCTCCTCTGAGGTGTTGGACCTGCTGGGTAAGTGAATATAGAAGTCCTGAAATTACTGAGTGCGGCATTCGGGGTACAGGAGAAGACAATGCATGTGAGGTGATAAAGAGTTTGATGACTAAAAGCAAATGACTAACAAGTCCAAAGATTACAGCTGGGAGAGGTTAAGAACGATGCTGTTGGTGGATGACAAGAGTTTCAAAGGCATGGTGCTTTTCCCATGGATGTGGATGAGTGATGGTTTTGGAGGCACTTCTGCAGGAAGGTGGGAAATAAAAAGGCCTACTGGCCCCTGGCTCTCAGGAAAGTAAGTATCTTTCCCCCTAGTGGTTTGCTGGGTAACTGGGTCCTTAGAGAAAAAACAAGTTCTCTAAAATGCAGGAAGGGGAATGGAACATTAAAATATTTGTTTAGTATAAGAAAAGAGACAATGCTCCATCCTCCTGTGATTTTGGAGACCACCATTCCAGGCAGTGATACAATGATCAATGAAGTCCATCTCGTTCCTATTGTCACAGATTTACAGTCCAGGGAAAGCATGGATGAAGTCCCTAAAATAACCAAAGTAGCCATTTAGAGTTGTGGCAAGTGGAATAAGAAAAACTCTAGTGTGCAGTATGACTATATACAAAACATGAGAACCTAACTTGGCCTGACAGTCATGGGAAGCTTTCCTGTGGCAATACTAATTATGCTGAGAGGAGCAGAATGAGCTACTCTAGGGAGAAAAGAGCATTCCAGACACAGCCCATATCTGGGAGAACACTAAGGATAATAATTTGTTTACCATGGAGCTTAGATTTGCAAAGAAGAAGAGAAGTACAGGGGTGGGAATGGAGGGAGGCTGGGGCATGGCAGAGGAAGGGTAGAATACCATGAATATAAAACTGCAGGAGAAATGAGATGACTGAAGGAGCTTGTGTTTTACTTGAGCAAACATGGAAGAAATGTGGGCTCAAAGGACATAGTTGAACTCAAGTTTCCAGAAAAGACCCTGGGGTTTCATGGCTTCAGTAGCTCTATGAGCCGAGCTCCTTGGTGGTTGTGAGGCCAGTAGAAGTTAAAGCTCTGAGTGGAATCAGTATTCTGGTCAAACTTCCTTATCATTCTAAGAACTGCCTGTTCCCACTGCTGGAGACTGTCTCCTGACTCCCATGGCTGATGTGGTATTCAAACATCTGTGCACAAACCCAGAACAGTTCATCAATTTATTGACAGACATTCATCTGCTTAATATCATTTAATGTAACACAATCATTGTGTTTATGTGCTAGGTAGCCTCTAAGATGGCCCCAAATCCATTCCTGATATTCACATCCTTGATAATCCCCTCTCCTTGGGTAATTTGCTTCCAACCAATAGTATAGAGCACCATAGAGGGACTATCACTGTTGTGATGAGGTCACAAAAGACTGTGACTCCCCTCTTGCTAGCAGACTGTCTTGCTGGATTTGATGAAGCCAGTTGACATGTTGGAGAGGCCCATGTGGCAAATAACTGAGCATAGCCTCCAGTCAACACCAGCAAGGACTGGGAGCCTTACTTCTTTCAGTCCCCAAGAAATGGTATCACACCAACAACTGAGTCAGTGAACTTGGAAGCTGATCTTTCCCCATTCTGGACCCATACTATGATTGCAGCCTTGTGAGAGACCCAGAGGCTAAAAACCCCACTAAGCCATGCCTGGACTGCTGACCCACAGAAACTGTGATCATAAATGCATGTTGCTTTTAGTTACAAAGTTTGGGGGTACTTTTGTCATATTGCAATAGGTTGCTAATATTGTTAAGTATTTAAAGTGCATTCATTATCTGTAGGGCATTATTAGGAATTAACGTATGTAGGCTTATAGTTCTGCTTTAACCATATAAGTGATTTGTACCCTCAAGGTCTTGGTCCTATAGTGTGCTGAACATAAAGCATTATATTGGGTAGCCAGCATCCACTCATTTTCCTAACAACATTCCTCTAGGGGGTGGAATATTGATGGTAAAGTACTTCTTCTGTTATCAAAATCTCAGAGATCCAGGTTCTTCCTCTCATGCCTCTCCCACACAACCATGTTTCAGTGTTTACCAAAGGAGTCTCCTGTGGCTTTAAACTTTGAGAGTGACAGAGAAAGAAAAGAATGTGAGAGGCCATTTATTGTTGTTGTGACCTCCTGACCAGATTGTTTGGATCATGAGATTGTTCTGCTTCCTGCTTCTTGTCCCTTTAGAGCTCCTTTCATTTCTGCACACTCCCAGTCCTGGTTCCTCAGCCCCTGGTACATCATCGGAGCAGGACCTTCCTAATAAATTTCCTTTTAAGTTGAGCAGCATTGCTTTTTGTTGCTGATGCAGAACCCTAAGAAATACATTCCATCTTTGGAACCTGGTAGACAAACATGTTACTCACAAATGGCATGCTATAACCTTTTATTAGGTGGCAAGGTTAGAGAAAACCTGGAGAATTTATCAAATAGTCTGTTAATGGATTCTAACAGGGCTCAACTGAAGGCCCATCTTCCTTTCATCAGAAAATGGCATGAGGAGGATAAATAGTGATGGAAGCAGATGTGTCTTGGGGTGTTGAACACACAATACAGTGTAAAAGATGGTGTTTTATAGAATTGTGGACCCAACACCTATAAACTTTTATTAACCAATGTCACCCCAGTAAGTTTAAGGAAAAAGAAGAAGAAAAAGAAAATTGGTGTTAGAATTTTCAGAAAAATCACCACTGGCAATTACTGAAAACTGAAAAAATGCAGTCAACCAAAGGGTTCATTGGGCCCAAATCATCATCATCATCATCATCATCATCACACAACCACTTTGAATAGTCCTTTCACTGAATTGATTGATTGGTTGCATCCCTGTAGACCCAACTCACACCCCAGGTGCTACTGCTGCAGGAGGTGTCCTCAGCACCAGGAACAGGCAGGTCCAGAACGGAGGGGGAGGGTACGGCTCAGGCTGGGGCAGGCCATGCGGCTGGCCTCCTGGAGGGGTCACATCACACTCACGAAGGCAGGCTTTCAGTTTTCCATGGAATCTCTGCTGCTCTTCTTTCCGATATTTGAGTGAAAATACGTTTGCTACTCCTGCTTGAAGTCAACCTTTTTTTTTTTCTTTTCTGCTGCTTGGGATCCTCTTTTTACTAGTACAAAAAATGTTTACTGGTGTCAAGTTATGAGTGACAGTTTGGATTGCTAGATGGGGAGTGAGAAAACTGATCTACAGAAAGTCAGACCTGCATTATTGATTACCTTTCAAGATTATTTTCAACATAATTTCATCAGTCCATTGAGATTGGCATAACAAAGTTTCTGCCAACAAAAATGGCCCTGGAAAATAGGCTTGCTGTGGAGGAGCCAGCCAGAATCTCATATCCATACCCCAAAACAAACTCAGAGGGAAGAGAAACCTATTCTGAGATGGACATGTTACATAAACAGACATAGCCAATTTGAATTAAATTTTCCTTGTGGAAAATTTAAATATCCATGGACAGAGTTTATTAGCACTGAATAGGGTTTTTGAAGCCATAGAAAGATGATTCTAGAATTGCATGGAAGAACTTGAAAGCCAAGTTCTTGTCTAGAATATGATTTCATAAATGAGCCACAGGAATCACACTTCAATTCCCAGAAAGAGTCTGAACAGAGGAGTCTCATACTTGCTAACCTGAAATTTGGAAGAATTTTAAAGACCCAAAGAATCAGAAGGTACAATAAAAAGAAGTCTGCATCCCCTTAGGTGAATATATTTGAAAGGAGTTCAGTTACTTCCCAATTTTTTAAATAAAAAGCTGAAAAAAGAAGCCTATGGACTAACTTGATCTTTCTTCAGTTTCCCCAGTATACCAGCAGCTGTCATAACAAATCTTCTGACTTGAGATTTTTACAAAGATCTCCTTCATTTGACCTTTACAAAACCTGTGCAAGATAGAGTTAAATATTTCACATTCTTTGAGGCAGACACTAACAAGAGAAGCATGGCATGATTAATATATAAAATAGTATGTTAGATGGAGCTAAGTATTAAATAAAAAAGTAAAGCATAAAGGGGGACTAGGAAGTGCTGGGACAGCAGAGGCTGTGATTTTGGGTCCGTGGCCACAGCAAGCCTCATTAAGAAGGTGACATTCCAGTAACAGAGGGTGAAGGAGAGAAGCCTGTGCTACCTGGGCAGGAGCACTGGGAGCAGAGAGCAAGAGTAAAGGCTCTGAAGTGGGAAGATGCCTGGAATGTTCACAGGAGCAGCCAAAAAGATAAGAGGAAACCCAAGGGTCTCTTCTTCTGGAAGCCAAGTGAAAAACAAAATACTTTTAGAGCCAGTGCCATGGTATACTGAGAGAACTGAGAACAGACAATGGCCACTGGGCTTGGCAAGGTGGGGCCACAGAGGATCTCTGAAGGTAGTTTCCCTGGAGTGATAGATAGGACAACAATGTGGTCACAGTGGTTTGGCAGGAGAACCAGAGGACAGAAATCAGACAATAAGATAGATGAGCCCACAGATTTTTGCTGCAAAGAAAAGGAGAGAAGTGAGACAGTAGCTAGAAGGGAAAGAGAGGTCAAGAAGTTGAGATATATCATCATATTTGTGTGTTGACAGGGACAACTCAATAGGGAGGGAGGATTGGTGAAGAGAAGAGAAATCACACAAGCACTGCAGGAATGTCCAGGAGTCCAGAGGAGCAAAGGCGGCACTGTGTCGGGTGGAGGGGCTGGCCTTTACCTGAGCAGATCAGTGCATCCACAGGAACCAGAGAGGAGGCAAATGGGTACACGGGCATGTAAGTGGGTATGTGTGGTGATGAGAGTTCATGGAATTTCTTTTCTGTTTGTGTCTCTTTCTCAGTAGAATAGGACTTCAGTGGAGAGTGGGATTGGTGGAGGAGGTGTTGGAAGTTCAAAGAGAGAAAAGAAATGCTTTAGTTATCTAAAGCACAGGTAGTTAGCAAATTACCAGCCACCACTATTCATGTCTGCATGGTTTGTGGCTGCTTCCACAATGTGGCTGCAAAGCTGAGTAGTTGTCGGATAGATGTAATGGCCTACAAAGCCGAAAACATTTACTATCTGTCCCATTACAGAAGAAGCTCACCAATCCCTGATTTAGGAAGATGGGAGCAAGAATGAACACAGATGGGAAATGTGGTTTGATTACCTAGCAACACTAAGAATCCTCATGAGGTTAGTGATCACGAATTTCAAGTGAGAGAAGTCAATATGCTGCTATTTTTGCCAGCAGTATTTAGCTGCATAGAGACAGGCACAAAGTAGGAGAAAAGCTGTGCCCATTAAAGTTGTGTTTTTAGGCAGGGGAGTGGCAATGAATGAGCAAAGCATCTGAGAGTCTCTAAAAGGGAGTGTGTGTACTGATTGACCATGGGGCTTAAACTGGATAAAGAGGTATGTGAGGACAAGAGGGTGAGAAGAGACATGCAGAGGTGATGGGACCAATGGATTATAGTTCTTATTGTAGCTGGAAAATTGAAGTTATAAAACTAGAGGGAATGAGTTGGAAAAATAGGAGACAGTGATATGAAAATGGGATGCTTGCAACTGAGAGTATGGAGAGGCCACAGTGATTATGATATGGTCTGGGAGACAAGAACGATTAGGAGGTAAAACAGGGGTAAAATGGGAACGAGGTCATCAGAGGAGATGAAGACAGGACTGAGAGGAGCCAGTGTTGGAAGGAACCATCCATGTTGAATGTCCAGACACATTATCAAGAATTTGGACGTAAGATGAATGGAGATGATGTGTCTCTTCAATTTCATACTGGAGCACATTTTATAAGCCTTCCTGTAGATCATGTAACTGTCTAGGAAAATGTACCTGTGTTTGACTTTGTTATTTATTATTCGATTAGAACACAGACACTGGAAAGTTGCATATTAACTTGTAGACTTCTGTGCAGGAATGAGATAATCCCAAAGATTACAGTTTTGCCAGCCTGTAGGACATTAACCAGTTGTATAGCTAACCTAGCAATCTTATCCTAACTTTTTTTTCAAAATATACATAAACGGCTTGACCCTCAAAGTACTCTTGGAATTCACTTTATCATCTTACTGATTTCTTTATTAGTGAATTAATACAATTTTAAATGTATTCATTCTGTATTTTTATGAATTGTGTTTTTAACTTTTCAAAAAATTATAGTTGAAGGGCTAGTAAAATCATCAAAAAATTCTCCCATCAAGAAATGGATGCAGTGATGGAGAGAGTATTTGCATTTGGACATAGGGTCTTCAAAGAGGTAATCAGGTTAAAATGAGGTCATGAGGTGGGCCCTAATTCAATGTGATTGGCGTCCCTATAGGAAGAGGAAATTTAATCGCAGATATACCCATAAAGAAAACTTCGAAGGCACAGGGAGAAGACAGTGATCTGCAAGCCAAGGACAGAGGCCTCAGAAGAAACCAATCCTGCCAACACCTTGGTCTCAGACTTCCAACCTCCAGAACTGTGAGACAACAAACTTCTCCTGTTGAAGGCCCCATCCTGGGGCACGTTGCCATGGCAGCCCTAACTAATTCAGCCACTTTCTTTTTCTTTTATTGATCAGTATGATCACTGTGAAGATTAGGTGAGGGGATTTCTTTTCAGGGTGTAAGTACTTTATAGAATGAGCAGAACTTACTAGGTGCAAAAAGAAAATAAAATTTTCCCCAAGTGTCTCCATTAAAGTCTTTCTGAAGATTAGTTCTTTAATGACCCTAGATGAAATCTTAAGCATATCTCATAACTTTTCCAAGCACTTGAGTCCCATGAACAATCTCATTTCAGCAACTAAAATGTTCAGACTTGTGTAGTTATCAAAACCCCAAACTTTATTGAAAGTTAAAGTGTTTCCCCTCGTAAAGCCTACAGGGAAGGAGGTGGGGATGGCTGGTTTCTTCGAGTCTCTGCTGTTGTTCTTTCATTCATCTTCTCCTCCTCTCTCTCAGCAGGCGCTGTTTCTGACCCTCTCCCTGGCTGGGCCAAGAGTGAGAGGATTAGGTTTAGGGCAGTCTCCCCTGCAGGTCTCCTCTGGCCCTGGGGTTCCCAGTGAGCAGATGCATGCAGCATGCCCTTTCTCTGGCTGGGAGCCCCCACCTCGGATTCGTTAATGCAGACAGGCCCTGGATTTCTGGATTTCCACTGCTCTCCTGTGTCCCTTTACCTCTCCATTAGAATTCCCCTTCTAAGGCAGATTCCTTTCAAGATGACCCAATAGACCCATGGGAAAAACACAGGTGTTTTGCCATGTTGATGATGGAAATAAACTCACATCCCAGTGAAACCAACTCTTGGTGCCATTGGGCATGAAAGCTATGGTCCCTCACACTTGACTGATGACGAGAATCAAATACCCATCCCCCAAACTCCAGAGGACACACATCCATCTTCACAGAGTCCTCTTGAGGCCTGGCTCTATCACTTGCCTTGATTTGAGCAGAAGTCCTCCTTCTTTTCCCCCAGTTGGAAGTTTGCATTAGAACACCAGTACTTTTCTCTATAAAGACCTTCCTCTCCCAGCTCGTATAGTTCCTCATCTTTCATAGGCTAGAGTTCATTTTCCCCTCATGCAGTTTTACAGTCTCCTGGGATGTGGGGATGCTTGGCATTAATTCCGTTGTCAAGAGCCTTTGTGGCCTCTACAGCAGAGTCCCACTTTAATGTTCTTTCACTGTAAGTTGTACTATGGACCTAAGTGAGTATGTCTAACCTGTTGGTCCAGGTTGGATCATGACTTCTCACAGCTGACTGGCTTGGTCATTAGCTTAGCATATTTCTGTAACCGGCACTTCCCTGGGACTCAAGGGTCTGGGGACTCAGGTGGGAAAACATCAACAATAACCCTCGTCCCATTGACTCATGTCTCTACCTGCTCAGGTAGGACCTCCTTCCACTGAAGAGTTTCCTCCAACACTTGAGAGTCTCTAGGAAGTTCATGTTTGTGAAAAAAAAGGGTGCCTGGTCTCGTGGGCAACAAAACTGCTTTGCCACCCCAAGGTGGGCATTTACCCAATGCACATGCCATGTATGAAGTACCTCAAGGTAATAACAAACACAGGGTGGCAAGAAAGGACAAGGGCTTAGCTTCCCTTTGGGACATCATGCTCTCATATGTGTATCTAAGCAGTAGTATCTGCCCCCTGTTTAGGGAAGTTTTTATGCTTACATGCCACCACACACACTTGTCATAGAACGAGACACCAGTTGAAAATCTCCCTCAATTTGAGGACTGTAAAATTTGGTGGAGTCCTCACTCATCCTTGCCACTCTTGGCTCAGGCTCCTGGAAACCCTTGATCAACCCAGCTGGAGTCTCTACTGCGAACATCTTTGGGGAGAGGGGCCTGGAGCAGAGAGCATAGAAGGGACACACAAGACCACAGCAGCTGCAGAGGTATCAGGGGACATTCGTGAACAATCACAGCGCTCTGTCCTGCTGGCGCACACCTCACTCACTCTCACCTTCGCTCCGCTCTGGGACAGTCACTTGAATGTGTCGCAGGAACCATCCTGCAATGATGAGCTCAAAGGGATGGGAGCTGCCAGCTGGGGCAGCGGGTGGGGTGAGGCGGGCTGCCAGGCCAGGGCTGGGGCCCTGCAGCAGATTCTGAATACAGTTCTGTGCTGGGCAGTCAGCTCCAGTCTCTTCAAACATCAGATCCCAGTGTTCTGCAGTCGGAGACATCCTGAACCTGTCACAGCATGCAGGCGCAAAGGAAACCACATGAAAGGAGACGCCCTTTACCCAGGCTGGGCTGGGCTGACTTGTTTGTTTGTTTTATGTGTTGTTTTCTTTTAATGCTTTTCATGATCAAAGCCCTTTGCTGGATTTTTTGGTGCAGTGGTGAGAAATTGAGTCTCCAAGCAAAGGTCATTGGACCAGACTTTTGGATTTAGTGACGGGAGAGGCTATAATTTTTCTTGCTGGCAGCACTGGGCCACTGGAGAAAATTATAAAAGAGACATTGTGCCTCTCTGGTGCCTAGGCTGACACCAAGGAGATAGAATGAATGGAAAGTGACGCCTACCCTACTTAGAGTTAGAGCTATTTGCCCAAGTGAGGGCAAAACAACTTTCAGGGCCAAGGAGAATCATCAGGGCAATGAATCAATGATGCTGGAATTTTTAACCATATTCATAGAATCTTTTCTTGTATCTTAATATTAAAAACATCCTATGTTAATGTTTTACACAGAAATGCGCTTCAACGAGTTGAGCAGAGTTGATTTTCAATCTTAAGTGGTGACCTGGACCCGCCATGGTGACCCTGGCATGCTCACCATCTACAGTCCCAGGCCGCTGGGCTGGGCTGAGCTGGGCTGGACACAGCTGGACGGGGCTGGGCTGGGCCAGGCAGGCCATGGCTCTGGGGGACTGAACACAGGGACTCGCGTATCTGCTCTTTGATACGTTGAGACTGAAGAAGTGTGTATTGAAGCAATATTGCCTGGGCAGCATCAATGGGTGGGAGACAGATGTGGGCAGCAGAACAGAGTCCAGCCTGGTGGTGTGGGCACTGGTGTGTGCCCAGGTGTAGATGCCAAACAAGGACTGTCATCCTGCATCTTCAGGGTGGAAGGCCGCAGGCTGACACCACACACCATTCCCTTGAGATTCCATGGCAGCAGCGCCCACCATGAGAAGGCAGTGCCCGTAGGGTTTGCTCCTACCTGGTTTGTAAAGTGGAAACAGATCTGGTGCCATCAGGACTGTTTAAACTACTTTCATAATGGCTCCCCAGCTCCCCAGGATCAAATGACTTCCACATAGGCCTGGCAATTCTCATGCCAGCATCTGGGAAGGATTTTCAAAGGCTGCCAGCCATCGCTGGAGGCCTCTGCTAGGTGCCAACAAGTAGAAAATTGCCCTCTTTCCTGACAGAACACTGCTTTCCCTCCCATTACTAATTCAGTGTTTGTCCTAGCTTCCTGATGATGAAATTGAGGCCACAGGGACTTCACACTCTCGCTACAGTGTCTGCAGTGATGCTATACAAGGTCTGTCCAGGAAATATCAAGCCACATAATATGAAAAATAGAGACATTTATTGAAGAAGGTACAGTATACAAGAAACATTGTGCATAGGACAATGACGCCTCAGTTCCCTCCAAAGCTATAACCTTCTTGAGGAAATCTGGTTCATTGGTAGTGGTCTGAATCAAGCCATTAGCAACTGCAGCACAATGTTCCTCTTGCTCTGGTAGCAGAAGCCACAGAGCAAATTTTGCCATGACACACTTCATGTCAAGATCCTGTGTCAAAATATTGGAGACAGTAGTTTTTGGAATCCTCAGATCAGCTTCTAGTTCTCGCACTGTCCGTCGCCGATCCTTGTTGATTGCAGCCTATACATGTTCAACATTCTCAGCAGTTCTGTTTGTTGTGGGCCTTCCAGAATGTGGATCATTTCCAACAGATTCTCGACCATCTTTGAAGCATTTGTGCCACACTTTTATTTGTGCTGCACTCATTGCATCATCCCCAAAAGCCTTCTGAATCATCTGAACAGGTTCTGCAGAGGAATGTTCAAGCTTAACAAAAAATTTGATGCAGATTCGTTATGTTACTCGCTCAGTCATTTTGAATGTGACAGCCACACAGTACACATGCTCACTACAGCATCTATTGCCCTCACTGACTAGTACAATGAATTCGTCATTGTTTACACATGTGCATTGCAGTCCACTCTCCTTGGCTGCCAGGTTACATCAATGTCATGTAAGCTATTCTTGGTATATTAACAACAGCTGGACTTTTTTCTGGACAGACCTCATTGTATATTGAGCTAGAAAGACCAGAAGCCTGGAAGCCAGGAGTTCCAGGCCTTGATCTTGGCCATAAAACCAGCGTTCTGCTCCTCAGGACCATGGGTGTGTCCCTTTATCTTGCTGAGACAGGAAAGTGACCCTGAGCCCTGGCCTGAGGAGCTGGGGAGGCGGGGCTGCATGCTCCAAGTCACTTGCAATTCCCTATCCAGTCATTGGTGTGAAGGAAGGGACTCAGGCTGAGAGCCAGGAGGTGTCCAGGCTCACATTCCTTAACCTTGAGAATGTCAGGCTCACTTGGGACATAAAAATAGTGAAGGTGGATTTTTTGCTTTGGCCAGAGGGCCCTGATTGTGGGGCTCAGGTAAGAGGCCCTGTATGAAAACACTCCAACGCTGAAGGGGAGTCTTTCCGACAGAGTTGTTATTGGTAACAGTAACATTCACAGGCCATCCTGGGTGTGCCTAAGAGTTCTCCATCCATACAACCTGCTGGTCGCCAAGGGCTGTTGGAGTGATCCACACAGGAAGGGAGATTCCTGTGTGGTACATTTTGAGTCTTGAAGGACAGTGCGCTACTCTGCTCGCTTTTGTTCTCAGTGACACCAGGCATCTGGATGGAGGGATTTGTGTGGTCCTATCACCCGCATTTGACAGAGAAGAAAACAAACACCCCTAAGGCCAGGGCCAAGCTCCTGGGAAGCCTGAGCCTGAGGCTGACTACCTATCTTCTGGTTCACAACTCCTTCGCTTTCCCCACCTCTCTTACCTCACACCATCAGTTACCAGAGGTTTTGCCTAAAGAAAATCGAATGAGTAGACTTTCCAAGGAGATTTTTCACTTTTTTTCTTTATATTTTACATGCTGGGAAGCCCTAGCTAGAGAATACATATCATGACACTGTTTCTCTTCTCAGGTGTAATAGGTGTGGGGGGGGGGGGGCGGCGGATATTTAGGTTCAGAATTTAAGAATCTCCCAGACTATATAAATAAAGGTCTTAAATTCTGATTTCCTGACCTTATTAGAGACATTAAAGTCAAGGATTAAAATAGGAGTCACTGCATGGTTGAGAATGAATGTAGTTCAGGGGAAACATAGGACACAACATGTATTTGGAAAGTTGTCACCAGCGGTAGTGGTATGAGGTGATCACCACAGCCGGAGGGTGGTGATACAGTGACGGTCCATGAACTTCACACGGCGATGGCTCCAGGCTCGGGCACGTCACTGCCCTGGGGGCCGCAGCTCTTCCTCAGATGCCCCCCAGATTTCAGGAGCAGAAGTGTTCCTGGGCTTCTCTCAGCACCATTTTTAGGGGGTAGGGGAGGCATCCAATGGACCATTCACACATAGGTGGTCATTCCTCTAGCTCTTTATTTCCAGAGCACTAAGGAGAGGGAAAAAAAGAAATGAATTTTATGCAGAAATTGCTCTTTCTATATTCAAAGTCTTGCCTAAGAGTTGCAATTGGATGTGTCTCATTTTCCTGTGAATCTACAGGTAAAATTCCTCAGCGTCTCCTGAGCAGGACCGACAAAAGAGTTGCGGAGGTGTATCTTACCATATATGAAAACACGAGCTCCAGACCTTTTAGGGCCTCTATTCAGCTTGTCACAACTCAATCCCATTTTCCTGAATGGCTTGTTTAACTTTCGGAGAGTATCAGATGTACTGTGGTGTAAATAATATTTGAACAAGAGGGAGATTATTAAGTTGCCAACTAAAAAGGCATTTTAAAGACACCCCATTCCCCTGTTTAAATACCCGTAGCATTAGTGCGCTTGGAAACCTCTTTGTATTAAGTGATCGTTTTAAAACAACCCACATTGTTCAGCAGGAGGCACCCAATTCCAGCTTGACATTTAGCACTTAAAGGAGCTGAGAGGCTCCAGGCAGCCTTATCAACTCACAGACAAGGCACTAAATGTCAGGGGGCTGTTTCTGCCCTAAACCACAGGTTAGAGCATGGAAGGCACGGAGACTCCAGTTAAGTGCTTAAAGTATTAAGAGAACCTGAAAACAAAGTGCACACCATTAGTCAAATTGATGCAGGCTTGTGGTGAGCTACAGTGTGGACCTACAGCTCGGTCTTTGTCAAAGTTTTTTAAAAGTGAGGGATGGGGAGCAGAGATGACATGCCTACTACTCTTCTATGGGATACGATGGAATAAGAAGGGCTCATTAATGAGTCCGGGCCAATGAGCTTTCTAAACATCTGATTTCCCCCCTTAAACACAATTAGCTCTAAGAGGCCACCAGAAGGGAAAAAATGCAACAGCTGTAATGCAAAGAAATTGCTGACGTGTATTCATTAGACAATCAGAAAGTGTAAGTAAAAGGGCACTACATGAGAAAGCGGCTTTTTTCAATTTAAAACTGCAGAAGTCAACCTTTGATCTCCTGCGAGAATAATGGATGAAAACTGGATTATTTGTGCCTCAGTTAACTTGGAAAATTTTGTACATGGAAGAAAAAACAATCTTCCATTGGAAAAAACGCAATGCTCTTCAAAGCACTTTGCTCCCGCTGTTTCCACTTGAGCCTCATCACAGCACCAGGAACGGGGCACTAGTGTCCATCCACTTTATGGATTGGAAAATAAAGGGTTTCCAGTTCAGCACCCTAACCTCCTGCACACTTTGAATGTTCGATTTCAAATTTGCTTCTCGGAATCACATTAGTTAACAGTAGAACTAGGATTAAAACACAGGCTACCTGGCTCCTAGTACAACTGCAAAATTCAAAACCAAACCAGACACTCCAGGTGCTCTGTGAAGGCGCTCTTGTCCGTGGCTACCAAACAGGAAGGATCCCCCGCTCGCTCTGCTTAACACCCAGGAGAGAGGTCACTCTCTATGCCTTTGTCCTGCTCTCTCATCAAAGTTGCGAGGTCAGAGAGTCTGCACTTCAGCGTCCCCCAGGCCTTGGGCCAAGAGCACTGACACTCAGTTTCTCCCTCTAGAAATGGGGACAGCACCTATGTATCTTCATGAAGATTCTGAATTATGGTAAGGGTGGAAGATGCCTGATGTGTGCTATGGGCTCTATGAATAATTGTTTTCCCTCAGGCCCACGTTGAAATTGCCTCAGGTCACGCAGATTATGCTTGCTTGCCCTTGGTTCACCTATATACTAGGAGAGACAGACCCTGAAAGATAACACATGGTTTCCTTGTGTTCTTAAACCTTTACTGTTAACAGAAACTCCATCTCTTACTTGGATGAGGCAATTATGCAAAGTGGTTGTGCCCCATGACGGCATTCTGGCAGGATGGCCTGCACGTGCTAGGTCCTATTCAGCCCGAGTTCAGCACCAAAGGGAGCAGACATGTTGCCATGAATTTTCTGTAACTCTGTACATCCACCCCAAAGAGATAATATAATGAATTTACCCCCAAGTATATGCCTTTATCCTAAATTGTCAGATTTAAATAAATGTGTTATAATTAAGTTTTATCCCCTATTGGTGAGCCAATTGAATCTTTACTTTAGAAATTAATTCATCTCACATCTTCCCATTTTCAGCTTTCCTTTCAAGACATGCTATTATGAAGTTATGCTTTCACGTCCTACCCCGCAGTCAGCCTCATTTTGACCATGAGTTCAACAACTATTTGTGTTGCCTACTATGCATGTAGCAGGCATCTGCTAGGTTTTAGGGATAAAACTATGGACAAGACTGCCTGCAGTTCTTATTTTCACAGGTCGTGTTTGCATTATAGAGCAAGAAATCATTTTAAAGACAAAGAAAATAGGCTCTTATCTGCTATAGAGAAAAAATATTGAATCGAGAGAGGACTAGTTATAATTTGGTGAGCAGTAAATACATCTCTGAGGGAGGACATTCAAGCTGAAACCTAAAGGAAAATCAGCAAAACTCACTTTGCAAACTGAGCCTGAGCCTACTGTTTATCACCAGTAGCTGGCTTCTGATATGGTACCCTTAATCCAGCAAGGACTTTGCTATTATTTCAACTTTTTAAATACACACACACACACACACACACAAAAAGAAACCTTTTAAACACACACTATTCTCTGTTAAGTCAGGAGCTGCTGTGTCTCTGAGGTGATGCCTTATAATGCAAGACGAGCGTCAGCTGGGGCTGAAGACTGCTGAACATCAAATCTTTCCGAACAGCCATTTCTGGAAAACATAAATCATCCCTTTAATGATGGATGTTAACATGGCAAGAATTCATTCTTTACCTCATGCTCAGTAATTCTCAGCTGCCATTTCACCGCCTTTACCCTTTCTGAAACTGTGGGCCAGTTTTGGAGACTCGGGAAAGCCTCCTAAGTCATTGGGAAGCTCCTTCGCTGTTTGGTAATGGTTTGTCAAGGATTTCCCTCCGAATGGATGGGCCATGGCAGTAGGAATCTCCTGGCTCCCATGGCTCTGAGAAGGCAGCCAGAAAGAAATCTCTTTTCCTAAAACAAGCTCTTTTCCTAAATTGGCTGGATCTGACCAGGCTGGCTGTGGCAGGGAGGGGTGTCTAGGATTACAAACAAGACCACAGAGCTAAATCTGCTCTGAGATTAGACAGACATTTTTCTATCAAGGAAGTGAGTGCAAGAAAGAGCCAATAAAAATTCTATTACTAGGGCGTCTTCTTGTCTTCTTTCATTCCTATTAGTCTATTTATTCCATGGAAATTGTTACCTTTAGGGTGATTATGCACACACCCTGGTATAATGATGGCCACACCTGCATATGAAATACTATCACTTTGTATGCATGCTTTGAAAAGACCAGCCAAATTTATGGAAAGCCTTGGTGCAGAAAGAAACTGATATCTTTGGGAATTGTTAAATTATTTGACTTTTCCACAGGAAAAAGAGAAGCTTGTCTTCTGTGCTTTGATGTTGCGCAAAAGGAAAAGATACAGCTAATTTTGTTGCAATATTAGATTATCCAGGATTGTTTATTTTCCCTGGCTTCTCTGACCAGTCAAAAAGGATCTGCAATCCTAGTTTGCACTGAGTGTGTTCGTTTTCAATTCCTAGGCTCTCCACAGACTGGGAACGGTGTCTTTGCAGAAGTTTGCATGGAAAGTGGTTGGTGTATTCTGCCCTAAACAGACTTGGGACATTACAAACAAGGACTGAGATCTTTCCCAGGGCTGTTTCCCGTATTCAGAGCATGTGTCGTAATCAGTGACCTGGGGACTTGATTTAATCTTCCACTCTCTCAGGCCCCAAAATACCAAGTCCACTTCTTGCAACACAGAGTCAAATTTTAATAGGCTTGTCCTGGTGCCATATCTAGGACTGGAATCAAGTTTGACATTCAAAACAAGGTTCAAGTCACCATAACTCCTATAGAATGACTAAGGCCATTAAAAGTTGAATGAGGATTTGTGTCGCCAAAAAGGGCAGACAGGTTTTTTTAGGTCTCTCCTTTTTTCAGACAACACTCTGTGAGTACAGTAACTGGGACATGGTTTACTTGACTAGAGGTGAAAGCACTGAGTCATCCCTTGTAGCATGAACACCCTAAGGATTGGGGAGGCTGGATACAGGCACCCTGAAATGCAGTGGCCTTTCAACTTTGGGTTCACATCTGCTTAAACCTCACAGGTGAAACCTTACAGGTATATGGATAGAGCCCCACATCTCCAGTAATTTCAAATTGCTACAGGTTATATGGCAGTAGGGACTTACTCAGAGCCAGGGTGGCCCCTTGAAGAGTTAGGGACAGCCTCAGGCTTGAAGGCTTAGGCATTTGTTTCTCCTACTTCTCTGGTTTTCAGCAGCCTCATCTGTAAATTTTAGATGACATAATATCTGCTGCCCAGAGAGGTTCTGATTATTATCTCAGATATTATAACTTTCCTTTTCTTTCCTTCATTCATTTGGAAAGTAATATTTTGGAAGAAGATTGGGAAAAAATCTTCTAAGGCTAGAAAACAGATAAATTCCCTAGAAAGTATTACTAAAATATAAATAACACATCTGTATTATATATATGCATATACAAATATAAATATACAAATAATTGTGCTCACAGCTTCTCATTTCCCCTTCTCAAGGCTCCTGTAGTCTGGAAATTATAGTCATCACATTTTGCAGATGAGAAAATTAGGGTTCAAGCAAGTTCATCAACTTGCCAGAGGTCTTAACCTTTGATCACTGCTACCTTTGAAACCAGGTTAGTCTCATTGCCAAGGTTGTACTTTTCTATAGGCTCAAATTCCAATTGGTGAAAGGAGATTGTATATTCTAATGAAAACCTAAAAGGGTAGCCAAGTCAGACGGCAAAGATGGGTGGTCCTCAAACACAACCGCATCTAAGAGAAATGTGGGATGCTTGTTAAAGAGCCCAGGACTCGGCCCTGGAGTTTCTGACTCACGGTTTCAGGACAGGGCCTAGAAGCTGCATTTTAACAACAGCACTCCCCAACCTTCTATTGCCAGGGGTGTTGGGTTTAGGTGGACCAAGGATCACAGAAACAAGGCACGGAGACACTATCTGTTCATGTCCCACTTCTATGCCATGCAAATAGGACACAACAAAATAGCAGCTTACTGTTTTGGAAATGGCACTGGTGTTAAGACCAGACAGAGCCCCACTGCGAGTTCTCCACACATCTGAGTGCTCTGATCTCACAGGCGCTGCTGAAAGCCAGGGCCGGCTCTGCCCAATGCAGCCACCTTGCTGAGGGTTTCCCACAGCACAAGGAATCATTCCGAGCTGGAAGGAGTGTAATAACTCCCACAATGTGTCCAGTACCTAGGGCATACACTAACGAGAATAGCTGGACTCAGTTTTTGTTGAACTTCATAGATTTCTGAATTTCTCTTTTTTCTAGAAAATGTTTAAAAGAATATTGATTCACTTGAACTCCAGAAGCTCTGATTATGAAGCTCCTGTTCATTCCAGGCAACCTGGAACTTTCTGACATCACCTGGGAATCAAAGATATTGAGGGACCTGCCTGCAGGCAGGGCTTTTGCAGATCTACCTGGACTCACCTGAACAGCCCAGACCATTATCGCCCAAAGAACCTGTTTTAAAATGCAGGAGCTAATGGCCTGCTCCTCCCCAAGGACAGTCCACTGAAGACTCTTAGGGCCATGGACCTCAGACTCTGGCCAAATCAGAGTCCCCTGGAGCTGGTTCCAACACCAACTGCTGGCTCTGCCCCCACAGACTCAGACTCCAGAGGTCTAGTGTGGGGCCCAGCAACCTGCATTTCTCACCAGCTCCTAGGAGATGCTGATGCTGCTCATCTCAGAACACCACTCAGAGAACCAGTGCCTTATGATGCATTGGGTGCATCAATTGTGCACCCAAATCTATACTTTAAAGTTCCATAGGAGAAGATAAACACCAGTCCTTTGCCTCAGTTCTACCTGGGGAAGAAAAGGCTTATTGAATTAATTTCCTTTAACTACATTTCTATAAGTGTGCTTGGATGAGGATAATTTTAGAAAATAAAACTGTGACTACATGGAGGGAACTAAGCTCCTAAAGGATCGCTTTTGCGTCACGCATGGCCTGTCACTACAGAGGTTCTGAAGACACACTTGAGACTTGTCCTCACTCCATGCCTGGTTGCCAGGACAACCATGAATGAATTGCCTGTCTTTAATCCAAACACGAGAAGGTCTCCGTTAATGAGACAATGCACATTTTGGAATATGTAGTTCTTGTAGGGCTTCTCCAGGTGTGGATTATTTAATATGTGTAGAGCTTCAAAAATAAAATAGCATATACTTGATTCTGATAAATCTTTCTGTATTTCCTGAGTGTACAGTTAGGGGAAAGGGTCTATGAAATTTAGAGACCTCTCTTTATCCTATGATTGAGCAGCCCTTCTGGTCTGGACTCTGAAACTTCTCACAAAGGGTGGTGGAACTTCTTTTGTCATTTTGATCCGTTTTTTTTTTCCTCATTGAATTGAGAGAGAAAAAAGCATCAATTTGTTGTTCCACTTATTGAATCATTCATTGGTTGATTCTTGTATGAGCTTTGACAGGGGATTGAACCCACAACCTCAGCATATGGGGATGATGCTCTAAGCAACTGAGCTACCGGCCAGAGCACTTTGGTCAGTTCTTTAAACAACCTGGGATAGGTATAGTAGGGTATGATGATTTCAAAATTCTAGATTACAAAAAAAAAAAGTTTGGCTATGATGTACTGAAAATATAACTGCTTTCTACCCCAGGACTGGACAACAGGCACCTTATTGGGCCCCGGACGTAATAAGCATTCTCTGCTAGTGTTGTCTTTTTACTTGAAGAAAGTAGTGTGAAAACAGGTTTAGACTGTGACCAGACATTCTATAAAAAGATTGTCATTTCAACACTTGGCGTCATAACTTTGAAATGTCATGAAGTGGTCATTGGTGGGGCAGACAGTCCTGTCATTTGCAAACTGTATTGCCAGGCCACATTTTGTACACCCGTATAGGCAGTTGGTCTGGAAAATGAACAAAGTGAGGGTGGGCATTCTCAGTCTCAAAATGTAAAGCTCTATCCCCATGCAGGAAAATATACTGTTTCTTAATTTGCAAACAGATTACATTGTCCTTAAGAATTAATATTTGTCCTTAAGAAAAAGGTGTATAGTCATGTTTGTTCCAATACTTTAAGAGTTAGGATTTCTATGTTTGCAAGTAAAAGAAGCCATTCTTCCTCACTGAAGCTAGGTTAAGAAAAAAAGAGGCAGGTAAAGTTATTAGTTTTTGTTACTTGCAAAATACTGAGTATTCTAAATGTAGGTGCAGTGTGTTCAAGAGCACAAATAAAGTCAATAGCATGATATTGCTATCTCCTCATTTCTTGGTTCTCCTTTCATTACTGGAAATGCTAAGCAATACTCTGATTTTAAGAGCTGAGATCAAATGTCCACCTCTTAACCAACCGCTGAGTTCCATGCTCCTCCAGACTACATAAGAGGAGAGTAAGCAGAGCTGAATTTGAGTAAGCAAAGTAAAGATCAGAGTTTTGTAGGAAAAGGAGAAATGAACAGAGAAATGCAAAGAAGAGCTACTATAATTGGATAACAATGAATGACCATCGGGAAGAATGAGGAGATGGGAAGACCTTACTCACTCAGCTGGGAACTGGATTTGGGGAGCCAAAAATATCCTGAAGTAGTGTGCTTTAAAAACCTCCATTTCTCTAGCATTATTGTGGATTAAAATTTCTAGCTTCTGGCAAATGTGAGCTATTTTGTCTTAAGATTTTGTTGCTGGATAAAAGGAAGTAGATAAGGTGTGAAGATCATATTTCATGGTGTTATCTTTATAGAGTTAGATTCAACTAGGCAAATTTCCCCTTCCTTTCCTATCTTATGCAGTGAGATAACTTTCTTTGTTTTCTTAATATCATTTTCTTAAGGAATAGCAAGTTTGTGTTATACTTCCTTGGTTACAGCTCGTCATGAGATTCTACCACTTACTTAGCCTGTGACCTTAATAAAATTATTTAAACTTCCTGGACCTCAGAGACTTTCCCGTAAAATGAAGAGGTTAGCAACATGATCTCAAAGTCTTCTAAATAAATCAATGTAGTAGGAATCCAAGCTTCAGCCTATATTATGTCCCCTCTTAGGATTCAGACATGACAAGATGTGTCTGGGAAATCAGGCTCTGGAGAACCCTAAGGGGAGAGAAATCCAGAGAGAATGAACCAAAATCATGGTCTGTACCACCTGGATTTTCTCTCATGCTCCAGCTTCCAAGAGACTCATCTGAAAACCCTTTATAAACAGAGAAGCTATGCACAAAACCCAAAAGACATGCCTGCTAAATTTCTGTAAAAATGCCTAAGTCCAGTGGGAAGGGAGTCTGCCTTTCCTCTTTCCCACCATGTCACACCATGCACCTTGGCACGCTGAAGTCTCTAGAACATCTGCTCTGACTAAATGCACAAATGGACAAAAAAATCCCTCTAGATGAAAACTTGCAAGCAGACTCTGCCAATCAACTTTTCAAAAATCTTAGGATATGAATTTCTAGTGAAATATAATGGATTGAAAAGACACATTCAACTCTGCTTCTTCCCCAAACACCACTGAATGACAGAAAGGAATTTTCTGAAGGCCCATAAGGAAAAAAAAAAAATGGAAATAGAGCCGCCTGCAACTGAACTCGACAAGCTGCAAAGTAAGAGCGACTGGTAACTGACTTAGAAAGAAAAGACGAAGAACCATATTTTCAGTACAGAGGCCCCAGCCACTCAGATTACTATGGCACTGGCTATCTCTGGAAGTGGGGTGAAGGTGAGACTGAAATTAGAATGATTTTTGTTTAGTATTCTCTTTCATTCAGGGATATACCACAGTTTATTTAACTCTAATGTTATGCAATTAGTCATTTTTTAAAATGTTACACAAAATACTACACAGAACATCTTGGCACATGAAATTCTGCATAATTCTCTAATTATTTCCTTAAGATAAAATTCTGGACGTGTTCTTCCTTCAAAGGCTATAAACATGTTTGAGGCTTTAATAAATGCCACACACTCTGACCAACACTAGGGATCACCATTTTTTTGGACTTTGACAGTCTGATGTGTAAAAATCGTATCACTCTTCAATTCATATGCCATCGATTGATAATGAGGTTTAAAGCATTAAATATACGTTTATTGGGCTTTTATATTTTATTTTTTGAAAATTGCTGTGCATACCCTTTGCCTCTTTGTTTCTTGGGTAGCTTTCCTTATCCTCGCTAATTGGTATTAACTCTTCATGTAATAAAAATGCCTGTTGCTTATATGTAATAAATGATCGTTTCCTCTGCCCTCTTTTGCCATTTGTTTTTAAAGTTTAACTCTAAGAATGTCTGTGCTTTACATATCTATTTTCCTAACAGTGGTAAAAGGTATCATTTTGTTTGAATGGAAATACAATGTTGAGCTTGAAAAGAAGAGTTTTGTCAATGAGAGGGCAGCACGAAGTTTCAGGGATCTGGAGTGGAGATGTGGGTAAAGGAGAGACATTAAATATCATCAGTCCATTTCAGTTAGGAAAGACCAGAAAGTAATCAGAATATTATGTTTTCTGCAGTTGTTGTTAACTAAATCATTGAAAAATCTGATTAGGTTTCAAAAGACATTTAACTATTTTTTTCTGCCACAAATGAATATATCAAATAGATTGAGGGGTCTACTTACTGAGAGGATCTGGCCTAAACACCAGCAGTAGCAGAAGAATACTGGCAGCTGAAACTAACAGAAAGCCCAATGTAAACTATTCTAACTATAAGGACATTTCTCTTTTTACATAACTGAAAGTCTGGGTTTCAACACCATCATCAAGGACCCAGGAGTCTTCGATCCCTCTGCATCCTCAGTGTGTGGTTCAGGTTCCTGGGCTGGGAAGCCCATGTTTGCAATTGAGTCCCTAGGTCAGAGATCAAAAGCACCTAAGTCTGTTCTCAGAGACTCATCAACAGACATCCCATCAGGACTCCCTGTTTGTGAGCACTTCAGGGTCAAGGGGTTGAGAACACCAATTCATTGAGATCACTCAACTTCACCCTTGTGGGGCTGGTGAAGGTTCCAGCCTCTCCTGAAGAGCCTGACTGCTTATATGAGGGTGAGTAAAATAGAGGTTCTATTAGCAAGGAAGGAATGGGAGAATGCATTTGGGGAGAGAGCCAAGAATAGAGACCTCAATGCCAAAGTCAATAATAAATAAAAGTGGATCCTAAAAAAAGTTACAAGTGGGTGAAAATCTGCCCTACCTTGAATTTCCATAACCTAGCACCTCTGGATAAAAATATGACTTCAGCTGGAGTCCAGGGCACGATGTGCTCTTACTTTATGGAGCAAATACGTTCCCCCATATTCATTCACTCAACTGTAAGCTGAATTTTGGTGAAGTGAGCCTAAGTTTCCTGTCATTTATTTTATAAAAAAACCTCTCCCACCCTTTCCTGTAGTCTGAACTTAGTCTATAGGACATGATTAAGAAACTGATCAGGTCCGTAAAATACTGGACAGTAGTATCATCCATCCTTCTGGAAAAGCTTTGTGACTATGAACACCATTCCTGACCCACCATCTGTCCTTCTTCAGCTCATCACTTTCATCCAAATTCCACAGACCTTTGATATGTCAGACTCCACATTTACCATTTCTGTCCTTAACTCCCATCCTCTCCTCTAGTCCGAGTACGCAAAGCGTCTGGTAGATCTTGTGGTAGTGTCACACCGACCCTCAGCATTGTACCACCTGATGGGATAAGAAAGTTCAGACTGACTAGGAACTAGGGCAAGCAGAGGTCCATTTATCTCTCAATGATCTTTTGTCCAAAGGATTTGGGTTTTATAATTAATGTTGTGCTCAGTTTATTACCTTGAGAAGTGAGGAACCTGTGAGTAAAACAAAGGTTATTTGTCACATAAAGCATCACATGGAGCCACTAAAGAGTAGAGCTTCAAATTTAAAAAAGAAAACCCAGTGGACTAGCAAACAGCTTATATGGAAAATAATACAATAATCAAGAAATAGTAATACAAGAATAAACTCTGCATTTTGTCTACTCACAATTGTAAACTTACTTTTGCCCTACCTGGTATAATGTCTAATCACTGGGCTGTACACCTGAAGCTAATACAATATTGTACGTCAACTGTAATTAAAACATAAAAAAATATTTAAATTTAAAAAATCTTCTGAATGAGCTCAATTAGCAATGCTATATCACAATGTGCAAACAACTTTAAAGTTGAATGGGAAATTTAAATTTAAGTTTGGATTTGATCTGCAAAAGACAATAAATTTCACTCTTCTGAAACTGAGTACCTATCTGATAGAAAAGACTCAGAACGACAGGCAAAAGTAGGTTTACAGTTGTTTGTATGGAAAATAATACTATAATTAATAAATAGTATCAGAATAAACTCCATTTTACTTATTCACAAGTGTAAACCTACTGCTCTACCATGTATAACTTACTAAGTGATAACCCCAATAAATCTAGTACCCATCTGACACCATACATAGTCATCAGTATATTATTGACTACATTCCCTGTGCTGCATTTTACATTCCCATGACTATTCTGTTACTACTAACATGCACTTCTTAATTCCTTACCTTTTCACTCATCCCCCTAACCTCCTACCCATCTGGCAACTGTCAAAATGTTCTCTGTATCTATGAGTCTGTTTCTCTTCTGCTTGCTTGTTTATTTTGTGTTTTAGATTATACATATAAGTAAAATCATATGGCATTTGTCTTCCTCTGTGTGATTTATTTCACTTAGCACAATACCCTCTAGGTCCATCCATGTTGTTGCAGAGGGCAAGATTTAATTTCTTTTTATGGCTGAGTCATATTCCATTGTTTATATGTATCACTTCTTTATTCATTCATCTTCTGATGCACACTTAGGTTGCTTCCAAATCTTGGCTATTACAAATAATGCTGCAATGAACCTATGGCTATATATCTTTCTGATTTAGTGTTTTGGATTTCTTTGGATAAATACCCAGAAGTGGAATTGCTGGGTCTTTCTTTGTCTCTTGTTATACAGCTTTGTTTTAAAGTCTATTTTGTCTAATATAAGTATTGCTATCCCAGCTTCTGTTTGTTTCCATTTTTATGAAATATCTTTTTCCATCCTTTTACTTTCAGTCTATGTGTGTCTTTTGATCTGAAATGTGTCTCTTGTAGACAACATATGTAAGGGTCTCATTTTGATATCCATCTGGCCTTCATATGTCTTTTGATGGGAGCATTTAATCCATTTGCATTTAAAGTAATTGTTGATAGATATACATGTATATACCTTGCAATTTTATTATTCATATTATTTTTTTTCTTCTTAAACACAACCTTTTAACAATTTTGTAATATTGGTTTAGTGGTGATGTGTTGGGAACCGCTCTGCCTGCTATCAGAAGCTGTAACCCCCACCTAGGCTAAGGCTAAGGGAATGCCCTTGGAACTGTAAGCCAGCAAGGAGACAAAAGCTTATCTCCCTGGCAGGAGTGCTGCTTCATTCATAACTGAACCCCAAAGCTTGGTTGGTTAGCCAAAACGGGTGAGATTCCCCAAGGGGGGAACAATCTAACACAGGCACGATCATGTGGAAGGCCTCCAAAAGAAGGACTTTGGGGGATACAGCAAAAGGGGGTAATGGACCCTCAGTTCTCGGCTTTGACATAGCCTGAGTCCTCATAATCTGGGAGAAAATCTCCTTATCTCTTGGTTGCCTTGCTCCACCTAAGCCTGAAACAATGGCAGGGTGGTGCATCTCTGTGCTGAAAAGGGCAGATTCCCTGGGTGATCAGGCCTAAGAAAGAATATGTAAGATCCTGTGAAACCTGCTTTGTTTAGAATGCTCTCAGTTGAATGAGAAGGGTCCTAGGAGGAAGTTAGTTTGTTCCTTAAAGTCTTATAGCTCTTTGACCCTGACTCAAAATAGGCCCTCAGACTTCCTTGTTATCTATTGTTTCATCCTTACTTCCTAGCAATGAGTAATGAGCTTTTACCTGAATTCTTATGCAAACAAAACCAATAAAAAGCCTCTCTGGAGGGGGAACGGTAGGCTCTCCCCACCAGGGAGAGTGGCCATAGCGCCCTCCAGGGGAGAGGGTGGCCAAGGCCCTCCCCATGTGAGGAGTGGCCCTACTGTTCCTATTCCCCCACAGGACCTGGTTGTCTCTGTGTATGTTTTTTCTCGCGTTTCGACGAGCCATCCGCAGCGTTTTGTGATCATTGCTGGCCGGTGACCCACACAACACTGATGAACTTCCGTAACTTTTTCTTGTCTGAGAAGTTCTTTATCTACCCTTTGATTCTGAATGATAGCTTTGCTGGGTAGACTAATCTTGGTTGTAGGTCCTTGCTTTTTTTTTTTTTTTTTTAAGATTTTATTTATTTATTTTTAGAGAGGGAAGAGAGGGAGATAGAGAGAGAGAGAGAGAAACATCAATGTGCGGTTGCTGGGGGTTATGGCCTGCAACCCAGGCATGTACCCTGGCTGGGAATCGAACCTGCGACACTTTGGTTCCCACCCCACTCTCAATCCACTGAGCTACACCAGCCAGGGCTAGGTCCTTGCTTTTCATACTTTCAATATTTCTTGCCAGTCCCTTCTGGCCTGCAAAGTTTCTGTTGAGAAATCACCTGACAGTCTTACAGGAGCTTCCTTAAAGATAACTAAGTGCTTTTCTCATGCTGCTTTTAAGATTCTCTCTTTGTCTTTAACTTTTGGTATTTTAATTATGATGTGTCTTGGTGTGGGCCTCTTTCGGGTCATCTAGTTTGGGACTCTGTGCTTCCTGGACTTGTATGCTTATTTCCTTCACTGGGTTAGGAAAGTTTTCTGTCATTATTTTTTCAAATAGGTTTCCATTCCTTGCTTTCTCTTTTTCTTCTGGCACCCCAATAATATGAATGTTGGTACACATGAAGTTGCTCCAGAAGTTCCTTATCTTACCTTTATTTTGGATTACTTTTTCCTTTTGCCATTCTGATTGGGTGTTGTTTTTTTTGCATCCTTATATTTCCAATTGCTGATTTGATTCTCTGTAAATTATTAGTCTACTGTTGATTCCCTATATGTTATTCTTCATTTCAGTTAGTATATTCTTTATTTCTCAATGGTTCTTTTGTATGATTTCCATGTCCTTTTTTATGCTGTTGAAGTCCTCATTAAGTTCCTTGAGTATCTTTGTAACCAGTGTTTTGAACTCTTCATCCAGTAGATTCTTGTCTCCATTTTGTTTAGTTCTTTTTCTGGAGTTTTGTTCTTTTATTTGAGCCATGTTTCTTTGTCTCCTCATTTGGGCAGCCTCCCTGTATTTGTTTCTATGAATTAGGTAGAGCTGGTCTGTCTCCTGGGCTCAGTAGAGTGGCTAATATAGTAGGTGTCCTGTTGGGTCCAGTGGCCCAGCCTCCCTCATCACCCAAGCTGGCACTCCAGGTGCACCCCCCAATGTGGGCTGTGTATGTTCTTCTGTTGTAGGAGCTTGATTGATGTTGGCACATTTATGGAAGGGATTTATCCCCAGGCCAATTAGCTGCAAGGACAGACAGTGACGACCAACCATTGTGGAAGATAAGCTGTGCAGGGGCCCACTTCATGAAATAGGACTTACTTCAGTAGGGCTCTTGTGCCCCCTGAGTGTATCCCTTGTGGAGGTAGCTGGCTGGTGCTTCGATGTTGTTTGAAGCTATACACCAGGTGCACTGGCTTTGGGCTTCCCGGGAGGTGTAGATCAAGGTCACCCACCACCTGTGCTCTGCCCGGGGCCACCCCGCATGTGCTACAAAGCAATCTGAAGATGACTGCTACTTGTGCTGGCCTTGGAGTTGTAAGAGATAGGCCAAGCTATGAACTAAGTCTGGCTGCTGCTAGAGCTGGGCCTGGAGCCACTTAGCGAGAGGTGAGGGGCACATTGAGGCCAGATGCTGCTTGTTTGAGAGATTTTAGAAAAGCCTGAGGCATGAGCCAAGATAGGCCAATTATATGGAAAAGCCACTGGAAATAGCTTGGGTTAGGCTTGCAAGTTGGGTGGGGCAGGGTCTCAGGGAATTACCAGAGCAGGATAAACAATGTTAGCCAGGTTGATGGATATTCAGATATGGCATCTTCCTGAAGGCTCTATGGGAACAGAGCCCAGAAAGGAATAATGGCGTCTTCCAGCACTTCTGTTGGGGAGAGAGCTGCCTCTGCAGTTCTTACCAGAATGCCAGACAACTCGGTTCCCCCGAGTATGTCCCTGGTGCTCTAGCACTGGAACTCAGAGCAAGTAAGTCTGAGGAAGTCCATGTATGGGCCCTTTAGGAGAAATGCCTGGGACTCCACTAGCCTCCCGTCTTACTCAGCAACAATCCAAGCTGGTTTTTACAGCCATAAGTTATGGGGAGTTCTCTTTCCAGCACTGGAACCCTAGGCTGGGGGTTCTCATGGGGGCTGAAACTTCTTGCTCCTCAGGAAGGACCTCTGTGTGAGCGATATCTCTCCCAATGTTTGTCCACCACATGTGGGTGTGGGACCAGACCATTCCATATCTCTACCCCTCCTACCAGTCTCAAGGTGGCTTTTTCTTTATATCTTTTTTTGTAAAACTTCTCTTCAGCTAGATTTCAGGCAGTCCTGAAGGATGGTTGTTATGTTCTGTAGTTTAGTTATAATTCTGATGTGGTTGTGTGTCAATTTGAGTACCCCATTTACCTATGTTGCCATCTCGACTGGAACCCCACTCAGTCAGCTTATTAAGAAATATTAGGAACAGCTTATATACTCATCTTATATACAGCTTATATATACTTATGAGCTATATATACAGCTTATATACCACTTATATACAGCTTATATACACTTATGAGCTATATCATAAATGAGATTTCTTTATTGGCCAAAAAATTTCATATAATTTATACCATCACCTTTCTGTGAATAACTAATAAATTTTCACATTTGTTGTTATGTAATTGTCAGTTTTATACATTAAAAGACCTTCAATATCATGTGATTCAACCTACAAAATCTGTAACTTATCCATTTTCCATATCATTACCAACCAGGCTGAAAAATGTGAAGTATAAAGACCAAGCCTTAGTAAACAAGATTATTTCTATACCATAAGTTAAGTTTCAAAAGATGATATCAACAAAAGATTAGTTAATCTCATTGCATTAAGTTGGATCTGTCAATATGAAAGCTACATTTTCTGCTTAAGTTTGGTATGTTTTAAAAGCAATTCAAACTTCAATAAACTTCAAAATACTTTCTGTTGCATATGCCACATGTTTTACAATATAATAATTTTCTCATATTTGCCTGACCAACCAGGTTATAAGATGTAAAATGAAAATAACCCCCAACCTTCATTCTCTCAAACAGCCGAATTATAAAGATGTCTCATTGTCTCAGGCTTTGAATCAATTCATCAGGGGTGTTATTTGCCATTTTTAGATTCTTTTCCACTGTATTTTCAGAAGGGTATTAATTAATTTTTCATTAGAAACTAAACAAATTTTAATAACTCTTCCCCAGCTAGGCAGATTTCTCTTTCACCTGTGAAGATGTAATTTATATGATGTGTTAGGAGCATTTAAATAATCAGACTTAAATCTGGTTTGCCAAAAGATCTTTGTAGCTGTGCTCCAGCAGACACTACGCTCTATGAGATCAGTTATTGAAACTATTTTGCTCATTGTTATACATGCAGAACCAGTTCAGGACCTGACCCAGCATAGATATTTAAAGTATTTATTTAAACCAAATCAGAACTTTTCTATGGTTTTACAGTAAAATCACTGGTCAAGTCAATCCCTTTTCTTCATGTAAGTTGAAGTATATGAAATGGTTGTAGATCAAGAATTGAACAATAGCAATTTCACATGGTTCAACTTAATAAGAAATCTAGGACCAGAAAGGTTAAGGTTATAAATTTACCTGAAATCAGGACACATGCTTTTCTGTGTAACCCAATTATCAAGAAACAAGAGGTCGAAGCATGCTGTTGCTATAACAGTGGCATGACTGATCATCTATGTGCTATTTATAGTTTGTACATGACAACATGCAGTATGTCACCATAAGAAGTCCATAGTCCAGCAACCCTGAACGGCTGCTTGACTTTCAGGGAGGTGCCAGCCTGACTCACTTTGCTCAGCCTGGCTGGATACCAGATGTGCTGCCCCCACCTCAGTGCGGATATAATGCTGGCAGAGCCAGCATCTGGCTGTGAAGCACTCTCTGCAGCATCACCACTGACATGCCTAGAATTATAGAGACTGTAGGGGTCACTTGTCCTTTCTACACCTTCATTGTAAGGATGAGGAAATTGAATGTGGAAAACGCAGGTTGCTCAAGAGGACATAGTTGCCTCACAGTCACGTAGCTTGCTTGCCCAGGGGTAAAAGTAGTCCATTTTCCTGAGGAGCTCAGATTCTTCACATATCTTTCAGGGTGTGAGATTCTTACCTTACAGGCTCGAAGACACCACAGACCTGGTGACCATCTAGTCAGCAGGATCTGCTTGTTTCGGTAACAGCCTACCTATCTATGCGTTCTTTCTTCTGACCCACATGCTCTCTCTGAAGACACTCCTGTGGCTCCAGCCAACTGCACTGGGGGAGGACAGCTCATCCTGAGGAAGTGCTGCCTCAGTAATCAAAGTGACTTTTTGAAACTTAGAACAGTTTTGTTGTTTCTTGTCTTGTACCTCAAGCTTCTGTGAATCTCCCGTGGATCTATCATGTTCGTCAGGCTTGGGTGCTCCAGCTCAGTCTGACATCTGAGATATGTAGCTACAAGTCTTTTCTCAGCTGCCTGGCCTCTGTTCACCTTATTTTTCTGATTTGTGTTCTTTGTGTTTTCCCCCAATGCTGAGTTATCATCTTTCTCTAACCCTCATATCTACTGAAACCCTTCAGGTTTCCCAGGCCTTCAGCTTTGCTTCTGACTTCTTGTTGCTGTCTTCACTGCAACCTAAGGTCCGAGGAACACCAGCTGTATCACTCACAGAAATGTCTTCTTTTATAGTGCATCTTGATTTCTGTTCCTCTGTTGTAAGCTCAGCCCCACCAAGACACATAGTGAAAACAAGGGGGTGTTTGGTGATTACTAACAATACCTTAAATTTACATTACACTCTCTAGTTTATGAAACATTTATCATATCTATACAAAAACCTTCAGAGCATCCTAAAATCCTAGAGTGAGAAGGATGTTACAGGGTTTCTTTCCTAATGCTGAGTGCAAACGGAGAGCAGATTTGAGATAATTTGGAAAAAAATTCCAATTTATTGACTCCACCCTGAAAATTTGAGCAAGTAGCTCTATAGGTTACAAGAATCTGTCTTTCTTATACTCCATGTTGTTTTGATGAATGGTCAGGTTTGGAGACCATAGATACAGTCTATTTCTATCTCAGAAAGACAGTTAGCTAGCTTCCAATTAAGCATCACTTAGAAAGGCCATGGTCATTCTGCTGTTGAGTATCATTGTTGGGAAGATAGTTCTCATCTGAACCAAAGCCAAATTTGGGCTATCAGATTATAAATAGAATTCAAATAAATATAATATTAAACAATGGGACCTTCCAGTAAGTAAATTGGAAATCTCAACAAATATTCAGGATCCCTCTCCTGGGAAACAATATATTGTTATAATTTTGGGAAATTCTATTGTTATACCTGACCAAACAACAATGAGTCAATAATTTTATTTTTGTATCCAGCAAGAAAACTCATGATGGTTAGAAATGGGGAATGAGAAAATGTTTTTGAGACTCAAGGTTTTGCTTCCCCACCCTCGCCAGTGTGGCTCAGTTGTTTGCAGCATCTTCCCATGAACCAAAAGGTCATGGGTTCACTTCCCAGTCAGGGCACATTCAGGAGGCAACTAATCGATGTTTTTCTCTCACCTCAATGTTTTTTTTCTCTCTTTCTCTAAAATTAATGAACATGTCCTCAGGTAAGGATAAAAAAAGATTTTGCTCTCCTTCTTCTTCTCCCCTAAGACTTGGGGCTTCAAAGAGGTCAGTTGTTTCATCTACAAAATGGAGAGGTCACTGTTGGCGCGAAAGCCAAAGCCCATTTGGCTTCATTGAAAAGAAATGCTCACCGAGGTGCACTTCCATCACACTGAGGTCACACTATTGGCAGTCCCTCAGCACTGGCAGGAAAGTGTCATCTAACTTAACATCACATTTGAGGTAGGAAGTTCATGCAAACCTGCTTGGTCATATCGAAGAAGACTCTTCATAACAGAGGGCATTGAGGCAAAGCTGACCCAGCCCTTTTCTGTCACTGTGAGGCTTTGAGCCTCTTTATTTCTGTAGACAAAGGGGAAGAGGTTGAAAAATACACATGCAAAGGAATTGATGGAGGTGGAACCATCTCTTTCTTCTGTTAAACCTTCAGTGGAATGGTTGCCTGTGAAATTATACCAATGAAGAGCAGGTGAGGCAACAAACCTTCCACATTACAGAACGTGACAATTGGCAGTGGCAAGGCCGATTATTCCCCAGGTGCCCACCGTTTCTCTATCGGCAGACTCCAGTAACCCTTTGTTTCCCCAGGACACTCCTGTTCCTGCAGCACTGTTGCTACTTTCAGGGGTGCTCCTCCCTGGGTGCCCACGTAAATGACCTCCACATCTTTAAAGTGTAGATGTCCTGGCCCTGCCTCTGGATCCTACAACGGGCCCTTGCAATGGGGGAGGAGGCTAGCTTTTTAGAGCTACCAGGTGACTTTTAGTGAACATCCAGTGTCACAAAATACTGCTAAAATCTAGCATTTTCAAGATGTGTCTAATAATAGGAATCACCTAGGATGCTTGATATAGACATAAATTCATGTGCTGTACCCTCAAACAACTTGTATTGCCTGGGAGTTTTCTAGTAATACAGGGTCTCAGGCTCCACCTCAGAACTTCTGGACCAAAGTTTACACTTTAACCTCCAGCTGATTCCCAGGAGTGTAAATGTTTGCAGTGCTGCTATAGATCATTTGCTGCTAATGCCAAGGTTCGCAACCCTGGCTGCATGTCTGTCTGCTTGTTTGATTTTAATACAAATGCCCAGGTCAGGGATAGCACCCGGACACAGGTTTTTGTTCTTTTTTTAAAAAAATTACATTAACGTGCAGCCGGAGTTGGACAGCCACTCAATAGGGAGAGTTGATTGAGAACATAGCTCTAACTAGGCACACACTGGAGCATCCACTGGTATGAACAGCAGAGTTTCTGTTACATCCACTAAACCTTCACACTCAATTAACTCATCTCCTATTTATTGTGCATTTATTGTATAGGAGAAGCACACAGTCACTGTTGGGTACACAGATGCATAAGAAATAGAACTTGGGATTTGTCATGGAGCCATGCAATGTACACAAAACTAGTATATCAGAAAGAAAGTAGTAAGTACCAATGAATCTGTGTGAATTAAAATCTACACACACACACACATTCATTAGTTGATTTTTGTATGTGCCTGACTGGGGATCAGATCTACAACCTTGGTGTATCAAGACAATGCTCTAATCAACCGAACTACATGGCCATGAAAAAGAAGGAAATCTTACCTTTTGAGAGAGCATGGATGCACCTGAAGATTATTATGCTAAGTGAAATAAGTCAGAGAAAGACAAATACCATATAATATCTCTTGTAAGTGGAATCGAATGAACAAAAAAGACTGACAAACAAAATAGAAACTGAGGTATGGACACATGGAACAGCTGTCAAAGGGGAGGGAGGAGGGAAGGACTGGATAAAAGAACATGAAGGGATTAGCCAAAGAACATATATGCATAACCCATGGACACAGACAACAGTGTGGTGATGGCCAGAGGGAAAGAGGGACTGGGGGCTGGGGGCTGGGTGCGGGTGGGCAAAGGGGGAGAAATGGTGACATCTGTAATAGTGTCAACTATAAAAATAAACAAACAAAAAATAAAATAAATTTACACGCACGTTTTTTTCTACATAACGCAATAAAATTTCATGGAATATCTTATGTAATAAGTTACAGGATGTCTAAAATCTGGACAGATAAAATGGGGGAAGAGATTTCTCAGTATACTGACTAAATAAAAAACAATAAGTAGCTAGTAACAGCAAATATTCTTCAGCTCCAAATTCTTCTGTGAGTTTTTCTTTACATTTTCTTTTCTTTTCTGTCCAGAAAGTATATAGCCATGTATATAAAAAATAGAGACACTTATTGATGATACAAGATACAAGAAACACTGTACATAGAGCAATGGCACCTCAGTCTACTTCAAAGTAGGCCCCTTGGGACATCACACAGTCCCCCAGTGTCTCTTCCACTGTTCAAAACACTCTGCAAAATCCTTTGTTGGAATCACCATCAGCTGCCTTGTCATATTTTCCTGAATTTCATCCATGGTCTGAAATCTCTTCCCTTTCAAAGGTGATTTAAGTTTTGGGAAAAGCCAGACATTGCAGAGTACCAAATCTGGGCTGTAGGGAAGTTGAGTCATTTGAGTGATTTGATGTTTCACCAAAACACTCTGCATGAGACATGATATATGAGAGGACACGTTGTTGTGATGAAGCTGCCGATCACCAGTTGCCCATACCAGTGGCCATTTTCATTGTATTGCATCTCTCAACTGATGGAGAACATTGAGGCAGTACTCCTCATTAATTTTTTAGCCTGGAGGGATGTATTTATGATGGACAACACCTTCCCAATCCAGAAACACAGTTAACATGGTCTTGATCTTGCTGCAGCTTTGCAGTGCCTTCTTCAGGTGTGGAGAACTAGGCAACTTCCATTGGCACTATTGGGCCTTCATTTCTGGATTATATCTGTAGACCCACAATTCGCCTCCAGTTATGACCTTCTGGATGAAATCTAGTTCACTGGTAGTGGTTTAAATTAAGTCATTAACAACTGCAACACAATGTTCCTTCTGCTCCAGTTACAGAAGACATGGAATCAATTTCGCCACCACATGTTTTGTGTCAAGATCTGCATTACAATCTTGGACACAGTAGTTTTGGAATCCCTAGGCCAGCTTCTAATTCTCATACTGTCAGTTGCCAACCTTTGCTGGTTTCAGCTTGCATGTGTTCAACATTCTCAGGTGTTCTGCTTGTTGTAGGCCTTCCAGAATGTGGACCACTTTCAACAGGTTCTCAGCCATCTTTGAAGCATTTATGCCATACTTTTATTTGAGCTATACTCATTGCATTGTCCCCAAAAGCCTTCTGATTCATCTGAATAGTTTCCATGGAAGAATGTTCAAGCTTAATGCAAAATTTGATGCAGAGTCGTTGCTCTACTAGCTCAGTCATTTTGGATGTGATGGCCACACTGTACTCATGCTCACTCAGAAGCATCTACCACCCCCACTGGCTAGTCCATCAAGTCATCATTGTTCACACATGCCCATTCCAGTCTATTGTCCTTGGTTACCAGGTTAAATCAATGTTGTGCTAACCATTCTTGTTATGTTAACAATGGCTGGACTTTTTCCAGACATACCTCATATATTCGTGTACATATTAAAAAGGTTTAAAACATAAAAGGGAAATATAGACAAGATCATTTCTTATCTCCCAGCACAATTGGAAATAGTGTACTTTTAAGCTTTTCCTTCTGAGCCTATGTTCCTCTTCTCCCACTGAAATTTGAATAAGCTCTGACTATCAATCTCTACCCTCAGTACCTTGGCAGAATGGCCAGCAGTGAACTGGAAAGGGCAAGCTATGCCAGACAGACCTGTTCTTACCCAGTGATTGTGGAAGAGGAGAGCGGGGTCTATGTAAAACTAAATGTATGCACTTAAAGCATTTGGGTTTGGGTTGCACATGAAACAGTCACCTTGTTAGGTGACCTAGAGAGAAAACATTATCTCAAATGGGACAGGAGAAGCATCATGCCCTCAAAGAAGAGAAAAAAATTTTAGAGAGTCAAGAAATGTGGGTGAAACCAAAGAGAAACAAATTTTTCCAGACACAGGAACATGGGGATAGCTCAAAGTCCTTCAACGGCAGTTTCTAAAGCAGTCTGTGCTGAAGGCCTGTCTTTCCTGTGCCACTGGAATTGGGAAGGACAAGGAATTTCAAAGGCAAGAGAAAAAGTCTAAAGTAGGTCACTTTATGTATGGGACCTTGAGTAATTCTGGCTGCTGGCTGGTGCCAGAGCCCTCACCACTCTGCAATTGATCTGAATCAGGTTGACTTTTTGTTCTGTTAATGAAACTATGGCAGTGATCCATCCACAAACACCAAAAAGACAGAGCCACCGTCCAAGTACTCCTCACGGGCTGTCTTCACACACCAGCAAAGGAAAGATCACAACTGTCTGAATGACCAGCTTCCCAATCCAATTTCCAGTAACTGTAGACATTCTCTTTAAATATTTCGGTTCAGAGTATAAATACAGCTCAGACTTTTTTCCTGAGTCTCTCTTCCCTGTCTCCTCTATGGAAGCCATTATACCAGCTTCAGTTACACCAGTAATAAGACAGGGTGCACAGAATGGGATGGTGTGAGAGCACTTGATAGTTTGTTTTCCTGAAACAAAGGTACACACCTCCTTCCATGCAAAGTTAGCACCTCTTCTACTTAGTTTCTCCTTTTATTTCATATGTTACATGTACTGTAATTAAACCTTCAGATTTATTTAACTCGTTAAGTTTCAATCTGCCCAGCCACCAACATTTACTGAGTATTTCCAACATTCCTGGCCTTGCTCCCCTCCAGGGAAAGTTTGAGGGAAAGCTAGTTGAAGCAGCTCCAAAGACACAAAGCCCAGGGTACAGGGAGTTACAGGGGGAGACTGATACGAAATCAAAATGGAGAAACAGGCTAGACACCCTCCTAGCACCCGTTGTTATTGTACTTCTTCATACTGAACATCAGACAGAATGACATTCAAATGTCAATACAAAAATATATGCCAAAGCAAGAAGACAGGACTTTGTGATTACTCACCAGTTAGAACAAACCACGCTTCATTGCCCTTACATTGAAGAACAGAAACTTGACCATATTCAAAGTTTAAAAACCTTTGGGAGGTTTGTGGATAAAAAACACCTTTATGTTATCAAAAAAGCATGTATTTTATATTTAGTACTAAACCGTCTGCATCTTTTCCCTGCATTATACCATTTACCTCATTGGTGGTACCACAGATAAAATTTTTTTCACTGTGGACTGCCTTACTTGCTTTGGGAATAATCAGTGGGCAAGTTGTGAGCACTGTATAAACCATCTATTTAAATTAGAGTAGGAAGGAATAAATACATCACTAACACTAGGGCTTGTATAATAACTGGGATTCATAAATCACCTGTAAGGAAGCAATGCTGTAAATGCTAAGGGTTGCTATATATTAATGTCTATTCTCTGCACATAAAGTGTACTGCCACTTTAAAGTATTTGTTTTCAAAGTTTAAAAAAAATCAGAGCAGTTGCCAACAAGTGGTGGCTACAAGGGCACAAACTGCCTTTTAACAAAAAATTCTTACCTTGTACATTTTCTAAACATGTAGGAGTCTTGGTTATTTGTTTTGGAAGTATCTTGAATGCAGTTGGAGCTAAGCTGAAGAACTTCAAAGCAGAGGCCAAGGAGGGGAAGTGAAGGGGAGAGAAAACAGCTTAGTTAAAACGAGAGATGTGCCTGACATACCTCCCAGCTTCAGAGACAGTCTCTCCTCTCTCACGATTTCTCCTCTCCAGATGCTCTGCCACACTGCAGCTGTCTTTTCCAGTATGTCAATCACCCACCTGTCTCTTCGGCTCCCAAATATCCTGAAAGAAGAGGGTCAGATCCCAAATGGACTGTCTGGTGATATAAACTAGAGTCCAACAACCCAGTCATTCTCCTGATGTCAGAATCTTTCAGGGACACAGCAAGAAATATGCCTCCATCCTACTGAAAACCTCACAGCTTGCCAGTGAGGCTGTCTCACCTGCTCATGCCATCTCAAATTCCAGTATCCTCTCATCCTCCTCTACAATGCAACCTTTCCTACTTTCCTTTCTTTCCTTAATGTATATCACTACTAATCTACCAATGATAAACTTATTTATCTTGTTTATGGTTAGGTCTCCCCTACTGGAATACAAGCTCCAGGAAGGCAGGGCTTTCTTTCTCTCTTTCTTTCTTTCTCTCTTTCTTTCTCTTTCTTTCTCTCTTTCTTTCTTCCTTCCTTCCTCCCTTTCTTTCTTTCTTTCTTTCTTTTCTTTCTTTCTTTCTTTCTTTCTTTCTCTCTCTCTCCTCTCACTTTCTTTCTTTCTTTCTTTCCTTTCTTTCTTTCTTCTTTCTTTCTGTATTTATGTATTTATTTATCTATCAATTTATTTGCCTTTTGCATTCACTTCTGTATCCCCAGCACTTAGGACAGTCTACAAATAACTATTTATTGCATAAAATACATAAATAGCTGACTTAGTCATTTTTCATGGACTTGATCTCCTGAGAGAATTGTTTTGGGCAAAGGGATGAAAGGCTTCTCTGAGCAGGTTCAGGAGCAGGACCACCCTCCGGAAACCCCATCTCAAATGACACCACATTTTAAATTGAATGAAGCCTGGCTTTTATGAAACTCATTTCCAAAGCTTAGGGACCAAGGCACACAGCAGAAGAGGAACAGGCCTTATTCAAATGTGTCCCAAACCAGCAGCCAAGCAGTCTGGTTAGAAGAGGACAGAAAAAGTTGTTAGCTTATGTTTTAAGACACCTTAACCATCTTAAAAGGCTGACGAGGAAACAAAGAAAGCACTTGTTGATCCAGGAAACTGTGAATTTTAACAAATCTTCCCAATATTATTTGCTCACTTAAAATTGATTTGTCATTATTATCAGTGAGAATAAAAGCTATTAGACAAAAGGCATTCATGTTGAATGTGGGAAACCTAGGGAATACCAAAAAGCATAACGTGGAAAGCAAAAATCACCCACATTACCATATTAAATAAAGAAAAACTGTTAAATGCTGATGTACTAACATCTAGTCAAGTGTGTATATAATCTAATGGTTACCTCGAATAGGTTATATTTTGGTTTTTATTTGATGGCATAGACTGTTTCATGAAAATTTAGTTGATATTTTTTGAATGTGAGTAAAAGTGTAAGTTCTGAAAGAAGTATAAATTGGACCAGACTTTCTACAAGGTGAGATTTATATATGCTTATAGTATTTGTCTTAATATTTTAACTTCCAGAAATTTATTCTAAAAGAGTAATCAGGCAAATATTTAAAGAGATAATTCTACATATATATATATATATATATATATATATATGAATATAAGGATATTCATTGAAGCCTTATTTATTATAGTGATTTGGGAATAAGCTAAATTAGTTAATAGATCATGGCCCTTCCAAATAATGGAATACTATGCAGCCATTAAAAATGACACTATGGATTCCTATGTATGCTGTAGCCTACTCCTTGCTGCCTCCATGTTTCCAATCCACCATACCTTCTCTACTTTTTCCCCATAGCATTAATGCCTCAAAAATACTCTATAATTTACTTATTTATTATGTTAGTTATTTATTGTCTCTGCCCACCTACTAGAATGTAAATTCCATGAGGACAGTGATATATATCATTCTCCTTTGATGCATCTCAAATGCCCAGAAAAGTTTTGACAGTAGGCACTCAGTAAATATTTCTTGGAGGATATCACCATGGAATTCAAATTTCTGGATAAAGAGGTATACATGTGTTCAAAACTTTTAGGGTCCCCAATAAAATTGTTTTTGTAAAAAATATGTACCTAAATTTGCACTTTAACAGTTACTTAGCAGCACTGTGAAACACACTCAAGGGTGGGAGAATGCCTCTAATCAATACTGTTCTCCCTTGTAAGATTTCCAGTGAAGTGTAATGTGTTTGTTCTATTGGAACTTAACCTACAAAGAAAGCTTTTTCCCCACTATCTCCTCTTCAACTGTAATAACTTAAGACTGATTTTCAGTTCTACAACATAGCCTAAAAGTCATAATAAAAAGTTACTTTGAGATTTATTTTCCTGTTGTCATTTTATGTGTGTTGTATTTCCAGGAGGCATGACAACATAAACGCTGCACAAGACAAGCCAAATAAAACTTACTAACAAGATGGTTTTACCAAGGATAACCTTTGTGTATTACATAGTCACATGTGCCACTTGAATCCTTGTTGTTAATGATAAAACGTGCTGCTCTTATACAGAACTGAAACAACTCCCAACCAGTGGAGGAGGGTGTCTCATGGGAATGAGTGGCAGGCAAGGAATAAACAAATCACAAGACACTCTACAAACCCAGTCAAAAGGCCAGAGCTCAGGGACCACAGTTCTAGCAGAGCTAAGGCTTGAGAAGACAAAAGGTTCAAGGGCTATAAAGGGAGAAGCAGGCCTATAATTTAGAGAGTTCTAACCTGAGGGGCACACAGAGCCCAAAATCTGATACTGCTCCAGGGCACGCTTGAAGTAGGATGAAGGAGGTGGAAGGCCTGTTCCCAGTTAGGTCTCCTGTTTCCCTAGTGTCAGGGGCTCCTGGGCTCTCTGAACTTGAACGTTTATGTGCACAGAGCCATCCGTGGTGGCTGAGCACAAGCCCCATTGTCCAGAGGTGAAGTTTGGGAATTACATAACCTCAGCCCAAATACTAGGGTTGTCTGGAGTGTTCTTGAGGTTGGTTTCTGGGCCTCCTTAATTAGGGTCAATGATGAGAGAAACAAAGTATAATTAATCTTCATTGAGCTTTTGTATTATTATATAGTAGGTACTGAACTGGGTACTTTTCAAACACAATCTCATTTAATATTTATAAGACTCCTATGAGGTAGCCATTATGATTCCCTTTTTTATAGCTGAGGAAAAATAAAACACAAAAACTAACTTATTCAAAGTAACACAGCTAATAAAAGGTGCAGCTTGGACTTGAAGGCAGCTCTGACTTGGCCTTTGTGCTATTCAGTGAACCCACACCGAAGCTGACGATCATGTTCCACTCCTCATTCAAAAAGGAGAATAGGAACAATGGTCCATCAATCTGCCATAGCACAGAAGAGGCAATTTACATTTTATATACTTACCTCTAAAGCTCTTTTAATTTTTTTTAAAACAGTCCTGAAATTTCAATGACATTAAGAAAGGTTTAAAATCAGTTGGCTCCCATCTTTGGGACCCTGTTATAGGTGAAGTGGTTTTCCATTGCCAGTTGTTAAGTCAGTTATCTTTTATGTCCTAAAAGAAAAGATTCTTTTCAAATGTAACTTGGCTTGGCCAAAATGCAATGTTATTCTATTAGTCACTACTGAACTGAAAGGATTCTTAAAAAAGAACCAAAATGTGCATAAATACGCTGATAGGGTTTGAGATCAAGTAAAGCTCTCAGAATCATTCACTGTGTTGCCTGACAGCGGGGATTTTGTTTCCCCCCACGGAGCCCAATCAAAGAAACATGACTACACAGATAAAGCTCAGTCCTGTGCCCGGAGCTGGCTCCTGAAGTCAATGAAACTGGCGTTCTCACTCTCTGGCACTGGTGGGAAAGAGAAAACTTGACCTAGATTATCATGCAATTATTCTTGATGCCTGCTCACATGAACGCCTGAGCCAACTGATATGGTTAACAAAGAGGGTTTGTTAAACCAAGACCTGTGTCATCAATCTCGTTTTAGAATAATTTTTGACAGTAGATTGGGCCTGGTGATGGTGGAGGAAGGAGTGACTTGAAGGGAAAATTAGCAGGGTCAAAAGAATGAAAAATATTGTTCTCCTTGCAGCTATACACCAGATTCTAAGTTGTTTTAATACTCTCTACCCAGCTTGAAACCTAGTTGTATCATAATGTATTTATTTATCTTAGGTTTTCCACAGTGCCTATTGCTATAACCATGAGGTCCTCTGACAATAGAATATTTCTTTTTTTTTTTTTATAATTTAAATTTATTTATTTATTTATTTATTTTTAGAGAGGGAAGGGAGAGAGATAGAGAGAAACATCAATGTGTGGTTGCTGAGGGTTATGGCCTGCAACCCAGGCATGTACCCTGGCTGGGAATCGAACCTGGGACACTTTGGTTCCCAGCCCGTGCTCCATCCACTGAGCTACACCAGCCAGGGTACAATAGAATATTTCAAGGTCATGTATATGAGTGTGGTTTTGTTTCTTCTGAAAAAAAAATCCAAACTGAAGCCAGGTGTTTGTTCTTTTCCATTGTCTAGTTTCTCTCTTATTTACTCTGATAGCAACAGATATTCTACCTATTTTGTTAAAAAAAAAAGAAAAAAGAAAAAAGAAAAACATGTGGGGGTGGTCCCGCTGGCTCTACTTTCTAAATCCTTAGAAAATCTCAGTCAGTTATATTTGGATACACAATCCTAGAAGCTGCTTGAGGACTCCTGTGTTAGAAGAATAATCATCTATACAAAGCCCATGGTGTGGCATTGCCCCTCTTCCCACTTCCTTAGAAGCAAAGTCCTAGAAAGAAACCTCCTCTAGGTATCTCAACACTTCTCTGCTCCACACCACTCTTTGTCCTACGTAAATCAAGTTTACGCTCCACTTACCCTATGGGAACAGCCTGACAGACATCACCAGAGACTAATGTGACCATATGTTCTTGTTTGCCTAAGGACACCTGTGGTTCTGCTGTAATTATTAATAGCACCTCTGTTCACTCTCAAATGTGTCCTAGTTTCAAAATAAATTATCTGGTCTCTCTATCAATGATCTAGTTGCCAAATCCAAAAGGCTCTGTTTTCATGACTTGACCACTCTGTGGTATTTGGCAGTGTAATTCACTCCCACAATAATGAAATTCTCCTCCTTTGTCTTCCACAGCACCATTCTCTCCTGTATCTCTGTTCCATCAAAGCTTTCTTAGTGAGCTTCTCTTCCTTTTCACACCTTTTAAATGTTGGTGCCCCCTAAGGTTTTATATTGTCACTTTATGTGATCACCTTGGGAAATCATCTACTCTCATGTCCTTAGTCACAATGACCTGCATATGTTTCTCTCTAACAAAGATCAGTCTCCTAGACTCCAGTCCCACATCATTTCTACCTGGGCCCACAGGCACCACAAGATCGAGCCCCTTCCCTCCCCTCATCCCCATCTGCTCTTTCTGTTCTTCACCAATCCTGGTGAACAGTACACATTCCAAATCCACATCTGAGCCATGGCCTGATTTTGTCCAGCCCAGTGCACCTGGTCAGCCATACGCCAGCCAACTCTCAGACCCATGGGATAGATGATTGATATTTTAAGCCACTGAGTTTTGGAGTGATGTTTTGTAGCACAAGCTAACTAATGTAGGAACTGCTTCTGGGAGGGGAATGCTCCCATGAGAAAAATTCATCATTTGTACTATTGGCTTTAGGGCTGAATGGCAGAAATTATTATAGGTGACTGAAACAATGATGACCTAAAGCATTTGGTAAGACTATTATTTATGAACTTAGAAGATAAACAAAGGATTTAATGAATTGATGGACTTGGGCAAGACAGTTTTTTGATGTGTTAAAAGCATAAGATGATTACTTTTAGATGCATACTAATAAAGATCTACAAGAAAAGACTTGCCCACCTGGATTAAATGAGATTGAAGTGTATCAAAATGTATAGACTCCTGGGCTCCTAACCTGCTACAGGAAAGGTAGAAGAAGTCTTACAAAGCTGCTCAGCCACCACAATGGGCATATTTCCAATGTCATTTTCAGAAATGCCCCCCCCCCAAATTTTCTAGAATGGTAAACTAAAATCTATGAAGAATTAAGGACTAAGAAGCAACTCTCAGGGAACAGAGCCCAGGTCTAATTAAAGCACATTTACTACCAAGGTCAGGATGGTCTGACCCTATTTGCCAGTTGAGTTTTCAAAATTGCTACAGGACAGTGCTAAATATCTTCCTTTCTTCCCCTTTTCTAATGGGGGTGTTTGTTGTGGTCGCTGTGTCCCTGTTTTCACAGTAGTATGATGGGCATATATGAGGCAGATACATTGTCTGTGAATTAAGAAGAGCCATATCTAGATTTGATACAGATGCTGAAGTCTTGGACTTTGAGCCTGATGCCATGATTTGATGAGATATGGGGGGCACTGTGATGCCAGTGAGTAAATTTTACTTATTGAAGAGATGTGAATAATTGTTACCAGTTGGAAGAGTGTCATCAGCTGAGTTACTGGCCCCAATTCTTCACTGCTCCCACATTCATATCGTTGCCACAGTTTATCTGTGGGAGGAATGTACTCCCCTGAATTTTGACTTTTGACATAATTACTTGACTTACTTTGGCCATTCAAAATGGTAGAGTAGACAACATGTTCATTTCAGCCTAGTCATATGGGGCTGTTTCTTCTTGCATTTCTTCCACTGCTATCAGAAAGACATGACATCTAGCTTGCTAGTTTGAACAGAATAAGGATCACATGAAGCAGTGCTATTTCATCCAAACCACAGACTTTCTATGAGAGCAGAGTTGTTCCAAGCTGCCACAATCTGAAGAACAGCCATCTAGCAAAGCCCAGTCTCAATCATCCAAACTACAGACAATCTCCAGAACCATGAGAATAAATAACTATTGTTCTTAGCCATTGAGTATTAAGGTAGGTTTTTATACAGCATAATCATGGCATTCACACTACCATCCACTTGGAGCTTCCCCCAAATCAATTCCCCTACTTCCTTACTTTATTTTTTAAGAATATTTTATTGATTATGTACATATTAAGTATATTTATTGGCTATAACAGTTGTCCCATTTTTTCCTTCCCTTTATCCCTCTCCACTCTGCGTGCCCCCTCCCTCCAGCATTCCCTCCCTTAGTTCTCATCCATGGACCATACATATAAGTTCTTTGGCCTTTCCTATACTATTCTTAACCTCCCCCTGTCTATTTTGTACCATTTATGTTTCTTATTCCCTGTACTTCCCCCCCATTCTTCCCTCTACCCCTCTCCACTGATAACACTCCACATGATCTCCATTTCTGTGATTCTGTTCCTGTTCTAGTTGTTTGCTCAGCTTGTTTTTAGGTTCAGTTGTTGATAGTTGTGTTTGTTGTCATTTTACTGTTCATAGTTTTGATCTTCTTTTTCTTTTTTAAATATAATTTATTGATTATGTTATTACAATTGTCCCATTTTTTCTCCCCTTTATTTCCCTCCAGCCTGTATGCCACCTCCCACCATCATTTTCCCATCTTAGTTCATGTCCATGGGTCATACACATAAGTTCTATGGCTTCTTCATTTCCCACACCATTCTTAACTTCCTCCTATCTATTTTGACCTACCATTTATGCTTATTTTCTGTACCTTTTCTGCCATCCTCCCTCAACCCTGCTGATAACCCTCCATGTGATCTCTATTTCTGTGAATCTGTTACTGTTTTACTTGTTTGCCTAGCTCATTTTTTGCTTTTTTTTTGTTTTTAGGTTCAGTTGTGAGTTTGTTGTCATTTTACTGTTTGCGTTTTTTATCTTCTTTTTTTTCTTAGATAAGTCCCTTTAACATTTCTTATAGTAAGGCCTTGGTAATGATGAACTCCTTTAACTTGACCTTATCTGGGAAGCTATTTATCTGCCCATCCATTCTAAATGACACCTTTGCTGGATAGAGTAATCTTGGATGTAGGTTTTTGCATTTCATGACTTCGAATATTTCTTTCCAGCCCCTCCTTGCCTGCAAGATTTCTTTTGAAAAATCAGCTGATAGTCTTTTAGGAACTCCTTTGTAGGTAACTATCTCCTTTTCTTTTGCTCCTTCAAAGATTCTCTCCTTATCTTTAATCTTGGGTAATGTAATTATGATGTGCCTTTGTGGATGATTCCTTGGGTCCAACTTCTTTGGGACTTTCTGAGCATCCTGGACTTCCTGGAAGTCTATTTCCTTTGTCAGAAAAAAATAGACTCCATTGTTTTTTTCAAATAAGCTTTCAATTTCTTGCTATTCCACTTCTCTTTCTGGCACCCCTATGATTCAGATGCTGGAAAATTTAAAGTTGTTCCAGAAGTTCCTGAGTCTGTCTTCATTTTTTTTTAATTCTTATTTCTTCATTCTGTTCTCATTTAATGTTTATTTCTTCCTTTTGTTCCAAATCATTGATTTGAGTCCTGGTTTCCTTCCCTTAACTGTTCATTCCCTCTATATTTTGCTTTATTTCACTTATATAGCCTTCATTTATTCCTTTATTTTATGACCGTAGTCAATCATTTCTGTGAGCATCCTGATTACTGGTGTTTGAATTCTGCATCTGGTAGGTTGACTATCTCCTAGTCACTTAGTTCATTTTCTATAGTTTTGATCTGTTCTTTTGTTTGAGCCATATTTCTTTGTCTCAACCCACCTGTTATGTTGTAAGGGAAAGAACCTTAGGGATTTGCCAGGGCAGGGCAACCCACTTCACTGCATTATGGTGCTGTGTGTGGAGGAGGGGTCAGAGAGGGAACAATGCCACTTGCTTGGCTCTCATTCCTCTTTCAGTCACTTCCCTACTTCCCACAAGTGGATTGTGCCCTTTCAGGTGTTGATTCCCCAGTAGGTGGGCTTGTGTGTGTTCTAGGATCCTGTGGGCCCCTCCAGTGGAATCTCTTGTGAGACTGGGAGTTTCTCCTGCAGCCATAATCCCCACATGTTTTTTCAGCCAGAGGATTTGAGGCTTTAGTTTTCTGCTGGAACCCTGGGTTGTGCTGCCTGTCTCGCTGCTCCCAGTTGTTCCTCTGGCTTATCTGCACATGACTGTGGGATACCCCAGTCTTCCAGCCAAAGCCTTGCTCTACCCAGTCTGCCAGCTGCTGCCTTGTGGCACACACTCTCCACCCTCGCTTTCCATCTCCTTGTCTCTTCCCCTTCTACCAATCTGGGTGAATGTTTCTTTAACTCCTTGGTTTTCGGACTTCCATACAATTCAATTTTCTGGTAGTTCTGGGGGGTTTTTTGTTTTGTTTTTAAATTGATTGTTATCCTTTTTTTTGGTTGTGCAAGGAAGTGAAGCATATCTACCTATGCCTCCATCTTGGTCAGAAGCCCCCTCAAAGACCACTCTTACTTCCCTACTTTAAAAACCATAGCTCCTTCTCTCTAAAGCCACTATCTTTGCCTTAAACTATATCTAAATCATCTCTCACCTGGTTCTTACAGAATTTTTTCACTGTACTCCTTTACTTTATTCCCCTCATTACCATCAGAGTAGTATTTCTACAATGCACAACTAATATTGTCCTTCGGCTTAAATCCATTTAAATTCTTCCCATTATGTACAATAGTAGGGGTCACACTCCTGGGAGTTTATGGGTCTAATTTAGTCCACAAATTCTTCATGTTTTCTGCAAGCTGTATTTAAAAATAATGTAAAAATGAGCACAAGTTCTCTAGGTTGCCACAATTTCCTCTGTTCCTTATTGTTTACACTTGTCCCACTTCACCCATTTATGTAACAATCCTTGTCCTATAGAAAGTTACATTAGTATATTAGTGTCCTAGGCCGCTATAACAAATTACAAAAAACTAGGTGGCTCAAGAAAAAGGTATTTATTTTTTCATGGTTCTTGAGGCTAGAAGTCCAAAATCAGGGTCCATCAGGGCCACGCTCCTTCTGAGACTATCAGTGGAATTCTTTATTAACCCTTCTTAGCTTTTGGTGGTAACAGTTAATGCCTGGCATCCCTTAACTTACAGCTGCATCACTCCAGTCTTTGCCTCTGTCTTTACATGGTGTGTCATCTTCTTATAAGGATGCACAAGTCATATCCAATGAGAGCCCACCTTGATGGACTTAACTTGAATATTTCTACAAAGACTATTTTTTCAAATAGAATCACATTTACAAGTACTGGGGGTTGAGACTGCAATGTATTGAGGGGGAACACAATTTAACTCATTATAATAAGCAACTGCTTTATAGGCTGAAGTACAAAGTCTTCAACATGGAATATACAGATCTTTCTGATTTGTTCCCCAGCTACATCTCTACCTCGAACTGTATAATAGAACCATTCTTCTTGTTGACTCTGAATGGACTAAGTCATTTCATACCTCAGTGCCTTTGTTTATGCTTCTCTTTTAATTTTGAAAGCTTTTTCTTCCTCCCTCAGTCTACTCAGTAATTTATATTCCACTTTTAAGGCTTACTCAAATCTTACCGTGTCAAGCAAACAAGTAGATTCCTCTTGGTGTTCTGGGGAATTAGTTGCTAATTCTGTTTCTACTCTTACTCCAGAAGAGATCTCAATGTGTTGGTGTTCCAGGGAGTCCTCGGAATCTTCTCTGTGTCACTTGTTCTTACAGTTCTTCCATTGGACATAGAGTTGGACTAAGGTGAGCTCCACCAGATTTCTTTCAGAGGGAATTTGCCCTAAATGTGTAAAGAGGCTATTTTTGGCTTATGCTATTGGTCAGCTGGTCAACCATATTAAAGAGCTCTAAGTCTTCTAGTATATACTTGGGGTATTTTTACTCTAGGAGAAAATACATGTGCTGCCTTCCAAAGAGAGTAATCTAATTAAAGAAATCAGGGTCGGTGTAATCCAACCAACTATACCTCTATAAATAGGATGTTTTTAACCTAATATCCCCAGGACCTGCCAATGGATCTAAGAACCATTTTCACTGCAATCTTCAGATAGATAAAATACTAGTCAAAATTTATTGTTTATCCCTGGACATTATTGTCAGGATTTCAAATATGGAGGTAACTTCTATGAGGCCTCTGTGCAGATCCACTTCTGTCAAAGTGTTTAATGAATTCCTGTTTGTGTTGAATGCCTAAATCAGCTTAATAAAATATTTCAGCTGGAAAAATTCTCAGAACCACTCTTTCACTAAGTGTGTAGACTTAGCCCTCTTTTTCTCAAAATAGAAAAAGGTGAAAGAGAGTTTAATAAATGACCTCTTTACAAAAATAAGGGCAGGATTAAGAAAAAACAACAACAAGAAATGGAGAAGTTGCCCTGACTGGTGTGGTTCAGTTGGTTGGGTGTCATCCTGCAAACTGAAAGGTCATAGGTTCAATTCCCGGTCAGGGCACATGCCTGGATTGCAGGTTCGGTCCACAGTCGGGGCACTTACGTGAGGCAACTGATAGGTGTTTCTTTCTCACATCGATGTTTCTCTTCTTTTCTTTCTCCCACCTTTCCCCTTTCTCTAAAAATAAATAAACAAAAACTTTTTTAAAAAATGGAATAGAGAAGCACCCCCAGGATCACTGCAGCTGGAAGCCACTCTCACCCCTAGACTGAAAGAGACAAAAGTAGGAGCAATTCCCAGAGCTGTGGCTACACAAGTCCCCTCACAAGACCTGTAGTCTTCAGCACAGAAGCAGAGATGAGCAGCCCCTACCCCCAGGAAGCCCCAGGGGAGACTTAGGCCAGATAATGGAGACCTTGACCTCTCCTTCCTTCCATGTTCTGATCTCCTGCTGATGCCTCCCAGGGATTGAACCTAACCAAAAGCAACAGGGTAATAGAGCCTGGCAACACAGTCCTTAGAGGTCAGCCTCTGGGGAAATAAAATAGGGTGGAGAAGGTGGTAGTGGATCTGGAGCACATACAAAGAAATCCCGTACACACACTTTAATCCAAAAGGATTGCTTCTCATTAGACTATTAGTCTGAACTGAGCTGTCCCTGCTCAAAGAAGGAAGTGAACTCAGTTAAAGATTTATAGATTGTGAAAGCTAAAAGAGTGCATAAGGGTCATCTAAACCAGCCCTCTCACTTTACAGATTGATGGAATGGAGGTCCTCAGAGATTAAATGACATGCTTAAAGATCACCTTCAAGTTAATAACTGAACTAAGACTAAAACTCACGTTTTTGTTTCTCTGTCCAAGTCTGTTTGCCCTGTTCATGCAGCTCAAATTCTTTCCAGCTTTGTGAGATTCCAGTAATTGGTTTCATCCAGAAGCATGAATAAGAACACCCAGCAAAACACAGTTTTATTTTTATTTTTTTCCCCTAATGGATTTTAGAAACTTGATTTTTTAATATATTTTTTATTTTTTGTTGTTGTTAAAGTACAGTTGTCTCCATTTCCTCCTACCACCACTCCCCCTGTTCCAACCTTCTCCACCTCCCACCTTCAATCCTACCCCCTTTGGCTTTGTCCATGGGTCCTTTATACAAGTTCCTTGATGGTTCCTCCCCTTCTTTCACCCGTTATCCTCCTCCCACCTCCCCTCTGGTTACTGTCAGTTTGTTCTTTATTTCAATGTCTCTGATTATATTTTGCTTGCTTATTTGTTTTGTTGATTAGGTTCCTCTTATAGGTGATATCATATGGTATTTGTCTTTTACCACTTGGCCCACTTCACTCAGCATAATGCTCTCCAGATCCATCCACACTGTCACAAAAAAATAGGAGCTCCTTCTTTCTTTCTGCTGCGTAGTATTCCACTGTGTAAATGCATCATGGTTTTTTTATCCACTCATCTATTGATGGGCACTTAGGTTGCCTCCAACACTTGGCCATTGTAAATTATGCTGCTATGAACATTGGGGTGCTTAGGTTCTTTTGAATTGGTGTTTCAGGATTCTTAGGATATAATCCCAGCAGTGGAATTGCAGAGTCAAAGGGCAGCTCCATTTTTAGTTTTCTGAGGAAATTCCATACTGTTTTCCATAGTAGCTACACTGTCTTCATTTTAGAGAAAAAATTCTCAAAGGACCTCAGAAAACTTGGGCCACAATCAATGGTTTAAAGGCTCATATTTTTCCCACCATGGGCCAAACTAGTTGTATTCATAATTAAAATGTGAAGTTCATAAATCCAGGAAGAAAAAAATATTTTTAAAAAATATTCTTATAGTTAGTCTCTGAAAGAACTAAACATCTCTTTTTTTATTTCCCCTATAGAGTATCTAATATTAGCCCCATTTTAGGTACCAAGAAACTTAGATACATAATAGCAAATAATTAATTTATTCCAGAAATTCTACAAGATTCTAAAAAACTATAGTTTCTACAATTTCTAGAAATTTCCAAGATTTAATGCTTTCCATCTTTATTGAGAATCTCCTATTTCTAGGGTATGTCATGTTAGGTGCAAGGGGCACACACATGAAGGGAAATGTTCTCTATTCTAAAGGATCTTATGGAGCAGGAATGGAGGGAAATATGCCAACAGTCACTGAGTTGGCCGGCTGGGGTGCTGACAGAGCTGCTTTGATGGTGCGGTGCAGGGGGCAATCTGGTGGTTGTCACCAGACTACACAGCTCCCCTCAAGCAAATTTCTTAACCCGAGTTCTCAGAGATGCACTCACCTTACAAGGCACCACAAATCTTGCCACAGTAGGAGGCAGTTCATGACCACAGTGCAGAGATGCACTCACTTGTACAAAGCACCACAAATCTTGCCACAGTAGGAGTTCATGACCTCAACTTTAACTAAATCCTTTCACCTAGAAAAGGCACACTCTTTTGGGTTCTTTGTTGGTTTCTTTTGTTTTGTTTTCTGCTCCCCTCACACACACCTCAAATTAGGTACAAGATAATGGCTAGATGTGTATTGCCTAACTACAGAATACAAATAAAATTCTAAGAATCATGATACATAAGCTCTTGCTTACTGTTTTCAGATTACACTGATAAGAAAATGATTTAGGGTATTGTATGTAGGACACCTGACTATCTGTTTCTTAGATCTGGCCAGATCCTCATTGGCCAATATTCAAATACAATGTAAAACCAACCCCAAATCTAGATAAGGCAGTAACTTCAAATATTATTTTCCTTCATGTAGAGCTAGGAAGGGAAATAAAATGCATTCATTCATTAAGCAAATATTAATTTAGAACTTACCATGTGCAGAGCTTTGTGCTAAGTGCTAGGGATATAGTGAACATAAGATAACACACCTTGTACTAAAAGGACTTCTCTAGTCCAGAAGGGAAAACAACCACCAAAGTTGGGTGGATGGATATGATGAGAAGACATAGATGAAGGAGAGAGGCATTAAGCAAGAAATTAGTTTCAGTTGAGATTAATGTTTATTTTCCATAAGTGTAAGAAAGTTCATGAATTAAATCTTAAAATTAAGCATTCTTGGGGCATGCAGAATTAGCTGGTGGTTAAGAAGGAGTGGGCTCTGGAATTGGATTGCCGAGGCCTTGATCCCAGCTCTACCTGGCAGAAATTATTTAACTATGCTAAGCTTCCATTTCTTCAGCTAGAAAATGAGGATAATAATTAAAGTTTTTGTCATGTTCAAATAAAAGTAGAAAAAAATTATTCAGTTATCAAATAGTGATTGATATGATCTATGCAGACAAAATATCCAGAGAGTTGCCTGAAATATTTAGATCCCATCCAAAGGTTGGTATTGTATACTCATCATACTTGACCTTAATCTAATTGGCCACTTTGAAAATATGATAGGCTAAAGATTCTCTTCCCCAAAATGTACAGACTTCTGGAGATTCCTGGCTCCTAAAACCAGAATAGGAAACCGGTTTTAAAATGGCATTTCTTTATCACTATGACACTCCTAAAATTGTCTTTTGGAACATTTGTTTGGTTTTGTTGTCTCAGTAACTGTACTATACCCATACTGATTACTAAATCCTAATTTATACTAAAATTCTCTATCACTCAACAAATTATGAGAGCTTCACAACTTAAAAAGGAATAGTACTATGGCACATTAATAAAAGTACTTGAAAAGTTATCCATGTGGAAGCAGCTAAAATTTAGACCACAAAAGAAAGTATTGTTTACTTTATCCATAAGTATGCCTCAGCTTTCAAAGACAGTGAGTCACAGCTCCCAAATATTATTTCTCTTAAACTGAACTCATTTGCAAAAGGTTTGATTTTTCTGGGTGTGCTCAAATTACATATAGATGAGTATTTAATATTTGATCATTTCAAGATGGTGATAAGTTTTTGTATTACTTTGATAGACTAAAAACAACTTAATCACAGTCACCAGAGAAATCTATGAAGTCATTTTTCAGTTTAGAAAGAATAGCAGCCAAGTCCTGAGTGATATGACATTCCTGACTAACTCCTTAGTTCACCATATCGAAATTTTTTACAGTTTGATAAGATACAGATGATATTGATTTCTGAATAAATATACTAATGATAACTTGGTAAAAAGAGTTAAACACACTTTTATAACTTATATCTTGATAAATCAATCCTAAACATTGTTCACATCACATTTTCATGCATTATCTTCTCCTTGAGGTCTTAAATGAAAATTAGTATTCATATTAGGGATCAGAGAATAATTCCCTTAGAGTTTAAACATTCATGAATGCAGTTCTGTAAACTATAGATCTCACCCAGGAAGTTACACATCAAATAACATGGTTTGGGACATGATATTTTTATTCACTCAGTATAGATGTTAGAGATGGAATGAACATTTTAAATGAGTGGCTTAAGCCCTTTTTCCTTTTATGACAGGTACATTGAAGCCTATTTTAAAAACATAAAAGCAAATACCCCTTTGAAAACATTTATTTGTTATGAGTGTGTTTCAGGACAGAAAGTGGACAAATCACACCTAAAGCATATCTTATAAAACACCTCTTTGCTCTATCCTTGTTTTTTCCAACTTCCTTAATAGTTCAGTGGTTTATTAATTAGGTTGATTCCTCTTGATCAGGAAAGAAGGTGATAGGAGTTCATATTCAATGGGTGAGTCTCATCTAGCATTGGCCTTCAGAAGGCGGTGCAACTTGAGCTGATTACAAATACAGGTGCAAGTTCTCAAAGTTTGGTCTTGCTAATTTTAGCAGATTTTCAAAAATTGTTTTGAAAAAAAATGTTTTTAAGGTTTTGTTTTTTTTTTAAGAGGAAGTCACCACTCATGTAAACAAAGACCTGGACTTGTTGCAATAGACTACTTGTAAACTACAGTCCTGCTGAACAAAGCAGACTGGTGATCTTATCCAGGGTTTTGGAAAACATGGAGTTCAAGGATTAGGAGATTTTCAGAAGTTAAAGTGTTTGGGTATTGGTTGATCTTTATGTGTAAAAGGCTTGTTGATGAATGGAGACTGTTCTGATGAGTCCAGTTTCAGAAGTATGAGTACCTAAGGGAAGTTGTCACTGACTGATTGGGAAGAGTTTAAGATCAATTTTGGAGTTATTTATTCATAACTTGGGACCCTGGCCAAAGAACAATGATTCTTTTCCTTTCTTAAGGATATAAATTCTTTATTCTCACTATGTAAGTTTCATTTAAACTGTTAGTTGTTTTTTTCATAATGGCCCTTTTGAACACCAAGATTTCTCTAACACTTTTATAGGAAAATGTTCAAACACAACAAAAATCAAGAGAGAAAAGAGGAAATGATGTGATGAATTCCTGTGTACCTATCACCTAGTTTCATTATGTATTCTGTCCTACTTGCTTCATTTCCCCCGCCCATGACTTTTCTGTTATAGTATTCTAAATTAAACTCCAAGGATTATATCATTCCCATAAATATTTCTATTTATGCCTCTAATAGGTAAGGACTTAAAAGTATAATTATAACCCCATTATCTTACCCCACAAAACTGACCACACTTCCTTAATAGTCAATTATGTTCAAATTTTCCTGGTTGTTTAAAATGTCTTTTTACAAAGACATTTTGAATCCAAAGACATTTGGATTCAAATCAGAATCCAAATAAGAATACACATTGCCCTTGATTGTTGTCTCTTAAGTCTTTTAAAATCTATAATAGTTCCTCCTCCTTTTATTCGCAGGTTATTTTTTTTTTAAGAAATTGGCTCATTTGTCCAATAGGAGTTTTCCTCAGCCTCATAGTATTGTTTACAATGTCCTTCTACCTTCCATATTTTGCAAACTGGTAATTAGATTTACAGACTGGACTATATTTGTGGTTAACATTTCAGATAAGAATACTTTGCAGGAGGTGCTGGGTGCTTCTTAATGCATAACATAAGAATGCACACGATACCTGGCTATCCAAATCGTGGTGCTACAACAATCAGCGATTTCATGTGTCAGCCAATCCATATACAGTATTATAACATTTGTTAGAGTTGCAATTCTATGTGCTCTTAGTGTTGCAAGTTTTCTAATTCTATCAGTAATCTATTAATGATTTTTTTCTAATTCTATCAGTCTTTCTGCATTTCTTCACAATAATTTTTTTCTAAAGAAAAAAATTCTTGCAATTCTGGGAAAGATGGCGATGTAGGTAAACATGTTACTTGCCTCCTCCCACAGCATCAAAATTACAACTAAACTGCAAAACAACAATCATTCAGAGCCTCCTGAAATCCAGCTGAATGGAAGTGCTACAACAAAGGACGTAAAAAATAAGCCACATTGAGACTGCCAGGAAGGGCAGAGATGTGGAACTAGCCAGTCCCATGCCCACATGTGGTAGATAAAAATTAGGAGGGATATCTCAGCTGTGGAGGTCCCTGCTGAGGAGCAAGGGCTCCCAGCACCACACCTGGCACCCCACTCCAGAATTCCAGTGCCAGGAAGAGAAGTCCCAATAACTTCTGGCTATAAAACCAGAAGGAATTGCATCTGAGTGAGATGGAGGGTTTCTGAAGTCCCAGGCAGTTCTTCTTAAGGGCCTGTATATAGACTTACTCCAACTCACTCCCTCTGAGCTCCAACACTGAGGCAGCACCTTGAAAGGCACTAGAGATATAAGAGAAGAAACTGAATTTCTAGTGTCAGAATGAGAGCTGGGGGCAGCTTTCTCCTGGACAGAAGTGCTGGCAGAGGTCATTGTTCCTTTGATGAGCCCTCCCCAACTAGGCTGGCAGGAGGGCACCATATCTGAGACTCCACCAACCTGGCTAATGCTGTTTGCCCTGCCCAACTGATTCCCTGAGATCCTACCCCATCCAACATTTAGGCCCACCTAAGCTGTTTCCAATGGCTTTTCCATAGGAATGGCCTCTCTTGGCTCATGCTTCAAATATTCCTAAAATCTCTCAAACAAGCAGCATCTGGCCTCAGCATGTCCTATGGCTCTCCTAAGCAGCCCCGGGCCCAGCGCTAGCAGCAGCTGGCCTTGGTTCATAGCTGAGTCTCACTGGATACCTCAAAGCCCAGTATAAGGAGCAGCCATCTGCAGATCACTTTTTAGCTTATGCTGTGTGGTTCTGGGAAGAACACAGGAGACAGCTGACTGACCTGCACCTCCCAGGAGGCCCCAGAGCCAGTGCACCCAGCAGACAGCTCTAGGACATGTTGAAGCATCACCACCCAACCACCTCCACAAGAGATACATTCAGGGTGCACCACAGCCCCACTGAAGAGCTCCTGCTCTCCACTGAGTGAGCTCCTACACAGATGATCCTCCACAGTGGTCAGAGGTCAGTGGTCAGTGGTCACAGCAAGTCCTTGAAGCTGATCAGTTTGGTAATAAATCTCCCTTATTGACATTTCAATAGCAACCAAGGTTTAACTACATGAGAAGGATGTACAAAAGCCCACACTGAGGCAGGGCCCACCTCGAGTGCCCAGCTTGGGTAATTAGGGAGGCTGTGCCACTGGACCCTACAGAACACCTACTACATTAGGCCACTCTACCAGGCCTGGGAGTGTAGCAGCTCTACCTAATACATAGAAACAAACACAGGGAGGCCTCCAATATAAGGAGACAAAAAAAAAACATGTCCCAAATAAGAGAACATAACTAAACTCCAAAAAATAAGTAAACAACATGGAGACAAGGTTTTAAGTAGATGCAGAATTCAAAACACTGGTTATAAGAGTGCTCAGTGACCTTAATGAGAACTTTAACAGCATAAAAAGGACTAGTAGGCAATAAAGAATACACTAACAGAAATGAAGAATAATTTACAGGGAATTAACCATAGACCAGATGAAACCAAGAATCAAACCAGCAATTTGGGATATAAGGAAGCAAAAATACCCAATCTGAAGAGCAAAAAGAAAAAAGAATTTAAAAAATTAGGATAGTGTAAGGGGCCTCTAGGACAACTTCAAGTGTACCAACATTCCCATCATGGAGGTACTGGAAAGAAGAAAGAGAGCAAGAACTTGTAAACCTATTTGAAAAAATAATGACAGAAGACTTCCTCAACCTGGTGGAAGAAATAAACATACAAGTGCAGACAGTCACAAACAAGATGTGCCCAAAGAGGCCCACATCAATACTCATCACATTCAAAATTCCACAGGTTAAATATAAAGAGAAAATCTTAAGAGCAGTAAGAGAAAAGCAGTCAGTTACTGACAAGAGAGCTCCCATGAGAGCATTGGCTGATTTGTCAAAAGAAATTTTGCAGGCTAGAAGGGGTTGGCAAGAAATATTCAAAGTGATGAAAAGCAAGAGCCTACAACCAAGATTACTCTACCAGCAAAGTTATCATTTAGAATTGAAGGATTGATACAGAGCTTCCTAGACAAGAAAAAGCTAACCGAGCTCATCACCACCAAACCAGTATTATATAAAATGTTAAAGGGTCTTTCTTTTTTTTTTTTAAGATTTTTTTACTTATTTATTTTTAGGGACGGAAGGGAGGGAGAGAGAGAGAGAGAGAGAGAGACATCAATGTGTGGTTGCTGGGGGTTATGGCCTGCAACCCAGGAATGTACCCTAGCTGGGAATCGAACCTGGGACACTTTGGTTCCCAGCCCACGCTCAATCCACTGAGCTACGCCAGCCAGGGCTTAAAGGGTCTTTCTTAAGAAGAAAAAGAGAAAAGAAAGATAAAAAATATGAACAATAAATGACAATAAATACATATTGAATACAATATACTAATTGAATCTAAACATAAATGAGCAAGCAGAACAGAAACAGATTCATAGATACAGAGAACATTTTGGCAATTGCCTGATGGGAGGGAGTTTGGGGAATGGGTGAAAAAAGATGAAGGGATTGATAAGTGCAAATTGGTTGTTACAGAATAGCTACGGGATGTAAAGTACAGCATAGTTAATATACTCAGTAACTGTCTAATAACTAATGTATGGTGCCAGATGAGTGTGAGATTTATAGTTGTGTAATGTCCAATCACTGAGGAATACCTCTAAAACTAATAGAATAATGTATGTCAACTGATTAAAAAATAAAAATAATTTAGAATAAAAACATAAAACAAGCCCTGGCCAGGTAGCTTAGTTGTTGGAGAGCCATTCTGGTGGTCCAAGGTTGTGGGTTCGATCCCTGGACAGGACACATACAAGAAGAAACCAATAAATGCATGAATGAATGGAACAACAAAGTGATATTTCCTCCTCTGTCTATATCTCTCTCTTTTCTCTAAAATCAATTTTTACAAAAGAAGAAGAAAAATTTTCCATAAACTATTTGGTTACTTTGAAAGATTGTCCTTATAGGAAAGGCCAGATAAATACTTAATATTTTTTCTTATATGAATTTTAAGAATAATGAGTTGATGTCCTAACAACCTCCAAAGGTGAACAATGAGTTTTTTTTCTTAGAGTATCATTATGATACTCAGATTTTTATATATTTGCTGTGTTTCAATTCTTTATAGTTATCCTTTTTGTAGCTAAATTTTTGTAATCTTTGGCCAGTGATAGCACTTTCAAGTTACAGCTTATGCTCTTTTTCCTTTTTGACAAGATTCTAGTAGTCTGCAATTCATGTTATTCAAAAATAACATAAGATCCACCAGGCTCAAATGATATATTTCCTGTCCAGTCTAAGAGCCTATCTTTTCCACTCCTTAGGAAGAACTGGTTTTTAGAGTTCACGATCTGAGTTCAAGTGATGCTGATTGTTACTGGGCTGTTCTTTCATTTGCAGTCTTTTCAACTTAGTGGAAAATCTTGGTTTCCAGGAACATTAATAAAATGCCTCATCTGCATTATCATACAACTTAAATGTCACATTTTGAAACAATTTGCAATAGTCTAATTATAACAATACAAATGGTAATACTAACAGTCAGACTACTGGATATAGTTTAAGATTTCTTTGTGATTTGGTTTTATTCTTTGGATTTTGCCAGCTTGAAATATATGATCAACTACTGTATTTTAAGTATCTTGAAATGTGGTTATACTAACAACTTGATAAAGTTTTTTATATTATTTTTTCAACTTTGTTGAAGAATAAATGACAAAGGTCATATCTAAATATTGTATATACTCGAGGTATACACTGTGTTTTGGTATACATAAACGTTGTGACAATGACACACTTTTATCCACAATCAAAATAACTAAAATACTCATTATCTTGTGTACTTTTTTTTGGTGTGCATAATTAAGATTTACTCTCAACAAATTTCAAATATACAATATAGGATTAACTATAGTTACCATGTTGTACATTAGATCTCCAGAATTTATTCATCCTGCATACATGAAAGTTTACACCCTTTTACCTACATCTGCCTATTTCCTCCACCCCTTCACCCCTGTTAACCACCATTTTACCTTCTGATTCTATAAAGTTGGCTTTTTTAGATCCTACATATAAGCGAATTCATACAGTATTTGTCTTTCTCTGGCTGACTTATTCAATTAGCATTATTTCAATTAATGTCCTCCAGATTCATCCATGTTGTTGCAAATGATAGGGTTTTCTTCTCTTTTAAGCCTGAATAATATTCCAGTGTGTGTGTGTGTGTGTGTGCGCACACGCATGTGCCACATTTTATTTATTCATTCATCTATCCACTTAGGTTGTTTCCATGTCTTGGGTATTGTAAACAATGCTGCAATGAACATGGGAGTGCATAAATCTTACTGATTTCATTTCCTTTAGATATATAACCAGAAGCAGAATTGTTGGATCATGTGGTAATACAATTTTTAATTTTTTGAGAAATCTCCATACTGTTTTATATAATGGCTTTACCCATTTACATTCCCACCAACACTGTACAAACTTCTCTTTTATTCATTACTTATCTCTTATCTTTTTGGAAATAGCCATCTTAACAAGCATGAGCTGATACCTCACAGTGTTTTTAATTTGCACTTTCCTGATAATTCATGATGTTAATCATCTTTTAATATATCTGTTGGACATTTCTCTGTCTTCTTTGGAGAAATATCCAAATTCTTTGCCCATTTTTAAAATCAGGTTGTTGTTGTTGTTGTTGTTGTTGTTGTTGTTGTTGTTGTTGTTGTTATGACCTATCTGAGATTCTTATATATTTTGGATATTAACCCCTTACCAGAAGACAGTTTAAAAATATTTTCTCCCATTCCATAGGCTGTCTCCTCACTTGCTAAGTGTTTCTTTTGCTGTGCAGAAACTTTTAAAATAGATGCAATCCCATTTGTCTGTGTTTACTTTTATAACTTTTGCCCTTGGGGTACTATCCCCAAAAAATCATTGTCAAGAAGCTCTTTCCTGTCTTTTCTTCCAGTTCCAGGTTTTGCTTGATATTTTATGGAGAGGAAGCCCCCATACACAAACACATATGTGCAAAATGGGTCCAGGAACCCAGTTTAACAAGAAAATATGCATTTGTATTTATATTTACCACCTTTATATACACAAAAGTTGCCCTTATTATATGAAATGTTAAAGGGACTTACCTAAGAAAAAGAAGATTAAAAACACACATAGTTAAAATGACAGCAAACACAATTATTAACAATCACGCCTAAAACAAAAACAAAAACAAACTAAGCAAACAACTAGGACAGGAACAGAACCACAGAAACAGAGATCACATGGAGGGTTAGCAACGGGGAGCAGGAGGAGGAGAGAGGGGAAAAGGTATGGAGAATAAGTAGTGTAGATAGTAGGTAGAAAATAGACAGGGGGAGGGTAAGGATAGTATGGGAAATGTAGAAGCTAAAGAACTTATGACACATGGACATGAACTAAAGCGGGGAAATGTGGATGGGAGAGGGTATGCAGGGTGGAGGGGAATGAAAGGGGGAAAATGGGACAACTGTAATAGCATAATCAGTAAAATATATTTTTTAAAAAGTTGCATACTATATACATTCTACTTCACCATTTTTTTCTATTTAGCAGTTATCTTGCATAGATCACTTTATGGCAATATTCAGAAATCTTCCTTTCTCCTTTTAATGACCACCCAGTACTCCACTTTAAGGATGTGCTAATAGTTCAGTCAGTCTCCTATTGGTGGATATTAGCTATTTCTAATCATATTACAGATTTTGTTAAAAATGAGTAGAAAAGTCATTTCATATTTTCGCCCATGTATTTCTAGAACAGATTTCTAGAAGGGTTGTTAAGTCAAAGGGCAAATACATAATTTTTAAATATATTGCTAATTCCCCCTCCATAAAGATTGTTTTATTTGTTTTCCCAGCAACAGTTATGAAGTGTCTATTTCCCCAGTCTTGCCAATAGAATACGTATGTTGGAAGACTTTTGAAGTTCTATTGGTCTGATAGGTAAAAGTGATACTTCTGTATAATTTTATTTGTATTCCCTTTATTCTGATGAAGGTTTGGCATCCTTTACATTTTAAGGATAATGTTAATTTCTTTTTCAATAAACTGTTTATATTTTTCATCACATTTTTATTTGGGCTATTGGTGTTCTTATTGATTTTTAGAAATTCTTTATATATTATGAATATTAACTTTTTTTGTAATGTAAGTTGCAAATATTTTTCCTGGTTAGTCTTTTGTCTTCTTTACTACAGCTTTATTGTTTTCATTTTTGCTATTTTGTTTATTTGTTTTTTGCTGTACAAAGGTTACATTTTAATAGTTTTAATGTGATCAATTTTATTTATCTTCTTTCTTATCACTGCTTGATCTTGAGTATATTTCGGAAGGTTTTCCAATTCTAAATGGGCTTTAAAATAAATTTTTTCTGGCTCCAGAAAAAAGCAACAGTTTTCTTTGGATGGCACTAAACAGATAAATTGACATAGGGAGAACTGACATCTGTCTGTTAGATCTTGTTATGCACAAACATGACATGTGTTATTATTTATTTAAGTATACACTTGTAGCTTTTAGGAGTGTTTTATAGTTTTCCTCGTGTAATTTGCCAAATTTTTATTCAGTTCAAGCTTAGGCAGTCTGCATTTTTGCTACTTTAAATATGGTTTATTTTCTACTTTTTTTCCTTACTAGGTAGTATATGAGTGTGTGTGTGTGTGATTTTGATTTCTTATAGGTGAATTTTATATCCTGCCTCTGTATTAAAATTATAGAGTATATTTTTCCATTGATTCTTTTTGGGCTTTCCAGATATAGAAGCATGTACTCTGTAAAGAGGTATAAAATATTTTTATCTCTTCCTTTCCAATTCTTACCCCCTGAATTATTTTGTCTTGTTCAATCATACTAGCCAGTACCTCCAGTACAGAGTTAAACAGTAATGGTGAGTAATGCTATTCTCATCTTTTTCCTGACTTAGTGAATAGGCCCCTGGTGTTTCTTCAGTAAGTAAGACTCGGGCTTTGGGCTCAGTTATGTGTATTTTATCATGTCATGTTAAGAAAGCTTTGTCAATTCTAATATTTTAACATAGATTGTTGAATAATTTTGTCAAATATATTTTTACCATCTTTGAAGATGGTCATCTGACTTTTATTTTTAGCTCTGTCCATGATGAATTGTGTTAATTCACACCAAGTATGATGAGTCCTCTAGAAATAGCCACCTCAGAACACAAACCCCTTGTCTTCTACTGGCAGAAAGAGAAACTAAGAGGGAGGAAACATTTTTGAGCTCTTCACTATCAGTAATCATGCTGATTCTTTGCTAAGTTTCTGGCTTATTTCCTAGATATGTAAGCAAAGAGAGAATTGCCTGACTAAATACAATTTTATTTTTATGACTCTTCATAAAACATCATCCCCCCACTACTGCCCCCACTCTCCCCCTGGCACACAATCAGACTCAACATTTGAAAAGCAATGGTTTAATATCCTGGAGTCTTAGGAGACCTGTTACAAGTTAAAATGCTCCTCAGCCAGTACTGCAGTGCCTCGGTGAAGTCCCATTTCTCACTGGACAGCACAGACCCAGCATATCCAAATTAAATACAGGCATGTTTCAGCTTGGGAATGCAATCTAATTCCAGAAGTGAGAGATCAGCTTTATTGACCCAGCCACACACCATCCCAGGAAGATGGCAGGAATTAAAAACAGACTTTCCTCGTGTTATAAATTTGATTTCCATCAGCAATGGTAACTTTACTCTGAAAAACCTAACTTCTTGTTATTATTTTCTTAATCCCTAATGTCACAGTCAAGGAGAATTGAGTTAAACAAGATGTTCCAAGTTCTCTTTTAGGTGAGAAAACAAAAATAAAAGGCTGAATAAGCTAATGTTTGAGACCTAATTTCTTCACTATTAGAGAGAGAAGCCTCTGTGGGGACTGGAGAAGGGGCAGTGGTGTTACCGTGTGGGGACTCCAACTCTAGTCACTTAGCTTCTAAGAAAAGCAATTCAGGGCAGGTCCTGGATAAGCCTCAGCCTTTAATCCTCAAGAAAGAAGTGGAGAGTGGAATCTAAGGAACAAAATAAACAAAGACACAAAAGAGAAACAGGCTCATGAATACAGAAAACAGACTGAATGCTATTATAGGGAAGGGGGGGTTGGGTGGCTGGGAGAAAAAGTTAAAGGGATTAAGCAAGAATGTAAACAAACAAACTCATAGATGCTGACAACAGTATGGTGATTACCAAAGGGAAAGGGGGTAGAGGGATGTAGAAGAGGGTAAAGTGGGGACAACTGGTGACAGAAGGAGACTTAACTTTGGGTGGTAAACACACAGTACAACATACAGAGGATATATTATAGAATTGTATACCTGAAACCTATATAATTGTATTAACCAATGCCACTCCAATAAATTCAATAAAATTTTTTAAAAAGAAAGGAGGAGATTAAATAGTCATATACATGTTAAATAATTCATTTCCATCATGAAATTAATTGAGGTGATTCTTGTGAAATGGGTAACTGTTACAGATCAAAAAAAAGGGGGTCTGGGACAATATACTATTACTGAAAGAAGCCCCCAGGTCCATTATATCCGCCGCCAGAGGAAAGATGTCTCTCAATGCCAGAGATTTGTGAAAAGGAAAGGAAATGTTTATTTAATGCTATACAAACTTAAAGTAGTGACCTAATGTCTTTATCAAAAATCCCAAAGTCCCTTAAAACACCCAAAAACAGACACAGTCCTTCCTTCCTTCCCCCTTTGCCCAGTCCAGAGTACCGTATCTCAGGAAGGAAATAGAAGTCCATGGCTCAGGCAGTCCTCTGGTTATTCCCAGTTAGTACTCCATCTCGACTAGGAGATCTCCCTGGTTTCCCGGCACCCTCAGCTGAGTCACGGGGATCTCTGCTAAAACCAGGTGGTGGTTCCCCCTTCTAAAGCTGCGGGAGTTCCCACTCTGGCAAAGGCATGTGGTCCTCTCTCCCTGGGCCACAGGATTCCCCACTCTGCCAGAGCCGCGTGGTTCTCCCTCTCAGGGCTGCGGGAGTCTCCACTCTTTCAAGGCCGCATGGTTCTCTCTCCGATGGCTGCCATGTCTGGGTTTAAATCCCCGCACCAGTCTTCCTCTGCAGCCCCATCTCTGACTCCTCCCACACTCAGCTTCACATGCCCGAACTCATATCCTTCCAGCTTTACTGGGCTGCCATCATGAGTCTGGGCAGGCGTGGCCCCACGTCCTGGAGCCAATCTTCTCCAAGCTCCCATGCAGGCAGGCGCTGTTACCTCAGGGGACCTGCCCCCCAGTTACCTCCCGGCGGGATAGTTACTTCCATTCCCCTGACTCAGAGCATGGCCACAGCTATTCAACATATACAAGCGACCAGACAAAGGCTAGAGATATGTTAAATGACCACACCAGAGGTTAGCTACAAGGCTGTTGCTATGCAAAACAGCTCTCAAAGGCCCTGCTCCATTTGTCCTTTCCCCCAACCCACACCCTGAGGGGTGGGGTGGGGTGGTGGTGAAGACATCCTAAAATCTCCTAGACACCTTGAGTTCTGGACCCCATCTCAAATGCCCATTTGGGGTCCCCCCTCCTGGCTGTACCCTGTAACATAACTAGTTTTGCAAATAGTCTCGCCTCACACACACACACACACACACACACTTCTGAAACATGAATGGCAAGAAGTAGTGTGAACCTGAAGCCAGCCCTGAAATTCTCCTCATATCCTTTCTCAAAATGAAGCTCCTTCCTCTAATTGATTCTCTCAGCACCTGAGGTTTGGAAGATTTCCTAAAAATATTTTGGTTTAAACGTTCTCATACTTTAAATTATAATCCTTTGAAATGAGATTGGGAAAGAGAAAATAAGTTATTCAAGTCTTATAAATTGCCATGTCTCTAAGTAGCTTCAGAGAGCCAGAGGCCTTCCTCTCCATCAATGTCCCCATATCTGCCACCACACCTCCCCCATCCCCATCAGTACCATCTACTACCACCTGCCTCTGCTCTAGTGCATCCTCTTGCACCTGCCTCCAAAAGCATATGTGGTGCCCTGGGCTCTAGGACTCAGAAAAGTTATAGCCCAGAGGCCCAAATTATCAACAGTATGCAAAACAGTCACTGTTTGCTGCACCAAAGTGACATTATTTTTATTTCAAGAGACACAGAAGTATTCAGGATAAAATTAAAAAACAAATTTCTCCCTGGCTGGTATAGCTCAGTGGATTGACCACTGGCCTGTGAACCAAAAAGTCACTGGTTCGATTCCCAGTCAGGACACATGCCTGGGTTGTGGGTTAGGTTTCTAGTAGGGGACATAGAAGAGGCAACCACACATTAATGTTTCTCTTCCTCTCTTTGTCCCTCCTTTCCCCTCTGTCTAAAAATATATAATTATATTACATATATAATAATAAATATATAAAGATTATTTATATGTAAATAAATAATCTTTTAAAAAAAGAAATTCTTAAAAGAAAATTCCTGGGCTTATGTCCTAGGTCCTGGGTAAACTGTCATTTTTTCCTCTACACCAGCTTTGCTTTAACTGCTTATTTATATTATGTTTAACACATTTCCAGTGAATGGCCACTAAGCCCATTTCCTCTTGTGTCTTCCATGGTGGAGATGGAGCCCAGCTGGTAACCTGTGTTTTTTCACAGAGATCTCTGCATTAAGGATGTTTTTCTCTGAATGCAAATGACTGTATTCAAGCCTTCCAACTTGTGAACACTCTCTCATGACAGTGATGAGTGTGGCCTCTCCGCATTATTGCAGGTATGTTTTGTCTTTCTGAATTTGGACTTGGGAATATCTGTGTCTTAAAACCTTCATTGGGATGGGGCCTACAAGATTCAAGGAGAAAAGGAAGTGATGAAAAGAGGGCCTCAACCTCCCTAGTATGTGATCACGCAGATCTGTTTTATGGCAGAGCCATTTCTGTTTTGTTGTTTATAACACAACTGTGGGACATTTACATAATGGAATACTACTCAGTCATAAAAAGGAAGAAAATTTTACATTTGTGACAGTATGGATGGACCTGAAGAACATTATACTAAGTGAAGTAAACCAGTCAGGGAAAGACAAATGCCATATGATTTCACTCATATGTGGAATCTAATCAACAAACTGAACTAACAAGCAAAATAGAGACAGACCCATAGATGGAGAGCAAACGACAGCTAGCAGTGGGAGGAAGGAAGGGGATATAGGGATTGAGCAAAACAGAAAAAGGACTCATGGACGTGGGCAACAGTGTGGTGATTACTGGGGGGAGGAGGTATAAGGGAACTAAATGGGAAAGGAAAAATTGCAATAAAGATTAAATTAAAAAATAAAATTGGAATAAAATTGATACTAAATCCTTAGGCTATATCACAAAAAATAAAAGGGAAAATGATAAATAAAAGAAATGTACGAAAAGTCATAAAGATTACTTTAGTGCTTCCATGGACTACATAGAGCAACATAGGGACATGTTTGAGGTGAAAGAAATCAGAGAATCTGGCCCTTAAGGCTGCCTGCCTATTAGAGTGTCATTTGGTATTTTATTTGGTTCACTCTGCACCCTCGAGTGCTATAAACAGTGCCTGCTTTGGTGAGCAATATGCATTTGTTGAATGACTGGACTTTTGATGATTTTCCCTTCCTGCCCTTTTTCTCCTACGGTCAGATTCCACTTCAAAAACGAGTGGTGAGCTCTATAGTGAGCAGGGATGAGGGCAGAGGGATGGTGTCATCATGGTTCCTTTCCTGTCCCCAACCTCCAGCACTCCTGCAAGACCACTACAATCTCCCCTGGATTCTGCAGTCACCTCCTAACTGCTCTGTGTCTACTCTTGTTCTTTCCAGACCATTCTCTACAGAGCAGCCAAATAATCCGTTGACAATCCCTATCTGATCACATCATATCACCACTTAGTGACTGATGGGGATATAAGACTCCCCAATGTCATTAGCATAAAATCCCAAATCTTTACATATCCTGTAAGGCCATCGGTTACCTTTGTCCAGCTTTCCCACCTCACTGGTTTGTTAGCTTCCTGCACCCCCTAAATCTAGGGCCTTCCAGTGGCTGTTCCTCTGCCTGGAACACCTTTCTTCTGCCCTAGCTAACTCCGATCTAATTCAAGTATTCTTTTACAGGAGCTGAACATTATCTATCAGCTTCCCAGGTTAGATTTCCTGTTTTATGCTCTCATTGGACCCTGCACATTTTCATTGCCACGTTTGTCACAAGGTAATTAACAAATTATAGACTAATGTGTCTATCGTGACTTTTCCTGCTGGTTTAAGTTCTATTCAGGCAGGGACCATGCCCGTCTAGATTCACACTTCAGATTCAGCATCAGGACAGAGGCAGGTACATGGTAGATTTTTCAATCCATATTTGCTGAATTAGCAATGACTTAATGAATAAAAATGTATGCCTGGCAACCAAAAAGCCTTCACGTGTTCAGAAAGTTCAGACTTGGAAAATCCATTGTCTTTAGATCTAATTGATTCAATTAACTAATTAACTCAATCATCAGGTAGACATAAATAATATGACACAACCTCTTCATTCACTCATATCTAACCTTTCACCATTGGCAGCTGTCTGTGGGTTCACAAAAGGAAATTGACATCAATAATCCAACAAACAGAATACCATTCATTCATTCATTCACCCTCCATCCACACAGTCATTCATTTACTGCCTATTCACAGAGTCATTCATTCACCCTTAATCATATAGTTGTTAGATAGCAGCCAGGAATGAGTGGCCAGAGGGAAAATAAAGCAGGGCCCCTGCCCAGAACAATCTAATGAAGAACTTAAAGTAGGAGGCTGGAAACAAAAGGGGGACATGTTTCACCTGTTGATTCAGCAGTCCTGAACTTGGCCCAGTAAGGTTGTCAGGTGTTCCAAGCATCACAAGCAAAACCATGATAGCACAGGAAGAGGAGATCCCTGGAAATTCTGTGTATATCATCTCTACTAGCTGGGAAAGAAAGACTTTGTAACTGTCCTAAGGGCTGGAAGGAAGAGGAGGAGGGGGAATTTAGAAACTGACTAAATTGTATAACCCATGAACTCCACTAGCCTGTGCAGGCAACTTAGCTGGGTTCCTGCTTGTAGCTTTGGGCTCAAGTGTATAGAACAAACCCACTAACAGCTTTATTTCTTCTATATGTGGGGCATTCAGACCAGCTGGGTGCCTGCCTGCAGTTTCATGTTAAAGTGTATTTCATAAATAAGCTTGTTATCTAATTTCCACTATATATATCTGTCTCTTGACTGAATTCTTCTCTTGTGAGCAAGGCAAGAACCAAGGTGGGTGAGGGAGTCCCCTAACTCGAGTCTCCCTGGTAACACAGTCACCAAGTTTCACGTTCACAGATGCTTGAAAGGTGCAAGGAGATTTTAGCTTGATAGTTATATTTTCTACATAAAATATATATCCATGAGAAGGAACTGATACCAAGGTTCCATGTGTTTTAAAGTCGGTTAGCAGATACAGGGTCAGCTTGGATAGAAATTTGGGGTTACTTCCACCAATTGTGGAGATTAAGTCTGCAAAACTTGAGTGAAGAAACCTACATGCTGACCTTTCTGGCTGCCAGGAACTGGCTGTGAATGAAATGTTTGCAATGTGAGCACAGGGACACAGCAGGGAAAGGGCCTGCCCAGGGCGGGCGCCCGAGGCAGATACGTGCTGTGAGATTCTTTTCACTCGGGACCAAGGACATTAGGGAAAAACTGCGCAGGCCGTCTGGGCAGGGTTGGAACGACCAGATGCATCCCCACCCCACGAACCCAGCGATCTACCCCTATGACACCTCGAGCTGATTTACATTGTGGATGATGACAGCAAATATTAATGTTCTCCAGGTCCATCCATGCTGTTGCAAAGGGTAAAATTTTCTTCTTTTTATGGCTGAGTTGTATTCTGTTGTGTAAATGCCCCATAGTTGTTTTACAAACAACAAAAGAGAAATGGTCAATGAACAACATCCGGATTCTGGAATCTGGAATCAGAATAGACTTAACAGCCAATTTCCCATTTTCTTGCTTAGCATGAGGTTCCTAACAGCCCCCTTGGGCACTGTGGACAGGCAAGCACCTTCTGAATCTTTAGATAAGGAAAACACACTTTCAGTGGAAGTTATTAGTATTTCACTGACTTGAAATTCTTTGAAGTTGGTTAATGCTATATGGTATGGATAGGAATTCTCAATTAAGTAAAATATCTGAATATTTGAGTAACCAGAACATTCCATTACCTGACCATTTTAGAAAAACAGGAGCTTGTCCGTCTGTACAGAACACACTGCACACAGGGCAAAAACTGAGTTAAAATTATTGATTTATTTTAGACAGAAGAGTAGTATCTACAAGTATGATGTATATCAAATCAATTTGTAACTTTAGCCATCCAGTACCTTTAAGTTTGTGCAGAGGTAGAAGAGCTCAGTTCTTACATTTCCTCAATAAAATTGCCTTGATGTTCTGGAATGCAGTTCCTACAAATCTAATATATTGCTCCTGAAATAGCCTATTAAAATGATGACTTGTTCTAATCTACTGCACTTTCTGGCAGGGAATGTGATTATAATCAGTGGAGCAAAGGTCAGTAAGAATGAATGGCATCTGTTCTTGAGGCATCTATGAGAAAGTTTTCAAAACCAGATAAGAATTTAATATAGGAATTTTCTATCTACCTAATCAAATTTAGATGCCCCAAAGCTGCCTGGAATTTGTGCCACAGATTGTAATCTGCAGGTGGCTATAAATGAGTCATGTGTCTTGGAAAGGAGTTTCTGAAATAGGAAAACTTCTTTAAAACTTTTTGGATGGTTCAAAGGTTCTTATCAGATACCTGTCTCTTGACAAAAATCATTGACTTAGCCATGTGATCTATGGGCCGGAAATTCAGCAGGGCTCACCTGGGCATTTCCTCTGCTTTCATGTGGCATTCATTGATCAGGGACAGTGGGTGGTTTTCAGCAGCAGCAGGGCTAGGCTGGAGAGTCTAAGATGGGTTCATACAAGTGCCTGGCACTTTACCAAAAAAGTCAGGAAGTCTGGGCTCAGGTGGCCCCCTCTCCTTTTGCAAATGGCGTCCAATCCTCTCCACACAGGTGTCCCTGCAATAGCGAGATTTTGATGTGGCAGCTCTGGGCTGCAAGAACTAGAAAGAAAGTTACTAGGCCTCTAAGACCAGGGCCTGAATATTGGCACAATGTCATTTCCACTGCATTCTATTTGTCAGAGTTGTCACTGAGCCTACCTAGGTTCAAGGAGAGGAAACAGATTCCACCTTTCATTGATAATGTCAAGGAATTTTCAGCTTTAATCTGCTCCTAAAGCAGATTAAAGGGAAAACATCCAGAATTAGAGCCTGAGGATATCTTTCAGGCAACTGATGAACATTATCCAAAGGGCCCGGTAGCAGAGAAGTCCCCTGTAAGTAATTTTTTGTTCTACCTCTGTTTGTAACATGATAACTCAAAACATCTTTTTCATTTGGCAGAAGTTGCACAGAGACTGAACCCCAAAATGCAGCCTGTGAACGGGAACCCCATGTCTAATATCCTTATATTCTTTCTCATTTGAAAGTAGAATTTACATAGATATTTCCCTTATTTTTAAATATTGCTTCCTTAATTATGTCTAAAATGCTCAGAAAACTCACTGAAAAAAATCGATTTCTATGTTCATGCACATTGGGTTCAAGCTTAAGCTGTCTTTAGTTCACCTACTGTGCCAATTGCCTTTAAGCTGGGCCAGTTTTCCATTCTGGGTACAAAGGAAAAGAAACTAAGCCATAATTTGTAACTCACCCACAGTTGGAAAGCCCCCCAGTACATCAATGTAGTTGTATCAACTACATTGCCAAGGCGTGAAATGGTAAATTAGGACTCAAGTTTCAATTTAACTTTGCAACTTCCTGACTCGGCTCTCTCCCTTTGACGCTATTCCAGAGTTTGTGATTATAATATAGGGTGTGTGCACCTTTAAGAATTTCCCCCATTTTTTTATTCTACCATAAATTCAGGCCTACAAAGACAAATTTCAGAGAAAGTAATCAAAGCAAATGAGAAGTCACATTTCTATTCTGCGTCATAAACTTCACTGGGCCCTGCAGTCAGAGGTCCTCTGGTTCAGATGCCTGTCTCCAGAATGTCATCCTCTAAACACATGCTGGACCTCAGGGCCCCAGCAGAGCCATGAATTAGTAATATTGTGAAAGGATTCTTCTCCTTATGGTAACTTCCTAATGGCTTTAAGTGTTTTTAGATCATTAAATTCTTGACCAAAATAAAAAAATAATAATAATTGGGTGGGGGCAGTAGAAGAGAAAGAAGGAACAAAGAAAATAACTTTTAGCCAAAAATGTTAAGAAACATTCTCATTTGGTTATAAATCAAATCATCTCTGAAATGAAAATGTAGAATCAAAGGAAAATATATTACTTAGTTTACAAAAATTTGTTGAACACACACATTTTGGGAATACATCTATCAGAAGTGCAAGGCACTCTTTGGCAGTGAGGGAGCACATCTGCCTGTGTTTCTTTGTGCTTAGGTTTCCACACACAAAACAAATCGGATTTAGATGTGGTTAATCACTGCTTTCCTGAGTGAGCAGCAAATCATTATATCCTGTGCAGTTCTCCCAAAGATATGAATTCTACAGCGACAACCACAATCATTGTTACATGTTTCTGTGGCACAGAGACCATGTTTCAGTCACAGGGTATGTGATTTATGTCAGTATAGTGATGAGCAGCTCAAAGGTGACATGAATATTGGGTTGTGACAATACCTGCTTAGCGACCAATATACAAAGAACCTTTAAGCTGGGCCAGATTTAAGGCATACTCGCACAGCTCTCCTGACCATAGCAGTGAAATTGCTGATTCCTACCATCCCTCACTCCCTCTCTCCCTGCACCCTTCCCAATATGGGTAGATCAGGCTGAACAGACTAAAGGCAGAATGAGGACAAGCTTTGCTTTACTTTGGTTTTAACTCATATTCCTTATGGTTAAGAATGACCTAGACCCTGGAGAAAGCTTTAAGGAATTACTTTCAGTTTGCTCTCTTCTTGTCCTCTCTCTCACTTCATCACTTCCACGTTTCCAAGGTATGATGGCGAACTGCATGCACCCTGCTCTCTTCCTCTAGGATGGGCCCAGCAAAGGCCGTTGCTCTTATGCTTGGCTCTAAGCATGTCCCACAAAAACACGTCCGGATCCCTCAGTGTGGTCATCAGCCTCCTGCATTACGTTCAGCCACGGCTTCAAGGCACTTCCCTTTTCTGGCTGTTCTGCCCCTCTGCTGCTCTTCATAGTACCTTTGCTGTCTCCATTCTTCTGCCACATACAGGCTCTGGCAGAAGTAACACATGCTCGACTGTGGTTGGTAGGGTAATAATAGGGGTGTAATAATTTATAGTTTTAATTTGAACATTTCACCTAACATGTCATACAGTGTACTTGGTTGTGATATTGTTATATTGCAAAATTACATGCTTATGATTTTGTAATAAAAGATTGTATAATAAAAAAGAGGCATTATTTGTGTCAAACTCTATATTTAATTTTAGAATTCCCCAAAGCTCCATGCGAGGGCCACTTCTCTCTCCAGAAAATGGCTCCACATGTTGGTCACACACAAAATGCACGAATGGTTCACAAACCAATCTCAAGGCCAGGTCTCTACTCTAAACTCCAGAACCACATATCTATCTGTCTACTTGATAAATCCACTTGGATCCCTCAGAGATACTTTAAACTGAGTATGTGTAAAACTAAATTCACATTTCTCCCCTAAACCTAGTGTACTTTCAGTGTTTCCAACCTGTCAAAATACCTATAAACCCATTATGTAACCAGGAATTACACTACACTGCTCTTTTTAGAGGCTGCAATTGTACATACGCTTGTGTAATTTTTGGTTGAATTCTGCTCCACCAGAATAGCTGTAAGCTCCATGAAGTCAGATTCTCTTATTTGTCTTGGTTTTGATCTCCATCATTTTCCCAGATTTAATACAGTGTCTGACAGCGTAGGGTAGATGCTCCAAAATTACTTCATCAATGAATGAATGTCTTTTCTACCTCCCATATAGTCACAGGACTATCTTTTCATCTTGACTATGGCTATCTCTCAAATGGATCCTCAGTAAGTGGCCCCAGCTGTAGCACCTGACATTCATCCATTTTTCTGGGCAGCTCACTGACACCGTTCCATCTTGTGTTGCTGCTGAATGGCCAAGTGGCCTTGTCTCTGAGACAAATCCTCTCTTATCAGTACGCTTCTGGGCAGGAAATCTGAGCAAAAAAGGGAAAATAAAACTACAACTGAACAAAAGCCTCTCTACCCAACAGCCAGGTTCTTCCCTACCCTGGAAGATCCCCCAAGGGAGGTATTTTCATGCTGAAAACACATTCACTCCACCACTACCTCACACACAAGCACTCAGAGCTAGAGAAGGGGTGGAAAGCAAGAAAATGAGTGTGGTGGGGGGGGGGGGTCTAGACTCCTCAAGTCAGGCTCCTCTCTTACTCTGGGAGACGTTTTCACTTTCTAGTAATAATAGTTCATATTTGAATAGTGATCTAAGCTCCTTACCTACATTAACTCATTGAATTCTTGCAAGAGCTTTATAATGTGATATACTGCCAATAACTGTCCCCATTTTACAGATGAGGGAATTTGGGCTTCAAGTTGTGAAGTAAACTGTCCAAGCTAGCAGAGCTGAAAATGTGGCTGTGATGGCCAGCCTCCACCATGGTCCCAGCAATCCTTGCCTCCTGGTATCCACACCCTCATGGAATTTTATTACATACGGTACCAGGTTTGGTCCATCTGACAAATAGAATAAGGCAGAAGTGCTGTGGAGAGGACCACATGGCAAGGAACTGAGGTGTCTTATCGGCTGCCAGCCCAGTGAGGGAGCCACCCTGGAAGATGGTCCTCTGGCCCCATTCAAGCCTTCAGATGACAGCAGCCCTCGCTGATATCTCGACTGTAGCCTCATGAGAGACTTGGAGAAATAATAATAGCTATTGTGAGCTTACAGCACTAAGTTTGGAGGTATTTATCACATAGCAATAGAAAATTAACTCAACATCCCTGGAATTGAATCTAAGCAAATTGAGAGCAGACCCCACATTTTCAACTACTGTGTTAAATTACTCTTAGGACGCCCAAAATATCCCACAATGGTATGCTGATTATTTCAAATTAAAGTTATTTGACAAGAAGCTGGTGCAAGAAGGGCACATTGACCCTCCCCTGTGTCCTTGAATTCACAAAATAAATCTCCCCTGTGACAGGTACCCTCCTTGCTCCAGTGGGGATGCTGAGGGAGACACCTGTATCACTGGAGTTAAGGCATTGGGGCCAAAAAGCCCATGAAAACAAACCTTGTTACTCCTTTACTAATTTACTGCCCAAGCCCAAATTTTGCTTAAATTCCTCCTTAGTGAGTACTCAAACCTAAGTTTCTTTCTCCTCTTAATTCTTTATAAATGTATTGTTTCTTTATCTACATAATTATAAATAACTGCCATCTTTGATTATTTCTCTGAATGCCATTTATGATCTCCCATGTTAACATATTAAATCAGTTTTTCCCTTGTTAGTCTGGTCTTCTGTCAATTTTATTATTATTCTAGCCATAGAAACTCAAGAGGGATAGAAGGAGTAACTTCCTCAACTCTCCCTTCCTTCCTCCCTTCCTTCCTTCCTCTCTCCCTCCCTCTCCCTCCTGAAGCAATAACTCTTCCTGACTACCAAACCCTTCCCCAAATCTTCACAACTATGAGGGCAGAGTAAGAATGTTGCAAGAATTCAAAAATATTTGGCCAAGAACATCATTACCAAAAGTCAAAAACGTTTCTAGTTTGAGTACGTTCCCTTGCATGTGAACAAAGTTGAGAAACCCACATGAACATTTCCCTCTCTGCAACACTTAGTGGAGAAAGAACTGTATCACTGAAACAGAAATGGAAACGTGAAACACAGATGTGAGATTCTGTTTCTCCCTCGCGGCACCATAAGTCAAATTAATGGTAGTATGAGAAGGAAGCAGAGAAGGAGGAGAGGAAGAGAAGGGGAGACACCTGCTGCCAGGTCAGTGGAGGAGGGCGGACCAGTTAGTGACTGCCCTCTTCTAGCCTTCGCTGTCCTAGAGCATTCTTGATGAATCCCTGCAAAGTGGGAAGTGATCTTGGGAGCAGGGCTCTGCTGAGGGCACAGCGGCTTCTCTGGCAGATAGCACTAGTCTTGTTGCTAGCTGATGTGCCTTCCTGGGAATGAGGCTGTGGTGAATTCTGTACCCTGTTCCACTTTTCCATTCAGAGCTACTATAGGGCAGAACACCTAAGCCACTCAAAGGTGAGGGAAGGGACTCTCACTATCGCCTGCCCACCAAATTCCAGACACAACTGAGCACTCTTCTGCAGATGTTCAATACTCCCAACAATCCTCTAAGGGAAGTATTTCCTCAGTTTCCAAATGAGGAGCCCAGGCTCAAGGAAGATAAAAATGTTGCCCAAGGTCACACACCTTGTGGTACAGACCCAAGTCTGAAGCCAAGCTCATCCGGCTGAAAGCCCACAGTCTCTCTGCTCATCACCTGCCTCAGTCTTCACGCTTTGTGAACAGCAAACAACTCATTATCCCACTAAGTTCCCCTTGAGCAAAACTAAGCTCACTTTAGCTGATTGGGTGTACATGAAAGGTTTTCGATGACAACCCTATAAGGAAGATGCTCTTTTTACCCTTATTTTATGGATAAAGAAAATGAGGCACAGATTGGTTGAGAAATTTACCTGAGTCCCATAGCTCCTAGGTGGCGTGTCCCCACCTAGTCATCCTGAAGCCCTGTTTGTGCAGCTGTGCCTGTCGATGAACAATAATGCAGGCCTCCCAGGCAGGTGTGAGTGGGACTGTCACAGACCAGGGAATTTAGATGTGGGGCTTAACTTCACCTCTAATTATAGGGGCCACCGGGACAGATTTGCTTACCCAGTTATCTTCAGATAACTCCCTAAGTCAGCTCTTTCATCACTAAACAGGCCTCAAAGTGACTCTGCCCCCCCGCCCCCAGTAAAGAGTCCCATTGTAGTAGAACACTAAAATGAAAGCCATATATGCCAGACTTTTAGATTTTAAAAAATTGTTTGTTTTTTACTCATTTCCCTTCATGATCCTAAAAAAAATGCTTTAGCTTCTGTTCATGCTATGCTAGCGCTCCTCCAGCCTTCGCTCCAATTCTGTGAGCCCCTCAATGTGCTTCTGCTAAATCCCTTTCCTGATTAAGCCACAGTCAGTACATGTTGCCTACAGACAAAGGACCATGACACTCCATATGTCAAGTAAGTAAATGTGAACCATTAATTCACACTGATCCAGAATCCATTTAAGTATAAAATTAAATTATCCAAGTCCCATAATTTTTCTAAGAAAAAGACAAAGGACAGGAAACCAAAGAGTGTTTTTGGTTTTGCTTTTGTTGTTTATTTATTTTTATGTAACTCGGGATATAGGACAATTGTACATTTTTTCCATCTGACCACAATTCAGGCATATTTGTTATGATACCATTTATGCCTATCATGCTACATGCCCCAAATCTTTCTCTAGAAATAAACATACAGCCAGTGTGAGAACGGGGTCTGCACAGATTCACCCCAACCCCTTATATTTTCCTTATGTCCATAACTGGACAAAGATATTTAATTTTCTTAACAATTACTCTCATGAAAACTCTAAAGTGACTTGTGAATTGGGGAAAGATTACATTGTGTTTAATATTTTATTGAGAATCTATTTGCGTAATAACATTGGGTAACCAACACCCTGAAACTCAGTGGTATAAAATAATAAGAATTTATTTTGTTCATAATCCTATGGGTCAGCTGGGCACCGTTTCTGGACTTGGCTGGGCTTGCTCATACACTGCCAGTCACCTGAAATCGGCTCAGTGGCTCTGCTGATCTTGGCTGGGCTCTCTCATGTATCTGGGGGTAAGCTGGCTATCAGCTGCTCTCTAGGATGGCCTCAGTCAGGACAACGGAGAGAGTTGACTTATTTTCCAGCAAGGGCACGTTCTCATTGTGAAGGCAGAGGATCAAGAGAAGAAGCAAAAATGTGCAAGCACCTTTTTAAAAAATCTGCTTATTTCAAGTCTGTTAACATATTTTTCCACCTCTTGATGGGAAACACTAAGAGCATGTTCAAGATGAAGTGGGACCATTGATTCAACCTGGTTACCACAGAGCACCATTTTTGCCATTTATAACTTTATATTATGTAACTTTGAAAAGCAGCAGGCTGCCATACTCTCTGTATATAGAACACAACATTCTTACTTTTTAAATGCTTCTGTCCTGACATATTAAGTTTAGTATCTACTATGTGTTCGGCAGTATGAAAGGGACTTCAGGTAATCTTGAAAAGGTGAGGTACAAATAAATTAATAGTATAAACTCCATGAATATTATATTACTTTAAACTTAATCATGTTAAGAAAATATAGTTTACTTGAAACCATCTCTATTCTCAGAGACAGGATCTATAGTCACCCATGATGCCAATATCTCACAAAGACGCTTTGACTGTTTGGCACGTACTGCATTGGAGGGAAAGTGTCTCAGGGGCACATCCCTGAGCAGAGGACCTCCAATGGGGAGCTGCTGCTGGACCTCTTTGTGGACACTGAGAGCAGAGGGTGGGATAGTGCCCTCCAGGCTTAGACAAGCTCTTCTGGCCCCTCAGATCAACAGGTCACTTGTAGACTTAACACCTCATGCACAAATGTGGCCCCTGGGAGCCTCCAGACGGGCATGCAGATCTAGGGTGTAGGTAGCTCCAGATCCTTCCTGTGCCACCAGTCAGGTCCTAAAGAACTGCAGACAAAGGTTCAGGTACAGAGTCAAAATGGGGCTAGAGGTATGAGTTGTGTGTGTGTGTGTGTGTGTGTGTGTGTGTGTGTGTTTATGCACACCCTCTGCCATAAAAATGAGAGGAGACAGCAAAGTAAAAGAAGAGAGAGAGAGATACTTCAATTATTCTAAAACATAAGAAAATTGGGCCAACACATTCACCATATTTATGTCCCAAGAAAACCCTCCTTCTACGTGCTTGGTGCCGAATGGCAATGGAGACAATAGTGGCAAAGGGACTTTTCAAGAACACTGAGGCCTCCCAAACACACTGCTTTGTGACCATGAATCATTTTCGGGCCTTCCTAGAAGCAATCAAAAAGCTTTTTTAAGTGGACCATAAATATTATGGTTGCCTAGTATAATTGTTGAGTACAATAACTATAATTGAACAATAATAAAAACAATTTTTAAAAGAAAAAAGTATTCATTTTTACTACTAAAAAGCAGGAGTCAACTCAGTAAAAAAAATTACAATTTAGAAATTCTCAAGGTCTCAGCACTCTCACATTCTAATGAGGTCATCTCACCTAAAATCAGTATGGGATCTTTTTGAATCCCTGTTGGATTATTTACAGTTTTTGCTGCATGGAGAAAGAAGAACGAGCTTCAAAGCTGAGAGATGGAGGCTGTCAGGTGTGCCCTGCCACACTCTGGGTGCCTGCTGGGTGCATCCCCCCTCTTCTCTGGGACCCACGCTCGTCCCCTGCACAACTGTCTCATGGAGGTTTTTCTTCATTAATATCTTAGCAGTTTGCTAAGTCTTCAGAGCCAACTAAATGTCATTAGCATCTTTTTGCAATATACAATGTTGCAACAAAGAGGCAAGTAGTAGAACCATTTCCCCCAAACCATTGAACAGGCTCCAGGGAAGCATGATTTTCTTTCCCAGTAAAGCATATTTCAGTTCATAGAATGTTTTTATTACCCAAATTTGACTAAATAATTGACTGTTTTGGAACCACTCCTTCATTGTCTCAATAACAATTAGCTGATAAAACACTGCATAGTGAAATGATGACCTGAAAAGATTCAGGTAAGATCTCCTGTAATCCTTAGCTATAAAACAAATCTTGCCTTCCCCAATTACTCCTTGACTGCTCAAGATATGACCATGGCATTTAAATCAATCCTATCACCTGGCACGTACACCAGCTGGCCAGCCTACCACAATGTTCACCCTAATGAAACAAAGTAGCGGTGATGTTGATGTGTGTTGTGGGTACATTCTAGAACACAGTCCACACAGGGCCAGAACGTAAGGAGCACTTCTTTAATATTAAATATTATTAATGAAGTTGAGCACCTTTTCCTTAAATTCTCAGCTTTGTCTCCATTCATTTTTATTCCAACCGTCATCCATTGAAACATTCACTAGTAGTTATGCGTGCAAAATATCACAGGAAGAACAGAAGGGCATTGATCCTGCTCTCTGGAAGTATACAGCACAGATAAACACAATATATATGAACACCAAAGCAAACATCTATCACCATGTGCCAATAGCAGTCTGCTGGAGAGTCAGATCCATGGTCTAGCATCTGCCTCTTCTGGATGGCAATGAACAGAGCGCCAGTGCACAGGGGACGGGCCATCTGTGCTGAGAAACAGGGAGGCTCTAAACGGTGCCGGAGCATTCCCAGAAGGGAATGGAACATGCAGTGGTCATTCCTGCTTCCACAAAACACAGGTGTCCATTTCTATTCTTGCTGTGTATTGATGGTTATAGTTATTATTTCTTTTCTTTTCACACTTCCTATCTATTCTTTTTTCTGGGTCTCTGTCTCTCTTGAATTTGGTCATCACAACTTTTTAGCCATGAACTTGAACTGTGGCTACAGCAACTTGCCCCACTTTTCAACACTAGAAATCCCCTTTAGTTGCTGTTTTTGCAGAAACAGAAAGTCTGACAGACAGACAGAAATGTGTCACACAAATCTTGTTTATGTGCCCTTCTTCCAAATACATGTTTTGTGCTGATGGTAAAAGGAAGTTGGATAAGTGGAGAGGTCCAAAGGGTGATCATTGGTCTGGGGAGTCAGCTCTCTTTATTGTCCCAGTGGTGTGAATTTAGTCAAACACTAACACCATCCTTGCCTAAAACCCTAGATGCTAACTATGCAAAGATGGTGCCCGTACATCTGGTAGGCAATCAATGTCACTATCATCAGCCCAGCCATAGCAACCAAGAAATGCTACGCTGCCATTACATCACCTTGGGCTATAAGAATGTTCCTTCTTCCAGAGGGACTATTTTTAGTCTTAATTTTCCTCTAAGACAACAATTTACACTGGAGACAATTCAGAAATATTTATATTTTAATTCCCCAAAGCTCTAACTGATTTTCCATAAGCTTCTTACAGAAGATAGCCCATGCAAGATGACAGGTGGAGTCACCCATCCTTGTAGAGACAGCACTCTACGGAGATGAACTTGGTAACAAGTTGGACCTTACTGCATGGCTGCACTAAGGCTCTGTCATGGTGACAGGCACCCAGCTCTCTTTGCAGCTTTATTCACTGAGGAAGACTGGCCACATCCCTTACATTTCTACTGGGTTCCAGAGAGTTGAGGTCTTTATTTGTTTTTTAAAGACATAAATCACTCCAAGCAGTTGGAGAAATATTAGTAACCAAAGCAACAAATATTAGTGCTCCTCTCAGAGCCAGGGATACTCACAGGGTCTACAGACTAAAGTGCACAAGACTGTTTTCAGTCAAAATTATGCAAAACACCCTATCAGTAAAATGAAGAACTACCGATGGGAATGACTATCAGTCCTGGTTTATGTTGCATCTTATGAAATCTTCCAGGGGCAGAATAAAGATTGTGAATGCTGCCCTGGCTGGTGTGGCTCAGTGGGCTCGGCGTCACCCTGTAAACCGAAAGGTCTCCAGTCCAATTCTCGGTCAAGGCACATACCTGGGCTGTGGGCTGGGTCCCAGCTGGGGCGTGCAGGAGGCAGCTGATTGATGTTTCTCTCCCTCTCTTTCTCCCTCCTGTTCCCTTTCTCTAAAAATAAATAAATACAATCTTTTAGAAAAAAGACTGTAGATGCTTTGAGCTTCTCAGAAGAAAGTCATTAAAAACGTCAGGAGTTAATCAAGGGCATGTGCTGCCCGAGGGGCACAAAGGTGCTTTCAGGATGCTAAGTAGCTATGCCCTACTCTTCCCACATGATGTGTGATCTCAGGCGCAGTGCTACTTGGAGCTTCACCTCCCAAAGAGAAGATACAGAAAAGGAGAACAAAACAAGGCCTTGGGGACATACAGTAAGTTATGTCAACATAGACCAGAGCAAGAAAAGGGACTGCCAGTTATCAAAGTTGATTTTTCACCTGATTGTTTGTTTTCCATTTTTTAAAAAATAATTGTCACTTATTGTTCCAGGTATTCTGCTAACCACTTTATAGAGACTGATTAATTTAATGTTTACAACTCCCAGAAAAGTAGGTATGATTAAGCCCTTTCAGAAATGGAGAAACAGAAGCTTAGAGAGATGAGATGGCGCAGCTAAGGTCCAAAGCTAGCCAGTGGCAACACCAGGATTTGAACCCAGGTGCTGATGACTTCAAATTTGAACTCACTACTGCGTGGCATCAGTGGGTCTCCTGGCATCAGTGGTCTCTTGACATCAGTGGGTCGTATATCAAGGGTGTTTGATCATTATAGATAGCCCTTCTGCAAAATGAAGGCAAACAAACTAAACAAGCAAAGCCCATTGTACTTCATATCTATAGGACTGAACTGTATAATTTGACAGATTTTTATTTCATTTTGTGGTTAGTAATAGTGCCTGGGGTTGAGGCTCATCTCTTTAAAGCAAATGTCTAACACCAAGGACAGGTCTGGAATGGGCAAGGCTCAGTAGGCAAGCAGTAGAGATGCACTCGGAAACTCATAGCCTGGAAAGTCTAAGGGGCAAGCAGGAAATAAATGGTTTCCCTTCTTGAGAGGCCCTGATGTACAAGAGAAAGGGGTTTTAGGAGTGTTCGGGCAAGATCAGAGAAAAACAGAGAACTCGTCTGAGCTCTGCATTGTCAAGCAGCCTCAAAGATTAAAGTTAGAAAGAAAAATATCCCTCACACTGTGGTCTAGCCTGAAACACCAACTCTCTGTAGGCCTGGGAGGCGTGGAACAGAGGAGAGACAAGGCAGAGAGTCTGGGAGAACTCAGGGCCCTGCCTCTGTTGTTTCCCGGCAACTTTCCTGTGTTATAGCCAACACCATAAAAACTGGATCTGTCACCAGCCAAATTATGACCTGAGACTTATTTTCATTCTCACTGAGTTAGTTTAAGATTGATAGCAAACGTTTCCTCGGAGGAAGCGGTTCATTCCATAACAAATCCATTAGAGGCAAAACAATGCTACATCCTTCCAGTGGGAAAAGATGACAAAAGTCCTTTTGTAAACCTGAGGCACAATTTTCATCATATCAAGAAGAAAATGTTTTAAAGGGAAAGCAAAACTCCTGTAATGTTCATGGAATCTGAATTGCTAAATTTGTTAATCAAATAAATCTTAGAGGAAAACTTCCTCAACCTGACAAAACCTATGTATAGTAAGCTTAATTGTGAAAAACTCGATTCTTCCTCAGATTGGAAGCAAGGCAAGGATGACCACTCTTACCACTTTTACTCAGCACAGTGCTAGCCATACAGGGAGGCCAGAGAAAAGAATAAAAGGCACGCAGAATATAAGAGAAAAATAAAACTACCCCTATTTTCAACCCAGATAACATGATTGTTTGCATAGAAAAATCCTAGAGAATATATTTTTAAAACTCCTAGAATAAATAAATGAGATTAGCAGACTTGCAGGATACAAGATAAATATAAAAATCATATTTATATATTCTAACAAAGAACACGTGGACATGGAAATTAAAAATATAATACCACTTATAATTGCTCATAAACAGGAAATACTTAGCTGTAAATCTAACAAAACCTGCACAGGATTTTGTATGCTGAAAAGTACACAATGCTGATGAAAATAATAAAACAAGATCCAAATAGAGATCTGCGTCCAAGCTTGGAAGTCTCAACAAAGTAAAGGTATCAGTTCTTCTCACATTAACATACATATTTAATACCATTTCTATTAAAATCCCAGCAAGACTTTCATTTTAGCTCTAGAGAAAACTATTCTAAGGTTTATATAGGAAAAAAACTATAATAGTAAAAACAATTTTGAAAAAAAAAAGAAAAAAGTAGGAGGGATCAGCCTACCAATTTCTAGACTTACTAAAGAGTTACAATAATCAAGACTGTGTGGCACTGGCTGAGGAACAGACACATAAATCAAGGGAATAGAACAGAGAATCCAGAAATAGACCCACACAAATATTCCCAATTGATTTTTAATGAAGTGCAAAAGTAATTCAAAAGAGGAAGAATAAACTTTTAACAAATGATGCTGGAGCAATTGGACAGCCACTGGGGAAAAAATGAACCTCACACCAAAGTCCAACATTCTCTGCAAAATTTAACTCAAAATGGGTCATGGACTTAAATGTAAAACTATAAAACTTTAAGGTAAATACCTTCAAGGTCTAGGGCTAGACAAAAGTTTTTGGGCTTGACACCCAAAGCATCATTCATAAAATAAAAGTTGAGAAATTGTGCATCATCAAACTGAAAATTTTTTAAGACTTCTGGTCAAGATGGTGGCATGGATAAACATGATACTCATTTCCTCCCACAACTACATCAAAATTACAATTAAACTACAGAACAACCATCACTCAGAACTGCCTGAACTCTAGCTGAATGAACATCCTACAACTAGGGATTTAAAGAAGAAATAACACTGACACTGGTAGGTGGGGCAGAGACAGGGAATAGGCTGTTCTCACACACACATGTGGCAGATGAAATCAGGAGAAGTACCTCAGTCACAGAGGTCCCCCCTGAGGAGCCCCAACCCCACACCAGGCACCCCAGCCCAGGGTTTCAGTGCCAGGAAGGGAAGTCCCCATAACTTCTGGCTGTTAAAATGAGCCGGGATTGTGGATGAATGAAATGGGGGGGTTCTCAAGTCCCAGGCAGTTCCTCTTAAAGGGCCTGCATATAGATTTACTTGGACTCACTCCTTCTGAGCTCCAGCAGTGAGGCAGCAGCTTAACAGGCACCAGGGACACACCAGGAAGAACTGAACTGTCTGTCATCAAGGAGAGAGCTAGGGATCAGCTTTCTGCCAGACAAAAGCTCTGGACAAGGTCATTGCTTCTTTTCTAAGCTCTTCCCAAACAAAGCCAGCAGGTGAACACTATATCCAAGACTCCATAAACCTGGCTAACACTGTTTGTTCTACCCTGGTGATTCCCTGAGACCCTGCCCCACCCAGCATGAGGGCCCACCCAAGCTGTTTCCAGTGGCTTTTCATAGGAATGACCTGTGTTGGCTCACACTTCAGAGTTGTCTCAAATCTCTCAAACAAGAAGCACTGGGCATTAGTGTGTCCCATACCTCTCACTAAGTGGCCCCAGGCCCAGTACTAGCAACAGCTGGCCTTGGTTCAAAGCCTGGCCTAGCCTGAGCAATTCTAAGCCCAGAACAAGTGCCAGCCATCTGAAGATCACTCAGTAGCTTATGCTGGCTGGTTCTGGGCAGAACACAAGTTGTGGCTCATCTTGCAGGCACCTCCTGGGAGGCCCCACAGCCAGCCCACCTGGTGGATAGCTTCTAACAACATCAAAGTACCAGCCAACTATCTCCACAAGGGACACATTCAAGTGGCATCTCAGGGGGCACCAGAGCCCTACTGAAGTAAGTCCTATTTCATGAGGTGGGCCCCTGCACAGCCTATCTTCCACAATGGTTGGTGGTCACTGTCTGTCCTTACAGCTAATTGGCCTGGGGATAAATCCCTTCCATAAATGTGCCAACATCAATCAAGCTCAACTATAACAGAAGAACATACACAGCCCACATTGGGGGGTGCACCTGGAGTGCCAGCTTGGGTGATGAGGGAGGCTGGGCCACTGGACCCAACAGGACACCTACTATATTAGCCACTCTACTGAGCCCAGGAGACAGACCAGCTCTACCTAATTCATAGAAACAAATACAGGGAGGCTGCCCAAATGAGGAGACAAAGAAACATGGCCCAAATAAAAGAGTAAAACTCCAGAAAAAGAACTAAACAAAATAGAGACAAGCAATCTACTAGATGCAGAGTTCAAAACACTGGTTACAAAGATACTCAAGGAACTTAATGAGGACTTCAGCAGCATAAAAAAGGACATGGAAATCATACAAAAGAACTAGTGAGAAATGAAGAATATACTAACTGAAATGAAGAATAACATATAGGGAACCAACAGTAGACTAATAATTTACAGAGAATCAAATCAGCAATTGGAAATATAAGGGCGCAGAAAACAATGCCCAATCAGAATGGCAAAAGGAAAAAGTAATCCAAAAATAAAGGTAAGATAAGGAACTTCTGGGGCAACTTCAAGTGTGCCAACATTCACATTATTGGGGTGCCAGAAGAAAAAGAGAAAGCAAGGAATGGAAACCTATTTGAAAAAATAATGACAGAAAGCTTTCCTAACCCAGTGAAGGAAATAAACATACAAGTTCAAGAAGCACAGAGTCCCAAACTAGATGACCCCAAAGAGGCCCACACCAAGGCACATCAAAATTAAAATGCCAAAAGTGAAAGATAAAAAGAGTCTTACAAACAGGAGAAAAGCAGTTAGTTGCCTACAAGGGAGCTCCCATAAAACTACCATCTAATTTCCCAACAGAAACTTTGTAGGCTAGAAGGTATTGGCAAGAAATACTCAAAGCAATGAAAAGCAATAATTACCATTTAGAATTGAAGGACTGATAAAGAGCTTCCCAGCTGAGAAAAATCTAAAGGAGTTCATCATCACCAAACCAGTATTATATGAAATATTAAAGAGCCTTCTCTAAAAAGATGATGAAAATATTACAAATGAATAATAAAAGTAAAATAAATACGTATCTATCAACAATTGAGTCTAAAAGACAAAATAAAAAGATAAGCAGAACAGGAACAGGCTCATAAATACAGAATACTTTGATGGTTGTCAGACAGCAGAGTTGAGGTGATGGGTGAAAAGGTGAAGGGGTTAAATACAAATGGGCTGTTACAGAGTAGTCATGGGTATGTAAAGTACAGCATAGTGAATATAGTCACTAATCTAATAACTATGTATGGTGTCAGATGGGTACATTTATCAGGATGATCACTTAGTAAGTTATATACTATCTAATCACTGGGGTACACACCTGAAATTAATATAATATTGTATGTCAACTGTCATTAAAAAATGACTTAAATGAAGAAAAGCAAACAAGCAAAAAAACTAAAAACTTTTGTTCTGCAAAAGACTTTAATAAGCTACAATGTAGGGAGAAAATATTTGCAAACTATGTATCAGACATAGAACTAGTATCTAGAATGTACAAAGAACTTTCAAGCTTTGACAGTGAAAAACCAGACAATCCAATTAGAACATGACAAAACACATACATGGACATTCATTGAAAAAGATATACAGATATGAAAGATGTTCAACCTCATCAGCCTTTAGGGAAACACAAATTAAAACCACAATGAGCTATTAGGATCCCCCCCCCAGCCCTGTCAGAATGGCTAAAATAAAAAGTAGTGACAACACTAAATGCTGGTGAGGATACAGAGAAAGTATCTCTCAGACATTGCTGGTGGAATTTAAAGTGGTGCAACCACTCTGAAAAACAGTTTAGTAGTTTTTTAAAAATCTAAACATGAAAGTACCATAAAACCCAGAAGCTGTATTCCTAGGCATTTATCCCAGATAAATGAAGATTTGTGTGTAAACAAAACCCTGTACACAAATATTTATAGCAACTTTATTTGTGATGATCAAATACTATAGACAACTCAGATGACCCTCAAAGGGTGAATAGTTAAACAAACTGTGGTACATCCATACCAGGGAGCATTACCCAGCAATAAAAAGGAGTGAACTACTGATACACAGAACAGCCTGGATGAATCTCTGGAGAATTACGCTGAGTCAAAAAAAAAAGTCAATTTCAAAAAAGTCATGTACTGAATGATTTCATTTATATAAATTCTTCAAATGATAGAATTACAGAAATAGAGAACACATTAGTGGTTGCCAGGTGTTAAGGAGGAGGTAGAGACTAGAAGTAAGTAGGTGTGACTAAGAAAGAAAACATAAGAGATCTTATAGTGATGGGAAGGTTCTTAAGCCAATCAATACCAATATCCTGTTTGTGGCATCGTGCTATGGTTTTACAAGAAGTTACCATGGAAAAAGAGTCAGTAAAGTGTGTACGAGATCTCCCTGTATTATTGTTTACAACTTCATGTGAATCTGTAATTATCTCAAAAAAAGAAGTTTAATTTTTTTTTTAAAAAAACTTTCTGTTGTGTAAGATAACCCTATGATGTTTACAGCACCATTTCTTTTTCTAATTACTTTCAAAACTCCAAGTTTCACTCTGGGAACACAAGTTCATGAAATGGAACTGGTCAAAAGCATCCTCATATTCATATTTATGTAAGGAATGGTCTTTGCTGACTGAATAGATTGTCTTTGCTCCTAAACATTTCCTTAGGTGAATTCTGAAATAATGTATTTCAAATTGAGTTGTACCTTTCAATTACTGGACTAAACTTTCTGATTCACAAAAGAAAAATCAGCTGTCCTCAACACAAGTTTGGTTCTAACACAAAGGCACAAATATTAAGTAATGTGCTCTTGGCATGGTGTTTTATATTAATTCTTCATTGTGTGTTTGTGGGAATATACATATCGCAGTTTTATTCTGTACTCTGCCAAAATTTCTTTCTTATCTGAGCTACATTGTTTCTGATTGGAGCTTCATAACAAAATATGCACTGTTTCCACTGAGGTGTATAGCAGAAATAATTAGGTGAAATGGTGGTATATAGAAACAACACAGCTTTCATAATTCATTATTGCATTTTTTGCTAAACTGCACAACTTACAGGGTTTAAAAACTATCCTAAATTAGTGGCTTTCGGCAGGAGCCACAACTGATCCATGTGTCTTCATTTGGTTTCATGATCATTTTTAGAAACCTATGACCCAAGACACTGTTGATGTTTGCACTCTTAGTATTCAAGGGGAACTTCATGTCTATGCAGCAATGAATGTACAAAGTTCATTGCTTAACTCAAAACTGCACACCACCACTAGTGCCTCTGATGTCTCACATGGGCAGACATCTGTTTAACAAGCCCCTCCTCTTGCTTCCTGCTCCACTGCTGATTCATCAGGTTTGCTATTTTCCATATTTAATCCTGTAATTACTATTCGCCCTGGAGTAGATCTGAGGGTTAACAAAATGCTTGCAAAACACTTTCAGGTTATCAAAGAAAAGTAGATACAGGAAACTATCATTAGCCAGAATAACAAGTAAAACCAAATTAAAAGACTTAAATAAATATAGATATATATAAATATAATATATAAAATAATATATATTATTTTTTAAATAAATGGGATTTAAAATCCTCTGTCTTCAAAATATGAAAGGTCTTCAGAACTGCTGAATTATTTTTAAAAGATTTAGTTTAGATTATTTTATGGTATTTTAGTTCTTTGAAAATTTGTTACCTGCCCTGACTGGTGGGCACAGTTGGTTGATCATCGTCCTGCAGAGTGAAAGGTCACTGGTTCGATTCTCCATCAAGGCACATACCTGGGTTGTAGGTTGGGTCCTCAGTCAAGGCTTCTACAAGAGGCAGCTAGTTGATGTTTCTCTCGCACAGCAGTGTTTCCCTCTCTCTCTCTTTCTCCCTCCCTTCCCCTTTAAAAATAAATAAATAAATTTTAGAAAATTGGTTACACAAATTTATAGTCTAATTCATTTCTCAAAGTGTGGCCCATGGACCAGAGGCAGAATCACCTAAGAGCTCATTAGAAATGCAAAGTCTTGGGCAGATCTACTGAATCAGATTTAGATTAACCAAATGAGAATCCCTGGGGGCTCAAGAATCTGTGTTTTATCCAGACCTCCAGGTGCTGCCTGTCTGCTAAGCTTTGAGAATTACTAATATTAAGTCACTGCGCTCACAGACAGTATACAAGATACAGACAGAATTGTGCTCCCTCACAAATTCACATGTTGAAGCCTTAACCACCATCGTGACTGTATCTGAATATAGGACCTTTGAGGAGGTAATCAAGGTTAAATAAGGTCATAAAGATGCGGCCCTGATCCCTTAGGATTGTGGCCTTGTAGGAACAGAAAAACAGGAAATCTGCCCCCTCTCCATCTCCCTTTCATTCTGCTCTCCACCACACACACCATTTGAGAACACAGCGAGAAGACAGTTGTCGTCAGGGGGCCGTGCTGGCCAGAACACCACCATGGTGACACCAATTCTGATGTATAAGCCACCCAGTCCGTAGTAGTCTGTGATGTCCGCCAGAGCTGACTAACACAGCAGATATGAACCATGTGGACATCATGTTAAAACAGATTCTGATTCAGTAAAGAGGTAGAAGCTGGTCTCCAGGGTGAGGCTGTCTTCCCGGCACATGGACCACACTTTGAGTAACTCGGAGTAATAAGGACTTTCTATCACACCTAGAACAACATCCAACCACCTGACTTGACTCGTGAGGCCCTACAAGACCAGGGGCCCACCTGCCTTTCTGACCCCGTCTTGTGCCTCTCTCCTGACCACACTCCAACCCTCTGCCTGCCTACCTTGTCCTCAGATGTGCTAAGCTTCCCCCTTATTTCTGCCTCAGGACCGTGGCACTTACATATTTACCTTCTGCATTTGCCCCAAGCTCTTCAAACGACTGCTTCTTCTCATCTTTCAGGCCTCAGTTCCAACACTGTCTTCTCGGAGAGAACATGACTCCTGTCTGAAGCAGCCCATCTCCTGTCCCCATTCTGTCACAACTTGGCCTTTCATAGCTTTCTTCTCCGTCTGAAACTATTTTACCCTGTTATAAATTGTTTATCCTCTGTCTCCTCCACAAGAATGCAGGCTCCAGGAGAGCAAAATTGTGTCCCTCTTGTCCACCTAAAAATATTTGTTGTTGAAATAGCTGCTATAATGTAACTCTTCACAAGGTTCAAATAGTGGAATGATAGGACCACTCTCTTCCTCCATCTGTGGGTAAAGGAAGACATCAGATTCAACCCCTGGGTGTTCACTGAAGTCGTGACCCTGCTTTGGAGTCCCTGGTACTCTCTGTCAGCCATTGTCCCTTGTCTGTGTCTGAGCTAGGTCTGACTGACATCACAGCTTCCAGGGTGTCAACCACTGGGTCATGACGGAGGATTTGAAATTGACCAGCGGCTGGCACTGGCGCTCCTGAGCCTCCATGAGTGCAGTTGCCTTCCTGCTCTTGACTGAACTTTGGCCTCACTGTTAAGGCTTGGCACTGGGTCTGTCTGCCCCTAAGCCAGGCACTGACTCCAACTACTGGGGCTGGTGCCCTGACGCACTGTCTGTTTTTTGCTGTGACCTCCCTTGGGTGCTGGATTCTGCCACTCTGGCTCCTGCCCCTAGAAGTGTTTATGAACTTGCCATGAATGAAGGACAGCTCACAATGGTTTATGAGATCCCACAGTGCATCTCTCTTTCTAGCTCCACATCCAGTGACTTCACAGTTCACTGCAGTGGGAGCTTATAGTCCACTACAGTGGGAGCATTTACAACAGAGAAATGGGCAAATGCTCACATCACGACTTGGTCCCCCCAGAGGCTGTGTTGCTAAATGTTTACCAGCACCACATAGGCAAAGTCCATCTACATTGGAAAAGCTCCTGGTTTCTGGATGTCTTCTGCTGTTGGCCACACCATCCAGAGAGTTGTCTCCACAGTGCCTCTCAGCCTGAGTTGGGCTGGGCAACACATACACACACACCCCCCATAGTGAGGTCTCACCGGCTTGGAGTCTTTAAAACACATGGCAAATTCTGACAAATGTGGTCAGTACTCTGTGGGATGCTTAAGAGAAACACAAATAATAGCAAGATGCCAACTCTTGAGATAATACAATATAATTTGAAAAGAAAATAATGAAAACTCATGTTCATTATCATTCTTCCCAAATTTTTTGCCACACACTCTTCTGAGTTTTCATAGACCAGAGGTAAGCACAATTTCTATCACTGATATTACCAGAGGTGCTGGCACAAATATGAGTGAGTTACCTAGAACAGAGAGAACAACTCAGTGCTGTCGGGAGGGCAGGCCAAGTGCATTGTCACATCCATGTGTGATTGCTCACACACGGCCTGCAGACACTCTTGCTTCTCATCCAGCCCGGCACTGAAATCTGTGACCATCAACCAGGGGGGACAACAGTGAGGACCAGTGGCCTCTAAGGATCGGTCTCAGACTTGGCGCAAGAACAGCCCGTCCAACAGTGCTACGCCCACCCCTTCATGAAATGCTGCTGCTTTAAATATCAGACTGTGTGTATTACACACACTTACGTCTTATTTCCACAATTGAATTGTAGGTCCCTTACAAACAGAGACAGTGGTTTACATATTTTTTATTTCTTCCAGGATTCTGGAGAAGTCCTGACAACATTATAAAGTTAAAATTTTCCATATATAAACAAAAAAAACCCCTGCACTGTAAATATAATTTAAGGGCAAATGACAAAATACTAAGTTTATTTGCAACATGCTACAACTATAATATAATTTTTAAACCATTTATAATTATTTGGGAAGAAATGCATTCCCCTCCCCCAAATAAGCAAAGAATAAAGAGGGAAATTTACAAAAATGCACAAATGACCAGGAAACATTTTCAAACTATAATTATGCCTACAAGTTAGCAAAAAGATGCAAATTTCAACAACAATAAGATGCCTGCTTTACCTATTAAATCGATTTTAAAATTGTTTAAATGATTATATTTTATGTAAATGATTTGGGGGGAAATGAATGCTATCTCACATTCCTGGGAGAAGTGTACATCTTTTTGGTATTGCAAAAATAGAAACTGGGAGGAGCACAAGTTTGTGAAAATAGGAAATAAATAGATTATAGTGCATATATAGAACAAAATATAATACAATGATTAAAATATTGTTATAGAAAAATATTAAAGATGTGGAAAAATGTTCATGAAATATGCTGTTATATAATGTGGAAAAATATAGAAATGTACAGAAATATCATAAACATACATTGTGTTGTAACAAGAAAAAAGTCAAATGTTTAAGGTTTTGGTGATGTTTAAAATAACAGTTTATTACATTTGTGGATCCTCAATGAGGTTTTCTTCTGAACACAGTTTCATGTGTTCAGTGAGCAAAGATTTCTTCAGGCAATTTGTGTCAGTAGGAAAAGAAAATATATCACCTACTAGAAGATCAGAACATGCATTTAACCCAGGAGTCAAGTTCTCAGTCACAGAAACGTGGCAATAATAAAAAGTACCCATTTGGGACTGGTACCAAATGTTTTAGCCTTGGACTTAGTTATAAAAACATCCTATAGGGTATTGAGTCAGGCGTCCTGTGATGGGGAAGGGAAGATGTGCTCAGCAGGGTAGGGAGGGGCTGGAGGCTGGGGACGTGGTGGAGACAGATCCCAGCTGCCAACTTTCCACTCCTCTACAAGGGAAACACATGCACTGAAGACCTCAAGAAAACCAGTGACCTCTGGCCCCAGAGCAGCCTTCCTAGCAGATTCTCTGTCTTGTTCTACCCGAGCCACATTACAAAGATGTGTCCACAAACAGCCAAGCTATAACTCACAAGCTGTGTTTCTGTGTTCCCAAATCAAAAGTTCAGATAGCATGATCGTTTCAATAGCAACACTCAGACTGTGCTGAGTCCACGTGGTCCAGGCTTCCTCAGTGAAGCTGCCCAGGATTCCAGAAGGACTGAGAGAGTGCTTTCTATGTTAGTTTAGATTCTTACTTGTCCAGAGCCTGGAAGTGTGGGTGTAACTGCAGTTCCAAAAACACTGATATTTTTTCATCCTCTCCTAATATGAAAGCTGTCCTGCTTTTCTCCCCACCCAAAGCCTCCTTCTCCCACCACCATAAATTTGATCGAGACTCTAACACTTCTCACATTTCTCCATAGAGGCAAAAACAGTGTCCGCACATGAGAAGTTGCTTCCTACCACCTATTTAGCCAACTGGCTGAAATGGATGGAGAGCATGTGTGTAAACCAGACATGTATGCATCAGTCCACAAAGTCCAGCTACGTGGGCCTTTGTCCTTGAGGCTGTTCTAACGGAATGCCATAGATGGGTGGCTTGTAAACAATGGACATGGATTTCTTACAGTTTGGAGGCTAGAAGATCAAGATCAAGGAGCCTGCTGATCAGTATCTAGTTCACAGTCGGCAACTTCTAACTGTAAGCTCATATGGTAAAGGGGGCAAGGGATCGCTCTGGGGTCTCTTTTATAAGGGCCTTAATCCTGAGGCCTCCACCCTTGTGACCTTAGTCACCTCCCAATGGCCCCACCTTCCAATATCATCACCTTGAGGATTAGGATTCAATGTGAATTTTGAGGGGACACAAACATTCAGACGATAGCAAGCAGGTCCACCCACAGCCCAGCCCTGAAACTAAGCTGAAAAAGTCACTCAGAGCAAATGTCAGGCATAGTAAACAACTTCATCTCCTGGAGATGGAAGTGACCAGATTTTTTTAAAACCTTTTTTTTATACTACTGAGGTGACTGGAAATATAAAAATAAAGAAAGAAACCCTCATTTGAAACAGAGCCTGGAAACACTGAAGGAGGAACATCACAGGCACGTACTGCTCGTTACAGGCTGCATAACCAGCAGGAAGAAGGAAGATAAGAATTATTTTGACAAGAGAGGATATTAATTACATGGGAATTTCATCTTCTGCTTTTAAGAAAAAGGAGGAAGTTTCTTCTCTGCCCCAGCAACAATGCTCTAACTACTGCTTCAGACCGGCGAGAAACCACCACAACATTGAACCCTTGTTCTTCTCCAGTGAACTTTTGTTCAAAACAATCCTCCCCAATTTCCTCCTAAGACCTAACAAAAACAAGACCCTCCCCTTTGTTCCCTGGACTGGCCTATGGTTTTGCCATAGCATGCTTGTCCCAAACTGCAATTCCCTGCAACTCCCAATGAACCCATTTTGCTGGTAAAACAACTAGCTGTTTTAATTTTAAGGCTGACAGAACTGTAAAGGCTCAGGGTCCACAGAGGCCTGAGAGAAAATTTTTACCACTTTCCTCCTAATGTCAGTGCCCTCCTTCTGATCTCCCCAGAGCCAGGCTGCAGCCTCTCGCCACACAGCCCCACCAACATCCTGCTGGCTGCTTTTAAGGGAGCCCAGTCCAGGGGGAAGTTCTGATGGTTAGAAAGGGCATTGCTCTGTTGAATTGAAATTACCTTTCCAAAACTCACCCTCTGCTTCTAGTTCTGCCTTTATAAAACCAGAAGATGGAAAATCTAATTTCTTTTTGTGCTGTTAATTTTAATGATGTGGTTTTAGGAACAGGAAAAGGTAAGGAAACATTTAGAAGTGATGAAGTGATTGCAAGACAATCCACTGAAAATTCTCACTAAGCTCATTTACTGTTTTGGGACAAACGCTCACCAACAAGAGACAACCTGGACGAGGCCAGGAGTACTTACAGGCCTTGACTGTAAGAATTTAAAATCTCAACACTACTTTAAGCATGTGGCATTGCTTTCCTCAGCAGCCACTCCTCAAGATGAGAAGGCCCATAAAAAATTAATTTGTAGAAATACTGTTTTCAGATTTTCCTCATAAATAATAGAAACACTGTAAATGTTACAATGTTTATAAGTGTTAACATGATTAATGAATGATCAATAGGAGGTCCATATGTCACTGCTTCACATTTACTGCCTCACATTTATTTCTAAAAATAACTGCGACATACAGATTATCTATCCACATTACACTTATTATAGGCATTGTGAAAATTAATAAAGGGAACCTCACCTGAAACTGGAGTTGGCAAGGCCCATAGAGGGGGTCCTCACACCCTACCCGTCATTGTCCATCACTCCACACAGGAAGAGACATATCTTGCATCTCCAGCAGGAAGATGTATCTACTTTACCACCCTGACCAGAGGAAGAAAGATTTTCTTCTTGCCCAGCCACTAGCCCTGACAAGAAATGCCACAATTCAGCCAGTGAGAAGCTGCTGTCACCTTGAACTCCTACTTTCCTCCAATGAACTGTTATTTTTCTTTTTCTAATGACTTTTCTTGCTTCACCCTCCTTTCTATAAAAGCCTTCCATTTTCTATAACTGCTCAGAGTATCTCTCTGCTTGCTAGATGAGATGCTGCCCATTTCATGAATTATTTAATAAAGCCAATTAGGTCTTCAGATTTACTCAGCTGAATTTTGTTTCATAACAGCACAAAGGAAAAACAACAGAGAAAAAACCCACAAACACTAGAGAGAGCTGCGTTTCTGCCCAGATAGTTGCAAGCCATCCTCTGGTGAGAGCAAAGATTCGGCCCCTTCATTCCTGTGAACTTCCTTTTGATGGCTTTCATCTACTGGTAGATGAGATTGTCTCTATACTTCTGACTAGTCTTCAAGAAAAACTACACAAGGGCCAAGTAACCTCTAGCTGGGACTTGCATCTCTTTATTTCTAGGGCTCATTGCTCAGCATCCTGAAAAGTTCAAAGCAGGCAAACAAGGATAAATCCTGGTTTCTCTCAGTCTGTGTCATCAAAGGTCCAAAAAGCAGCCAGAAGAAATCTCATTTATTTACTGAAAGGAAATGCTCAGAGGTTTTTCTGAGTTGAGATTAGTAAAAGACATTCTAGCAGCATTCATATTTTGTTATAACCCATGCAAACCATAAATGAATTTATTCTGATCTAATATTTTGTGGTAAAGTAATTTATTCAGTCTCAGCAAGGCACAAAGCCTTTGGGGCTGGAAAGTTGTTTACTATTAACTTAGGGATACCCTTATTAAATTTGCCAGTGTTGGTGTTTAGTGTTTGTATGCAAATAGCCCTTCAATTACATTTTTGTTTTCTTTTTCCCTTTTGGCAACTTTGCCAGCTCTTTAAGGACACAAGGCCCAACTGGGGACACCCATGTGCCAGGGCAAGGACAGTGTTTCCCACAGAGTGGACCATCAGAAAACATTTGTTGAGTGAACAAATTCTTGAGAAAGGAAGCATTTATACGATGCACGTTATTTAGGAGTAAAAATTGCCAATACTTTCAAATGAGTTACATTCTTGCAAATTCTTCCGGGGTGAAGAAACACAGGGCCACAGCGCTACCAAGATGCACAACCCCTGAGGACCCCATTCTCCTAGGTTATAACTGCTTGGCCTTTATTTTTTTTAAAATCTTACTGAGATTAAATAAGAAGAAAATGTAGAATTTTTCCCATCCTTCTGTAGAGTAGCCACTGCAACTCTAACTTCAGTACACTGCTTAAGCATTCAATCCATGTTTTCACACAATAAAAAATATCAAAGCAAATATGTGTTTTTAAAAACTCCATGGCTTAATTGGCAGATGTGATGACCTTTGGAGGTCATCCTGGAGAGTAGTACTTTCGCCCGGCAGCCATCGTCAATGCCTGAAAATGCACAGGGGCAAGAAGTGTTTGGGTATCTCAGACCTTCCGGCCAGCTATCCTGGAAGCATGATTTGAGTGAGTCCCTTTTAGAATCAGAACATAAAGAGGTAATGAAAACACTGCAAGACAGAATCGGTGAGGTACAGTCTCTCCAGTGGTACAGAGGACAGGTGTGTGGGAAGAAAGAATCGCAAGCGGCAGGGGCCACACCTCAGCAGCTTGCAGGGCAGATGGAGACAGAGCGCTACAGACCCACTTCAGGAAGGACAGGTGAACGCAGGGAGAGGCTCTGGGAAAAACGGTTCTGATGGCTCTGATTCAGCAAGTGACCCAGCGGCAGCAGCAAGCCTAAGTGAATAAATATTCATCTCTTACTCAAATAAACATCCAAAGTCTCTAGCAGGCTTCTTAAAAACGTCATGGATATGGACATCCCATCCAAATAAAGATAAGTAAAAGAAATTGTTACATGTAAAAAAAAAAGACAAAAACAAATGAAGTCACACATTGAGAAGCAAATATTTCTCAGATTAAATAAGATGAGCATTCAAAGAACATAGTAGTTTCCTGACATGGTAGAGTTTTACCAAACCATATAGTGTCTTTAAGAGTTTTAGAAAAGCTACAAAATATTTTACTCTTTCTGTTGAAAGACTTGAAAAGTATCTGGTAAGAACTGGATGAAGTTTCAACTGAAGAATTCCCTCAAGTTGTTACAACCAAGACCTTCTTGTGAGACATTCTTTACCAAACACGCTACATGAAATATGTGCAGCGTACAAGTTTAAAGGGAAGTAAATGTACTTTTAAGGAACTGAAATATGTTTATCAGCAAATTTATATTTCAATAAAGCTCTTATGCTTAGACTCGGAATGAGAAGTGTCAGTAGGAACAGTGCCACTTTTGCATCTGGTCACACGGCGAAGCCAGCTCTGTATTTAAAATCTTAGGCTTTTAAAGCTGAAAGAAACCTTAAAAGGCAACTTGGACATTGTTGAAAAGATACATTCAAATTTTGCAGACTGCAGAGCACCTCGGCTGTTTGTCCAGGAACAGCCTGTGATGGCCTGGACTTGGTCCTCCCGGCCACACGAGAGCAGGACTTTCGGGGTACGCTGACTCCATCACCTCGCATCTACTCAGGTTTCTCCACCCTCTGAAGCAGCGTTTGAAAGTAGTCTATCTATACTTGGCATACTTGCCAAATCAAGAAGTAAATCAACATATGGAAACACAGAGAAGTTGGCCTCAATCTGTGCAAAACTTTTGTGTTAAGGCCATAAACGTGATGAAACCCAAACAACGTAGAAGTGGAAACTGCCAACGAGTGTAGTGATAACTCTGAAAGTGAGATAAAGTGAAGTAGCTTCCAACGCCTGCATTTGTTGAGGTTTTCTTTTCCTCACTTCTCATCATATGTTTCAAATTCTTTTGGAAAGTAAAGATTGTCCATAATTGGTTGACATTGAAGTATTTTGTATCCAAAAAATTATGAACTTTCCTTCAAGGTATTTGAATGTATGCTTCAAATTGAGTCAGTGTGCTCATACACTAGGCAGAAGGAAACAATAGTGATGGAAAGACTGAAGGAGCAAGGGGAATAATTAATAAATCAAGATCCCAGAGAGATAGAACAATGAAGCATCAAAAACACAAGTGGCAGCAATTCCACTTCTAGGCACATATCCAGTGAGACTGGTACTGGGACAAATGCATGTGCAGGAGTGCTCCTAGGAGTCCTATTCACTGCAGCCAAAAGCTGGAAACAGCCTAAATGTCTATCAACAAGTGACTGGATAAATAAAGTGTGGTGTATGATTTCTCTTCCAGATCCAATTAAAATTCATATGTCTGGTTGCTTGTTTAGCAAAACTTCTAGTAGACTCATAGACTCCATGAGGGCAAGGACTTTGCTCTTTTCATTACCAGCTAATTTCTCTGCACCTATCACATATGGAGTGGGTGACATGCTCTGGATGTTTACATCTCCAAAAACTAATTTGTTGAAATCATAAACTCCCCCAAAGGTGATATTAGTAGAAGGGGCCTTTAGGAGGTGCTTAAGTCATGAGAGTGGAGCCCCCATGAATGGGACTAGTGCCCTATAAAACAGGGTCTGCGGAGGTCCCTAGCCCTGTCCGTCACTGTGTGAGAGCTGTGAGAGCACAGCGCGACAGGTCGGCAACTATGAACCAGAAAGGGGGCCCTCACTCAGCCACGCTGGCTCCAGCTATAGCAGCCTGCACAGACTGAAATAGTGATGCTCACCATTGTGCTATTTCATTTGATCAATGTAACCATTCCTATTTCACAGATGAATTAGGGAGAGACAAATAAAAAGTTGCTTGCATAGGACAGAGTGGAGGAGAGACAAGGGATTTAGTTTCATAACCAAAAATATGAGAAAAGAAGAAGAATAAAGGGGATATATACATAGAAATTAGAAAGATTGAAGAAGGTAGAATTAACTAAAACCTGCAAGTGACAGAAGCAGAAGAAACTCCCAAATCTGCATGTGCCTGTTCCAGGCCGAAATTCCTCAGTGGTTCTCCACGGTTTCACCTGTTAGCACACAGCCAAAGCTGCTCTTCAGGGTCTGGCCGCTGGGCCTCTCTCATACCCTGCGCCCACAGTCGCGATGTCCCACTTTGCTGTATGGAAATGCTCTCACCTGCCCCTCCCTTACCTTTGCCCTTCTGCCTGGAGAATCCCCTCCTCACTTTCTACTTCATCTCTCTGCTCACACACTGACTCTCTGAGAAGCCCCATTGGTCTCCCCTTGGCAAACTTAGGACCTATTTCTGGGGCTGGACCCAAGTTTTGGGGTTTAAAGTTGACATAGTGTTGGGGAGACTCTCTTTACTGAAAATACAAAATCACAAAGTGAACATTCATTTAGAATGAGAAAAACAATCATAATAGATTACATAGCTACAGCATCCAGAACAATTTTATATTTTCTGTGTATTATACAGAGAACAGAAAGATCCATCTTCTTGCCTCTAACAAAGTTGGTGCTAATTGATTTACATCATAGATTACTTAAAAACATTTCTTCTTGTTTCACAACTCAGTTTTGGTAACATCACACAAAATTTTAAGATTTCTGCCAAATCTGGGGAAACCTCTCTCAAGTTTTTCCATAAGCATATCTTCTGCTTACAATATCAGACACGTCAGATGACTTGAAGAACACTGCACAGACCACCTTCTGGCTCCGTGCATTTAAATCACGTTTCTCCTCCATTACTCACACAGTTCTGGTGCCAGGAGCTAGAAGACAAATTTAAATTGTGACATAACCTCTGATCGTGAAGCTTTATGTCACAGCACTGGTGAGCCAGGGCAGAGGGTTATAGGAGTACTGCTGGAAGTATTCCTGCATGAAGAGGGCTACCATCACTTAACAATGAACCACGTGAAAATATCTCGCTAAACCCAAAAATATGTATCCCGAACTCAACCTTTTCTTAACCAGTTCCAAAAATGCTCTTGGGGGCTTTTGTGCCATCTAATACAAGAAGAAATATGACAGAGATGTAAGTGTAGGAGAAATGTAATTTTAACTGTTTCCTTTAAAATAGCTTATTTTTGTGGATTTTATAAACGTATGTGGCCCTGGCTGGGTGGTTTAGTTGATTGGAGTGTTGTCCTGTGCACCAAAAGATTGAGGGTTTGATTCCCAGTCAAGGCACATGCCTAGGTTGCAGTTCGATCCTTGGCTGAGGCATGTATGGGAGGGAATTGATCAATGTTTCTCTTTCACATCAATGTTTCTCTCTCTCTCTATCTCTCCCCCACATCCCCCCGGCCCCACTTGCTTTCTCTCCCTCTAAAATCAATTAAAAACAAAAACAAAAAAAACATACCCTCTGGTGGTGAGGATTTAAAAAAAAGAAAACACTCATGAGTGTTTTTAGGAGGGGCCTATGTACACAAGCAGGACCTGAAGTATTAGCTTCCTCAGCCTCAAATAAGTGTTTCTGGTTCCCCCCGTGGCACCCTGTGTATATCTCTGCTGTAGTTCAAACATTTTGTAATTATAATCACTTCTTTGTTTCCTAACTAAGCTGTGACAGAGTTGTTACTCCTTGAGGGCAGGGACATATCTGTTCAAACTGGTATTTCCAGTATCAACAATGCCTGGTGCATCAATAAAATGTTGTTGAAGGAATGAATGAATGCATGCATGAGTACATTCCTCTTGAAAGGTAGGGAAGAGATGGTAAAAGTGTGGGGTCAGAGAAGCTCCCTGCTGACCACCAGGGGGTGCTGTTGAGTGGTGTTAGATGGTGGGTCAGCTTGGTAGGGTAGAGGTGGTAGAGCAATGGTTTGCCATTGGCAGTTCTTTTTATACTTGAAGTCAGGTTTTTGTAGCTCTGGAGACACAAGAAAGGCAAGATGGGCCTTGTACAATCAAGTGAGTCAAGGAAATGGAAGCTGAAAAAGAAAAGCCACCTCTGCTTTGGAGAACCACTGAATTGGCAAACTACCTCCATTTCCAACTCTTCTGTGACCTGAGCCTTTGATGATGGCTAACATTGGGAGTATTCTGGAAACACCACACCCAGGTCTGCTCCTTATATTTATAGAGCTTTTAGCACAAAGGCATTTTCATCAAAGCATTTTAAGAGCTGGGCACACCCTGTCACACACAGGAGCTCCATGAAAGGAATTGCAACTTCAGAGCAGCCCAAGGCCTGAGCTGGCACACAGGAATGCTTGTGGAATACACTCCCCGACACAGGCGAGCAGCCCAGGCTGCAACTGGTGGGAAGGACCACATCAGATGGGGCCAGCCAAAGTCTGCTGAGGGACCCTGACCTGTATTCCTGGAAGAAAACCTAGACTTGATGCACACTGACCATTCACCAAGCAGGCTAGTAGGCTCTTTACATACTTTATGCCTTTTAATCCCAACATTATGCCTATTGTACAAATGAAGAAACTGAGGCTGGGAGAAGCAAAATAACTTGCCTCAGGGAAATAACCAGAAAGAGCCAAAGCCAAGGTTAAAACTTAAATCCATCTATTTCGACAACCATGTATTTTTGCTGCTATTCTAACACATGATCTAAATTTATTGGAAGAAATGAAAAATTTAACATCAAATTAGCTTAACATTATTTTCAGACAACTTGTATTACTTGATTCTGAGACCGTGTGACAGCTTCAGCATAGCTCAAACAGGCCCAGAAAAAGTGCCATCTAAGCCCAAGTTTTAGTTAATACTTCTGCAGTCCCCATGAGTCCCCACTGAAGGTCTGGAGAGAATGATATATGCTGTCTTTTGTCATTAGGAACCCATGTCAACAAGGGCTATGATTATATCTTAGTGTCATTTGCCCTTGACTCAAGACCCCAGTGACAAGCTGAGGCAAATTACTTTCAATAGGCCAGCCCAACAACAGAGCACCAACTCCACTAGTTACAAATGCCAGGAGCACAGAAAGCCTTGTGTGGACCTTGTGACTCTGGGAAAGTCATTACATCTCCTTCACAGTCTCTGGAAAACAAGGGTGTGTGATTGCAGAGCCCCCAGGGTACCACAATGAGCATCCTCCAATCTTATTTAGAGTTCTCTAAAAATTCAACTCTTCATGGAGACCTTGGACATTTTCCACCAACAAAATCTGCTGAAAATTCCTCCTCTTAGAAAGAGTACAAAGTTAAGTCCCAGCTCTGTCTGCAACTAGCTGTCTAACCTTGGGCATATTTCTTAACTTCCTCATCTGTAAAGTGGAGATGACACTGCTTACATCACAGATTGCTTTGTGACCAACTGAGCAAATAGAAATGTTAGCTAAGTGAACAAAGGACAATGTAAAAATGTAGCTCTATCAGATGTTAATAATGATGAGTATGATTGTTATTTAATATTTGGTTTCACTAGTATTAGCAATGTTATCCTCTCCTGAGCCAAGTCCCTAGTCCTGAATCAATTGATATGTTCTGAGTAAACACCTAATGGGTACTGACTGTCCCAAACACTTATAGTGCAATCAAAGACACACAGGAACAGGTTAGTGTTAAGGAGGAGACCAGATCAATAAAATAGATAGAAAGTTCCATAATGGAGGTGAGACTTTAGCTGGGCTTCTAGGAATAGTATTCAACTAGGATAAACAGACCCAGATTAGAGAAGGAGAGAGGTGTAGGGAGCTGTGGGACAACTTGCAGTCTGATGAGTTCCTCCTTTAGAAGAAGGGGACTTTTATTCATTCAGAGTGAAACAACACAGTAAGTATTCAAAAGTGTTGACCACTAGGGACTTGTAATGTTTGATGGTTTCCATGGTGTCAATACTCCCACCATAGCTGATTTCAAGTTACCAATAAGACCAAAAGCAGAGTTGGGAAGAGATGCTCATTGGCCACTATTATACAGTTTGTCCACCATGCAAATATGGTTGATGCCAATAACCTCAAAAGCATAGATAATAGAAAAATGGGGTAAATTAGAAAAGTGATGGCTTTTGAATATGTATTTTCTTGGTTTTTAGAATAATTTAATGATACCTTTATATTATTTAATTTTTCCAGCTTTATTGACATATAGCATGTATATAAGATGTGCAATGTGATTTGCCATTCATGTATACATTTCAAAATATTTTCCACAATAAGTTTGGTTAAACACCTCCATCTCCTCACGTAATTTCCATTTTGTTGTTGCTGTTGTTATGATGATAACACTTTTTAAGATTTACTCTCTTAGCAACTTTCAAGTATAAAGTACAGTATTTTTAACTATAGTTACCATAATGTATATCAGATCCCCAGAACTTATTTCTCTTATAACTAGATGTTTGTACCTTTTGACCAAGATCCCATTTTCCCCACTCCCCAGCCTCCGGCAAACACCATTTTACTCTGTGTCTATGAGTTCAATATTTTTAGATTTCACATATAAGAGAGATCATACAGTATTTGTCTTTCTCTGTCTGACTTATTTCATTTAGCATAAAGCCCTCAAGGTTCATCCATGTCATTTAAATTTCACAACTTCATTCTTTCTTATGGCTGAATAATAGTTTATATTATATATTGCATTTTCTTTATCCATTCATACAATGATGGACATTACTTAATTTTTAATTATGGCTATACTTATCTGACTTTCAAACTTCCTGGAAATTTAACAATAAGCTCTTTTGACTTAACAACCCAGCTCTGGGATACCACTGGGGCCCTTGCAATAACCCACGGGAAAGGCATAGCTTGGAGCAGGATGTTATTTGGGAGGGGATCAAAAAGGGCCGATGTTGTCTACATTATGAAGATGGAGCTGAGAAGATTTGCTGGTAGAGTGCATGTGGGATAGGAGGGAAAGAAAGAAAACAAAGGTGACTCCTGGGGCTTGCTTCCTATGTCCTCCCACGAAGTCTAAGAGGGTGACCTAACAAGCTTCTCTTGTCTTTTAACTGTGTCATAGTCTGTTCCTTTCTACTTTAGTCCCAGCTACACAATGGGAGAATTCTGGGATCTAAGGCCTCCAGTCTTTTTCCTTTATAGAAAGGAAAGGATTTGATTAAAAAAATTTTACTTTCCACCAAGGCAGGCTCCTAAAACTATTATTTTCTTTGTGCAAAATAGTATCCCTGTTTTCTTTAAATATATGAAGGGTGTGGAGAGAGGGAGAGGGAGGAAAAAGGAGAAGGAGGAGGAGAAGGAGAAAGGGAAGGAGAAGAAGGAGAAGGAAGGAGAAGAAGGAGGAGGAGGGGGAGGGTAGGGGAGGGGAGAAGAAAGAGAAGAAGGAGGAAAAGAAGAAAGGGAGGAGAAAGGCAAGTGAAAGAGGGAAGGGGAACACTCCTTAGTGGCCCAGGAGGACAGTGGGAGTGAATGTATTCTAAGCCCTGAATGGCATCCTTTTGTGCTCTGTATTCTCATACATAATTGAAGTCCTTTACAATACCCATGTATTAATATTTATATAATAAAAATCTAAAGAAAAATGAGGAAAAAGTCACCAATAAAATAGATATTGACTAAATTCTGCCTTGAGACAGAGAGAGAATCAGACAGACAAAGTACAAGCTTTCTAGACAGTGGGAGTCCTTGGCAGGGACATGCAGGTCAACAGTGGTCACTAAGCAGTGGCATGGTGCAGGATGGGAAAGGGGAAGAGCTGCATTCCCTCCAGAAATCTGTTAGGCTGCATGAATCTGGAGAACTTCTTTAATGCCCTGTGCCTTGGAGGAGGAAATGCCCATATGTAAAGTGGGAGCAAAGATGGCCTCACATCACCCTATTGTGACCAGGATCAGCTAAGGGTTCACAAATCCCCTTAGCTGTGTGGAAGTCTTTTGAGGGGACTAGGCACTTACACATGTGAGCCTTTACTACTAAATTTCTTGGAATGTTGCCATGAATGCATGCAAAGCCACACTGACATCTTTATTTTTATCAATAATATTTTTCCACATGAAGGGGTAGGATGGATTTTTGGACTGGGCTGGACTACCTAAGGGTGTCAGGTGCCTTCACAGAAACCTGTAACCAGTGTGACCCTCAGTCACTCAGACTCAACTAGCTCTTTTTCGTACCTAATTGAAAATAATGAGGAAGACTTGTCCCAGGAGGGATAGGGTAAGGGAAGCTGAACTGACAACCTGATTCTGGACAACATTGAGCTGCGTCCTCTCACTTTCTAAAGCCTCATTTTTTTGAAGCTTACTGCTCAGAGAGATGGCAAGCAGGGTAGAGACTGTAGACCACATCCTGGTCCTCTGAACAGAGCACTTAAATAATCAGGGGGACATCAGACCCTTTGCTGGAGTCAGTGGAGTGTCCTTCAGGCTTGGCGCTCAGATGCTGCCTGTCTCTGAGAAGCTACCCGGCCCTCAGACGAGACATCTCATATTGACAACCTCCCAGGGCTCCTGAGTTGATCAATAATAGCATTCCTCCTCTAAAAGCTAAAGAGACAGGCTGGTGCATATGTGATCACTAGAATTTAATTATATATCTCATTGATTTTTAATTAGAACTTGGGTAAGGGCCTCATCTATTAAAAAAAATTCCAACTGTTAAATGGGTTTTACCCAGGCCATCAAGTAATTTGAAATGCACTGCTCCTCCTGACCTTTTACCCTCCTGGTGAGGGGGAAACCTGTTGAGCAACCTTCACCATGAGGGTAAAGACCTTGAAACCAGCTAGTATTCCTCCAAAATTTTTATTCAAGTTCTATACTTCAGCATGTAAGACAGACACCAGGAGCAACAACAGTGAGGGCTTCTGTGTTGTTACTTATAATTAATTCCAATTAATAGTTGAAAAGGTCCCATTGGCTCTGATCCCTGATCTAATCTTTTTGAGAGGTAGGTCCAAAGCTATAGTCTGCATTTAAAATCAGATCTGGCACCATAGCTTGTCTCATTTGACCCATTTTCAGGTGGAGCTAGGACTCTTCAAAGCTCCCAGTCACTAAGCCCCTGTGCTTGCCTCTCCAGGCTACAAGATGAGTGCTTTGCAAGCTGGAGGTAGACTGTGGACCCAGAGCCAACACTTGGTCCTTAGAAAAAACCTGATTGCTGCTTATGCTTGCACAGAAGACCTTAGAGACCTTAAGCTTTGCCATATAGAGTCCCTAGGTTTCTCAACAAGGTTGCTCTGGGTCCTAACAGAGTCACACAAGCCACTGTTGCTCACGGTGACTAGGAAAGAAAAGAAGGCTCATCTGTCAGCACCAGTCAAAACTTCTGATAGGCACACCCAGCAACACAGTGTGGCTGTGATCGTCCCAGCAAGGAGCCTAACAGATATGATTTATGATCACAGTAATAATAGCACTACCTATATGCCAAGCACTGTGCTGCACTATTTACATGACTTGTCTTCATCCACGGGTCATAGTTGTTGAATATATCGTCATTTTACAGGTGAGAAAACCACAGCTTAGAGAGTCCAAGTGACATGACCAATCACACACTGGCAGCAGAGCGAGGATTTGAGCTGCAAAGCCCATGTTCAGATTCCCTCTACCACACTACCTTTCACATCAGTAGGTGTGCTCTGCCAGGAGTGACCCACCACCTCCTTCACACTTGCCAAGAATGGCCACAGGAATACTGCCAGCCATGGTGAAAACACAATGTCTATTTCCTCCTTTCCTTTCTACCAAACCATCCCCATAGCCAAGTTAGTCACACTGTCCCATTTTCCTCCTTGTGACATTCACCATATTGGTTTGGACAAAACTGCCCTGCCTTCAAGCATTTCTTAGTACCAACCCTCTGCACCAAATTTTCTTTCTTCTCTTTACTCATTCATTCAATCCAACACATGTTTATTGAGCTTCTACTATCTACTAGGCACCATGCCACATGCTGGGGATCTCCAAGCGAATGAACAAGAGAAAGCTTTGTCTCCAGCCTACTTCAGGAGGCAGACAGGCAAAAAGACTATTGGAAACAATATGAGAAGGGTTAAGACAGAGAAAAACAAAGGTAGATACTGAAGAATATGGGAGGAATCCTCTAACTCAGTCTTGGAGGGAGAAATGGTCATGAATGGTTTCCTAAAAGATTCCCATCCTTCAGGGCCTAGTCCAAATGCCATGTTTTCTTACCACCTTCCATTTTCCTCTTCTCATTTACTTCACCTCTGCCTCCCCATGCAAGGTTAGGTATCCTTTCTCGGGCCTGTGTTTTAGCACCATGGGCAGACAAGCTTCAGATCATAAGAAACATCCTGTAATTCTGAATTGTTCAAAGTACAGGGTGTACTGCTGAATATTAAATGAAGATTGAATGTTGACCTCAAGTAACTGGAATTAACACACCTTCTCCAGATGAAATCCTACTCTTAGAAATCTTAATACAGATCATCACATAATATGATCCCTCAGTCTGGCCTGAGAACTACAACCACTAAACTGGGTTCATCATTATGTGGAATTAAACTAAACTTCAGAGAAACGACAAATAAGTCCATTCCCTGAAATCTGCATGTTGAGGCAGCAGCAGGTGCCACGGTCAACTGAGTAATGGCCAGCCAAGAAGTCCACAACCTGATCCTGGAACCTGCAAGTGTTAGCTTACATGACAAGCACTTTGCTGGTGTGATAAAGAGTTAAGGGATTTTTAATGGAGAGCTTATTCTGGATTGTCGGGGTGGTCCCTAAATGTGAGCACAAGTGTTAGAAGAAGGAGGCTGAGGAAGATTTCAGGCAGAGGAGGAGAAGGCAATGTAACCACGGAAACAGACTGGAGTGAGCAGGCCACAAGTCAAGGAATGCTGGCAGACACCAGAAGCTGCAGGTGACAAGGTACAGATTCTCCCCTAGACCTTCTGGAGGGAGCACAGCCCTGCCAACACCTTGACTTAGGTCAATCTAAACTGAGTTTGGGCTTCTAGCTTCCAGAACTATGACAGCACACATTTGTGTTGTTTTAAGCCATTTGTGTGGTGGCTTGTGGCAGCAGCCCTAGGAAAAGAGGACAGGTGTCTTGGAACACAGAGGCAGCAATGACAGTAGCATGAGCTCACACAGGAGGACCCCTCACAGCTTCTCCTGCACACATTGGGGAGAAGTGAGTGCCTTCCTAGACTTGAGATCTGACCTCCAGCTGCTGCAAGGCACCCTTGGCAACCTTTTTATAAGAAACAGCAGGCCTCAGGTTGTGGGTCACCTTTTTTTTCCTTCCTTCCTTCCTTGTATTTCCTAAAGTCTTTGAAATAGAAGTTTCTGAATTACTTCACTATATTTAGAGATAGCTAACCCTGTCAGGAAAAGAAGCATGAATTCCTTTTCCAGCACTAAAGGAAACTGAAGCTCACAAAAGGAACCAGGAACGAGAATGCCTAAAAACATGGCCTCTAGTTTTCAACAGCGCCTTCCCACTCCGTGCCTAAACTCCCGCTTCCCCTGGCTTGCCTGTTGTCAGCAAGCAGCCCTGCGTTTTAGTGTCAGGCCTCTTCATTTGTTGTTGTGTTTGTTGGCTTGTTGCTACAGGCTAATGGAATACAAGGATATGGAAAAGAAGCAATATTGATAAAAGTTTGGCAGGGCTCGTGCCATTTGGTGAGATGATTAGAATAGTTGGATCTAAGAATTTTTATACTCTTAAAACAAAGGTGGTCTTAGCTCAATTTCTCTTGAATTCGGTTCATTCCTTTCTCAGGGGAGGTGATTTGACGCTGACTCTTGTGTTGCTGAAGAAATATTTAAAACAAATGAGCCAAAAATTGAAATGGAACATGTTACCTCTATCTGGACTGGGGCTGCTGTAATACAGTGCTCAGCCAGCTTCTTAATGAGACAAAAAGCCCTTAAGTGTTATAAAAATAAGGAATAAGAGGGCAGTGAATTTAGTTAATCCCATTGATTTCCTAATTCTTCACCTTCATTCCAGAAGTACACATTGAAAAATAAGATGTAAGACTGGGAATGTTTTTCAGAGTCCTCATTAAGGTGGGTCGCTGGCATGCTCCCTCTCCATCTCTACAACCTACCACTATAAAATGTGGACATAAGTACACGTGGCTCTTGAGGAAACTTTCCAGGCACATATTTAATAAATGAAGGTATTATGCTGTGGGAGGTGGGGACCCAGCAGCCCTGGAAGGGTTGGGTGAAACTCTGAGGCTGCTGTTCTTTAACGCTTGCCTCCTCTGGGCACCCTGGGTAAGCAGTCAGCCAAGGCAAAGTGGTGTGCTTGGTTACTCAGCTGCACCAGGAACTGGCAGCTCAAAGCTATCAGTTCACACTAACCCCCTCTCCCGCATGTTTTCAAAAATGTTAAAAATATACATCTAGCAAGTTTAAATCTGGTGTTATGGTAAAGTGAGGAAGACTTCATTTAGATGAAAAGTACTATAAAATTCATGTCATGAGAGTCGGTATGCCCAAATCTCAGTGTTGTCAAGGCTGCACAAAGTAACTCCAATAATCTTTTGTCCCTCTCTTCTCCTACAAGAAAAATTTTAACTTTCTGGGTGCCCACTATTCACACTAAAATCTTTAAATCTAATCTGCTTTCAGGTACTACAAACAGCATTGTTATTATCTGTGTGTGTGTGTGTGTGTGTGTGTGTGTGTGTGTAGGAGCTTTTCTCCCAACTTCTCCTCTGGTTGTAGAGTGAAATCAAAAAACCTGATTTCAATATCTAGCTTTTTCTATGAACTTCTGGTATCTCTCTTAGATATTATTTCTTATCTGGATACTTCAGCTTTCTTATACAAGTGCAGAGGAATTGAAAATTCTTGTTCACAAGGTGAAAAAACAATGTGCAAGGATGTATAGAGTTATGTATAGAAAACACTAAATAGTCTTAAAAGATTGTTACTCAACACACAGGGTGGAGCAAAGCAGGTGACAGTTGCTTGTATGGAAAATAATATGATAATTACAGATAGTAATAAAAGAATAAACTGTTTCACACGCTCAGAACTGTAAACCTACTTTTGCCCCACCTTGTATTTCAAGGCATTATTTTCTCTCAAAGTTGTTATATGCTCAGCTCACTACCATTTCGTTTTTAACTTTTGTCTTCAATTAAGAGGAAAATACCAACATCCCATAATAAATGGCATATTTCTGGATGTTTATCCCAAGTATTCTGGGCAGAAACCTGGAAAGCAAAGAATAACTGTGAAGATAGATCTTCACAGATGTAGAAACTCAAGAGACCTGGTGAGACAACAGTAGATATCAAGCCCTGTTAAATCTTAGTAACTATGTGCCTTCGTATTAAATCTCAGTGCTTAATTTAAATTTAGATATTGATGATTGTCAATACCAGCAAGATTACTTCTTCCTAGTCTAGGCCTAATTTTAATCATTTTGAAAGGACTATTTCACTGCCCATTTATTCTCTACCTTGAAATATAGCAAGAATAAAGATTCAAACATTACTCATCTTATGTCACTGTCTGTTTATGGGATTTCTTTTCCAAATGTCTAAGCAGATCTCTACCCCACATAGATCTTTTTGCAAGGAGAAATTTAGAGAATTTTACCTGAAACCATCTCATTATTTCAGGGAGTGAGTAATGGAAGGTGTTATGAGCCTTCTGACAACCTCTAGTACATGACTTGAAGCAGGTTTAATAGATAGTTGGCTCACTGGTAACAACACTAAACAATAAATAATTGTAATTTTCAAAGAGCTTGTTTTCTCAGGAACTTTGAAAGCATTGCATGCACTGTTTTGTTTGAATATTTGTAATTTTTCTTTGAAAAAGGTACATCTAGATTTTATTGTGATTTCCTTCACTATAACTGACATGAGTCACAAATTACCAATTTCATTTGTTTTCCAAAAATGAGGACAAGTCATTCATTGTATGGTAAGTACTAAAGTATTTAGGTCTATGAATGGAATCTGGCCAGGGTTTCCCCTGCCTAGAACAGCTACTTCAAACCACAAGTTCCAGCTAAGAAACTTCTTGGCATCATTAGCACATTAATTAATAACCAAGAAGACATAGGAAGATTTATATATGCTATTTGCTCTTAAGTGTAATATAATTCCCTGACTTCATCACCAAAACTTTTCAAACACAAGCACTGAAAGTAACAAAGAATATCTGATGTCTTTCCCCATTTACAAAAAAAAAAAAAGGTTACTTTTTCCTTTGTTCAACTATTTATGCTACTGACTTCTAGCGTAAAAATGATTTTGAGGCAATGATGAAGAAATGTTTTGTGCACTTTCTTTCAATGAAGGAACATAAATTTCTCAATGAATATAGTTTGTATGTTTATAAATGTATTCGGTTCTCAAACAGGCACAGAAATCCAACATTATAATTGCCATCAGTCCACAGAGAAATTTCAAATAATTGAAATGTCCTGCTAGGCTCAACTTTGATAAGAAAGGAGCAAATCAGTCTATTTTACCTCTATTTCCTCCATCTGGAGACTTTACAGAACAAGAAAGAATCCCCTGGGCCTTGTAGCTGCTTGAGTCATCAAGGTAGATTCAGAAGTGTTTACTCATAGTGGCATTAGCTGTCTGGGTTTGGTGGGATTATTACGGTTGATGTAATTTTATTATTTTCAGCAAACTGTAAATGTGACTTGTTTGGATAATTTGTAAGATGCTTCCTTTAAATAAATTGACAACTTATAAAACAATCTTTTTGTCAGACCATGAAACTTGGTATTTACTTTGGAAAACACAAGCATTGTGACAATACTAGAGACAATAATTCAAGAAAGGATGCAATTCGTTATAATCCAAAAAGTAATCAATATTGTGAATTGAGCACCCACTAAGCCCCCTTGCTTCTGTTGCCAAGGTATAGAAATGTCTCCTGTGCTAAATGTATAAACACAGCGGGTGTCTAACCTGCAGCCATAGGCTGTATGCAAGGACTTTTTTGTTTATCTATGATGGCAGATATCACAAAAATTATGTACAGACCTTGTTTTTTGCTTATCAGTTTTCATTAGTGTTTGTGTATTTGTGTGGGCCAAGACAACTCTCCTTCTTCCAGTGTGACCCAGATGATCAGAGATGCCAAAAGTTTGGACACCTCTGTAAGAAACATTAAATTATTCCAAATGAGAAAATATAGCTCTACTCAAAAGGAAGAAAAATAATAATAATAATAATACTTGTTATGTAGGAAAAATACAGAGAGATTAATTCATAAACTAAACACAGCTAAAGGAAAAATTAGTGAATTAGAGCCCAGGCTGGCGTAGCTCAGTGGATTGAGCGCGGGCTGGGAACCAAAGTGTCCCAGGTTCGATTCCCAGCCAGGGTACATGCCTGGGTTGCAGGCCACAGCCCCTAGCAACCGCACACTGATGTTTCTCTCTCTCTCTCTCTCCCTCTCTTCCCTCTCTAAAAGTAATAAATAAATTAAATCTTTAAAAAAAAATTAGTGAATTAGAATCCAGAACTGAGAAAATGTCTTAGAATACAGCATGGAGGGGTAAAAACATGGAAATTATTACTTTTTAAAATATTTAAAACACATGGAGAAGACAATGAAAATATAATTAATAGATTTCCAAAAAGAAAAGATAATATAGAGAGAATAAAGAAGAAAAAATATGCAAATTTTAAAACTGGGGCAATTTCTGGGAGAATAGGAAGATAAGAAAATAAAAACACCCACTAAGGATTAATAAAATTAAAACACCTATACATACCATATTAAAACTGCAGAACTTTGAGGAGGAAGAGAAAGCACTAGAAGCTATGAGAGAAAAAAATTAGACTGCCCACAAAAAGATCATCAATAGCAGATTTCTCATGAATAATAAAAAGAAAAAGTGAGAAGAAAATTGAATAATATCTCCAAAGGCCTGAGGCAAAATTACTATGAACTTGAAATCCTATGCCTACACTATCCTTTAAGAGTGAGAAAATAAAAACATCTTCAGAGATAAAAAGGCATAGAAAATACGCACTCTCAGATATTTACTGAAAGAACCACTGGAGACTACACCTGAAGCAGAAGAAACAAAACCCATGCTGAAGGAACATATTGCAAAGAAGAATCATGAGAAAAGAAATATGAAAAACATGGTAGAAAACCTAATTAAATACCTTTTAAAAAATAAATAAGAGAAAGTAACAGAAAGGGAAAGACAGAAAAAAAAGGAGAGAATTGTGACTAAAGAACTTGAACTAAGCTGTGGGTGAGAGCAGTGCTGAGGGGAGGAGAGCGTTTGAAGGCAGCCCGGCGGCTGCCAGTCCCGCCGCCTTGTTAAGGAGCATATAAACAGTGGTATGTTTTAGATCGTGAAAGAGAAATAGAAATAGAAGTGTGCACATTTAAATGGTATTGCCACCAAAAGAATAAAAAGCCAATCAGTAAATTCCATGCAGGGGAAGCTGCTTCATGAGGATGGTGGCCTCTGGGGATAGGACTGGGAACGGCCATGGGACTGGGGTTGGAGGCTGAAGAGAATTTTAAACTTTTCTCTCATATTTCATTTCCTTCAAAAAAAATCACCGCAAGCAAATAAGGCAAAATTCAAAAAGCTAATATTTCTAGGTAATAGATATATAGATTTTTGTTACATTGTCCTTCATATTTTCTCATATTTTAAATTTTTCTCAAAACAAAAAGAATTGAAAACTTGTGTGCTTATTTGGAGTTATTGGTCGAGTGTGAATAACTTCCAAAGTAATCCAGGTTCAAGCTCCCGAAGTCCAACGGATCAATTCAGTGCACCTCCAGAGCAGATGTGGGGCTGTAACGTGCACCATCTGTCATAGGCAGGTGAGAAAAATTCTTAGTGGAAGAAAATGCCAATGAACTTCAGGGTCATTGCTTTTTAAATGTGGTGGTTTGGAGAGCTCCATTATCTAGCTCATGCTCTGTGTTGGTTTAAATTACTCATCTCTGGCTTCACTGTGCAAGTAGCAGACAAAGATGTCAATATAGAAACTACCACAGCCAGGGGTAAGCAGGGGCTTACCCAATTAGAGAACTCTTAAGAAACCACAGAAAAAAATAACTTTTCTGTCATAATAAGGACCTTTCTTTGGGGAGACAGAACAACCACTTCTGTGTGTTAGTTTTCTCTTACAGTGGGTGAATTGGGAAGCATACACAGGAAGATTGTCTTCTGCGAATAACAGGCACTGGCAGTGGGATGCCCATGGGATTCCACACTCACTAGAACAACTGCTCGACCACAGTACACCCATGCATAAGGAAAAAGTCATTCTAACAGAAGACACAAAAGGCAAATCAGTGAATGGGCTGTATTTGCATGTCCCTCAATGGGCATTTATATGAGAAACTTTTCTTAAAGGAACCTCATACTCTTAGAATATACTCTTGGAATATAGCAGAATCGTGATTGGCCAAAGGAAGTCTTACAAATACCCTACCCACTGTTCAGTGGGGGATCTAAGTCTTGCATTTGTGAAGGCTTCATCTTCATTACAGGGTCAAAAATGGCTCAGGTCAGGCACTAAGTCATAATATCGATGACATGATCCCTGCCCCAGATGACTAAAGCCCAACCCAAGCCATGGCAGTGGGGGTAGAGAATAAGTTACAGATCTATGAAAGATTTCAGAGGTAGAATTACAGAAATCGGTGGCTGGTTAACCAGGCAGTAGTTGAGATTACAGAAGTACCCTAGGACAATGCCAAACTTTCTGGAAATCCCACCAATTTACATAGGAAGTAAGAAATAGAGAAGGTAAATGCTGATGGGCATGGTAGGAGGGATAATTAGATGAAATTCCAGTCAGGTTGAGGAACATGGATCTCCAAGGGGCAAGTTCCAGTGAGGAACGAGAAATGTGCAACTGAAAGTCGGAATAAAGATCAGGAGATGGTCATTTAGAAATCACCAGTGTGAGCTGGCAGCTGAGTCACAGGTGTGGGGGGCATTAGTTAAGGACAACAGGTGATGTGATAGAAAGGCTAAGAGTCATCCACTCAAAGGGTTACAAAGCCATGCTTCTCATAGCTGTGGGGAGAGGAGGGACAAGGAGAGGGTTAAGCAGGTGAGACTCCAGCCTCCCATTTTAAGTATAGCAGATCAGCACTTTCTAGTTTATAAATGAAGCCTTCCACATTAGATTTCATTAAAAGAGAGTGTGCCATGACTCAAAAACTTTTCTGAAAACCACTAGTCTAGTCCACAACTTGACTGAGGTTCATAAACCTACTCCAGTGAAACAGGCTAGGGCATACCTTTCTCTGCCATCTGAGCATTGCCTCCAGCATCAGGGTGGCTGCTGGAGCCCGGTCCACAGAATGAAGCCCAGGTGGTAAAAAAGCCTTGGTATCCAGGTAGGTAGAAAGAGGATAGATAGTGTCACCGGCTAGCTAAAAGCCTCTGCTGAGAATGGAGGAAGAAGAGGCTTCAGGGAAGTCAAAGTCCTGGTCAGGAAGATCTCAGGGAGAAAGCTGGATGGGCGAGACAAGGACAGAGTTAAATATAAGCAGCCAAGTCAATGTTGAGAGAGTCAGGGAGAGTCCAGATGAGGACACAGCAAAATGTGAGGTTGGGTGGATGAGTGGTTGGGACTTTGTCCTCAAACAGGGAACAAATGCCAAGGCAGCTGGCACTGTTGGAGGAGGCAGGTACAGCAGCTTTAAGGAACTGAGCTGTGAGTATTTAACAAAGTTCTTCTGACTCCAAGTGGAATGGGCCCTCACCTGGGAGGCATCACTGAAGGGACTCCGAGAAGGTCACAGGAGACAAAGCTTTTACTCACTGTCTCTAACCATGAAATGAAAACACATATACCCTGGGGTAAGGAAACACATTCACTGACATTACTTTACATTTAAAATAAAAATGGCAGGTAGTGAATGATCTTTTGGAAACAGGTGGCAAAACTGGGGGAGTTCAAATCAAGTGTTAGAATGAAACTCTAGAACTCACAGGATGGTCTTTGATCTGAAGAAGTTCATGGGCACTAGAAGTTTGAAGGGAGAAGGGCAGAGGCTGCTGAAAAATCAGTAGAGTAGGAATGTGGTTGAAAAGACAAATGGCTTCTGCCACAGTTTTGTCCTGAACCCACCCAGTGTCACCAATGCCATTATTAGGACAACAAATCTTGTCTCATGTGGGGTTCTGGGGTCCAGAGTGAAATCTCCTTCTCCAAACTTCCCCAACTTCCCTTCCACTTTGGAAAGCTGAGGTTAGCAGACACGCCTTTTGTTCTGTTTGGTGTAATTACCCTTTGCATGCCTCTATCTGCCTCCACCTCTGCACTTCACCATCCACTCTGGGCTCCCAGTCAGCACTACACCACCATCAAGACTGCCTCAGGCAACAAGGACACAGTTCCCTCTGGATTTAAACATCTCTCTTCAAATTTCCCTTTACCCAGGACAATTTATGAACCCCATACTATTTCTTCTGTGGCTCCTCTTACTAATAACCCTGTAAGCTAGGTCTTATCCTTTTAAAATTATTTTTCCAGGAAAATAGAAGGGGGAATAGCCTCTAATACAGTGATTCCCTCGGCAAAAAAAACCACCAGACCATTTAACATTTTAAAGCTTCTAGAAAAAAATACTCAGGTAGCCTTACTCAATATCTCATCTCACTGAGATACCACCTTCATCCTAAGCTGTCTCTCTTTCTATTATTTCTACATTTTAATTTTTCTGATATTGTCTGGATTCAATTCCCATACCCCCAAAACCATTACCTCTTTGGTCTGATGTTTAAAGACGTTGTCTCAATACTTTTTATTAAAGATGCGATATAAAAATTAATTGCCTACTATCATGGGAAGCCAAGTATTTAAAGTGTTGTCAAGCAGTGTTAAGACAGTGAATATGATAATAAAGTTTAAGATGAGTCATATAAAGCAAAATTGCAAATGTGCTTAGATGAAAGAGTCAGCAGGCGCTACAACCAAGCCTTGTAATGAAGGGACAGGGCAGATGACGACATTCTGAAAACTCCATTTCTTTTTTGCCAGACACAATTTGAAATAATGATAGGTCTCTGTAAATCCAAGCGAGCTCTCCTTTTATTTCAGTTTGTGTGATGAAGTCCCTAAGATAGATCTATCTTTTGCCTCTGTAAGTACTGAGAAAGTGAGAAAGAACATTCAAAAGTGGCCTTTGCGCCCCAATAATATGTCCCTCTCTTAACAATTGCTGATGACAGTGACACTTGCCAACTCCCTTTTCTAGTCATCAGAACAGCATTTTGTTAATGAGAATGTAATGAAATGTGACCCTCCAGGAGAAACAGACTCTTCAGGACTGTTGGAAGAAGTATTAGACTGGGAATCAGGAAATCTGGGTCTTAGTCTTGGCTCTGTTATAAGGAGACCTTGGTCAAATCATGCCAATCTGTCTGTGCCTCATCTTCCTCATCTGACAAAATGTAATTGAAGGGGGGAAAAAGCAATCACTTATTCCATCTAGCTTATGGTTTTGCTGTGAGCATGCCTTGAAAAGTAGAAGGTGCCCTAGTTGGTTCTTACTCTCATTTATAATTTATAGCTTTCTGGCCTTGTTCACCTGGATGAGTTACCTGAAGTTTCCTCATCTCCTCCTCTAAAAAGCAGCGGTGCCATAAATTCCATGTATGTAAAAATAAGCTGGCCTGGCGTGACTAGACAAGAATTAGGTGTTGAACTGCTTTAGGAGTCAGTGCTCTCCCCTGCTCAGAACCCTGTAATTAGAGTGAGCTATAAACCACAATGTAGCATATTTGCTCTGAGCATTCCAGTAAATAACACAGAATTATAGGGCTGGAAAAGCCCTCAGAGATTATCCGGTCCAACCCGGGATGATGAAGAAACTGAGGCCTAGGAAGGTTAAGAAACTTGCTTGCGGTTTATACAAACAACTAATGATGACACTAGATTAGGATCCAGATTTTTATTTTCTTGTCTTGTGGTCTTTCTTGTTGTAAAGCTACTCATTGACCTTACATAATTCAGGTGAACTATTTGTTGTGAAAAAATAGTCATTAAAATAAATGATTTCTATCACAGTCCCTGCCCACTTCTGCTGTCTAACAGGCATCTCTTACTTAAGAATGGCAAGAATTCCTATTTTCGTATTGGCTTTTGTCATGAAATTGGAGAAATATTTTCCTGGAAAGGCCTCCCTCGCGGGCTGAGTTGCTGATGTCCCCCACTATTATCTGCTCCTTAGAGGCAGACACAGTGGTGCACTGTTAAGGTCACAGGGTTGGACTCGGATCTGAATCTCGACTCCAATTCTTTGGAGTCGGAATCTTGAGGGAGCCTTATTCTCTTCCGCAGCTGCTTTCCTCATCTGAAGAATGGCGTGATATCTCTGAATACACTTTGTAAATTGTAAAGTGTAGTATAAATTTTGGTGCTTCTGGCCTTAAAAGTCCAACAAAACCCAGCATGTTACAAGCTGCATCAGTGACAGTAAATCATTCCAATCCCAAATTACACAGCCCAAAGGTGGGCAGCGTGGGAAAGCCGCACACCTACTTCTCCCCACTGATGTCTTCACAGGGATTTTATCTCTTTTCTCACATTTTCAGAGTCTCTCCTTTGCCTCCAGCCACTTGTCCCTTTTCCACCTCTGAGGGAACAGACTTTCCCTACGTCCTGCAATGACCTGGCTCCATATTTTCAGGATTCCAGACTTGCCAGCTATTTGAGGCTACTAGGGGGAGGTTGGTGTCTCCTCCTGAACATCTAGACCAACTAAGGGGATGGTGTCATAATGAATTGGGCATTACTCGTTGGCTTGCAAATGTCTGAAAATTTACTTAAGCATTCTTAAGCAAAAAAAAATGGTCATTTATTGGAATGGCACCAGGACAGCTCACAAAACTAAAGGTAGGACTGAATATATCCAGATTCTGCAGAGACCTAAAGGATAAGAGTTTCCCTTCCCAGGCTCATCCTGCTTCCCTCCTTGTACTGGTCTGATCCTTTACTGTAGACAGGTCCCCTCCACATCACGGGAGATGATATCATTTTTTGATGAGAGTCAAACCAGCTCTGGTTTGAGGAATCCTAGAGGAGAACTCTAAGAAGCCTGACTCAGGTCCTATGACACAAGGCCAGGCACACTAACACAAGTATAACTTTTTAAACCCCTAAAAAATAATTAATTCAAAAATAGAGACTGTGTATCCAAAAGAAGTGCACATGACATGCTGAGCAGTCAGAAACAATAGATGTATATCAGTTTTTACAGCCTCATTCTTCCCTCCAAAAACAAATACAAGTAACCACCATTGATCACTACCCACCAACATGATGACTGAAAAGGTAACTCATAAAGGAATAAAACCATCTACTTACAATCACATACTTTCTGTATTACAGTAGTCCCCCTTATCTATAGTTTTGCTTTCTGTGGTTTCAGTTACTCACGGTCAACCACAGTCTGAAACTATTACATTTGGCTTCCGGTCAAGATGGTAAAATAGGAAAACGCTGTACTCACCTCCTCCCATGGCCACATCAAAATTACAACTAAGCTACAGAACAACCATCATTGAGAACCACCTGAAATCTAGCTGAACAGAAGTTCTATAACTAAGGATATACAGAAGCCCAGACAAAACTGGTAGGGGAGGCAAAGATGCAGAATGGGCTAGTCCCACACCCACGTGTTGTAGATAAAAATCAGGAGGTATACCCCAGCTTTGGAGGTTACCCCATGAGGAGAGAAGGATCCAAGTCCCACACCCAGTTCCCGAGCGCAGGGTTCCATGCCAGGAAGAGAAGTCCCCCTGACATCTGACTGTAAGAACCAGCAGAGATTGTGGCTGAGTGAGACAGAGGTTCCAGAATCCCAGGCATTCCTCTTAAAGGGCCCACACACAGGCTTACTCAGACTCGTTCACTCTGCACTCCAGCACTGGGGTAACAGCTCAAAAGGCAATAAGGATATGTGGCAAGGAACTGAACTGGAAGTGCTGGCATAAATTGTTTCTCCTTTATTGAGCACTACCCCCACTCAGCCTGCAGGAGAGCACCATATCTGAGTCTCCATCAGCCTGGCTAATGCTGTTTGCCTGCCCCAGTAAATCCCTGAGACCCAACCCCACCCAACTTTTGGGCCCACCCCAGCCCCTTCCAGTGGCTTTTCCATATGAATGGTCTGTCTTGGCTCATGCTGAGGATTTTCCTAAAATCTCTCAAAGGTTCACAAACCCTCAAAAGTCAGCATCTGGCCTTGGCATGCCCTGTAACTCCTGCAAAGTAGCTCCAAGCCTGGCACTAGTGGAAGCTGGCTTCAGATGGCAGCTTGGCCTCTCCCAGGCACCTTCAAACCCACCACAAGTGGCAACCATCTATGGAACACTTTGTTGCTAATACCAAGTGGCCCCAGGCAGGGCACAGGCTGCAGCTGAACTTGGCTTGCACCACAGCTCCTCCCAAGAAGCCTCAGAACCAAGATACACAGCAGGCAGCCCTAAATCACACCAGAGCACCACCAAACCACCTCCATGAATGGCATACTCCAAAGGTGCACTTCACAGACACCAGAACCCTGATGTAGAGAATCCTATTGTGTAGGGTCAGTCCCTGCACAATAGCTTCTCAACAGTCCACACAGCCAATCAGCCTGAAGTTCACTTCTTCCCGTCTACATACCAACTGAAATCAAGGCTCAACTACAATAGGAAGACAGACACAACACCCAAAAGGGACAAACCTGGAACACCCAGCTCAAACAAGAAAGACTGCTCCACTGGGCCCCACAGGACACTTACTACATAAGGCCACTCTGCCAAGACCAGCAGACATAGAAGCTCTACCTAATACATAGAAACAAACACAGAGAGGCTGCCAAAATGAAGAGACAAAGAAACATTTCTCAAATTAAAGAACAGAACAAACTCCAGATAAAGAACTAAACAAAGGAAATAAGGAATCTGTCAGATGCAGAGTTCAAAACACTGGCTGTAAGGATGCTCAGTGATCTCAGGGAAAACTTCAACAAACAGACAGCAAATGTAAGAATGAAGATAGAAAACGTAAAACAGAACCAGTCAGAAATGAAGAATACAATAACTGAAATGAGGAATACATCATAGAGAATCAAGAGTAGAATAGATGAAGCAGAGAATCAAATCAGGGGTCTGGAAGACAAGATAGCATAAAACACAGTCAGAAAAGCAAAAAGAAAAAAGAATCCAAATAAATGAGTATAGTTTAAGGGGCATCGGGGACATTAAGCATAACAACATTTGCATCATAGGGGTACCAGCAGGAGAAGAAAGAGAACAAGGAATGAAAATCTAGTTGAAGAAATAATGATAGAAAACTTCTCTAACCCAGTGAATGAAATAGACATACAAGTCCAGGAAGCACAGAGAATCTCAAACAAGATGAATCCAAAGAGACCCACGGCAAGACACATTATAACTAAAAAATTAAAGAAAATGAGCAAAGTTAAAAACAACAAGAGAAAATCAGTTAATTACCTACAACTGCCAGCTGACTTCTCAACAGAAACTTTTCAGGCCAGAAGGGACTGGCAAGAAATATTCAAAGTGAGAAAAAGCAGTGACCTACATGCAAGATTACTCTACCAAGCAAAGCTGTTATTTAGAAGAAGGGCAGATAAAGAGCTTCCTAACAAGCAAAAGCTAAAGGAGTTCATCACCACCAAACCAGTATTACATGAAATGTTAAAGGATTTACTTTAAAAAGAAGTAGGGAGAAATGATTTAAAAATTGAATAATAAAATGATAATAACTATATAGCTATCAACAATTAATTTAAATGTAAATGGATTGAATACTCCAATCAAAAGATGTAAGGTTGCTAAACAGATAAAAAATAAGACCTTTATATATGCTGGATTGAAATGCGACTCACTTCAGATTGAAATGCACACACAAATTGAAAATAAAGGGATGGAAAAATATATTTTGTGAAAATAGACACAGAAAAAAGCTGGGATAACAATATCTATACAAGACAAAATAGACTGCAAAATAAAGGCTGTAACAAGAGACTGAGAAGGACCCAGCTGTTAACACTTCTGGATATTTATCCAAAGAATCTCAAAACACTAGTATATATGCATTCCTAGTTCATTGTAGCATTATTGACAACAGACAAGATATGGAAGCAACCTAAATGTCCATCAATAAATGAAGGAATAAAGAAGTGATGCATATATACATACAACGGGATATGACTCAGCCACACAGAAGAGAATGAAACCTTGCCCTCTGCAACAACAAGGATAGACCTAGAGGTGCAATAAGTCAGGCAGAGGAGGACAAGTATCATATGATTTCATTTATATGTAAAATCTAAAAAAATAAACAAAATAAATGAACGTTTAGATGGTTGCCAGATGGGAGGGGGGTCAGAGGATTGGATTAAAAAAAGGCAGGGATTAAAAAGTACAAATGGATAATTACAAAATAGTCATAGGGATGTAAAGTACAACATAGGGAAAATAGTCAATAATATTGTTTAACTATGTATGGTGTCAGATGAGTATTAGATTTATCAGGTTATTACTATGTAAATTATACAAATGTCTAATCACTATGTTGTACACATGAAACTTATCCAATATAGTGTGTCAATTGTAATTGAAAAATCTAAAACTTATTTTTAAAAAATAAATAAAAACATTACAATTGACTCTTGAACAACACAGTTTTGACGTGTGCAGGTCCCTTTATAAAGAAAATTTTTTCAATAAATACAGTGACCTTTTGTATCCACATGTTTCACATCCACAGCTTCAACTAACCTGAGGTCAAAAATAGTATTTTTGTATTCTCAGCAGCAGATTCCCAGCCATGGGTTCCCACCCACTGACCGAAAATAGTTTTTTGGATCCATGGTTGGTTGAATCTGCAGACGCAAAAGGGTAACTGTAGAGTCAAAATTTTACATGGATTTTCAATGGTGTAACTGTCAGCATCCGAACCCTCACGCTGTTCAAGAGTCAATGGAAAAAGTAAAATTCCAGAAATATACAACAAAGCTACCCTGCCAGTGCACCATTAATAGATTTTAAATTGTGGGCTGTTCTGAATAGCGTGATAAAATCTCACACCTTCATGCTCCATCCCACCTGGGACCTGAATCATCTCTTTGTCCAGCGTCTCCACAATGTATATGCTCCCTGCCCGCTTGCCCCTGGCTAGCAGTCTCAGCTCTCAGATCGGTTATCAGAGAGAGAGAGGGCACATTTACATAACTTTTGTTACAGTATTGTTATTATTGTTTTCTATTCTTATTAACTGTTATTAATCTCTTACTGTGCCTAATTTATCTGTTAAACTTTATCACATGTATGTATATATGTACCCAAATAAACGTAACATATACGTTCAGGGTTCATATGTGGGCTCAGTACTGTCTGTGTTTTAAGGCATCTTTGGGGATCTTGAAACACATCCCCAGGGGACTACTGTAATCTTCTATTATGTTAATAACTCCTAGCAATCCAACAACTATGCCGTACAAGTAGTAAATCTTTTTGGAAGGGTTAGATCACATGTATTATTTTTCCTTCTACTTTATCTTCTGTTTACCTGGATCCTCCTATTTCCATCAAATCAAACACATTTGAAGATTGAGTCATAGCTCTAAGACTGCTCATGAAATTTTAAGTAAGGCTCTTGCAGGCGGTTTCTCCTTACACTAACGAAAGAGTTGACTTGGACTTTCCTTCCAGGACAGAGGCTCTCACACGTTAACATGTGTAAGAATCACCTGGACCATGGGGCTCAACTACAGACACCCTAACCCAGTGGTTCCCAAGCTTCTCTGCCCACTGGAATCACTTGGGAAACTTTTCAAGCACCTAGGCCACACCTCAGACCTGTGAAATCCCAGTCTCTGAGGGTGGCAAACAGGCACCAGGAGTTTAAGTTTTCCAGATGCTTCCAGTGTTTAGGAGAGATGGGGACCACTGCCCTAACCCAGGGTTCTCAGGTCTGGCTGCATGCTAGAATCACCTGCACAGCTCAAGGAACTGAAAGTGGGTGGGCCCCAGCCTAAACCAATTAATTTACAATCTAGAAAGAGGGAGGATGAGATCATCAAATATGCGCATGAACACTTAAAAAAAAAGACTCCCCAGCCACTTAGTCTTGGTCCACCCCCATAGATCCTAACCAAGGGGGTCTAAGGTGGGCCCAAGAATCTGCTATTTAGCAAGCACTTCCTCACCACCCCAACCCAGTGGCTCTGACACAGGGGTCTACACCTCACTCTAAGAAACATTTCACTCGAACTCCGGCTACACAAAGTGTGCTCCAGGGCCCAGCAGCACTAGCATCTCCTTGGCTTTTGTCAGAAATGCAGTGTCTCAGGTCTCAACCCCCAACCCCTCAACCTGCTAAGTCAGAATCTGCATTTTAACAGCAGCTGGGGGCTTTGTGCACAGATTAGAGCTTAAATACCATTTGTCTAGAGGTATTCCTTAATGTTGATTGCCCACTGGGATCACCTATATCTTTAAAAATTACTGAAGGCCTATCCCACTGTGACAGATTTTAGTCCAACTGGCTGGAGCAATGGCCAGGGACACATGAATTTTCTACAGTAGCCAAGGTGAACCTCTGCTCTCATCCAAATGATGATCATTCTGTTCTCCTTTCAGTTGGGCTTAAAGATTTAAGATCATGTTTACATCACTGATTCTTTTCGATTGCACAGGAAAATTCTCTGTCCGTCACAGTAAGTCAGTGTTACGGTTTGGATTTGTCTAAACCTGCAGCAGCAAAGCAATCAAAATAAATGAAAATTTAAAAAAGGAAAGAATAAAGCTACTATGAATTTTTTAAAAATGTTTTACAGTCCCAACCAAATGGTTTTTTGCTCACCTACTCTTATTTCCTCATTTCCAACATTTTTAAAAAGATTATTTCCACATCTCATTAAACACACATGTGAAAGTCATCAGCAATAAACCACAAAAGGCCATAAGTACAAAAATTTATGGGGATAGTTTATAATATATTTCAAAGTTCATATTCAGCCCCCTGAAAAATGACATCAGGGCCTAGTCATGGGACAGAACTAATGAAAAACAAGAGCTTATCTTGTCTGCTCTATCTCCTTTGTAATGGCAATAACATTCCTGAAGCATGCCATCAGAGCTGACCAAGGGTTGAAGTCTGTCACTACACATGTCAGTATACCTTCCAGCACATAGTAGTTGCTCAAAGAATGCCCCTTTCTTTCTCCTCAGAACCCTTGCAGCCCTACCTTTGTGTCTCTGGAGCTATTTACCCACCTCAATCTGAATCACTCTCACTGGTGTGCATGTTTTATTCTGCCCTTCTAGATTAAGATTTTAAATTTCTTATGAAGAGAGAGTATGTCTTATTTAGTAGTCCTACCACTTGTACCGAGATGAGTGCCTAGCAAAAAAGTCAACTCATTAAGTGTGCAGATGGAACATGGGTAAAGAAAGCAAAACTAGAAATGAAATGTGATGTTGCAGAGGAGTAGGTTTTGCAAGAAATGTGATAGACCCCCGGTAGAGGACCCATAATTGTAGCGAAGACCTCAGTTCTGCATCAGAAGCTTGGTGAATGAATATATGGATTGATAGTTTTTTTCAGTTAAAGTAGTTTTAAAGTATATATGTAATATTTTAAAAATCTTTCTATTATTTTTAATGACTGACCTACTAACAGTTTCAATTATACTGACTTAAGAGGGTTTCTACTGTGGCATTTAATAACACCTGGGAAATGAAACAACAATGAAATGCGAAATTCTCATCATTGTCTCCTTACCTTTTATTTATATATTTTGGGCAAAAACTTAGAAGGCAAGAGGGCAAGGTAATGCTTACTGTACCAACCTTGCCAGAGGCAGCAATTTGCTTCGATAAGGGCACATACAACATCCGTCAAACTGTCAACAAGATTTTATATTATCCCTGAATGCTACACAATTTAAATGCACGATTACATGACTATATTTCACAGAGGAGTGAAGAATACAGGTAAAGCTAAGTTCTTGCAATCACTCCAACCCCCATTCCAGTCCACTTTGCAGAGGTAACTACTATAATCAACTTGGTATTTCTATGACACTGGCTTTCTTTTTAGATTCCTACATTGGTGATACCATGTAATATTTGTCTCTCTTTGTTGGGTTTATATTTCACTTCACACAATGCCTTCCGGGTTCATCCTTGTTGTGATAAATGGCAGTTTCCTTCCTTTTTGTAACTGAATAATATTCCTGCGTGTGTATGTACTCATTCACCCATGAAAGGACATTTAGTTTGTTTTCTCATCTTGGCTATTGTGAATAATGCTGAAGCAAACATGGAAGTGCAGACATCTCTTTAAGAAACTAATTTTATTCCTTTCAGAAGTGGGATTGCTGAGGAACCATCATACTGTTTTCCATAGTGGGTGCACCAATTTACATTCTCACCCCAGTCCACAAGGGTCCATTTCCTCCACATCCTGGCCAACATTTGAAATCTTGTGTCTTTTTAATAATAGCCACTGTAACAGGTGTGGAGTGATATATCTCATTGTGGTTTTGATGGCATTTTCCTCGTGGTTAGTGATGTTGAGCAGCTTTTCATATATCTGTTGGCCAGTTATGTCTTCTTTAGGAAAAATGTCTACTGAGGTCATCTGCCCATTTTTTAATTGGATTGTTTTTTGCTATTGAGTTGTATGAGATCTTTTATATGTTCAATATTAACCCCTTATCGGATATTTGGTTTGCAAATATTTTCTCCCATTCTATAGGTTGTCTTTTAATTTATTGATTGCTTCCTTCACTATGCAGAAGCTTCTTAGTTTGATGTAGCCCCATTTGTTTTTTGTTTTGTTTTGTAATACCGCCTATACTTTTGGTGCCTTATCTTAAATGTCATTGCCAAGACCAATGCCAAAGAGCTTACTGCCTAGGTTTTCTTCTACAAGATTTATAATTTCAGGTCTTACATTTAAGTATTTTGAGTTAATTTTTGTAAGTTGTATAAAACGGAGATCTGGTTTCATTGTTTTGCATGTGAATATCCAGTTTTTCTAATACCATTTACTAAAGAAACTATCCTTCCCCCAGTGTTTTTGGCTCCTGTGTCATAAATTAATTGTCCATATATGTGTGTGCTTATTGCTGGGTTCTATATTCTGTTCCACAGTTCTATGTGCCTGTGTTCATGCCAGCACCATACCATTTTGATTACTATAGGTTTTTAGGATAGTTTGACATCAGGAAGTCTGATGGCCCCAGCCATTGTTCTTTGTCAAGGTTGCTTTTGCTATTCGGGGTTTTAGTGGTTCCCTATAAATTCCAGGATTATGTTTTTATTTCTGTGAAAAAATTCCATTAGAATTTTAATAAAGAAAGCATTGATTCTATTGATCACTTTGGGTAGCACAGAGCTTTAAACAATATTATTTTTTCCAGTCCATAAACACAGGATATATTTCCATTTATTTGTGTCTTCTTTAATTTCTTTTTTTAATGTCTTATAGTTTTCAGTATACAAGGTTTTCATCTTCTTGGTTAGATTTATTCCTAAGTATGTTATTGTTTTTGATGCTATTGTAATGAAATTGCTTTCTTAATTTCCTTTTCAGATAGTGCATTATTAGCATATGGAAATGCAACTGATTTTTGTGTTGATTTTGTATCCTACAAATTTACTGTATTTGTTTATCAGTTTATCAGCTTTTTTTCATGGAGTCTTTAGAGTTTTCCACATAAAAGATGATGTCATCTGCCAAAGGGGATCACTTTACTTCTTCTTTTCCAATTTAGGTGTCTTTTATTTCTTTTTCTTGAGTAATTGCTGACTAGAACTTTCAGTATTATATTGGCTAAAAGTGTCAAGTATGGATATCTTCGCATTGCTCCTGATATTATAGAAAATGCATTTAACTTTTTACCACTGAGTCTGATGATAGCTGTTATCTGTTAGCTTGTAATACATGGTCTTTATTACATTGAGGTACATTTCTTCTGTACCTAATTTTTTGAGAGTTTTTATCATGAAAGGGTGTTGAATTTTGCCACATGTTTTTTCTGCATCTATCGAAATTTTTTTTATCTTTCCTTCTTCTCAGGTGGAACATCATATTTGTTAACTTGCATAAGTTGAACCATCTTTCATCCCAGGAGTAAGTCCCACTTGATCAAGGTATACTGTGCTCTTGGATTTCATTTTGCCAGTATTTTGTTGAAGATTTTTGCATCCATGTTCATGAAGGATACTGGCCTGTAATTTCTATTACTCATGATGTTCTTGTCTGACTTTAGTATCAGGATAAAACTAGCCTCATAAAAAGGATTTGAAAGTGTTCTTTCCTCTCTATTTTTCAAAAGTTTGGAAAGATTGGTATTAATTCTTTTTAAATATTTGGAAGAACTCACAAGTAAAGCCATCTGGGCTTGGGCTTATTTGTTGAAAGATTTTTGATTAGTGATTCATTCTCCTTGCTCATCATTAGTCTGTTCAGATTTTCTATTGTTTCATGATTCAATGTTAGTAAATTGTATAATTCTAAGAATTAGTACAATTTTTCTAGGTTTTCTAATGTTGGCATATAATTTTCATAGTCTTTTATGATTCTTTGTATATTTGTGGTATCAGCTTTAATGTCTTCTCTTTTGTCTATAATTTTATTTATTTGAGTCACTTCTCATTATTAGTCTAGCTAAAGGTTTACCAGTTTTGTTTATCTTTTCAAGAGACCAACTATTATTTTCATTGATCTTTTCTATTGTCATTCTAGTCTTTATTCCATTTATTTCATCTCTAATCTTCATTATTTCCTTTTTCCTGCTAATTTTGGTTTAGTTTGTTCTTCTTTTTCAAGTTCACAGAGGTGTAAGGTTAAGTTGTTAGAGTTTTTTTTAATATTTATATTTATGACTATAAACTTTCTTCCTAGTTTTGCTTTAGCAGTCTCCATAAATTTTAGTATGTTGTGTTTACATTTCATTTTTCACAAGATATATTTTGATCCCCTTTTGACTTCTTCTTTGCCTCACTATTTGTTTAGAAATGTGTTGTTTAATTTCCACATATTTTGAATTCTCTAGATTTCTTCTTATTACTTATTTCCATTTTTTTAAATCCTCACCCAAACATATGCTTTTATTGATTTTAGAAAGATAGGAAGGGAAAGAAAGTGAGAGAGAGAGAAACATCACTGTGAGAGAGAAACATCAACCAGTTGCCTCCTAGATGTACCCCAACTGAGAATAAAACCTACAACTTAGGTATGTGCCCTGCAAGTGTATTGGATGATGTTACAACCAATCGAGCCACTCAGCCTTGGCTGATTTCCACTTTTATACCATTGTGGTCAAAAAACATACTTGATATAATTTTAACCTTAAATTTATTAACACTTTTATTGTGGCCAAAATATGATCTATCCTGGAGAATGTTCCATGAGTGCTTGAGAAGAATGTGAATTCTGCTGTTTTTGAATGGAATGTTCTGTATATGTCTGTTCAGTCCTTTTGCTCTCCAGTAGAGTTCAAGTTCATTATTTCCTTTCTGACTTTTTATGATCTATCCATTGTTGAAAGTAGGATGTTGAAGTCTTTTGCTATTGTGACATTGCTGTCTATTTCTGCCCTCAGATATGTTAATAATTATCTGTCATATTTAGGTGCTCCAATATTGCATACATATATATACAATTGCTATATATCCTCTTGATTAGTTGATTCCTTTAGCATTATATGATGACCTTCTTTGCCTTTTGATTTAAATGCTATTTTGTCTGATATAAGTATAGTTACCTCTATTCTTCTTTGGTTTCCATTTGCATGGATTTCTTTTATATTACATCACTTTCAGCCTATGAGTATCCTTAAGCTTAAGTGAATGTCTTACAGGCAGCATATAATTGGGTCTTCTTTTTGTGCATCCAGCCACCCTATATCTTTTTTTATCATTTTTTATTGTTATTTGAATACAGTTGTCTCCTTTTCTCACCACCACTTTCCTCCACCTCACCCACCTCCATCCCCCACCCTCAATCCTATCACCCTTTGGCTTTGTCCATGGGTTTCTCATACATGTCCCTTGATGACTTTTTACCTTCTTTCCCCTGTTATTGTCCTCTTCCATCCTCTCAGTTTGTTCTTTATTGTGTCTCTGGTTATATCTTGCTCACTTGTTTGTTTTGTTGATTAGGTTCCACTTATAGGTGAAATCATATGGTATTTGTTTTTCACTGCCTGGCTTACTTCATTTAGCATAATGCTTTCAGTTCCATCCATGTTGTCCCAAAGGGTAGGAGCTCCTTCTTTCTTTCTGCTGGGAGGTATTGCATTGTGTAAACGTACCACAGTTGCATTGTGTAAATGTACCCCAGTTTATTGATCCACTCATTTACTGATGGGCACCTAGGCTGCTTCCAATACTTGGCTATTGTAAATTGTGCTATGAACATTAGGGTGAATATGTTCTTTTGAAGTAGTGTTTCAGGATTCTTAGGGTATAATAGCAGCAGTGGAATTGCCAGGTCAAAAGGTAGTTCCATTTTTAGTTTTTTTGAGGAAATTTCATAGTGTTTTCCACAGTGGCTGCACCAGTCTGCATTCTCACCAACAATATACTAGGGTTCCCTTTTCTCCACAACCTCACCAGTACTTATTGTTTGTTGATTTGTTTATGATGGCCATTCTGACTGGTGTAAAGTGGTAGCTCACTGTGATTTTAATTTGCATCTCTCTGAAGGCTAGTAATGCTGAGCATCCTTTCATATGTCTCTGGGCCCTCCATATGTCCTCCTTGGAGAAGTGTCTGTTCAGATCCTCTGCCCATTTTTTAATTGGATTGTTTGTCTTCCTGGAGTAGAGTCATGTGAGTTCTTTATATATTTTGGAGATCATACCTTATCCAAGATATCATTGGCAAATATATTTTCCCATACAGTTGCTTCCCTTTTCATTTTACTGATGTTTTCTTTAGCCATGCAGAAGCTTTTTATTTTGATGAAGTCCCATTTTTATTTTTCCCTTTATGTCCCTTGCTCTAGGGGAAATATTGGTGAAAATGTTGCTGCGTGGACTATCTGAGGTTTTCCTGCCTATATTCTCCTTACCCTATATCTTCTAATTGGAGAATTTAAATCATTGTTTGGTAAGGATTAATTTAATTACTGACTAAATTAATTTAATTATGTCAGGACTTACTATCACCATTTTGTTAATTATTTTCTGATTGACTTGTGGCTCTTTTGTTCCTTTATTTCTTTGTGATTTTTTTTGGTAGTGGTATATTTTGGTTCTTTTCTCTTGGTTATTTGTGTATCTATTAGCTTGTGATTACTATGAGCATTTCATAATACATCTTATAGTTACAACAGTGTATTTTAAGCTGATAACAACTTAACTTTGATTTCTTAAAAAAATTCTGTACATTTCCTTGTCTGCCTCCACAATTCATGGTTTTGTCACAATTTACATGCTTTTTATATTGTATGTCCATTAACAAAACATTGTAGCTATAGTTATTTTAAAACTTTTGTCTTTTAACATATATGTTAAAGTGGTTTTATACACCAACATTCATATTAGAGCATTTTGAAGTTTACTATATATTTATCTTTACCAGTGAATTTTACACTTTAATATGTTTTCATTTTACTAATTGTATCCTTTCATTTAAGCTTGAAAAACTACCTTTAGCAATTTTTTGTTAAGGCAGGTCAAGTGGTAACAAGTTCACTCAGTCTTTGGTAGTCTGAGAAAATCTTTTTCTTCTTTACTTCTGAAGGACAACTTTGCCAGGGAAATTATTCTGTTTGGGATTTTTTTTTTTCTTTTAGTACATTAACTATATCATTCCACACTCTCCTAGTCTATGAGATATCTGATTAAAAAAAAAACCTACTGACAAACTTATCAGGGTTCCCTGATACAGGGGTGAGCAAAACCATTTGGATCCCTTCGGAGATAGTGAAGATAAAAATCTATTCATGACATTCCTCCTGTGGGCACATTCTATGGTCTTTCCTAGGTCAGGAAAATGTGTGACCTGTCTAAAGTCATCAGTCAGAAAGTCATCAGCCAGGTCACTATTTCAGAAACAGGATGAGAATTAGTATGTGCCTGCTTGTGCTTCTCCTATGCCTACATAAGGTCAATAGATCTTTCCATTAGACAATGGGCCCCTTGCAGGAATGGTTTGGATTGGGGACAGGGTGGTTAAAGAGGGTTAAGCAGTTTGACTAAATCTCCTAACCCAGAATTCTTTCTTAAGCCAAATCAACAAAACAGATGTGGTTCTCCCATTAGCCTTTATTTGTTGTAATTACCCACTAATGTGCCTTTGAGGGATTTAGAAGCACATTAGCCTTGAGTCTTGCAACAAACCCAACAAGCTCCAGGCTGTTGTGCTCTCCTGTCACCAAAGACTCAAATTTCAACCTGCATGAGTTTTAAAGATAGATTGATTAGAATTCAACTGGCAAGAATCGTGTGCTGGATTTACACCCTACAAATGTAGAGAGATATCCTTAATTCTCAGAATCCTGTTTTAATTCTGAGAGCTTCAGAAACCAGTTTATATTGTAGAAAGAAGGGTACAATAGCTAGAGTCCCATAGACTTTGATTTTACTCCTTTCCTTTTGACTTATTAGCTAAGGAATTTTAAGAAATCAGCAAGCTTCTCAAACCTCAGTTTTCTCATTTGTGCGATGGAATGATAAAGAAATTGCTAAACCAAAGAGTTGTTTTGAGAACTGAGTAAAATAACAATTTAAAGTAACCACAACATATTAGGTGCTCTGAAAATATTAGTTTCTCCTTGCCCACACCTTCTCTTATCTCTGACAAATGTTTTTTTAATTATATTCTATGCCTAACTGGATTACTGCTTCTCACATTCTTCTACCATCCAGTAGGCAAAACTCTGTAGAACACCAAGCACCTGAATAAGAAGTAAAAATTTCAACACTGTTTGATTCTTATTAACATGAGTTCATGTGTGAAAAGAAAAATAAACTTCTATTTCTCTTTATTTCAAGGCATATACTTTAAATACAAATGTAAAATTAGAAGTGCCAGTAATCATGTTCCATTTGCTAAGCTCCTATGCCTAAAGCAATGTCCTGGAGAGTCCCAAAAGTAGGCACTTTGAGGTAAAGAAGTTGGGGAAATTTTTGTCATCAGCTCCCTGAGGGTTCCTGGATATGTACCTCACCTGAGAAGTTACTGGTGCAGCAAATGGAGAATCCTAATGCTTCTAGACTCAAGTATCTGTGACTAATAGACTTATACAGAAGACACCAAATAATATCATTATCTGTAAGAATTCTTCAACTTACAAAAAATATTTAAGAATGAAATTAATTAAAAATTTCATTCTTGAGGGTCAACTAGAGAAATGCTATATTTCAGTTTAACCTTTGTTCTTGAGAGTCTTCCTAAAATATGTAAATAGGAAGGATTTCTAGATGGTATTATAGCCTGTGTCATCTGAGAATACTTTTTTCTAAGAGGAGAAAAAGAGTTTGACATAGTGGCAAGACACCTGGACTAAAAGTCATCAGACATGGAATCTACACCTAATATTTTTACCAATCTAGTCATGCACCTTTAAATATACTACTTTGGGTCTATGGTCTTTATTTTCCACTGGGATATATTAAATTATTTATAATGTGATATTCAGGAATAATAATTCTGTAAAATATAGCAACATGAGTGAATTTCTTTGGCCGACATCTACTGAGGTTCTATATGTCATATTGGCTTTATATTATTAGTGATTCGTATTATTATTGCGACCTGTTAAACTCACCCGTCAGTGAGGATATGAAAAACCAGTGCAAAGATAAGCCACAAAGCTATTTGCTGCAATAGAATTCATTAGTGTAAAAAATTGAAATCAACACAAATGTTCTATGTATGTAGGTTATACAGGCCTTGGGACTCTCTATATGCCTTCCTTCCTGTAACTCCTTTATGGGAAAACTGGCCCCAGGTAGCTCTTCTTCATGTAAAGTGTCACATAGTGTGTTATATCATCTCTGTTATTCAGGTGAAAATGTATTATTAGACTTGGACTTGAACCATGGGAGACCAAAGTGAACTTGTTTAACATGGTCATATTGGAGGCTAGCTTTCTATCATGTGGCTTGGCTCAAGAATTTGTTCAATATACATGCTCCATATTAAATGAAGTAAAAACTGATGCAAGCATATTTTCTCTCTTAGAATCTGTCAGAGAGCAGAAAGTATCAGGGAACAATAGATTTCTGCATCAGGGGATAAAATGACCCAGTCATTAGACGTGAAGGTCCCTTGAGCTGGACTTATATTCTGAAGATTAGCCATTATTCCAATTTTTCTTGAAGTTCTGTACCCAGAACACTTGAAGGACTACAAAGACAGCTTTTTTGATTCATCCATATCTTAATCTTAGCTTTCATCGGTTAACTTAGTTGTGTGTCTCCTTTGCAAAGTAAAAGTACTTAATATAAATGAAAGGTTATATGTTGACCTGTAAGTATATTTAAGATATATTGGTATAAAAGTAAGTTTAAAAACTTGATAACTCTTTCAAAACTTGCATATACCCAGAAGGGGACCAGGGAAGGCACACGTCAAAATGTTAACAATGTATATATCCAAGAAAGTGCTGGTATTTACTTTCATTTTTCTCTTATTGTTTGTTTTGTAGGTTTTTTTCAACAAACAAAATTGATTGCTCTTATTAGAGTTAAGAGGTTTTTTTTAACTTTACTTAAAAACTAAAGTCTGTCCAGTTCAGGGACAAGATGCCATAGACTCACTTTTCCCTCTTCCTCTTCTAAATATAACTAAATTTTCTGATAATAATTCATCAGACAATCATGAGACAATTCCAAAAGGTAGAAAGAAGAAGCACTAGCTAGAGACCTCAACCTGGAATAACAACATCATCATGAGTTTGTTGTAGTTTCTCTGTTGTAGTTTTTTTCTGTGGCCCATATATCACAGGACTGGGCATCAAAGAGACCTGCAGCCTAGAACCACCTGCAGGCATATACATATTCAAAGATTTGCTCTCTCTGAAAAAAAAGGAAGGAAAGAGTACCAGAGACCTAGTGGAGATATTCACCCCTAACACATACTTAAGGCAAGTAGCAGGCTCAATCAGCTACAGCAGCAAGCAAAGCCCAGCACTTCCAAACCACCCATACTTTGCATTGGGCAGCCCTACAGAAATTGAGAAAGAGCCCCGCCAAAACCAAAAGAAGAAATCAACCAGAATAACATTGTAAGAGCTCTGAAAACCAGTTTTCATTGAAAATATAACTTATAAAAATAGTCTGAGACCTAAATCCAAATAGGGTGACTGCATATTAGAAATTCAAATAAGATTAAACAATCTCCAAACCACAGTACTCAAGTTGTCCAGGGTACAATCAAATATAACTCATGAATGAAAAGTACCAACAAAACTCAACTTGAGTAAGAAACAATCAATGCCCTTGACCCTGGTGTAGCTCAATTGGTTGGGGACCATCCCACAAAGTGAAAGGTTCGCAGAGTTCAATTCCTGGTCAGGGCACATGCCTGGGTTTCAAGTTCAGTTCCAGCTCAGGGCACATATAAGAGGCAACCAATCAATGTGATCAATGTTTCTTTCTCACATCAATGTTTCTCTTTCTCTCTTTCTTCCTCCCTCCATGCTCTGAAAATAATAAATAAAAATCCTTAAAAATAAAAAAGAATCAGTGGAAACCAACATCAAAATGAATGAGATGGTGGATTTTAAATTAAATCCTGGAAGGATTTAAAATTAGCCATTGTAAAATGATTCTACAAAAAAAAAACGATAAATTTCTTGAAATTTTTGAAAAATAGAAAAACTTAGCAAAGAAATATGCTTTTAAAAGAACCAAGTAGAAATTATAGAACTAAAACAATACAATAAGTGAAATTAAAATGCACTGAATGTGGGTTCAGTGATGAAGTGGAGGGTAACAGAAGGTAGAACCAGGGAGGCTGAAGATAGGTCAGTAGAGTTCATTCAAAAAGACAACAAACTTTAAAAACTAATGACTAGATCCTTAGTGTGGCAGGACATAGCTGAACAGCAGCCATTCCCAGGACAGCAGCCATTCCCAGATAAGCAGTTATCTCAAGGTCGTACACTAACCCTCATTTTTCTGCTTCTGTACGCCCACTTTCAGCAGCTGCACTCCTTCTCCCTCCTCCTTCTGTCTTTGTAACAAGAATATAAGCAGCCCCAGCCTGAGCTCGGGGCCCAGAATTTGGAATCTCTCCTCTGAGTCCGCATGCATGAATAAAACTCCCCTTCGCAAACCCTGAAGCCATTTGAGTTGTCTTTTCTGTAACATTAGAACTTATGGGGAATGAATAAAAGCTTAAAAATTTGTATCAGCGAAGTGCCAGAACAGGAGAAGAGTTGGGACTGGAAAAGTATCTGGAGAAATAACAACTGAAAACTTCCCAAATTTGGTGAGAGTCTCAAACCAACTGATCCAAGAAGTGAGCAAACCCAAATAGCATAACCTCAAAGAAACAGTCATCAAAACACATCACAATTAAACTTTTGAAAACAAAAGACAATGAAAAATCTTAATAACGTGAAGAAGGAAATGACACATTACCTATAGAGAAACACCAATTTGAACTAGAGCAGATTTTCCATTTGAAACCATGGAAGCCAAAAGGAAGAAGCACAATTTTTCAATATGAAAAGATAAAACTTGCCCACTGTGAATCCTTTACCTGGCTAAACTATTATTCAGGAATGAAGAAAAAATTAAGACTTTCTCAAATGAAGAGAAATTAATGAACTTATCACTCTCATACTTACCTTTAAAGAATAGCTAAGAACAGCCCTCCAAATAAAAAGAAAGAACAGAAAAAGCTGGGAACTTTGTAATGGAAAAAGCAACATCTGAATAGGTAATTTTTTTTTCACTTGTGAGCATTTAATGAATTCCCCTCTGTGTGGCTTCAAGCTACCAGCACACAAGCCCCACCAACACTCTTAATCTTCTCAGCATGTAGCTGAAGAATTTGGCCTTCACAATGACAGGCTGTTTCGGAAGCTTTCCCTTCCCCAGAACTTTGCAGTAGCCTCATCACACCACATCAGTGATGGGAGCAGCTCCAGTCTTGTTTCTGGCAGTAATTACCTGTGTTTGCTCACTGACCAAGGTCCACAGTTTATCAAGATTGACAGTGAGGCAGGAGCTCTGGTTCCTCTTTAAGTGGCAGTGCCTCATACCAACTTCCCAAGTAATTCGGGTGGTATTTGTTGGAGTTGATCCTGTGATGATGCAAGCCACCAGCATGACCTCAGCCTCCTGGGTGCTTTCTGTGCTTGTTCATGTGGCTGTGGCTGTGGCTCACATGGTCCCGAAGTTTCCGGGTCTCCCTCAGTCTGATGGCATGTTGGTGGTTGAGATGCAAGACTAAACTTAAAGGTAAATATAATAAACTATTCTTCACCTTGTGATATCCTTCATCACATTTTATGGTTGGTGAAAAAATTATAACACATCACTATCTTATCTGATGTTTAATGTATGAAGAGCAAATGTTGAAAACAATTATATTTTTAAAAAATTTTAAAAGTGGGGCAAGTAAAGGGCCTAAATGGAAACAAGGTTTCAATACTCCAGTCTAAGTGATACAATCAGCAATACCAGTAGGCTGTAATAAATTACATAAAATCGTAATATCACTGAGAAAGCCATACAAATGAAACATTAAAAACATTTTAAATAAATCCGAATCGAATTCTGAAAAATGTTTAATTAGTCCACAATAAGAAAAAAAAGAAAATAGAGAAATAAGAAACAGAGAACAAACAATAAAAAAAATAGAACCCTAACATATCAATAATTACTTTAGATATTAATTATTGAGATATACCAATTAAAAGACAGTAATTGACAGAGGGTATTTAAAAAAAAAACATGAACAGCTACTTGCTGTCTACAAGAAATGCACTTCAAATGTAACAATAAAGGTAGGCCAAAAGTAAAAGGATGAAAAAAGATGTATTATGGAAACATTAGTCAAAAAAATTAGGAATGGCTACATGAGTATAAGATAAACTAAACTTTAGAGCAAAGAGGATTACTAGAGAAAAGAGGGACATTATATAATGAATGATAAGGGAATCAATCCTCCAAGAATATATAGCAATTCTAAATTTATATGCACCAAACAATGGAGCTTCAAAATACATGAAACAAAAACTAGTAGATCTAAAATGAAAAATAAAATCCTCATTTATATTGGAGACTTCAACATCCCACTCTTACCAATTGATAGAACTACTAAACAGAATGTCAGCAAAGATATAGAACTCAATAACACCTTCAATCAGTAGGACCTAATTGGCATTTATAAAACATTCCACCCAACAACAGCAGAATACAAATTATTTTCAAGAGCTCAGAGAACACTCACCAAGAATGACTACATGGTTATTTATAAGACAAATTTAATCAACATAAAAGAATTGAAGTCACACAGAGTATATTCCTGACCACAATGGAATAAAGTAGAAATCAATAATAGAAATATAAAAGAAAACTCTTCAAACAACACACTTCTAAATAATACATGGCTCAAAGAAAATTTTTCAATGGAAAATGTTAAAAATACAGAGAACTGAATAAATATGAAAATACAGCATATCAAAATTTTGGAGATGCACCTAAAGCACTGCTGAAATAAAAAGTATAACCTTAAATGCTTACATTAGAAAACACAAAAGTCCTCAAGAAACACAAAAGTTCTATCTCAAGAAACTAGAAAATAAAAAGAGCAAACTAAACTCAAAGCAAGCAAACGGAAGGAAATAATAAAGATAAGAGCAGAAAAAATAAATTTAAAAATAGGAAATTTAATGAAGTTAAAAGTTGGTCCCTTGGGAAAAAACTCAACATCTAGGACTGACAAAGATAAAAAGAGAAGACACAAAACATCAATATCATTAATCAAATGAGGGAAACCACAACAGATTTTCTAACCATTAAAAAATAATAAAGGAATACCATAAACATACTCATGAATGCAAACAATTTCTAACAAAATAAACTGGTTCCTCAAAAAACCACTGAATACCAAATTCTTGCCCAGATGAAGAAGATAGCTCAAAATAGTCCTATAACAATAAAGTAATTCATTTGCAATTTTAAAGTTCCTGAAAATAGGTATACTGGAGCCATGCACTACAAGAATTCATATCATTTACACAATCTCTTCCAGAAAATGAAAGAGGGTTACATACTCCCCAACTCATTTTAATGAGGTCGGTTATTACCTCGATACCAACCCCAGACAAATGTAAAAAGAACAAAAAAGAAAAACTACGGATCAATATATCTTATAAGTTTAATCACAAAATCTCCACAAAATATCAAAATCCAAGCAATGTATACAAAGAATAGTATGTACAAAAACCACGTGGGATTTATTTCAGGTATGCAAGGCTGATTCAACATCTGAAAACCAATCATGTCACTCAACATATAACAACCTAAAGAAGAAAAATCCTATGATCATCTCAATTGATACAATTTAACAAAATTCAATACCCAGTTGTGATTAAAAAAAACTTTCAGTAATTAGGAATAGAGAGGAACTTTGTCAACCCCATGAAGAGCATTCTACAAAAACCTTTAGCTTGCATTGTGCTTATTGTGAAAGACCAAATGCTTCCCCTCTCAGATCAGAAACAAGGTAAAATACCTGCTCTTACTCTTATTCAACATAGTAACAGAAGACCTATCCAATGCAATAAGGCAAGAAGAAGAAAGCGGGGGTGAGGGGGTGGTTAGAAAAAAATAAAACCCTATTTATGGATTAGATGATTGCCTACATGTAAAACTCTAAAACTCCAAAGAATCTACAAAAGACTTCTAGAACAAATAAATTAGATCATTAAGGTCACAGAATACAAGACCAGTACACAAAAAACAATTTTTATATACTAACAATGAACAAGTTCAAACCAAAATAAAAAATTCAATACCATTTGCAATTGCTCCCATTCTAACAAAACATGTAAAAAATATATATGCTAAAAATTACACAGTTTTCATTAGAAATCATAAGAAACCTAAATAATTGCAGAGAAATACTATGTTAATAGACTGGAAGAGCCAACATAATAAGGTTTTCAATTCTCCTCAAGTGATCTATAAGTATAATGCAGTAACTGTCAAATCTTAGGGAAAAAGTTATATATAACTTATTCTTAAACTTACATGGAAAGTGAAAGGCCTTAAGCTAGCCTGACCAACTTTGAAAACAAAAAATAAAGGAGAAGGAGTCACTCTTCCCAATATTAGAGTTTACTATACAGCTACAATAATCAATACATTGTGATACTTGTGGAGTGATAGTTACATGGATCAGAAGAGAGAACCTGGAAAGAGGCCCACACAGATATGCCCATTTAACTTTTGACAAAGGAACAAAAACAATTAAATTAAATAAAACAAAGACAAGGGTGGGGAAGTGGGGATGGTTGGAGTGGGGGGAGTGGGGGGTAAAATGGAGATAACTGTATTTGAACAACAATAAAAAATATGAAAAAATATAATAAGAAAGACAGCTTTCTTTTTTAAAATGGTACTGGAAAATTGGTTATCCATAGAGGAAAGAAATAAACCTCAACCTAAATCTCATTCCTTATACAAAAAATTAATTTGAAGTGTATCATGGGCTTAAAGATAAATTATAAAAATATAAATTTTTTAAGGAGAAAATGTTTAGAACCTAGGACTAGGAAAACATTTCTTAGCCTTCACACAAAAAGCATGATCTGTAAAAGGAAACCTTACAAACACCAAAATTTTTAAACTTTGCTCTGTGAATGACCCTGCTAAGACAACGAGACAATTACAGACCTGTAGAAAATATTTCCAAATCACATACCCAACAGAGGACTCACACCTAAAATGTAAAGGAAGTCTCAAAACTCAACATTAAAAAAATCTAGTTAAAAAATGGGAAAAAACATTTACAGATTTTTTCACAGAAGAATATGTACAGCTTGCAAATAAGACTATAAAAAGATGTTCCACATCATTAACCATTAGGGAAACTCAAAATCACAATGACATATCACTACATACCTATTTAAATTGGTAAAAATTTTTTAAAAAATAGTTACGACACCAAATGCTGGCAATGATCTGGAAAAACTGGATTACTCACACGTTGCTGGTGGAAATGTAAATGTCACGACCACACTGGAAAATAGTTTCTAGTTTCTTTTAAAAACCAAAACTGGACTTACCATACAACCTGGCAATTTCACTCTTGGGCATTTATTCCAAAGAAATAAAAAGTTATTTTCATGTAGAAACTTGTACAAGATTTATAGCAGCTTTATTCATAGGAACCAATAAATGGAAATAACCTACATATCCTTCAATGGGTGAATTGTTAAACAGTCTGTGGTACCTCAATATCATGGAATACTATTTGGAAATAAAAAGGAATAAACTATCGACACATGCAACAGGCTGGATGAATTCCAAGGAAATGGTCCTAAGTGAGTGAAAAAGTCTCGAAAAGATACATGCTGCATGATTCCATTCATATGATGTGAAGTGATGTAATTGTGCAGACATAGAGCAGATTCGTGTTTGCCCAGGGGTGGTGAGGGAGTACATGTGACTGTGAATAAGTGACATGACAGAGACTTGTGGCAAGCCTAGTTATGTGTCTTGTTGGCAGTCACAGTGACACAAAGCCACACATGTGACAAAATTGCAGAGTTACACACATACACACATATGCACTCTAGTGCTGTATAACATGGCTTTTGAATAAACCGCAGATTGTACCAATGTCAATTTCCTGGTTTGGATGTTATACTACAGTCATGCAAGATGTTAATTTTGAGGGAGATGTGATAAAGGGGCACTGAGCCTCCCTGTACATTTTGGGGAACTTCCTGTGACTCTATAATTATTGCAAAATAAAAAGTTAAAAATAATAGTGCTATTTAAAATATTGCTTCAGAAAAAGAAAGCACATATTCCTTTACTACTGTTTACTTTTCTCCAGAATTTTCCAGAGAAGAACAGGCTGTATCCAGGATAAAAATGGGAAATAATTGCACAATAAAAAGGAAGGACATCTTGAAATTATTTGGTTTTTAATGACCTTGCTACACCTAACAATCACTCAGCCTAAAAATAATTTATCTGGGTCATGAGCAATTTTAAAAAGTAAAAAGAAAAGAATCCTTCATGATATTTCATTGGTCTACTTCTCCCAGGTAGACATTAAGACAGAACCAAGTGCTACTGGGGATGGTACAACCTGAGCTTAAAGAAATGTGGGCCAGTGTGGTCAGAGTTGTCACCTAATCCTTGAGGACTAAGCAGGAGGAAAAGAAGTGAGACTTTAACTCACGCATCTGAAATGAGCTGCGTCAGAGAACAACAACCAGCCCTAGTGCCTACTTTGTATAAAACACCAGACGGGCTTTAACTGGAAGAGGAAAAAGGGAAAAACTGAGAGGAGAAAGAAATCGAGAGGAAATCCCCAGGAGTAATTCACAAGTGGAGAAAATACACAGAAGCAAGATCGTGGGGAGCACTGTGTCAAAGAGCCAGGTACGAGTCATAACAACTGGTACTATCATACTCTGTGTGGTATTTTTCTTCCAGTCAGACAGGAATAAACATAAACTACTCTGGAAACCTGGATTATATTACCATTTAATTGTTTGCACAGAATTAAATGGTTTGGGGAACAACGCACTCCCAGAACCTTGCTCCTTTGTACTCACTTGTCTTAAATAAATTGTCCTGTTTGCCAATTTGCCTTTCTACGAAGAGAGGCTCCGTTCTGTCTCTGAATTTTTTTTCAAAAGCTTATTTCTGCATTTTAAAATTCATTTTTCAAGACTCTTTTTAGCTGAAATGAGAGTAAAACCATTTAATGGCTGAAGTTTGGAAACTAAGTAGATGAAATTATTTATGTACATCATTAGAAATACATGAGTAGCCTCCCTGGTTTCCTGTCTAGGGAGTGCTTATCATTAAATATGCTTTCTAGCCATTACCAAACCTGAAGCAACACCCAGTTCAACTTGTCTACAGACCTTAACTTATATTTACAACAGCAACAGCTCTTTTCTGCAAACAATGAAAATACTCATGGGTTTAAATTAGAATTCTTCATTTGCAGTTTGTGAATATGGGGATATTCTGGGAAATATCCAGAAAAAAAATCCTGCCCAAGGTTCAGCAAACAGTTGCATAACCGTCCTTTTATCTAGAGTGTTGACCCAGCCATTCATTCATTCCATGTTTGCTGTGGTGAGTTCAGCAAAGCTGGTTGCCAAGGGAACCGTAATCCCTGAACAGAGCCAGCTCCATTGGTGGTCAGTAACAACACGCTTTGTCCTGTCGTGTCCTGTAACTGACTGAATGGAGACACAGAAAACAAGCACCTTGAGTAAAGATGACCTAATGAGGGTGCCAGGCCCCAGCTAAGGGAGGTGAACTGGCTGGAAGGCACTGGAAGAACCCCACGAGTAGCCAGGACTCACATGCACAGAGGCATCACCTCCCACAGAAGTTCCTCTCATAAACAGTCTCTTGGTTGTTACATTTAATGACATAAAACTGTTCTGTTCATGTCCAGGGCCTAGGAATTATCTTCTGATTAACTTTTCCAATAACTGATAAGTGGATGGATTTGGAACCTGAAATGGGCACAGTTTATAGAACAAATTAGTTTCCTGTTGATTGATGAGCAGGGGGATGAAGGGGAAAGAGATGAGTAAGATGGTGAACAACCTGGCGGACCTCTGACTGCAGCTGGCAAGGGCAGGGATGTGCTGAGCAGGGTCCATGAGCACTGGACCCCTTCCTACAGGGCCACCATCAAGGGCAGTCCTCACTATACCCTAGGGCAACAGCCTTCTGGAGCCTCGCAATGGGGCAGGGGAGGACTAACACCCTGTGAAAGTGTCTCTTTAAGTTCAGAGATCAGTGGCAATTGCAATATATCTACATTGTTTCACTGCTCTTCAGTTAATACTGAGTGTGTTGCACAGCGCTGGGATACGCTGGGACAGTTGACTTCTAGCGTAATCAAAATGTGAACCCAGACTGACAATAAGAGCCATGAATGTAACCTCTAGCTGAGACTGTTAGATTTTCATAACCACTTAATACCTGACTTCTTTCAAATTCCATTCGCCAATTATCCCTCTCCAGAGATAGGAAAATATCATTAATTTTATAATAAGCTATACCAACAAGAATTATTTCAACGTGAGAGTAGTTCCTTAGTGGTACTTTGCTCAGGTCTGCTTAACTAAATTGGCACGGGTTGTTTACTCACTTGTTGTTCTAAGGTTCTTCGCATCAGTGTTCTCACATGGTTGTGCCTCAGGGTCACCAGAGAACTTGTTAGAGGCACGGCTGCCAGGCCACATCGCAGACAAGCCCTGGGGGGTGCCCAGATCATTGGTATTTATATTAAGTTTTTCTGGTGTTTCTGATGCACAACTCCACTTAAGAGCTACTGGTTTGTTTGATAAATCTGAATAACTGATGCCTTTTCCAATTCACTGGACAAATATGGAGACCTAAATTTTCCCCCCTTATGTTTTATTAGCCTAACCTAGAATAGGAGTTCACTGGCCTGGAGGAGGAGGACAGCCACAGGCCTGCTCATAACATATTTGTTTATATGCTCGCTTCTTGCTTTTTTACAAAGGGCGTGAGACTCTGTACTGATCATTTTGTTAGTAAACCAAGTAAATGCAATGTTATCAGGCAGAATATTCATGCCCAATACAGATTCCTCTGTTATGGTTTTCAGCCAATATGGGTGAGAGGGAAGAAAATAAGTATACCTTTTTGAGGTTCTGGATTAAGAAGGAATATTAGTAACGTTCATCAAGTATTAGCATGTGCCAGATACTGTTCCAGTGTTTTTGCATTGATGCTCATTTAATCCTTAAAATAACTTAACCCTCACTACAACCTATGATAAGTTTTAACACCATGCCCATTTCCCAGATGCAGCAATGGAGGCATGAAAAAGTCCAGCATTCTGCTTAAGGTCACACAGCCCGTAAATGGCAGCACTGGGACTGCAACCCATGAAAACAGTTTCAGAGCTATCTCTCAGCCACCACACTACACTGGGCCCAGTGCTGTCCTGTTTGCCATGAAAACTGAGCCCTTCAGGATTCTACTAAGAACTTCCTCATTTAACGGTTGATGAGCCACTTATCAAACAATATTGCTATAGGAGAATCCACCAGAATTAGAATTCATTCTTCCCCCCCAAAATGAAAAGACAAAATTATACTTCTTCTTCCACTTAATTGGAGTCTTAGAGGACAACTTCAGTGCACATTGTTGGGCATAAAAGTGGGTGAGTGGATGAGTTGGAGACTGCAGGAATGTTAGGTCGCCCTGACCCTAATTTCTTATCCTACAGCTAATCTTCTTTATATGCTTGCTTGTCTGACTAAGCCAGAGGAAGCGTCAGTCTCTGGGTTGTGTGGCAGCCTGGGTAAGAGCCGGGTTGTCTGCACAACCTCAAGGCTGACTACGAAGCCATTTCAGGAGATCAGTGGCAGCCCCGGCTCCACCCCTAACATGCACTGGCCACGTCTGTATTCATACCCACAAGCCAAAACTCATTTTCATCGTCAACAAGTGATCATACTAATCATTTTGCAGTCACTGTTGTAAGTTTTATGTTATCGATATTACTTATAATAAGTATATCACTAGCTAAAACTTAGACTATCCTGTCACTGTTGGATTTTTTAGAAGATAAACAGAACACAGAAACTTACAATATGCATGTCAACAACTACAGGAACAGCCACTATCAACCCTGTGGGTAAGATACCCCAGTGTGCCCATCGCCACCCTTTCCTGGAAATACCTGTGTGTTGGCCAGTCAGCCCTCCCTTCTGTGAAAAGTCACACCCCTCCCTCATTCTCAAAGAGCCCAAAACAGTGATGCCTGGTTACCACTTTCTCTTCAGTCCAGGCATGTTAAAAGAAAAATGAGGAAACCGGCTTGCCACTTTTGAGATGCTGCCGACCTCTGCTCCCACAGAAACTGTCATTGCGATAGTCTTTGAGACAAGCTGTGTGGGCCTCAGTGGCCCCCCAGAGAGCAGCTGTACTCTGTGTAGAAGAAAGGCCACTGTCTTTTTCATCCATAGCTGGGGTCTGCTGCAATCTCTCAAGGGTGCTCTCCTCTCCGGGTGCTGAGCCTGGAGCACTGCTGTTGTTAATTACAGGAGAGACAGGGAAACTGTCACGGGCAGTGCCGATGCTCAGGCTCCGCCTCCTGGGGCCTACTGGCACCTTCGCTGGAGCCTGAGGCCCACCCAACTGGCTGTATAAACCCATATGTGGCTTTAATCAAAAATAGATGCACGACCCAACTCCCTGCAGGGGCTGGCTTTGTAGAGCACCCAGAACAGTGTCTTCTCCCTGTGGGCACTAATAAGATTTGGTGATAATCCTCCTTGTCAAGCCTAACAGCTTCCATTGTCATCTTCAACAATGACAGCCCTTGGCTGCTCAGCTTCCTTCTTTCCCTGCAGTACAGAGTGAGCTGAAGATCACACTGCAGAACTTCAGTGTGCCCACTGCCCCATTAGTCCTCCCTTTAAGGGTCCTCAGCATAACAGCAGGCTCAGGTTCAGCTTCCTTGGGAAATGTTTTCAAAGTAAGGGAAACATAAGCAGAGTCCAGAATTGTCCTAAAAATTGTCCCCCAGCCCCAGCCCATTTTCAGCCTGTGCAGGCTGGGACCCATGGTGCATTTAGAGCTCCCAGCACTTTGCCTGTGTTCACTGCAAAGGGCTTGATCCAGTCACATGCTGAGGAAGAACTCCCGGGGAGATGAATGCCATTACAAATCTTGCCCTCAACATGAAACGCCAGTGATTGTTTATTAAATTGCTCTTCAAAGAGAAAACACTGGCAGGCAAGTATCATTAAAATGGAAGCAAAGGGAAATGCTGTAACCTTCAACATGGCGCTTTTCTCCATTAACCCCAGACCAAGACCACTGGAACGGCCAGTAGGAACTTCTGGCCCTGAGCCCCATCAATTACCTTCATCTCAGCCCAGGGAGGGGTAATATAAACCATTCCATTTAAGTACTTCCAAACATCAGCTTGAGAAAAAAGACCCCAAGAGTCCTTAACCTAACTCCACTGTCTCAACGGCTGTTGAGGACAAATTGCATTATCCACAAGTAACATTAAAACATAAAAGACATACCCTCCAGTGAAAACCTTGCACAACTCTCCCAAGTAAGCAGAATTAATCACAGGGAACAATTACCATCCCCAGTCTGAATATTTATGACATAACAGAAAGCCCATTTAAAATAATCAGTGGCTCATAATTTTAAAAAGAGCCACAAAGAGAGGGAAAAGGCATGCTAAGTTTATGATGGAAAGGAACAAAGAAGTACAGCTTCTCTCTTAATTCCCCTCTCAATTTGGTGCCCTCCACGCATCTTGTTTTTCCTTCCCCTTCAGAATCCCCACTCCTTTCATCATCGGACGATGATGATGGCAATGAGGGCAATGATGATGGGGAGACTAGACATGCTGAAGGCACTGGTGGCCTGTGTTCCCAATAGTTCCCTTATCCATTCCAGGTGTTTCCACCTTCGTCTGACCTGCCCCCTCTCCAGCAGCTATATACGAGGCATTTGCATGTTGAAATGGAAACAACACTAAACTGTGAGTCATGGTTCTGACTCTATCACAAACCTGCGTGTGATTTAGACATGACCCACAGTGCACTCATCTGTAAGGCTATGCACTGAAGAGCTCTGGTCTCCTTCTGCCTCTATCATATGGATTCTATGATTCATGCAATTCATTGATAGATGGATGGATTCATTCGCTCATCCATTTGTCCCTTCACTGAACAAGCATGGACTGAGTAGTTAGCACATGCCAAGCACTGTTCTAGGTGTCAGACATAAAGCAGTGAACAGAAAAGATGACTTTCCTATCCTCATGCAGCTCCCTTCTAGTAGGGAAGATTAGATGATAGACAAGTAAACAAGTAAAAGAGCCCAATTTCGAGTCTTAAATTCTCTAAGAAGAATAGAGGAGACATGCTCAGGGAGTGCAGTTGTGGCTATATGAGGGAGCACAGCCGGGGGCCTCAATGAACTGAGGAAGTGAGCCACAGCAATCCCCAGGCTGTTACTCAAAGGGAGTAATGGAGAACTTCCAAATTACTTTCAATATTTCAGAAAGCTCAGTAGAAACTGCATTCTGCCTATGTGAGTTAACTAAATGAATCTTAGTTTGCTGAGAAATATAGCCATTTGATATGGGTATTACTGATTATTTCCTAATCAACTAAATGAGTGATCTAGGTAAACTACATTTGATCGAAATACAGGAAAATGAATTATAACTTGACAAGTTATTGGTGGCTGTGCGTGGTAAATATTCATGATGAAATATTTGAGGCCACCATCTATATAAGACTGGACCACTTCTATTCCCATGATAGACCTTGAGAGTGTTCCTATTATCCAAAAGAGAAGCAGCACCTTTGTTCTGAGCATAACTGATTCTCGACCACACAGTAGCCAGTTTCTCTCCCCTACCACATGAGCAAAGATTATTTTTCTGGGATTTACTATGATTCTACTAGAAACTGTCCAGGGACAGAGGAAATACTTGTAATAAAGTTTTAGCCTTGAAACATGTCCCTTTGAGGACAATGATAAGAGAAAGAGCTAAAAATGTTAGCTTAAATACAATTTAAGAGAAACATTGGATTCAGTTGCTCATTCTCTTCATGTTTCCTTATTATTTCAGGTATGTTGTGTCTTCTCTGAAGGTGCTAATAGTCTAGCAGCCCTAGGATTATATTAAATAATATACATGTAAAATGCACTTGAAATATAGGTTAGGTCTTACATTGTATTAGTCGGGATTATGCTTTAGTAACAAACAATTCCAAATTTTTGGTAGATTAAATGTACAAAAGTTTATCTCACTCATGCCATGTGTCCACTGAGAGCCAGCAGGAGGCTTGGGGAGTGGCAGGTGGGAAGTGTGGGAGAGGAAAGAGTTGGTTCTTTACAAATATTCAGGTATCTAGGTGAATAAAGCAGCCACCGTCTTGAAGATTATTAGCCACCATGTCAGAGAGGAAAGGAAACCCTGGAGAATCTCAAACAGGAGACCAAAGCTTCTAGCGCAGGAGTGATAGGTGTAGTTTTCTATCATAACTCATTAGCCAGACTAGTCTCAGGGCACCACACACCCACGAAAGAGCAGGAAGTGGAATTCTACCATGCGCACAGTAGGGGAGAGAACTGGAAATATTTCATGAACAGCAATCATGATTATTACAGCTATAAAAGAGCCAAAGACCTGGTTTCTGGCTTCAAGAAGCTTTCCTGCTAAAAACAAAATTTGTTTCATCAAGAAAGAAACTAAAAGTTCTGCATTCTCCTTAAAGGACAAGTTTAACAATGCCTTGGGGAGATATAATTATTTGGTTATTTACATCATCGTGCTGAAACCTCCTGCTTAATTGGAAAGCATGCCCTCTGCTTGCCCTCTGCTTCGTTATGGCCTTCTGTGGGGTGTCGCGGAGCCCTCAGAACTGCACACAAACGTAGTGCCCCTGCACCGTCCAGGGAAAAAGCTTCTACCTCTTATTCAATTCCAACAAGTTCTTGACACAGACTAATTAAAAAATAAATGAATTATGAAAATAAAGAAAAATGTGTGTGGCTGGGGGTGGAGGGAGGGGGAGGAGGAGGAATGGTTAGCAGGAACAAAGCATTCCTGTAATGAAGTAGATTATGTGGAGGGACGGATGAGAGGATTAATTTCTAATTAGAACACAAATTCAGTCAATTACTTCACATAATAGTTTTGTGTGTGATATAAATGTCTGTATATGTATATGTATACATACGTATACATCCATATGTGTGTATGTGTGTATATTGACCAACCAAGTTGGCCCCAAAAAGTTATGAATGCTGTCAAAACTTCCACAGCTAGGAACATATTGAGGGGCATTAGGAGACATCAGGACAACTTCCTGACACAGTGTTCTTTCCTTAAGGACATGTAAACTAAATAATTACTTTCCTCCAAAGTACAGGGAATCACAACAGAATCCCATCAAGGTTGTTCTAAGCAATGCAATGGCGATGTCCTATCAGACAAAGGAGCCCACTGCAGGAAGCATGTTTCACACCAGCCTCCTCACCAGACACAATGTGCCAGGAGTGCTTGTGCATCAGTTCCTCACCGCTCGTCCTCTCCCAGCCCCTCATGGACCAGTTCACCTCCATATTTCTGCCTAGCTGGGCATCACATACAGGTGATGAGTAAACAAGCAAATCCCCCTTTAAATACTCAAATAGAGATGAGGTTTTTATTCACAACATTGAGCTTCTGAGACAATCACAAAATGAGTGAAGTTACAAACAACCTCCCAACACAGACACACACACCCGGACACACTCATTTGCCTCCTTCCAGCCTGAATCCCTTGACCAAGGGCTTGTAAAGCAAACAGAGAACTCTAAGCAACTCAGATCTAATCACAAAGGCAGGGGACAGAGTCCATGAGATCTTCAAATTTGTGTCCTGACGCCTGACTCCTCAGAACCATGGGACACCCAATTCCCAGCATACTCAATCCCAAGGTCCTGTCTCTGCACCAAATCTGCTTTGAGAAACCACACAGTCCCCATTTCTGGCATTTCCTCTCCTTTTGCACCTGGAAACTCAAGACAGCCAGTCCTGGACCACGTTAACCAATCAACCGGGCACCTGAGCTCTGGACTGGCAGGTTGCTTGCATTCTGCCCATTGGCCCAGTTGACGGTTCTGGGTATCAGGGAGCCCTTCGCTGCACTAATTTTGCAGTCAGGCCACATTTCCGGAAACAAGATTGAGGTTGGCCAAAGGTCTTCCGACAGCTTCCCAGTCACACAAGCAAGCCCCTGAAGATGTGGGTCTGCTGCTCCTTGTCCGAGTGATTCCCTGCTGTGCTGTGTGTGCTGTGCTCTGCCGTTCCTGTTTCTGACACTGTGCGCCTCACCCCAGGCCTGCGCTAGCACGGGCACTCAGAGCACTGTGCGGGGAACGTGGGAGGCAGAGGGGGTGGGCACATGGGGCGTCCCGCAGCATTCCTGCTCCCCACGGGCACAGACACCTGTCCTGAAGGACGAATATCCAAAGATCCTCAGCACAACCCACCCCACCCCCAGGACCCCCACAATCCCTTTCTAGAATTTGCGGGCTGGCATGCTTTAGCAGCCACAGCAAGTCATCCATCCGCCCTGCCGGAATCTGCTTTGCCTGTTCCCTGGACTGCTTTGAATGGCCAGCTAGCGTCAGGTTTCACTGAAGGGAACCGGGGCAGCTGGAGCCCCAGGACTGGAAGGTGGGAAGTAGGTCTCTCTGGGAGCCGGCGACTGCCCTCCTCTGTGGTTGCCTTGCCACACCCCCCACGTCCTCTCCCCAAGTTCCTCGGCTTTGATCTGGGGCACCAGAACAAATCTCAAATCCTATCCAACAGAGCACTTGCTTAAAAAATACAAGAGAATGGGGTGCTGAGCAATAGCTTCTGCTTCCTGGCTAGTCAAACTCAACGCACCATTCCTCTTCATGTAAAACAGAAGGACTCATGGCAATCTTGGTAGACAAGTGTCATCTCATATGCCAACTAATCTCATTGTTAGTGACTTTCTGGAGCACTGTGTTAAGAAAGCTCCTGAGGCTGAATTCAATCAGTAGAAAGGAGTGCTATTATCCTGTACTAACTCCATTCACAGATGAGAGTGTGCGGGGAAGGAGAAGGTGTAGCACAGGTTCCACGTAATTCATTGTCAACAGAGGAGATGCAGCACTCATTTTGGGATTCAACTGTCAAGTATTTGAAGCCTGGTTTTATGGCTTACTGGTTATGTGATCTTGGGCAAGCTACTTAGCCTCTCAGGATATTAGAAAGCTTTATCACTAAGTGGGACTCATACTTGCAGTCATTGTGAAGGAGAGAAGATTTCACTCACTTAACATGTCAAGACCCCTCCCGAGAGGCAGAGGTTGGTCCACAGGCCTGAAAGCAGCTGGATACAAATCTCCTTGGTCATGATGGTAGTGTGGGGTGGATGGTAGGGCCTACCTGAGCAGAGTCCCTACAAGGGAGGGTCTTAGGTGAGGCAGGCCACGGAAACGTGGGGAGATGCAGAGCAGAAAGCAAAGTGCACAGACTTGGAGACCACAGTAACCCACATGGCTCGAAGTGCATGGTGAGGGAGCTGGGCAGAAACAGCTCTGGCGGGTTTTCTTAAGGCTCCAGGAGGATGCCCAGAGCACCTAGCAGAGGGGTTCACACAGACCTGAGGCTCTGGCCCAGGCAGAGGGGGCATGCTTTACATACTTCGCACTCTCACACTGTCAGTTTCTCCACAGTCTTCTGCCAGCTGGCACCAAAAAGAATGAAGGTTGGGAGAAACACCTTCACTGTTGTTGCCTTTGAACTATACCAATAACCGCGACCATCTGATGGTCCCTCCCTTTAGTTCTTCCAGGCAGTACTTTTGCCTGCTGGGGCACTCTGTTCATCTTCCCTCTTCCTTCTCATGGAGCAGAGCGAGTCTGGCACGGGGGCAGGGGGAACTGCTGGGCACAGGCTGTGTGGCTCAGGGGTTACAGAAGCAGCTAGGAGCAGCACAATCACGGAGGAAGCAAATCGTTGAGGGAAAGAAGCACAAAGGACTGATGAAAGGAGCCCCGGAGCAGATCCCAGAGCAGGGCTTCAGAACAGAGAAGGGGCAGGAAAATGGAGTCCACCCCGGTGTGGGGAAAAACCTCAGCACAGACACAGGAGCAAAACCAAGCACAGCAGGGATGGTCGCCTTGTGGGTGTGTCCCTCGGCCCAGCAGCAAACTTTGTGTTTATCATTTGATGACCGAAAGAAAGTGCATCAGGTACAATGACAAAAATTCACCACTTCGTGCTTTTTTGAAACACTGAGAAAACTATTAATATTAAGTAGGAGAGGCACCTGTCTGATTAACAAAAAGTGGGAATTATGGAATATGTCAAAATAAATGGAGTTTTATTATATAATAAGAAGGTATTAAAACTTGTATCATCTAAACCTACTGTCAGAAATATTCTTCAATGAATATCTGTCCATAAATAAGTATCATTTGTTTCTTCTGGTTGTGAAACCTAATACTGCATGATGCAGAAGAGGAAGGGGGGGAAGGGAGGCAGTCCCGACACACAAAGGGGTTGATATTAGTTGAGGAGCTGGAACATCAATCCCTGAGACTATCAGTCAGTGAAGTCCCCCCTTACACACTGGCGTAACAAAGAGGAAACTGTGTGATGCAAAGCAAAACCAAAGATGATCTGTGCAGCTGGTGGTGTGGGGCGCATCTTTGTGAGGAGAGACTTTCAGGTTCTGCAGTTCTGGGATACCCTAATCTGAGAATGACTGACCCCCTGAGGGTCCGTGCCCAGGATCCCCAGGGTGTCCCGAACCCTCAGAATTACAAGCAAAGGTAGTGTCCCTGTATATTTTCCAGGCAGCAACCTTCTACCTTTTATTTGATTCCAAACAAGTTCTTGACCCAGCTTAATTAAAGAACAAATGAATTACAGAAATAAAGAAAAATGAGTGGGGCTGTCGGGGAGGGGGAGGCAGGGGGAGGAATGGTTAGGAGAAACAAAGCATTGTGATAGATTGTGTGGAGGGTGGGTTTTATGTGAAATGGGGGAGGAGGGACAGAAAGTAGAAAGTATGAGGCAAGGGTGGATTTTAAAGTATTGCATAGCATTTAGACTTGAGTAGTGTAAGTAATGGGATGTGACGTGATGAAATCGGTGCTTATGGAAGCTAAATCGAATAGTAGTTAGCAGATGGCTGGGCAGGACCAATGGATCTTAACACACTGCAATAAAGTGGAGCACCTGAATTGTAAGTTTGTTTCTCTAAAATTCTGGTGTCATGGCATTTTATTGCTGCTGTTAGTCATAACCTCAACTGCATTCTAGAAAAGGGGACCCATGTCCAACAGAAGCCCTGTGATTTTGCTAAGCACCCTAATGGCTCTGGGCATGCGCACCAGTTATTCAGTTGCTGTCTCTTGGCTCCAGATCCTCCTCTGTGCTCTGCTCTGTGATGCTGGGGGCAGATTGAGCAAACCACATTTCTGCTTGTCCTTCTCCTCTGTGTAGTGCCCACCAAGAGAAGGACTGCAGGGCTGGCGAGGGTGCTGGTCCTGTGAGCACCACCCCAGCAACGTTCCCGCACCTCAGCGCAGGCAGTTCCTCCCCAGAGCAGCAGCTGCACCCAGCAGTTTTTCCTGCACTTGCAGAATCAGTGTCATCACACCCAGCCTCAGAGACACCAGTGTCAGCACAAGTCTGGGGCTCAGCCCTGCAGGCCCCTCCTCCAAGCTTAGTGGCACCTGCTCTGCAAGGCCTACCTCCAGGTGTCTGCGTTTTCATAATTCCGTACCATTCCACTTTCTCTCCTAGTCCTGCGGGTGGTAGCTGCTCCCTACAATTTTTTCCTCTGGGTATTTCTGTATACTCTCTGCCATTTCAGTTAACTAGTTAATAACCTTATTCTAGTCACCAATTCTTTATATTAAAATCTCAGTGCTAAAATCACTGGGGTGGTTTATCTCCTGCCAGGACCCTGCACTGGGAGTCAAACCTGAGAGTTCTGTAGAAGAGCACTGAATTGCTCTACATCCAAAGGGAAGAGGAGAGTGAAGCTCCCAGAGCAACCCAGGAGAGAGAAGCAGCCAGGGGAGGGAGAGAAGAGGAGCCAGCAGACATGCAGATTAGTGAGGACCTGGTGGACAAAAAGCAAGGAAGAGCATTTTCAGAACTGCCCTGCCTGCCACGCCCTCCATCTTTCCTTCCACACCTCCAATAAAGTCTATTCCATCCATACGTAGCGGCAGGAGAACTGGGAGATTGTAAGTCTTAATGATCTTCTGAGAAGCGGAGAGACTGATGTGATGCCAGGTACTGTTAATTTTTACACTTGTAGGAACTGATCATAATCCTCATCACAGCTGTTGAAGAAAAGCTAAATGAGTCTTTGATGAGCAAAATGAGTCTTTAGTCAGCCAAGCCTTCAAAGCAACAACTAGCCAAGAATTTCAAGAATTCATATCATTTTTCTACTAATAAAAAGTCATATTTTTCCCTTACCTCTCTCTGTTCACTTAAGGCAAAGAAAAAGATGGCATTTCCAATGAGTTGCTCATTGGTATTGGGTCACACTGAAGGAGAATTTTTATTTCTTTTAGTCAGAGATGAAAGATTGTAAAAAACAAAACACTTTTTAAAAAAATTCCTCCTAAGGATGTTACAGCTCACAAAATCTCTTATAACTTCTTATAGCATTTATTTTACCATTCAAAGAAGCCATTTATTGGGTTTATTTCTCATGTTATGTCTCAGATTTAATAAGCAATGTCTTTGAGTTTGTTTATGCCCTCCACAACTTATTATCATCTAGCTGTGCATCAGGAAGTGCAGGATAGTGGCTTTTGATGAACTGTGCTTCAAGGCAAATCCATGGAGGAGGGGGAGATGGACTATGGATGATCTGGGGCTTTGATGGGCACAGCCTGCCTGGGGGCAGGCTTGTTAGTCTGTTAGCTCCTGCTCCCAACCCTCACACCGGTCTTTATGAAGTCATTACTGGCCCCCTGGTATACTACCCCAGGCAAGGCAGGAGAAATTTATAGGAATCAAAGCCCATAGTAAAGCAACAACAACTTTAAGAGGCAGTTTATTCAATCAAATTAAAAATAAAGCTTTTCTTTTTCTTCCCCACTCCTGGAAGTGAGTCTCCATTTCCATTGAGTTAATAAATAAATTTGGTGCAAAGAGACCTTCTAAGCTCTCTGGTCAGGCTAATAATGATCAGTGCCTACCAAGCTGTAGCCATTAGAATTATGTGCCAGACATTGTGCTAAGCATTTTATGTGCATTATCTCTCACTTCACCCTCCCAAGAACACTGAGAGCTAGGTATCATTACCCACGCTGCACAAATGAGGAAATGGTGGTTGAGGGTGGAGGAGGTTAAACTTCCCAAGGTCCCTTAGCTACCAAATAATATGATCGGCATTGAACTCAGGTCTGTTAGATTCAGTAGCCCATGTTCTTACCCACAATGCTATAAAAACGGTCTGTTCCTGGTTGTATAATTATGAAACCAGCTACATTCTGGGCACAGTTCAGTCTTACATTTCACTCAGGAAGCAGAATATCTGTGAAGATAAACTCTAGTTGGCATGGTATATTGGAAATCACTGTGTTAGACTGTGGAGTGGGGGGTGTTATGGAGGAGAAGCATTGGTAGACCCCCCAGACTTATCTTAAGGAAGTAAACAGCGAACAGACCTGGGGTCCACTGCATTCCCCGGCAGACCAACACCTGGCTGGGAGATGCTGCTGCTACACCCTGACAGCCTGGATTTATTCTTTAATGGTAAAAACTTGCTGGTGAAAAGTGAGCAGCACAATCACTCATTGTACAAATTCTTATTGAACATCTACTATGTGCCAGGAACTGTGTGAAAAATACGGCAATGAACAAGCCCGACCCTGTGTCTTCACAGAGCGCCCCTCAGGTCAAGTACACGGGGGTGGGGGTCAGTAAGCCTTTGTGAGAGTTGATTTCCTCCATGTGCCATTAAAAAAGGAAGAAAACACCCACCTTAAAATGCACCTAAATTCTTCCTACGTTTCTCTTCTTTTCTCTTTCCTTTCTTCCTGAACAATTTTACCTTAAACTGACAAATAGTTAGGAGAGGGACCATGAGTAGTGGTGGCCCAGGGTGGCCTGTGGGAGCCTGGGAGGAGACCGGCCTGGTTTGGGGATTCAGACGCTGGATGAGGGGAGAAGGACACCCACGTGGAGACAGCAGGGTGAGGAAGTGTCTGTGCACAGGGCAAAAGTAGTAAGACCACAATGTGCTCACTCTTTGATATAGCAAAACCACATCTAGAAATTTATCATAATGAAGTAAACAGCAAACAGACCTGTATCAAATATCTACATGCAAAACTGTTGCTCACACAATCATTTATAATAGCAAAAATTTGAAAACAACTCAAGCAACTAACCACATGACAACAAGCTATGGAACCCAAACAGATTTACATATATAGATCATTGTTAAAATGACAGGGTTGACATTAAAGATCAGTGGGGAAAGAAAAAGCAGTTCAGCCCTGGCTGGTGTAGCTCAGTGGATTGAGTGCTGGCCTGCAAACCAAAGGGTCGCTGGTTCAATTCCCAGTTAGGGTATGTGCCTGGGTTGTGGGCCAGATCCCTAGTAGGGGGAATGCTAGAGACAACAACACATTGATGTTTTTCTCCCTTTCCTTCTCCCTACTTCACCTCTCTAAAAAATAAATAAATAAAATCTTTTTTTAAAAAGAAAGAAAAAGCCATTCAGAGATCATTGATTCCCCATTTGAAAAATAAGACTGCATCCCAATTTCACACCATTCATAAAAATCACTTCCTTGTAGCCTGTAGACTAATGTGAAAGACAAAACTAATTTTAAAAGTTAGAAGAAAATAAGAAGAAAGGTCTTCATGGATTCAAATAATGGGGAGGGGTTCTTAAGACACAAAAATCCCCAACTTAAAAAAAAAGACTGACTTTTGCAACATTAAAATTAAGAATTTTTTAACTTTTTTAGTTTTTATTTTTTTTATTGTTGCTCAAGTACAGTTGCCTCCACTCTGCTGTCTATGTCTTTTCTGTCTTTGGCTCAGATCCATGAAACAGGTCCCCCCAAAAGTGCAGCCAACTGGACAAATGATACCACTTTGGGGGTTGAAGTAATTAACTTGGCTCTTGATTATCTTTAATTCACCTCATTTTAACCTTTCTAGTATTGCTTTCTAAACCTCTCAGGTCTGATTATAGTAGTTCCCCCTTAGCCACAGGAAGATACACTCCAATACCCTCTGTGGATGCCTGAAACGAAAGATAGTACTAAACCCTATACATACTGGTTTTTTTCCTGTACACACATACCTATGATAAAGTTTAATTCATAAAGTAGGCGATTGTTTATTGTTGTAAGAGATTCACAATAACCAATAACAAAACAGAACAATCATGATATACTATAATAAAAGTTACATGAATGTGGTATCCTGAAATGCACTGTACTCACTTTTTCCCTTAAAGGAAGCTCCTTACAGCTTCTCTGTGGCATGTCCTGATTGCCAGCATCACCACTCTTGGCCTTCGATATCAGGACAGTTGACCTGACAACTGAGAATACTCCTAAGTAACTGAGGGGCAGGGAGCATCTACAACAGGGGCACAGGGGGTGTGGAGATACTAGATAAAAGGATGATTCACACCCTGGCTGGACATTGTGAGATTTCATCATGAGAATCAGAAAGCCTGCAATTTAAAACTTATGAATTTCTTTATTTCTGAAACTTTCCATTTACAGTTGACCCTTGAACAATGTGGATGGCTCGGGGCGCTGACCCACATGCAGTCAAAAATCCTTTTAACTTTGGACTCCACTATAGTCAGTCCTTCCCATCTGCAGATTCGACCAACCACGGCTGGAAATCTGATGAATCTGAGGATGCAAAACCTGCAGATGCAAGGGCCAGCTGTACTTATTGGGGAAAAAACAAACAAACAAACAAACAAAAAACATCACCTATAGGGAGAGCCCTGCAGTTCAGATTGCTTTGGTTCAAGGATGAACTGTAATCCTTTCAGACAGCGGTTGACCTTGGGTAACTTAAGTGAAGCCGCAGATAAGGGGGTCTACTGGATTTCATTTATATCCATCATCTCTGTAAAAATAGTGTAAGTGCCTTGTACTTCTCTGGGTAATATAGGGATAGAAAGAAGCACAGCAAATGTTTGTCATTCAAATGTTTATTAAACTTCTACTTTGCCAAGCGCTGTACTCAGCGGCTGAATTGAATCAAATTAACTGCAGCCTGTCACTGCTAGTCATCCAATGAGCAAATGGCCAAAAAATGTACAGCAAATGCTACTTTATGTATGTTTGTCTTCCCTTCCTGAGGAAACTCTGTGCACACAGCTGACCAAAGCTCGGTAGAATGAGGAGACTACCCACTGTGAGCCATGACGAACCCATCACCATCTGCGGACCAGCTGGGTTTCCGTGCCTTCTCTTTGGCATTTCTCTACATTGTGCATCCAGCAACAGGGTAGGATTAGCAGCTTCTAGGTTGCTGGGGTTTATAGGCTGTGACAGATGCAGAATAAGTAAGCAAACAGATTCATATGTATTAAATTACTGCATTAGTCCTCATTATTTCCAAGTTCAGTACTTGTACGTACATGTAAAAGCATCATTTATCCATGCCCTGACCATGGAGCCGATTAAAACTGAATCACTTTGAGACTCAGCACAGCAGTAAAAGCCAGCATCAAAACTATTTTTTCTCTCTCCCATCTGCCCTCTCAGGAGCACGCTGGCATAACTGTTACTTGATTTAATGGCTCATCAACCTACAGCCATCACATGACCCAAAAAGAATTCAGTGGTTTAAGGTTCCAACACTGTTTCATTTTGCTTATACAAAAGTGATTTAGAGATCCTTTTTGAATTTTTGACAAGAGAATGTGCCTAACAAGGCCATCAGAGACACCACTAAAAAAATATGCTTTACTGACTACTGAGTTGCAAGCTCTCCTGGGAGCAGCAATGCCTGAAGACAGGAGCCCTGGAGCAGCAGTGCCTGGGGGCAGCTGACTGTGCAGCCCAAAAGCACAGTGCTTTACACTGGAGATCTCCCCAAAAGCAAGCAGACTGGACCAATGAGGGAGAAAGGTGCCGGCAGTGTGGTATACTTCTGAGAGTGCCAGAACCGCAGCCGTAAACCTGTACCATCTCAGGAACCCGTTCATCGAGTCTCTCTAGATCAAGAGTGTCCAACTCATTTTCACATCAGCCTCACAGTTGCCTTCAAAGGGCCAAAATAATTTTAGGACTGTATATATGTAACTACTCCTTAGCTGTTACGGAGTTGACATTACATTCGGCCCTTTGAAGGCAACCTCGAGGCTGATGTGGCCCCCGGTGAAAATGAGTTTGACACCCCTGCTCTGGATGTCAGGAAACGGTGAGGGTCTGAATAAGATTGAGCTGGGTGTAAATTCTGGTTCTGTTGTGTTTAGTGATATGGCCTTTGACACCTAACATTGCACGGCATCTGTAAAATGGTGATAACAAGCCTGCCCCAAAGGATTTTATGAGGATAGAGAGATAAAATACACGTAAAGACATGTCTCATAGTACATAAGCAATGTAGTTCTTCCTTTCTCATGTCACTTACCCATCACTAAATGTCTGGGACTAGTAGTGCCTTCTACTGTCTGGAACTACACCTTCTATTAATTCAAACAAGACTTCCTGACTGCAGCCACCGCGTGCTATTTGCAACGTCCCACATGGCATCTAAGACTGCAATCATTTCTTCTGTAAACATAACCTTCTCATCCCTCATATCTTAGTGAAAATACCATAAAAACTATTTTCAGGCATTGTAATAACATGAAACTTTATGAATTTATTACCTTAAGTGTCTCAACCAAAAGAGAGGAAACAGGTTAAGAGCCACATGCATATAACATTAATATAAAATATTACATTTAATTACTGCAAAAGTATACAACCACCACATAGTCTTCTCTAGGACAATTTAGAATTAAAAATGTACTACCCCTAATTTTGAGGTTTTTCTCACTTGAGTTTATTCTTCTTGCCTGTTTCCTGGGACCAATGACATATATTGTTGTTCTGAAATATTAAGAAAATATATTGGGTTGAACCCTATGAAATTGCTGATATTTGGGGCAATTTTCTATTGAAAGGGCAATCTCATAAAATTTAACCTGATAGAACCATGTCAGGGATACAAGAAATCAGAACAGACCCTGAAAAACTGTGGTTGGGCTGCTCCCAAGCCCATGGAGAGTTTGGTTCCCAAACACAAGCTTGCCACGTTACTGGTGACATACACATTGTATATATAGGTCTTGTCAACTTGACATTGTTATTTGGGTTCTTTCCCCACTAGGAGGGCAGGTGCTTACTGAACAGATGCATAATTATGACTGCAATAAAAAGCACTGATAGAGGGAGTAAAACCATTATCTCCACACCCAGACAGACTGAGACAGCAGGCTAGATTTGCAGAGTCCTTACAGCCCTCCCCCTTGTGGGCACCATACCCTCTCAGGGAGTTGTCATCCCATCCTGAAGCTAATAACATTAATCATTAGCCAGCTTAGAAAGGTTAATGGGAGGTTTGAGTGAGAAGAATATTTTTATGAAGTTGGTGTTCCTGGGAATCAGGACATAAGAACAGAAGAGGGCTATGAGTGTGACATCACCTCCCGAGGTCCTCCACCCACCTCATTCCACACGTAGGACACTTTGGCACCATAAAGGGTTTCATCCAGCTCTTTAGGGATGGGCCAGGCGACAGGAACTGGGCATAATTCCAGACCTCCTTCCTAATCTCTTCCTAGGATATAGTTTTCTCAAAATTGTCTTGCAAATTTAAAATGTGCCTGAATTGTTTTTTTTATTTAAATATAATCAGTATAAGTTAGCCAGACACTTTTCTGACTTAGTAATGCAATCAAACTAATAAGAAGTACACACTTCTCCCTATTTGGAAATCTGTATGCTAGAAATTGAGAACAATACTTCCCACTCAGCTCTACCAAAACCACAACCTACTTGCGTCAAGCTGGTTCCCTGGGGCCAGAGAGAAGCGGGAGACTCTCCTGCCACAACTCCCGCAGCCCTGCCCCGCACCTTCAAGATACGGAGAAGCTGAATGTGTCAGATAATCCTTATGAAGCACCTCAGGAGTGGTCAACATTTGTGTAGATTTTTTTTTTAATGAAGAAGTAGTCGTCATTTGAGAGCTCTGTGTTTATGTAGCATAGTGAGATGCATGTTTCCCTCTTGACAGTCACACTAGGACATCTTTTGCAATACAATTTAAAGTGGACAAGAGACTGATTATAATCACACTGAACGGCTTTTCTAGGAGGCACTCATCCTTGGCAGTTGGAAAAGTCTGACGGCCATGCAGACTGAACCTGAGCACAAGACTGGAGAGTTATTATCCTTCACCCACATCCTCCCATCAACCCATGGAGCTGAGCCCTCAGCTGCACCCCACAGAGGGAGCAGGGAAAAGATGGAGGGGAATGGCTGAGAACTCAGTAGGGAGGCCATGCACAGGAGGAGATAGAACACTGTGGAGCAGTGGACAGGGGGCTGAGTGTGGACCATAAGGGTTGAAGACACTGGAGGACAATGGAAGGCCCATGGCAGACGCTCCCTGATGGTCCAGAGAAGAAGAGACCTGAGGAAAGAATGGCGAATAAAGACCCAGATTGCCCACCGAGGAGCATTTTGGGCATGTTGACTAAGGCCAGGGAGCCATTCTTGAATGAATCCCAGGGGACAGCTTGAGACTGAAATGAAGAGTCGTAAAGACGGGTGTTTATCTCCGTCTAGAATCCACCCTCATAGGCTCTCTGTCTTACACACCCTTCTTGACCTTATGTATATACGTGCTCAGTAGGACCATTGATTTTGTGATAGACTCCACTGTTTTTGCTTTTTTCATGTTCATTCATTATTTAATTTATTTAGCACTTATTTAAAAACACTACCAAGTGCTAGGTGTTAGGGACAGCACAGTAAACTGGACAGATGAGCTCTGGCACACGGGGAGCTTACAGATAAGAAACAAACAGTGAATGAACTCACTGAGGTGATTCCAGGTCTCTAAAGAAGTAGTCATGTGCACAGAAGAGAAGTGGAACAGGGTGGTCAAGGAAGACTTCTCTGAGGAGATGATGTTAAGGTGACATCTGATTGAGGAAAATGAGCCACCTGAGAAAAACCCATTCCAGCAAGTGGACTAATGCTGATGCACGTGCCTGAGGGAAAGCACAGCGGCAGCTGACTGCCTGAGTGGCTGCCAGGCGGGAACAAGGGGGAGACATGGGATCTCACGGGGCGGGGGGGTAGGGGAGCGGTTACACAGAGTCTTCCAGAAATAAAAGAATGTGGATTGTTTGCGGTTCTTTTCCCTAAGTCCATGGGAGCCATGGAGAGTTCTCAGCAAGAAATGGAATGATCTCACATTTTTAAGTGATCTCTGCGCTGCTCTGGAAGGACTGTGTTTTTAGGGTGTGCTTACCAGAGGCCAAGGAGAGAGGAGGGTGACTCGGACGAGAGTGACAGCAAGAGAGAGGAAGAGACGGGACAGACCTGAGGCATCTTTGGCCCATGAAGGACTTGCTACTGATCTATACATGAGGGACTGAGAAATGTTAAGGGCAGAAGAAAAAAAGGTTATAGTGAAGAATATCAAACAGCTCATCAAAAACTAAATATTTCAGTGAAATTTTGACATTTCACACACATCACAAGGTCTTCTAAATACATATCAAATATGGAACTTAAATGTTTAATGTTTGTTTCCTTTCTTCTTTGGGTAACAAGCATCTTATAGATGTGTCGGTGGTGTCTCCTTCCAAGCAGTCACTCTGAATGACTTCAGTTGGAATCAATGTGTTCCTAGAGCCCACCTACCTGTAAGGACCAAAATGATCATGTTTCCTTAAGCGTCCAAATTGCCATGACTTTGAGACCCAATGCCATGCCTCAACTTACCTTCTCCCTGGTCCATGGACATTTTGGAGAACAACTGCAAAATGCTGAATGTGACATCCATCGCTCCCAGGAGCCTCTTGTCATCCCTCCAGTCACACTGACCCCCTACTCTGCAAGTCCCCTTGAGAGAGCTGGAAACTGGCTTCTCCAGCTGCTCAGCCCTCCCCTCAGCAAAACTCCCCAAGGGAAGACACCAGAGGTCCTCCTAGCACAGTGAGGAACAGTCCCACCGAACATTCTCCTGGAGGCTCGAGGCTGACACAATCACAACTGAGGGGAACAGTCACAAGCTTATTCAAAGTGGTTATTCTATAACATAATTGCCTATGTTCCCTATGCTGTAATTTGCATCCCTGTGACTCTCTGAAACTAACACAGAATAATGTGAAGTGTAATTGAAAAATAAAAATTAACAAAAAAAAGTTGTTGCTCTAGAAGTTCACAGCTGTGAAAGCCTAGCTCTGGGCTAATTTCTCCATGGCTGAGCCAGCTCAGCCTCCTCTCAACTAATCTCCAAGTCTCTTTCCCACCACTGAATCCAGTAAATAAGTGGCAGGCCTCCTTATTTTCACCCCAAAATGACTTGCAAAGGGAACTTCCCCTTTTTACAAAAGGAACCCTCAAACTGCCCACCAACTGTGATTCAGTCTCCACAGCTCCCAAACACCAATCTCAATAATCAATGGTTCATTTCCATCTACTGTTCTTAACCACACCATGCCTGGGGCTCTGACTCAGACAGCACTGGCCAAATCTGGTTTCATTTTTATTCCCAGTCTTTTCCTCAATGTGAAGAGAAGGTCAGGCTACCTTCTGGGTTTTGCAATAGCCTTAAACAAAGAAATTGACAAAACATGCCTGCAGACACAAACACACACACACAAATACATATTCCTAGAACAACGTCAGAGAGAAACCCTGAACTCTAAATCCCTATGCAGAGAGGCTACAAGGACATTGTCCTACTAAAACTAGACTCGATTTTATTAACTAAAGCACATCACATCTCAGTGTCCAATGTCTAGGATCAATTGGTAATAACTTTCATTACACAAATGACTGTTCTTAGACAAACCAAAGTGCTTACTCAAAATGAAGGAAATCTGTCACAATATTGAGCTGCTTTCTCAGCCTCTGTAACTCTCAGTAACATTTAAAGAACAGTCATACTGCTTTAAGAAAATATTTTTCCACTGGGCATCACTACACAATGATGCAGTCATGGCTTAAAATATTTTGGAAATTCCTCCTTTGGAATCACCTCCAAAGCCAAGAGCACATTCTTTTAAACTAGTCTCAATGGTTATAAATCTGTATACCAAGAAGGTGCATTTCATTCTTAAATTTAACCAAAATCATTGAAAAGAGAACTGGAAAATATTGATGATCAAATGGGTGACACTTTGGTATAAAGCAAAATGTGGTTTCTAAGAATTAGGCAACTTTTGTTGCATGGATGGTAAACTACCTCTGAAGGCCTTTCATTCAGTAAACTTTTTTACATTTTTACTGTGTTCCAGGATACATTCCTGTATGGGGCACACACCCAGAAAATGACTAGTAATGGCACTCAATGGGAACCGTCACAATAGTAATACATACGAAATGTCAAGAAGTCATGCATATCACAATCTAAGGGAAAATATTTAATTATAAAACTAAACACTCTAGGAGATAAGAGGGCTTGAGGGAAGAGTTTCTAAAAAGGTTTCAGCAAACATGTATCACAGTCACTAGAGTCTTCCCCATGGCTAATTGGAAAGCCACATTTATTCAGATGCATTTGTTGAGGCACCTACTCTGTTACTTTTTAATCATGCTTTGGAACAAAGGGACATGAACTTGATTTCACCCCCAGAATTAGGGTAGTAGAACCAAACAAGGCATTACTTTTGCCCGTAGTTCTTGACCTTTTCTTGCCTCATAACACACTTGCAGTTATGATCTTGGGCTTTCTCAGAGCAAAAGCCTCTTGGCTGCCATGTGCTGCAGTTATTTAGGAAATCCCTTATGACTTCCAAAACATTCATATGTTTTTCCTGGAATAATATTGCACACATTTATATGCGATAGCACTTTCCTGCCCCATGCATACTTATGAACCCCAAAGTACTTTGCTTAAAACCAGCCCTGCTGTTCCGTGGTGTTGCGGTGGCCGTGGAACAGCACCCTGTCATTAAAGGCCCGCACCCTGGCCAGGAAGAGGGGGAGGGGTCCTGAGTATTGGCCAGGGAGCGAAGGCACAAAGGCAAAAGGTGACTGCTCCAGATGGAGCTCCACCAGGGCCCTATGACTGCTTCAATAAAGAGTACCTTGGGCTTTGGGTGGCAGATTTTACTAGTCGGGCCCCCATTTTATATTTCCCCTAAAAACCTGAAATACCAATTGCGACGCTAGGGTTTCTTATGCACAGTGCAAAAGTAGATCCAAAGCCCTTTCCCAGGAAAATTCAGAAGGAGTAATGAGCTGAGAGATTTCAGCTATGGCACCAGCATGAATTTGGACAGTCATTTTTCATTAAAACCATCTCTTGGATTTTAACTCTAGGAAGAAAAGTAATAAAATAATTTAGCAACTGTGGAAGTCACACCTCTCTAGGCCTTGGAGGTGGAATGAGTTGACGTTTCTCTAGGCCAGCCAGGGACTTAACTCTTACGGATCAAAAATAAGAGAGTAGAAAGGAATTTGAGTCATATCAAAATTTCACCTAGACTACCAACTTTTCTTTGACTTGCTCCATAAATATTTTACTACAACTTTCAAAGTTTATAGGATCCTTAAGACTTGTAAAAAAAGTGGAGTAACTGGAAACCAATGACTGATACCTACCACAGGGATCTTGATTTTTTTTTTAAAGATTCCATTGAATGGAATGCATATGACCCAGGATTCCTTGGAAGGACACACTTCTCTCCCAGCCTCGGCTGTGACTGCAGGGGCAGAGGAAAATGGCTTCCACTGATGAGCCTCTCTCCACAATGTCAGAGCCCAGACCTGGAGTTGCCACTGTTCATGAACTTGGAGGCTAGTGGCTGGTGGCTTGCTGCTTCGTCCCAGAGAGACTGCAGGGCTTGGGTCCCTCATGTTGGCGTCATGCCCAGACTCCCCAAAGCAGAGAGGGACCTGCTTCCTGTGTCCCCAACCTGGTCCTAGTACATTCAGGGAATGACAGGCCACTGGCTTTCAAAAGTTTTTCCAAGGTGCCCTTCACCAAGCTGCAGGTTTTTACTGTACGCCTGAGCCATACACATGAGTGCCCTCAGATTTTTCAGTGATCTGAATTATATTGCTTTTTGAACTCATTTTTGAGATTTCCAAATCCTATAAAAATGCACAGCACTATGATTACCAGTCTAGTAGATCTAGACTGGTAGATTAGACATAGATCTAATCTATGGATAGTCTAGATTAAAATTTGGTCTCTAAAGGTGTGTGAATTGATCACAGGCAGACGTGGAAACCCAGAAGCAATCACAGAAGCTGTATACTGTGGTCCCTTTGGTTCTAGCTCCTTTAGTGCCCAGCTGCCACTGTCCTGATGTGCCTTAAACAGAATCAAATGTAAGGAATGAACAGAAAGTAGTTATCACATATCAGAAAGACAGTTGTCCATTTGGTAAAGCTTTGGTAGAGAGGGGCCTCCTTTAGACATAAAAACCCTAGTACTTCTATATATTAGGGGTAGTTTTGCCTGTTAGAAAATAGTCTTTCTAGGAAGGAATCATCCCAGAATTCCTCTTAAGAAGCAAAGATATTCAAAATAGAACTGCAGTTACAAATACTTGATTTATATACAACTCTTTGTGAGTTTTTCTGTTACATTAGGAAAAGTATTTCTGTACAGGGAAAAAAAAAGCCCTTAGCTTTGTTTTGATGGGGAAATTTGATTATTCACTTAGATATATTAGGTCTGATAGTTATCTGACTTTTGAAAATGCTTTGATTCTCTTCCTCTGCAATTTTAGGATCTGAGCTTCTGGAAGCTTTGCAATCAGGGCCCATGTACTATACGTCCTCAGGCTCTGCTATAATATTCAGCATTAAATAGAAGGCATGCAATAATGGTGTGGGGAGAGGAGGGAATCCAATGTATTTTGCCAAATCCAGAGCGACTTCCAGGAGGAAATGGTCTTTCCATTTTCAGTCCTTTATTCTTACTATGGCATGCCTTCCATTGTATGTTTTATCAAAACATCCTTTCTGAGTTTTGAAAACTCTGTGCCTGTGTTTGACTTCCTGGTTTTATGTGCTGGGGGAGGGGGAGAGGAGGGGGTGCACACCTCTTAAAGTATGCCATGGCTGACGCTGGAGTCCACTCAGTGGCACATGGCATTCATATCTCCCTTAGCTGATTTTTTCCTTTTTAATGTAGGCAATTATTTTTGGCTCAATATGCATTTTGACTAGTTAACTAGGACATAAATATTTTTACTTGTTTTTCTATTTCAAGAACAAAATGGCACACCCTATTCCGATGACAGGCACAGCTTGGCACCAAACTGGGTCAGAGGAAAAAGATCTGGGGTAGGTCAGGGAAGCGTCACCAGCCCTCAGAGCCTGCTGCTCCTTCGGAAAACAATCCCAGCTTCGTCTGCTGTCACCTGCCGTCACTGGTGTTCCTTTTGATAACTGCCTTCCTCTTAGGGCTGACTGAATAAGAGCTATTGATTTAGTGCCTCAAGATCTCACAAGATTTAGACTCGAAAATGAAATCTGGCTTGAGGGAAAAACCACTTCCTGCCCAGAGCAGAGCGCGAGCAGGGTCAGGGCTGGATCCGCTCGATGCTGGTTAACTAGGTAACTGTGCCATTTCTCAAAGGGCAGGACCAGTCTGGCATGCCAGAAACAGAGCAGAAAAATATATATTTCTTCTGAGGTTCAGATGTAAAATATTTTCCAGGAACAAAAAAAAAAAAGAAAGCCTCAACTTTTCTCCAGACCATAGTTGTTCAGAAGCTTTCCCAGTTAGAAATAGTGATTGGGAACAAATTATGTCTTTTCCTTGGGGAGTCAGGCACTTAGAACACATACATCTCACCATTGCAATGAAAAGGATCACTCAGCATGCCTTTGCTGAGGCACCCATGTATTACTTTCAGTCGTTTCTCGAAAATCACACAACTAGCATAATCACACAATGGGCTTTATAGTGATGAATTTTCAAAAAAGAAGCAAACATTTCCTTTGAAAAGATATTCTTCAATGAGTTTGGCATGCCCTCATTGGAAGACTTTCATCTCCAAATAGGTCCAGGTTTCTCTTTTATCTAGCTGCCTGGCTTGTTGAAAATTTCTCTGACACACAAAGGAAATCCTACACAATGTCCAGTCTTGCTCAAGACTTCAAAAGTACTCACTGAGCCAGATAAAATCTGTCCCATGATTTTTCTTCCTCCCTTACAAATATTTAGGAAAACCTCACTTCTAGGCCCAGGGTTACTTGGTTAGAACTGAAGACCTATATGAAAAACTCTGGACCCTTGAATGAGTCAAAATCAGAGAGTGCTCTGTCCCCAGAAGTCTACGGTTTTAGTACCTGAGGCCACACAGTTTTTCAAGACCAGAAGAACCACTCAAAAAGCAACAGCTCGAAAGCCAGAATATAAGAACATTTTGACAGACCTGCCTGGCTACAGCATCTGTTAACTCAAACAATCAAAGCTCACCGGAAAAGCACTCTCCAAATTAATTCTAGTAATTGACATTCTGGTGGAAAGCTGTGTCCCAGGTTTGTGCTATCTCCCCTCCGGCACGGCTGGCACTGAAGCAGATGACTAGTGGATTTCTGGGTGGTGAAACTAGGCAGTAAGACTCTGCTCCATCATGACCTCACTGGTCACTCATGGTCTAAACTCAGTCACCTCCTCCTCTGGAGACCCCAAGTCTTCCTTTATTGGTTAAGAATACACTTGCTGGAAAGCACATTCAAGGTAAGATTGGCTTTCGGGCTCTCTTCTCCCACGGATTCTGCGCATTGTTGTTCTGCAGTTAGGAAACCCCAATCTGCGATAGGAGGTTACAAAAGGATATGAATGTGAGCCTATATAAGAAGTCTGAACATGAATTATCCCAGAATAGGAACAGTTAACAAACCAATTAACAAAATTTACTGAGTGTTGGAAGCCTTCAAAAAAGTAGGATCAGGTTATGGTTTTTTCAAGCCAAAAAATAAAATAACTAATTAGTATCATGCGTTAAGATACACTTTTTATTGAAAGCTATGATTTTAAAAATTTTTAATTAGTTCAATAAATGGCAATAGGCAACCTTCTCCTTCGTTAACTCCTCAGGCTGCAGAAGCATTGTAGGAAATTAGCTCCATTTCAGTCTTTGATCCTTTAAGACCAGGGTTTGCAGCTTTGCTGGACTACGGTCAGCCATTTACAAGACCCTAGAGAAGGAAAGCCTTCATTCCTTTGCTATGTGAAAATGCGCAGGTCGGGAGAACAGAGTCCCATCTACATTAAACAGAGAATAAAGTTGTTCACCACCCATGAAAGGATCCACCACAAAAGAAAAAAAGTTACACTGGGTTTTCAAGGGAAATCTTTAAATCTTTTTTTGTGCCTAATAATCTTTATTAGAAGACACTTCGTCTCTTCCTAGCTTTTTTATGAATATATATATCAAGTTGTGTAAGCTGCTTCATTAAAGTAAAATGATGTCACAACATAAAAAGTTTTTACAATAAGTTTTTGCAATGTCAGGCCATGGCTTACTTTAAGCTCCCCAATAACCAACGTCCTCCCACAGTTTGAGTGTCTCTTCGTTTGTAGCTTCCTCTTTGCTGCCCTGTATTTACTCTTCTGATGCTGCCACTTTCAATAGCATCAGAATGACACTACTTTTTCATGCATCTCTTAAATTATGGACTTTTCCAGGTACATAATAATGTACACATTATAATGTGGTTTAAAAAAATACCTCTTTATCCTTGATTCTTTCATTTAGTGGAGTTTCATTGTTTCGTTTAAAATAAGTAGAACACTGTTTTACTTTGAATTTCATATATATAATTTGCTTTAATAGAATTTAATCTGGCAGTTTTGTTCTGACCAGTGCTAACTAAGCTTTGAGAATTGCTTCACGTCCAAGTATATTACGTGCTTTGTGCAGCGACAACGGTTCGCTAAACTTTTACTCTACATAAAAGATTTATGATCTGATTTTGTTCCTCTGTGTCCCCTAGTTTTCAGCCATATTTCTACATAATCATTCTTTCCTTCCCATACAGATCCAAAGTTCCGTTTTCCCAGAATTCTTCTCCAGGCTCAGTAAGTATATTAAATTTCTGCTTCGGCAGGGTGGGACTATATCATACAATCTGTAACTCCCAATCTCATATATGATGATATTTTAATTGTGTGTCTTATTTGCAAGATATCTGATCATGTAGTATTAACCAAGTTTCTATATTTACTTTGGAGCAATATTTCTTTCCTGGGGCTCATTTGGCTGGTTTCACATTCTAGTGTAATAATATATCATACAAAAACTTAGGGAAGAAATTAGAAAAACAGTCTATTCATAAGAATGATTTAAGAAACCTACTGGGTTAGAAGCCTTTCCCCCTCAGTTGAGATCATTTTATTTATTTTTTTAAAAGATTAATCTATAAATTATATCTTAGGGGAAAACTTCAAACTGGATATAGTAAGCACCAAATCTCTAAGTACTCTTTATTTGTGTAGCAGGGTATCTCGGTCCCTTGTAAGAACCATGTTGTTCTCAACATGAAAGGCTCTGCAGCAGAAGTCCCCAACTCTCACCCTAGCTGGATAGCTCAGTTGGTTAGAGCATCATCCCAATATGCCAAGTTGGTAGGTCAGGGCACATACAAGAACAAATGCCTAAATAAGTAGAAAATAAAAATGATGTGTGTGCATCTCTCGCTTAACAAAAATCAATAAAATTTGTAAAAGTCCCTGACTCTCAGTGGCTGGGTCCTTCCCTGGACTGGGTTGATCGCCACTCTCCCTGTCCTGGTCCATGGACCTAACTTGGACAGTACAGCCCTGGTTTTATTGCATGTGTGCCATTCCTCTCCACTGTCAAATAATCAGGAGAGTAGCTGTTCCCACAGTCTACATGGAAACAGTCTTTTTGAAAAACCTTGACTAGGAAATTGATATATATATCTGAGTTTGCAAAAACAGAATCCCCATTCCTGAAGCTTAGGTTCTTATAAAGGAACTTTTGTACAGGTACCCACTGATTTGTTTACACTGGATTTATGTTGGGTTGCCTAAAAATGACTGCCTGCAGCTGTTGGCCACAAAAACTTCCTCCCTATCTCCTTCTCTTTTCCCTTGTAATTGATGCTAAAGCTTGTTCTGGACCCTCATTCCCAGTCTTCTTGCTCTGCCCTAGTGTTGGTTCAGGCCACAACCATCCACGGCAGAATACGAGGTGCCACAGGAAAAGGAAACATAATGCTTCCGGCAAGCTTTTGGTCCCTCCCACTCCCCGTCCTTACTCCTATGTCCTATTGTTCCAGTTACTATTGCTGCAAAACAAATTACTCCAAAACCCAATAGCTTAAAACAATCACTTCTTTATGTTCACAAATTTCATAGATCAGGAATTTGGTTGGAGTACAATGCAAATTGCTTATGTCTGCTGAGCAATAGGTAGGACCTCAACAGAAAAACTCCACAGCTAGAGGTGACTCGACATCTGGGGACTGGAATCTTCTGGAGCAGCCTTCACTCACATGGTGGTTGGTGCTGGCTGTCATTTGGGACCTCTTCTATGTGCCCTGTGCATGTGTCCTGGGCTTCCTCGCAGGGTGACCAGCTCAGAGCTCCAAAAGTGAGAGTCCTGGTCAACAGGGCAAAAGCTGCATTGCTTTTTTCAGTCTGGCTGTGAAAGTCATGCAGCATTCTACTGGCTCCAAGCAAATCTCAAGCCCACCCAAATTTAAGGGGAGAGGACATATACACAACTTCTCAATGGAAGCAGTGTCAAGAAATCTGTAGTCTTTTTTGAACTACCAGACTTACCAACCACATCCCTTAATGTCAATTTTCTCAGGGAAACCACTAAAGTGAGCCCATCTCTTCCATAAGTACTGCCCACCGCCACACACACCCTACAATGGTCTCTGCCTCACCCCTGGACACTCACTTCATGTCTTATTTTTCTGTGAAACACCTGAAATTCATTCCTTTGTACAAATTTTTTAAAAGAACAAAACAAACTGTGGCTTAAAAAATGGAACCGGTAGAAAAGACTAAATGAAGAACTGAAAAGGAAGCCTCTCTTGCACCCAATGCTTAAACACACACATGTGCACACACAAGCCCTCCTTCACTTCTGTCTCCAGCAACTACAGAAAAGAATCTTGAAAATTTCCAGTGAGCTATAAATTTGCCTCAGATATGGAAAGCTGGGCAAGTAGTACCAAGAGTAGGTTCTGTTTTCCCCGTGGTATTAAAGACACAGACAGAAACTCTAATGCACAGCAACAAGAATGGTGGATACATAAATGAGCAGAACATCAGCCTGGAATCCTTCAGGCAGAGGAGGTGACAAGGAGCCAATCTGCACCCAGAAGGGACCCAAACGTTGTGGTAAGAAAGGACTCTACCTTGACCCACTTTTAAAATCCCCACCCAATAGAAAGGACCCAGCAGATGCAGGATTCCAAGAGATCCACATTCAAATATGAAATTTACAAACAATAACCATACACAAGTGCACCGTCTCCCAATTTATAAATGGAGAAAATGAATCAGCATTGAATCACAGCCACATGGCTTCAAAAGGCCAGAGCTGGGCTCCACATTTAGTCTCCTGGGGCTGGGTCTCCTTATGTATTCCTTTCCCTAGACAGATGTAGAACTTTTTTAGTAGAAATAAAGAACCTGTATCATACATTTCTGAATACCTGGAAATAGCATTGTACCTGGCACAGAGTGGATGTTCAGCAAATGTTCTGAAATAATTGATGAACAAACAAATGCTCAGTCCCAATATAGTTTACTCTGTGGCTCAGAGAGCTGCGTGATTGAAACACGGATTCCAGCACAGTCTTGCTGTCTCTACAAAGTCCCAGTAGGTGAATGGATGTCTCTGCTATCACTAAAAATATCAATGGGCTGTATTCAGATGACAATAAAACTTTTCATTCCCTTAGTTTCCAGAGAAATTAGACACCTTTTTGGTCTGGGAGAGCTTTATCAAAATGTAACTCTGAGGTTCACAAAGACATTAGGAACCTCTTTCCAAGTTCGTTCATTTGTTCCTCTACCTGATGTAGAAAGATGTATTGAATTCCTTCTATGGTCAATTATAGTGATATAAGTTGGAACTACAGTGGGAAAAATAAAGGCAAAGAAATACTAGCAGGGATCATTTCCTAACTATCTACATTAACTTATCACATCTCTGGCACTGAGTCTTAATATTCTAGATTATAAAATGTACAGTAATCAAAAAATAAAGTTTTGCCCTGGCTGGCGTAGCTCAGTTGATTGAGCGTGGGCTGGGAACCAAAGTGTCCCAGGTTCGATTCCCAGCCAGGGTGCATGCCTGGGTTGCAGGCCATAACCCCCAGCAACTGCACATTGATGTCTCTCTCCCTCTCTCTCTCTCTCCCCACCCCTAAAAATAAATAAATAAATAAATCTTAAAAAAAATAAAGTTTTGTTTCTCTAACCTGCAAATTGGGTCATCCTCTAAGGTAAATAAGACATCTTTTTTTCACTATATTATCTCAGAGGCCATGTAGCAGCTGCTATTTTCTGCTGTTAGATAATCTGAAATTTAGGGAAATATAAACAAAATTCCCAAGTACATATTCATATTCACTTCATTTTATAGGCACCCATGTGCTATTGATGCCAATGGTCCAATTTCATTTCACCTGGTTACAATTTAAAGCCCACCAAGAGATCGATGGCATGGTTGGGAAGATAAAATAAACAATGTACTATTATGCACTGTATATTTTTCCCCAATTCTATAATGACACAATTGGCTAAGAGCTTTTTAAGCCTACAGTGAGAGTTTAAAGTAAATGGAGATTTTTCTTTTTCCCATCACATTTTTTAACACACATAAAGTGCCAGTTAAAATTTCAGCCTTCTTAGATCTCATTAATAGTATTATAGTCATCATCACAGTATAAATGTAATATTAATAACAATGATTATTGAACATTGATATATAATGTTGAGTAAATGAATTTCCCTTCTCATATATTGAGCAACATGATAGTCATATTTTGAAATCATATGCATTTCTAACTGGTCTGAGTCTGTGGAAAAATACCTAATGCATCAGTATGTCCACGGAGCTTTATCACAGCTTATGTAAATATACATATACACATATATTTTAAATATATATTTTATTATTTATTTTTAGAGAGAGGGGAAGAGAGAGAGAAAGAGAGGGAAACATCAATGTGTGGATGCCTGCAACCCAGGCATGTGCCCTGACTGGGAATTGAACCAGCGACCCTTTGGTTTGCCAGCTGGCGCTCAGTCCACTGAGCTACACCAGCCAGGGCCATATAAACATATAACATATGTATATAAAGAGATAAATTTTTACTGAAAACCACTTTAAGTACACCAATATACATATTTCAATATTTGGTATATTTGGTAAAGGACACTCTCCATCAATTTGTACATATTTGGAGTTAGAGAAAATTGTAAAGAATGGCCCCAATTTACAAGCATGGTGGCTGAGATCCACAGGAATCAAGCAACCTCTACCCATTTCTTATTTGATGCTCTTCCCACCATGCCACAATGTCTCTTTACAACTGTATGTTTTCATTAAATGCAGATAAAAAATGAAACTCTTATTGACTTTAACCACAGGTATACAGAGAATGCTGTTCTTCTAGCACTGAGTAATTGGCTTCAACCTACCTCATTTCAAATTTCCCCAAATATGAAAAGTCAATATTAAGATTAAAACTATCACATGTGGAACTTCCTTCCAGTGTTGAAGCAGTGCAAAAGGTTCTTGGTTTTGAGAATTCCCAGGGGTTGCTAAGAGTTATTCAGGCGTACAGCAGATGCGGCTTACAACCCGCAGCCTATATTTCCTTCCTGGCTGCACGAAGAATTTGCTGCCCCATCAGCCAAGTGCCAAGGAACCAGGCTCCAGAGATGAGCCTCATAGATTTGATATCAATCTGGAAAGCATGAGTGTGAAATGGAAGCCAAATTCACTTAGTTTCCTTTACAGAAGTGTCAGCTCCACTCAGAAACTGACTGTCTCCCCTGCCAGAGAAAGAGAACAAACTGCTTTGTCTCATTCACTTCATCCCATAAAACCACTTGATGGGCTTGACAGCTGCTGCTTGCTAATTACGGGGCAAACTTCTCTGCACGAGGTTTGTTGCATCAACAGGTCCTGGAACAATCCAGCAATTGTTTTGGGAAAGCTTGGGCACTTCGAGTTGAGCATTTTCATGTCAATTATCCCCACTGGTTGTCATGACTTGGAGCCACTCTAGTGGAATGAAGGGAAAAAAGTAATGAGACCTGCACATAACTGATTGGCTCTGAAGCACATTCTGGTTGTATCTCTGCTTCTGGCTGTTGAAGGTATGATGGGAGGGGTCAGTGTCTCACACCACCCCTGCTCCACAAAAACACTCCATATCTTTTGTTTTGGAGAATTTAGTATTTATAGAGAAAAGGTTTGTTCCTTATAGAAATGTAATGTATTTTCAAACCACTATATGTGTTTTGGGGATTTGTCATTTTTGAAACAATAACAAAAAGATTGCAAAAACAAATTAATGTTTATTCTTGGAAATTTTTAAGGGAGAGAGAGGCAAAAAGGGAAGGGGAGAGAAAAATACATTTTCTTGGTGGGTGTGGAGTCTTGATATTTGATAATAAAAAGCTCTCAGGAGCTGAGAAAGGGAAAAGATGGTGGACAGTGCCATCGGTCTGCCCAAAGCCACTTCCAGTCCCTCCTGAGCACAAGTCCAGCCTGCAGTCCCCAGTCACCCTGATGGTTAGGTGACGGTGTCCAATGCAGCGCAGCAGAGCGAGGAGTTACGCCTCTGGTCCCAAGCCTTCAGGGAGTGGGCATCCTCTTCTCTACTGTCATCCCTTCTCACAGGTTGAAGACTGTGCATGCCTATAAACAGATTCCACTGTGCACGTGGCAGTTCTCCCAAGGGACACAGCAGTAGGAGAGGACAGAGCAAAGACTTGGAACTTCCTTAAATAGCTGTAGAACAGAGCCAACCACACCTGGACCATCTGCCTTGGACTGTCATATGAAAGAAGTGAACTTCTTTGTCTTTTAAGTCACTGCATTGTTGGATCTCTTGGAACAGCAACTTCACCTTTTGCCCTAAAACAGATATAACTCTCCGAACAGATCAGAAGGGGTTCCCCAGGCCCTACGCCCTTCTTTACCAGTTCCAATATATCACGTATCATCTCAGAGAAGGCCAAGCAAGCCTTTGCCAGGACTGTGGGCAATGGTTCCTTTCAGCTTCCAAAATCAGGGAAGTGTCTTGCTCTTAGCAACAGTGATGTCTCCAGAACTTTTGGGGAAGAGTTTGCTGCTCTCATCTCACAGCCCCAGCCAAGAGTTCTCAGGCTGTGGTTCTAAGTGACTTTCCTTCCACACAAGGGAAATCCACCATGGCCCAATGAGTCTGTCTCCTACCAAGAGGCCATCAAGGAATTTTGAATGCGGGAGTCAAACAAAACATATGAAAACTGCTAGAAGGCCGATAGCTTTCAGACTCACATAGAAGAAGATGATCACTTTTTACAAATTAGATCATGGATACACTGGAGAAAATTCTGTATGGATGATTATTTACAGAACAAGGTTTACTCTACTGCCCAGAGGCAGGTAATGAGATTTACAACCATTGCCTGAGATGATTTTTATCTTTGATTAAAAAACTAATCAGATCAAAGAACATGATATGTTTGGGTTGTGAGTGGTTTAACATAAAGAATTAGTATATGTTAATATATAACATTAATTAATATATAAGTTGCAACAGAACTTTATGCACTAATGGAAATATTCTATCTCTGCACTAACCAATCTGGTAGCCACTAGCCACTGGGGGCTGATAAGCCTTTGAAATGTGGCTGGTGCAAATGAGGAACTGGATTTCTAATTACATTTAATTAAAGAAATTGACATTTGAATAGCCACATATGGGTGCTGTACTAGAGGTCACAACTTTGGACAAAATGGCAGCATAATTTTTCTGTAAAGGGCCAGATAGTAACTATTTCGGGCATTTTGAGCCTTTTGGTCTCTCTCACGATGCTCAGTCCTATACTGCAGAGTGACAGCAGTCACAGACAGCACATAAACTGATGGGCGCAGCTGCGTTCCAATAAAACTTGATTTACAAAAACGGGAGTATTTCAGACTCATTGACAAATTTGTAAATACTTCCCATGATGTTTTTAGCTACCAAGGCTAAGAAATAAATTCATATTAAAGTGTCAATGACAATTGATTTCAATATTTGATTTTTTAATGTTTACATTTATTTACTTATTTATTTACTTTGGATTTTTGTTTCCCCTTTGGTAAGGATGCAAGGAAAGAGTTGCTCAACCTAGAAAAGCTCATCTCAAATTTCAGCATTTCAGACCCTGAGGGACTTGGAAGGAGAAACTTGGGGGCAAAATGGCTTTCCTTCTTCAAGCCCCCACAAACCACGTCCTAGGACCCAGCAGCCCCTTCCGTGCCCTCCCGCCAGGCCCTGCTTCAGCCCCAGGCACCGTCATGGCATTCAGAGGGTGCCTGTTCCCACCAGACCTTTATCCCCACGAAGCCCAGAATGTGTGTGTGGCGGGGGGGGGGTGGTTCAGGGAATGCCCTGGCCAGTTTGTCTGATGGAACCAAAACTGTCCTTTCAGAGCTCATTTCTCTCATCACCTTTATTGGGTGCCAAGATTTAAGATTTAAAAGGTTGAGAAATCAAAGCCTCTTAGCACATGGTAAAGGCAAGTCAATAGACTCAATTTCCCAGGGTCTCAGAGAAGCCATGCTTCATTTTTGAATTTCACCTCAAAAGCCATAACTGGCGAATGCAGGATACATTGTGTCCTGCACATTAAGGTTCAGTGGGAAAGAGAAATTGAAAAAGGAGGTTTCAGGGCCAAAAAGCCACAGAAAATAACTCAATAATGAAGAATCCAGAATAGTCTCAAAAGAAAATGCTTTGCACAGACTTTTGGGTTAATATTAATTAAAGAAACATTTCATCTGAGCCCACACTTGCACCCTGACACATTGCTGTGTGCTTTGGGGAGGGCCTTTCCCTGCTCGAGAGTGGTGGAGAGAATTGTGGCTTGGAGAATAAATGCTGCTTATTAGGAAAAGTCATAATATTAACAGTTTCCATTTGTGGTCATTTGGGGTCAAATGGGTCTTTCAGTGCAGTTATAATATTGTCAATAATGAACAGAAAATGTTCACATACGTATGACACCAGGTACAAATCAAAACACAAAGCTACTGGAGGCAAATATATATATATAAAATATATATGTGTGTGTATATATACTAAGTGTTCAATTAATGTTTGCTATTATTATTACTATAACTATCATTCCTAATATTAGACTTAACTCAGTATGATAAAAGGAGTGCACCAACAGTGATTAAATGGTCTTTACTGGAAGGCCAATGAGCAAATGAGAGGTAAGTTCCCACTTCTGATATAACAATCTTGAGATGGATGACTCTGGGAGAACAGCTTTCCTCTGAATCAGAACTGAAAGATGTGAGTGGGAGGGAGGAGGCCTGGAAACATGAAGAAAATGGCATCCCAGACAAGGAGTCAAGCCACTCTCATGAGTATCTTGAATGTTCAATGAAGTTCTGAAACCCAACTCAAGCCCCAGAATTTTTCTTGTAAGGCCAACCAAAGGATCCCAAATCATGAACACCCAGAACAGACGTGCCATGACCCCAGGGCGTGGCCTTTCCACGCCCTCAGCCTGGTCCATCCTAGGGAAGAATGCTCAGGTCACAGGGGCAGGAAGGGGTGGGACATGGGGTGAGCCAGGATCTGTCCTCTTGTTATCGTGTAAATAGGCTTCATTTCTTTTTGAAAAATCTGAAGTTCAGCATGCTTAGTTAGATTGAAAAAATAACCTTCAATGATTCAAACTAGTTCAGGAGCTATTATGTAACAAAAATCACTTATTTTGGTATATGGTACACACACACCCAGGACCGCATCTTTTCAGCCATCAATTACAGCCAATGAAACCTAAAAATTCAGAATGAGTCCTTGACACAAGCTGAGTAATTTCAAAGCAGTTTAGAGATGTAATGTACAGTTTGATTATTTATTAATCAAACTTCTACTTATTCTTTTAAAAAAGAAAAAAAGCTCCTATGTGGCAGCACTCTTCTTAGAAGCTCCTACACTTTAGATTTTTTCGAAGTCTCCAGATACATCCTTGAGACTACCAGGGGCCGAGGGCCTACTTAAATCAAGTGGTAAGTGCTAGAAGAGGTTTATACTAACTACTTATTAACTAAATTGTTAATGGTATAAGATCTCATTTAGAGAGGTAGTACTTTTACTATTTGAGTACAAACAAGGAAATACTGTCATACCTTCATTATATTCGCAATCTGGGAAAACAAGTGAATATGAGTTTACTGAGAGATTTAAGTTCTCTGGGCAATGGCAGAGTTTTATTTTTAAAACGTATTCAACTTGTTCAGTCTCAGAGAGAACTTCTAATAACACAGGTCTTGCCGTTTGCTTTGTATTTGGTATGTAAATACTGTAATGGGTTTTCTTTGACTAAACTTTTTCAGAAGAGTTCAGTGTACATACACTGTTCATTAACAAGAGCAGAATACCCTTGAGGTAAAATCTGAATCTCTGAAATGTGATTTTTATTACATTTGGAGCCAAAGCACAGTAGGAATACATATCAGATTATGGTAGAGAGATATGATTTGAAATTCAATTATGTCAAGTACTTGAATTTCAACAGTTCATGGGTAATACACTCTTCAAGAGTATATCAAATGAATAAAATGATGGCAACTCGGAATCATGTTACTATCAGAATAAGATATCTGAGGAACATGTCACTCTAATTAAAAGATTCTAGGGAAGATTATTTGGATATACATAATTCTACAGATAATTTTTAAAGAAAGCATGAACCTATAATGAAGGATAGTTCGTAGTTTTCGTCCACTGTTGATATTTATCAAAGATCCCTTTACACAACAATGTACCAGGCACTGAAGAAATGTGGCTGGGAAGTTTTCTCTAGGAGCCTGTGTTTCATGATGGAAAAAAGACAGACAGACATGATAGATGTATAATGACTCAGAGATGAATGATCGCCAACGGTCACACATAGAGCCCGCCACTGCCCTGAGCACAGTGAGGGTTGCCAGAATCACAACAATGCTCCAGAAACTTATACTATTGCTCAAAAAACAAAACCAGCACATGAGATAACCACCTTTATTATAGCTAAATAACAATGTATCAGCATCGCAGCACCTTGCAGGCAGAGAGGAAATTAGAAATGAAGACTAATATCAAAAGATATTTACTTAAACAGCATTGAAAAGGGGAAGGTCAGAGACAGAAAATGGAGAAGCACAAAGAGAAGGAGGGTACAATTTTACTGGTAACAGGATGCAGAAAAGATGCAAATACACACAAATGAGAAGGCAAACTGTCTTGAAAGGCTGAAAAGCAGATGTACTATAACAAAATTAAATATAATGATCAGATATGTAAGGCCTTTTATTAGAAAACAAAAAAAAGGAAAGGAGCCCTGACCAGTGTGTCCAAGTTGGTTGGGCCTCACCCCCACAAAGTGAAAGGTCACTAGTTTGATTCCAGGTCAGGGCACATGCTGAGGATGCGGGTTCAACCCTCATCAGGGTGTGTGAATGAGAGGCAACCAACCCATCACTGTTTCTCTCCTGCCTTGCTGTTTTTCTCCCTCTCTTTCTCCCTCCCTTCCTCTCTCTCTCTCTCTCTCTCTGAAAAGAAGGGGAAGGGGAAGGGAAAGAGGTAGGGATGAAAGTTGACAAGCACAGTCAGAGCACCATTGGGTGCTGTACTCAGTTGAAAAGTATGGGCACTTATAGAAGTGCCAAGGCCAGGGACCAAGCAGGGGCCCGAATCCAGCCCTGCTTTGCTTGCCAAGCTGGGACTACTGCCTATGACAGCCCAGGGAGCTGCCTTATTCCCAAGAGCTCACTCAGAGAGGATGACTTTTTCTAATGCACATGCCAACAGCATACAAGCTAGCTTTGGCCTAGCACAGACATCAAATGAAAATAAGTAAATAAAAATAGACATATTTGCCTTTATTGACAGTAAACTCTCAGATTTCCAGGGTGATGTCACTGACCTAAAGAGTAAAACAATCTTAGGCTGTGATGAGAGATATTTAAAATCTAGAATCATGGAGGTGGGCACCCCATTCTTTGTCACTGTAGTACCTGCAGTACTTGGTTCATTTCAAAAGTGTGTGCACCAAATGGAAATAGCTTACTGGAAAGCACTCAACAAAGATTCAAACGTGACATCTGAGAAGGGTTGAAGCTTCTGAGAAGCGATGTGAGCCCTGGAGAAGAGAAGTTGTGTGCGTGTGTGCGAGACCATGACAACTATCTTTGAATTAATCTCCAGTAAAAGGAACTTGCTTTTTGTGGCCTGTGAAGGCTTTAGAAAAATAGATTTGCACTCAAAGGAAGGAATTATTTAACACAGAGACAGAGGTAGAATGGGGTTCTTGGGAGGGGACTAAGATCTCCTAATTGGAGGAATTGAAACCAAAACAGTATCATGATCAAAATATTGTTATGCTTTGTTTGTTTTATTGCCTTGCCCTTATTATTTCCAAGGTCAACTCCAACAGGCATACTTCCTCCATGCTAGTTTGCCTACCCAACTTTATTCATTCTTCAGCCCAAATGTCTTTTTTACCATTATACCTTCATTCTCCAGGGGAAGAGATGGGCATTCCCCACTTTGTATATCCTATTTGTTTATCAGTTTTATACCATCCTCCCCCTTGATATGTTTCCCCAACTTTCCATTTTTCTTTTTATGTAGTACTTGTATATGCAGATGTATACATACAAATATTACTGTATGCAAATGTACTTATCTGAAGTTTCACCTCAACAATTAGGTAATATATCCTGTATATGTGACTAGTAGGTTCTCCTGTGGAGATAGTTAGGAATGGAGGGAACTGGTGGTTAGGAATAGAACAGACAAAGCAAATGAAATCTTACTAGGGATCAGAAGGCAGAGACAAGCACACTCTATCCTCAGAAGCACTTTGATGACTCTAGGAGACTGGAGGAAGTGAAAACACAGAGAGAGTAGACGGTTTGTGTCTGGCATGGTGGCTATTTGTGAAAGGATTCATCTTTTTTTCAAATATTTTGATATACTTTCTATTTCTATTCTTGGAAAACAAGAATTTTAAAATATCAGTTACAAAAGTTATTGAACACCTGGTGGCAGACCAAACCCAAGAAGACATTCCCTTCAGTATCTCCATCTTCAAAGCAAAATAAATTATAGGCTGACCATTTTCTAATATATGAGGAAAGAAGAAAGGAAAATAATAGAACAGTGCAGATTATAATTTTTTTTAATTTTTTCTGTTTACCTTTTATCTTAAATTAAAAATGTTTAGCCCTGGCTTATGTGGCTCAGTGAATTGAGTGCCAGCCTACAAACCAATGGGTCACGGGTTCAATTCCCAGTCAGGTCACATGCCTGGGTTTTGGGCCAGGTCCCCAGTAGGGAGCACACAAGAGGCAACCACACACTGATGTTTCTCTCACTCTCTTTCTCCCTCCCTACCCTTCCCTCTAAAATAAATAAAATCTTTAAAAAGAATTTTGATAAATCTGGTTTCGTGATATTTTATTTCAGATCATTGCATTCATGGTCATAATTGACAATGCCTTACAATTTTTCTTTGTTTTACCTTACTGCTTCAACTTTATTATCAAGGTTACACATAAAAAATGATCTGGGGAGTTTCCTTTTTCTATTTTTAAAAAAAGCTTATACAAGGAGTGCTTGCTTATCTGTTCTTTGAAGAGTTTGTAGTCTTGGCTGTGTCTGGCTCATTTTCTGGAGAGAGGAGGAGACCAGGGAAAAGCTGTCGATTATTAACTGGATTCACTTCTTATATGGTTGTAGGTATAGTCAGTCTTTGTGTCTCCCTATTTTTTTTTCAATTCACATTTTTCTAGGAAATTGTGGAAATTCTTCAAGTTTCCAAACATTGTCAGGAACCTATCTATAACATACCGACAGGTTTATCAATCTCCATCTGCAGTTACGACCTTTCTTCTTCCATGCCTTGCCCCCTGCAGTCCTGGGTCCATCTTTCCACAGACTGCTTTATCGCTGTTTTTCAAGGAACTGACTTTCAGTTTGGTTGGTTTTCTGTATTCTTACTTTGTTTCTTAGCTCATTAATCGCTGTCCTTATCTTTATGATTTCCTTCCTTCTGCTTTTTTTTCTGCTTGCTCTGTGGTTGTTTTTATTGTATTGTGTTGAGGGCTTAGCTCATGAGTTTTTCTCATTTCCTATATACACAGTTACAAATATAAATGTTCTTTTTATGTGTCATCTCAGCAACAGGGTTTTTTTTTCCTGTTTCATTTTAATTATTTCAAAATATATATCATTCTTTCTCTTGTTCTTATAGTTTTTCATTGTTTTATGGAGAATTTTGAACATATGCAAAAGCAAACAATGCTTGGCATTTAATCCTTCTAGGATGTTCCTAGCGCAACATGCATATGGTCTTTCCAATATATGCTTTTGGGTGATAATGCTTCCTAGTTATTCTTATTCCAGAAATCCTTATGTATTTCTTATCTTTGAAGACAAAATGTATACCTTAAATAACCTTGTTTCATACACAGTGAGTGCTCAACAAAACCTGGCTGGATGAATTTTTTTAATTCCGTATGACCATATTAAAAGCAGCTTATTTTGCCAAATTGCAACTTGTAGCTCCATAGGCAGTTAAAAACAACTTTAAAATGCAATTAACATTTTTATCACTACAGTTCCCATATTTGAACTTGCACAACAGTTCAGGATAGTTGAACAAACACCATTTGGGGAGCTATAAATAAAGCGTTTCCTATGGGAAGCCAGTCCTGCTTTGCCCTCCTTGCCTGCGACTGCCTCCTGTCTCCTGCTTCTTTCCAAAGGGTCCAGTGCGTGAGCTCCCCGGGGGGCATAAGCCACCCAAGAAAAGCACCTCTAAGCTTCCACAGGAAAAATAAGTTGTTGCCACACGAAGGAAAAGACTCCATCGCTTTCTGACTCCACTACCACTGGCCCAACTGTTTCTAAGAATAGCTGAACTGTGGGGAAAAAAAAATACTGGCACCAGACATTGGTCTTTAATTGTCTCCAGGCTCTAAAATAGAAACAAGCTGCAGCGGAAGTGCCCCTGGAAACCCTCACCAGGCCTCACTGGCTGTGGCCCTGGAGACGCAGGCTCTGAAGGCAAACCTTGCACGATGGCGTCACCACGCAGCCTGTGTTTCCAGGGCAAGATGAACACCCTCAAAAGCCCAGGCCCAGAGCCCTGCGGCAGGTCTCCAGGGCCTAAACTGCGCCCTCAGGATTCTCAGAGACTCGTTGGACCTTTTAGAGGGAGGGCTCTGGGTATGTGAGGGATTTCCCTTCCCCAAGGTTAAAGTGGTTGGCCAAATGTTTTTCTTTCCATTCTTTTTCATAATCTTAAATTTAGCTTATTGGTTCCTAAATCAGATTTTGCACGTAGTTCCCTCTCCTCAAAAAACCACGTCAGCTGTCTAGCAGGGAGGCACCTCAGCCTAGAGGTGCGGGTGCAGTGGGAGCCTCCCATTCACCGGTGGAGAAGCCCTCCATACGCGAAGAGGATGAAGAAAATCACTCCTGGTCCCAGCAGGCACACGCCCTTGGGGTTTTTATAATGAGACTGCAACGTTAGTGCGCATGCTATGTTTCCTACCCGCAACAAATTCCCAGACTTTGAAGATTACTTCTGAATAATAGGTCAAGTGTAAAGTGCGCATGACAAAGACAACAGAGGGTAGAGTGGGGGAGGAGGAATGAATGTGAGAGGTAGGGAGTGAGTAGGGCAGGGGAGAGTAATGGGGGGAGGGGAATGGGGACAACTGTAACTGAGCAATAAAAATTTTAAAATAAAAAAAATAAATTTAAGATTCCAAAAGAGTTTGCATAAAATTTCAAAGAATCCAATTCTAGCTAGTCCTCACCATCCAAATATCTCTTGCTTAAGAGCTAATCGTTTTGTGAAAATGAGTTTTTCCCCTGCAAAATCTCCAGTATTTATGAAATTACTCTTAATTGAAAGCATAAAATATACCAACAGTCAAGCTTCTCTCAATTCAGTTCCTAGTTAAACACACTATATATAAAAGGTCATTGAGCCTGGGGCTCTCAGAAACCTAATGTCAATTCTTGATGGGATTATTTCAGTGCTACTCCTTCTAAAGCAGTTCATTGTTGACTCAGTGTTTTTTTTTAAAAAAAAGAAAGGAAACTGTCTTCTTTTCTTTCATATACATAATATTCTGTGCAGTCTGGTGGGAGGTGAGGGGATATCCAATCAAAATAATGGAACTTAATGATATGATTGCCAAGGCCCATGTGGCCCCAAACTATAACAGCACATTTCTTCCAACCCCAACGCTAGCTTAATACCTCTGTTGAGTATAGGCAAATTGAGATAATTCTGTTTTATAAACACATAGAACCAAAGAAACCTAGCACCAGAGGGAGATGAACATGAAGGGTGATAGCCCACCCAGATGAAGTGTTTAAATTGTGTGTCTCCCAGAGACCCTGTCTTTGGTTACAATCAGCAGCACATGCAGAAATTTACCACCACCTACCCCACCCCCAACACAGTTCTCACTGTGAGCCTTATCTGCCCAAACCAGGTTACTAAAGCCAGAGCAGAGATTGATTGTTCTTACCCAAGGTCAGCAGTCAAACATAAATCACACTGGCTGCATGCTCACTTGTTCCAAACTCAAAAATCTTAGAACATTTAGTTGCACGTAGTGGTGGACTCTGTAAATGTTTGTTGAATTGAATGGAATCACTGTTCTCAGCTTATCTCCACAGCTCACTTGTTTCCTAATATCCAATTGATTCCTAATATCAACCACCACCCATCACTTGAAACTTCTCTTGCCCATGTTTGCCATCAAGGCTTAAATCTCAGGACACCAGCTCAACTCACCTTACAGATCCTAAACTTGCCTATGTTCTCCACTCCGACACCTCTGAAAGGTGAGCTTTGACCCAAGACTCACCTATCTCCACCAAATGGCCTGTCTTGATCTCACCACAGCTACAAATACCCAGCTGTGACACTTAGAAATGAGATCAAGGAGGGAAAGGATGATGAAGCAAGAGGAAGGAACTAAGACTTGCTTTTCTCCCTGCTGTGTGCCTAGCTCTGTGCCTAGGCCTTACACATGTTGCCTCTTTTAATTATATTTCTAAAGAATACCAAAGAAGAAAGAGATGATACTTCCACTCCCTAAGACTTTGAGTCAGGAAGTAACTCACACCGCAAGATCCCAAGTGTTTTCACAAATGGAAACACTGAACTATTTTCTTAAATTACTGTTTTTTAATTACAGGTCTGAGAATTGATAAATATCCATAATGAAATGTTTACCTATCCACAATAAAATGAGAAAAATAAAGACAGTGAAATATATTTTCATTAGGCTGAAATATTCTATTTAAAGGACTATCTTTTGTCTGAGACCATGGTAGAACCATATCTTCTGATGATATAGACTCATTCCTTATAGCAAAAATTCCACATAGTCAAAATTGCCCTTCACAATCCCCTAAAAAATACTAAAATGAAGTCCAATACATTAATTCTTAACAAGGCCAATCACAGCCTATTTAATAGACTGAGAGTTCTGTGACTGAGTATATCTGATGAAATACTTGACTTTCCCTTCAGTACCACATCCTTTCCAAAAACAAAATCTCTTAAAGACTAGAATGACACTCAGTTGAGAAATACAGGACTGGAGACAGGGGAGCAGAAGACTCACTGCACACTAAGCCGTACTAAGAGCAGGGAAGTTTCACACCTTCCAGCCCCTTTTTACTGCAGGAGACACACTCTGTAAAAGGAACCGTGCAGCCCTGACAGATTGCTTCACAGTGTTAAAGTGTTTACTGTTGAATGTATAGGGTTGAAGTGAAGTCGCAAAAGTTGGATGAATGTATGACACTTTGTTCCTTTTTATTCTTCCTCCTTTTGTTTTTGGTGGAAAAAAATAAATCCTTCCTGGACTTCTGGTCATGATGGAGGTGTAGGCAAATACCCTTCGTCTCCTTGCGCAACCACAGAATGAATTACAACTAGACCTCAAAATAAATAACAGCCAGAACTGTCAGAAAATCAAGCTGTAAGGAAGTCCAACAACCAAGGATTTAAAGAAGCCACATTCATCCAGATGGGTAGGAGACGCAGAGGCGCAGAGATGGGCAGAGAGGCACGAAGATGTGGTGTGGCACAGAGAGGCAGTGGCGGTAGAACAAGTGGTCCCACATTCATGAGTGGTGGATAAAAATCAGGAGGGATACTTTGGGAGTGAGTGATCCCATCCCCATGCCAGACCACACAGCACAGGGTTCCAGCACCAGAAAAATAAATCCCCATAACTTTTGGCTGTAAATAGCAGTGGGGGTTGGGGCATTAGAAGAAACTGCAGGATTCTCAGGAGACTTCACTTAAAGGGCGTACACAGACTTAACACATACACAGACCCACTCCCTCTGGGATACAGCACCAGGGCAACAGCTAGAAGAGCACCAGTCACATACAGGGAGTAAGTAAAGTGACTGGAAACAGGGCGAATGCCAGGCAAACCTCCTGAAGCCAGGCAGCAACACTGTCCCCTCTCAGAGCCCTCTCCCCACACAGAGCCACAAAGCAGTAAAGCAAGTTGCCCCACCCTGGCAATTACCTAAGGCTCCACCCCACACAATTTACAGGTCCCTTTTCTACCATAGGACACACTGCTAAGACAGGGAGTCAAAGCAGCTCTACTTAACACAGAAACAAACACAGGGAGGTTGCCAAATTGAAACAAAGAAATGTGGCCAATGGCCCAAACAAAAGAACAGAACAAAACCCTAGAAAAAGAACTAAATGAGCCGTGGCTTAGTGGATTGAGTACCAGCCTGCGAACCAAAGGATCGCTAGTTTGATTCCTAGTCAGGGCACATGCCTGGGTTGCAGGCCAGTCTCCCTGGTGCAAGGTGTGCGAGAGGCTACCACACATTGAAGTTTCTCTCCTTCCCTTCTTCTCTGTCTAAAAATCTTTAAAAAAAAAAAAAAAAGAACCAAATGAAACAGATAACCAACCTATTGGATGCAGAGTTCAAAACAAAACAGGGATAACCAACCTATTGGATACAGAGTTCAAAACACTGGTGATATGGATTCTCAAAGAACTCACTGAGTATGGCAACAACACAAAAAAGACCCAGGAAGAAATAAAGGCTACAGTAAGTGAAATAAAGAAAAACTTACAGGGAACCAAGAGTGGAGGAGATAAAGCTGAGATTCACATCAACAATTTGAAATATAAGGGAAAAATAAGCATTCAACAAGAACAGCAATTAGAAAAGAGAATTCAAAAAAGACAAGGATAATATAAGGAGCTTCTAGAACATCATCAAATGTACCAACATCTGAATCATAGGGATGCCAGAAGCAGAAAAGGAAGAGCAAGAAACTGAAAAGTTATTTGAAAGAGTAATGAAAGAGAACTTCTCTGATTTAGTGAAGGAAATAAACATAAAAGTCGAGGAAGCACAGAGAGTCCCAAACAAGGTGGACCCAAAGAAGACCACACCAAGACACATCATAATTAAAATGCCAAAAGTTAAAGATACAGAAAGAATCTTAAAAGCAGAGAGAGAAAAGCAGAGAGTTATCTACAAAGGAGTTCCCACAAAACTGTCAGCTTATTTCTCAAAAGAATCTTTGCAGACAAGAAGAGACTGGCAAGAAGTATTCAAAATGATGAAAAGCAAGGACCTACAACCTAGATTACTCTATACAGCAAAGCTATCATTTACAATTGAAGGGCAGATAAAGTGCTTCCCAGGCAAGTTAAAGCTAAAGAAGTTCACCATCACCAAGCCCTTATTATATGAAATGTTAAAGGGACTTACTTAAGAAAAGAAGAAGATCAAAACTATGAATATTAAAATGGCAACAAATTCACAACTATAAACAACTGAATCTAAAAAATCAAACTAAACAAACAATCAGAACAGGAACAGAGTCATAGATATGAAGATCATTTGGAGGGTTATCAGGAGGGAGTGAGGAGGTGGGAAAGGTGCAGGAATTAAGAAGCATAATTGGTAGGTAGAAAATAGACAGGAGGATGTTAAGAATGGTATAAGAAATGGAAAAGCCAAAGAACTTACATGCATGACCCATGGGCATGAACTAAGGAGGGGAATTGCTGGAGGGAATGGGGGTACTGGGTGGAGGAGGGAAAAGGGGGAAAATTGGGACAGTGTAATAGCATAATCAATAGAATGTATTTAAAAATATAAAATAGATCCTTTCATAAAATGATGGTAAGGGCACATAAAGTTTTTAGTGAATCAATAGTTGAGAAAATGAAAAATTGACAATATTATGTCAATCTCCAAACTCTTAAAAGATACCTGCTTATGAAAATCTGAAATGACAATTATAAATTTCATATTAGAAGAGTAAGCAGGTACCATGTGAAACAGGAAAAAAGTTTCAGCCAGTGACCCCAAGGTCAAATCCAGATTTCAAAGGAAACCATCTAAAAGCTGATTTACATCCCTGGCTGGGTATCTCATTTGGTTGGAGCTCTGTCCAATATGCCAGTGTTGCCAGGTTGATCTCTGGCCAGGACACATGCAGGGGTCAAACTAGTGACTGCATGGAGGGGTGGGGCAGCAAGTCAATATCTCTCTCTCTCTCTCTCTCTCTCTCTCTCTCTCAAATCAGTAAATTTTAAAAAAATAAAATGAAAGTAAATAGAAAATAAAAACTGATTTACAAATGTGTTGAATTTAAATACCATTACCTTAACCTTTTTAACCCCAACTTTCCTGGTTCTTTTTTGCAGCATAGTTGAAAATTTAGCAAAAGGTTGCATTTATTATATCAAAATCTAGTTCCTACCCAATTCCAATAAACCCACCCCTCTTCTCCACCTAAGTCCGTGGAAATTCCACTTTTAGTCACTCAGGCCAAAGCTTCTGAGGTATTCTTGTTTCTTTTTGTCTTTCACCCATTTCTAATCTAATAGCAAATACTGTCAGTTCTCTCTTTAAACCACATCCAGATTCCAACTATTGCTCACCTCCTTCAAGTTACTGTTGACGTTGCAGATTATTACAACAGCTTCCTAAATTGGTCTTCCTACTTTTCAACCCTTGTCCTCCTTATATTCTATTTTCATCACAACAGCCTGAGTACTCTTATTCATGCTTCAGTTAAATTGTCATGTACCTGCTCAAAATCTATACCTGAGAAGTGGTTCCACATCTCACTAGAATCAAAAATTCTTATTTTGGCCAACAAGCGCACCTGGTGACTTGACCTACTCACGATCTTACCTTACCTTACTTCTCTGACTTTATCTGTTGCTGTCACTGTTTAATGAATTTGGAACAGTGTCTGGCAAAAAAACAACTGTTAGGTATTGGTATTTATGGTCATTGCTGTTATTATTATTCCTATGGCTGCTACTGCTACTACTACTCCTGTTATTCAGTCCTTTCTTCACTCCCCTCCAGTCATACATTCTCTCCTGCTGTCCCCAAGCACATGAAGTAGAGTTCTACCTCCGAGCTTTGTATTTACTCTAAGCCTGACTACAGCACCCTTTTCGCAGACATCTACCACATTTTTTCCAGATATTTGCCGGGCTTCTTTACTCATCAACTTCATTTCTTTGCTCAAATATCATCCACTCAGTAAGTCCTTCTCTAACCATTCTATTTAAAATTGCAACCTCTTCCTCTAGCCATTGAACTCCACCCTTTCCTTTGCTTTATTTTCATTATAGTACTTGCTACCTTCTAGTATAATGCATTGTGTTTATAGTTTGTCTCTATACACTATAACATAAGCTCCAAGAGGGAAGTAATTTTTATATCCTTTGCTTACTGCCATATACTCAATAAATATTAGTTGAATAAATAACATTCATTCAAATTATCATATTCAGGTCATCAAAAACACTAAAATTTACTGAATTTAATATCCATTTATATTTTTTAAAACTCTCCTGGCTGGCGTAGCTCAGTGGATTGAGCGCGGGCTGGGAACCAAAGTGTCCCAGGTTCGATTCCCAGCCAGGGTACATTCCTGGGTTGCAGGCCAGAACCCCCAGCAACCGCACATTGATGTCTCTCTCTCTCTCTCTCTCTCTCTCTCTCTCTCTATCTCCCTCCCTTCCCTCTCTAAAAAATAAATAAATAAATAAATAAAATCTTAAGAATATATATATATATATTTTAAAAAAAAGAATTCTTTAAAAACTCTTAGCAAATTGGGAATATTAGGGAACTCTCTTAATCAGACAAAAGGTGTCTAAAAAAAGAAATTCTAGAGCCGACACAACACTTTATAGTGAAATGTTGAACTCTTTCCTCCTTAGGTTGGGAATATGATGAGGACGTCCACCTTACCATTTCTGTTGAACATTGCAGTGGAGGTCCTAACCAGTGAAAAAAAGGCAAATAAAGAAAGAAGGCATAAATATTAGCAAAGACAAAATTAAGCTGTTTTCATTTAAAAATTACGATTGTGTATGTAGAAAGTCCAATGAATCTTCAAACTATTACGTATGGTGAGTGATTTCAGCAAGGTCACAGGATATACAGTGGCATCCAAAAATTCATTTTACTTCTAATTACTAACAACAAGCAATTTAAAAATGAAATTTCATCTCTAAATACTAACAATAAATACATTTAAAGTAAAAATTTAAATATAACTTATTTCCAGAAAAGTTAAACACAGAATTATCATATGATCAATTGCACCTCTGGTTATATAAAAACAGTACTGAAAAAAGTACACAAAAAGATATTTGCATGCCAGTGTTATCAAAAGCACTACTCACAGTAGACAAGTGATGGAAATAACCATCGATAGATGAGTGGATAAACAAAATGTGATATACACATACCATGAAATATTATTCAGCCTTAAAAGGCAATGAAATTATAATACATGCTACAACATGGTTGAACATTGAACATATTGTGCTAAGTGAAATAAGCCAGACACTAAAGAACAAATATTGCATGATTCCACTTACATGAGGTTCCTAGAGCAGTGAAATTCATAGAAACAGAGAGCAAAATTGTGTTTTCCAGAGGCTGGAGAACAAGAGTTAGAAGTTATTGTTTAATGGGTACAGACTTTCTATTAAGGTTCATGAAAGTTTTGGAGATAGAGAGTGATGATAGTTGTAGTGTATAATGATATAAATGTAGTTAATGCCACTGAACTGTACATTTAAAAATGGCTCAAATGGTAAATTTTATGTTATGTATATATTATCAAAATAAAAATATCATTTACAATATCCCCAAATATCTAGGAATAAAGTTAATAAAAGATGTGCAAATCCTCTACAACACATTGCTCAGAGAATTTTAAAAAACACCACAAAACATTGCTAAGAGAATTTCAAAAACACCTAAATAAATGGCGTGAATTAGCACATTTGTGAACAGAAAGGCCCAATATTATTAAGGTATCAAGTCTGCTGAGCTGATCTGTAGATTCAATGCAATCTGTTACAACCCTGAAGAATTTTTTAAAATAAAAAAGCTGATTATAAAACTTATATGAAATGTAAAAAATCTATAGAATCAAAACAATCTTAAAGAAGAAGGAAAAGGAGGAGGAAGAAGAAGATGAATAAGAGAAAGCAAAAAAGGAAGGGGGGTTACGTTACTATGTTCCCACACATACTATAAAGCTGTAGTAATTTAAAATGCATGGCACTGGACTAAGAATAGACAAGTAGATTAATCAGGCAAAATCAAAAGTCCAAAAATAGACCCACGCACATATGATCACTTGATTTTTCAATAAAGGCACCAATAAAATTCAGTAAGGGGAAGAAAACTATTTTCTATACAGTGTGGAGCAACCAGGTTTTTTTACCCCACACTATGCACACACACACACGCAAAAATAATTCTGATAGACATGGATCAAATACTGAAGTATGAGTGCTAACACTGTAAAGGTTTGGAAGGAAATCATAGAATAATGCCTTTGGTAGCTGTGGGAGAGATATCTTGGCTAAGATACAAAAATATCTGATTATGTAAAAAATGTGATAAAATAAGACATCAAAATTTAAAACTTCTGTTCATCAAAAACATCATTTGGAAACTGAACACATCATATACAGACTGGGAGAAAATATTCACAGTACATATATTTAACAAAAAGGATTTGTATGAAAAATACATAAGTAATTCTTACAAATCAACAATAAATAGATGATCATCAAAATACATAAGAATGGTCAATAAATACATTAAAAAGTATGAGACATGATGAGTCATCAGGAAATTTAAAGTAAACCACAGTGGATATCGAGAGACCCCCACCAGAATGGCAGAATTAAAAAGACTAGCGACACCAAGGGTTGGTAAGAATGTAGAGGGGCTGGAACTTCTGTGTATCACTGACGAGAGTGTAAAATAATATAATCAGTTTGGAAAACTGGTTGGCAGTTGCTAATAAAGTGAAACTTACATTATGATTTAGCAATTTCATTCTTAGGTACAGCCCGAAGAGAAATCAGTCAATATGCCCACAAAAACCTTGTTCAGAAATGTGTGTAGCAGCTGTTATTCATAAAGACAAAGCCTGGTAAACACATAAACAAGTGTAGACAGCAGAATAAACGACTGGGATATGGTCACATGTAGGAATACTGCTGAGCGATAAGGGAAACCAACTACTGCTACACGCAGAAAAAAATCTCAGATGCATTGTGCTAAGTGAAAAAAGCCAGCATCGAAGGTAACATGTGTGTGATTCATGTGACACTTTGGGAAAAGGAAAGGCCACAGGGGTAAAGAAGAGAGCAGTGGTTGATCTGGGGGATTGGGTTACAGGAGGAACATTTGAATCCAAAGTGAAATTTGGGGACCAACAGAACTCTTCTGCATCCTGATTTGTGGAGGTGGTTAGAGGAATCTATGTAAGTGTTCCAATTCACAGGACGTATACAAAGAAAACATGAATTCGACTCCATGTAACTTTAAATCCACTTACATGGAATAAAAGCCAGACGCACAGCAGAAAGCAAAACTGAAAAACAGACCAAGCTAATCTATGGTGAAAGAAATCGAAATAGTGGTTGAATTAGAGTGGTGAAAAAGGGCACTTTCCAGGGTGACAGACAAGTTCTAAATCTTGATGTGTGTGGCGGTCACATGGCTGTTTATACAGAGTATGACGTCACTGAGCTTTATATTTTATTTTATTTTTTATAATTTTTATTAAATTTATTGGGGTGAAATTGGTTAATAGGATCATATAAGTTTCAAGTGTATATTTTTATGATACAAAATCTGTATATCGCATTGTGTGCCCACCACCCAAAGTCAAACTCTCTTCTGTCATTACATATTAGGCACCCTCCACCCCTACCACCCCTAACGCATGAGCTCTATGTTTTAGATTGATTCACTTTGTTATATTTAATTTTACCTTAGTCACATGTTGTAAAAAATGTTTTGTACTGATGATCACATGATTGTGAAGAGAATTCTCAAAACTTCTTTCTTGTTCTCCCACAACTGAATTATAATCAAAGCATTTAAATCTCCAAATTTTTTAGTTTTAAGCTTCCCCTGGTAGGAAATTAGGTACCTAAGAAGCTTTTTAATTCTGTCAGATATTAAGGACAGAAGCCAACGCTACTGACTGGTGCTAACTAACCTGTTCACTTATTACTCAAAACAGCCTTGGGCTGGGCTCTCACTGACCTCCTCACAGAGCTGTTGTTCATTGTAGTTAAATAATAACTCAACAGAGGTATGTGACTCAGCCAAAGCATTGGTAATCCAGTAGGTATATGTTTGCTTCTTGGGTTAGAGGCACAAGAAAAACACTGCATTCGTTTAAAAAAAAACCCCTCAAATCTTCTGTAAAAGATACATTACTTTTCTAGTTCTAGAAAACAAAAAATTGTTTTAAATATCCTTGATTAAAAAGAAATCAAAGAAATACTGCATTATTAGCATGAAAATCTAGAAAATGATACAGTAAGAAAGCATATTAGCCATCAAATTAGCTATTAAATAGGTAACTTCCTTTCACCCTGTGAATTCATAACCCTCACGGGAGAGAGTTTATTAACTTACAATGCTAAATTCACATTAATTAAGCTTAACTGCCCTTGACCAGTTAAACAGCTAACTTGTAAAGATGTAGCTGCTTCAATAGATAGGTATACCTATCTATTGAAAATCTATTTATTCTAGGTATACATATAAAATATCATCAGTTTTTTTTCTTTATTTTAATATTACCATTGCTCCCATCAGACTGCATTACAAGCATATGTCATTAGTGGGTAAATAGCTGATGGTACAGCCTTTCCAGTCACATGTTGCAGTCGGTCCCACACTGAAGAAAATGGAAATAAAACTGCAGCATCAGCCTTGTACGTTTGAACACTCCTCTTGAGCAGTGGACATTTTTCACACATGAAGCTGAGTCTCTGGGATGCCTAACCTCAAACTGTTAAGTAAGGTCAAGTTGAGTATCCATGTCCACACCAACAAAGCAAGAGCCTGACACAAAGAAATATCAACTGTTTAATCATTGTTTCGTGTCCATTTGGACCTCCCATTTGCTTCATTGTTCCTCCTCTAGCCACCTCGAGCCCACACTGCGATCACATCACTCTGGCAACTTGTGAATAGCCTCTACCCAAATGAGACACCGTTTCTTCCCCGTGCTTTCTTTTCTTGGCTGTTTTATAAACAGCAGGGTGGCTGGGAATGAGCTTGGGAGGAGCTGGGCTGGCCTGCAGTGCATTTGCACACCTCAGAGGGGTCTCCGGATCCCTACAGAGCTCCTGAATAGGTTGCTAGGAACTTGACACTGTTCTGTGCAGCCACTGTTCTGCGGCTGCCAGTCTGCATCCCAGAGGAAATGAAGTGCTAGCAGTTTGAGTCACAGTGAAGCCAGGACGGCTTCACTTACTAATTTCAGACCACTCAGTCTGGGCTTAAACTCCCACTGTCCTGCAACAATGTCCCAAAATTTCAAAGGTAAGTCGCAAGTGCCATCAGAACACATTTCCTTGTACGTGGGGATGTGAAGCTATTCTCCCTCTTGTATAGTAACTCTTAACCAGCTTTCTCATTCATGACTTCTGGCCTTTCAGGTTCTTAAACGAGGGAATGGAAGATTTTTTTTTTTAAGTTAAAAGGGAGGGAAAGAGAGGAGAAAGAACTCCATATCAGTGTGCGTGGCCTAGAACAGCAAGTGCAAAGTTGAGGGAAGTCTGCAGTCCCAGATCCCTGGGGAGAGGGGCCATCGGCAGTACCCCCAGTGCCCCAGGTGGGAGAAGAGGGGATTGTGAGTTTCCAGGGATCCACACCCACTCACTTCGCTACCTGCAGAGAGTGGTCGGGAGACATTGCTTTTCTACGGTTCCTAACTGGAGACAAGCACTATGATAGATGCCCTGATGACAAAGTCCTGGGCAGGGTACCACTGGGGTCCAGACTGAGTACCCATTTCACTTCTATTTTCTACAGAACACTGACCTTTAAAGAAACAAAGGAGCTTCAGTTGTATTTACCTCCACTGATCATGCCTCTTTCCCTCCAAGATGGCTAACCCACAGCATCAGCACATCCTCGTTTTGTGCCTCCCACAGACTGTGCCACCGCCTGGCAGAGAAAACAGGATTTGGACAACATCCGGTCGTTGTCTCTGCCCGGCCTATACAAGCAGGTCAATGCATTTTCCTAGAGTCAGTAATGTGGATACTGAATCTGGAAGCTAAAGGGGGCACTCTGCTCAGGGCCTGTCTGGCCTCAACAGGAGTCAGCTTGCTTACATGACAAGGACAGAAATCATAAGTGCACCCTCTTCGAGGGACTGGGTGGGCTCTCCTTAGTGTCTACCCAGCCCCTGTAAGGACAGGCTCTACTGTGGTGGCGTTTGTGTAAGCCATAACTTGTCCTCCCTAAGCCTCCAGGCTTTGGAGCTGGCTCCCATATGAAGCTCACCAGTTACCTTCCTAGGAAAGCAGAAAAAAAGCATTTGGGTGCAAAGTCTCAGAGGAACACACACCACAGTCACAAATAATTTACCCAAAATGTGAAAGGGCACATTTGTTCTCAATTAAAAATATACCTGGAAGCCAGAGATCTTGATTTCAAACACATACAGAAATACAAAAAGAACTTTTAGCAAATAAGATCTGGTACATAATAAGGGATATAAGGCTTTGTTAGAATGCATATACACATATGTAATATATACAGTTTGTATATTATATACACTATGTAATGCACTAGAAACTCTTTCACTTGATAAAAGTACATCATGCATCATGCAAATACACAGAAGCATGTAATAAGTACTTACTGTCATTCTGCATCAATAATAAAATTCTAGGCTTACCTGAAAGTGAAAAAAAAGTCATAACTACACATAAGTCAAACTTTACATTTATCTAGTTTAACCACAAAAGCATACACATTTGTATTACGTATTCATTTCCTTGAAAGATCTTCAAGACCATCATTATAAAAATGACAGTAAATCAACAGCCCTTTGGCTCTACAGGGAACAGTATGGCAAATTGTTACAACAAATACAGAGGGTTTGCTGTAGTATCATCTACCAAAACCAAAGGAAAGATTGATGGGAGAACAATACAGAAAGTTCCTACAATATTATCTATTCTTTCTACAGGTTTTCTTCCAAATTCTCTTCTGGCTTGTTCATCTGGACTATCTTATGTTAGGATAGTAAATACATATTCTTTCATAACACGAAATAGGGACAATTTTTATGTTTTTCCTTGCCTACATTATGTGGATTAGTTTCCATGACAACATCAGCTGCTTAGTCACATCATGCCTTCCCCCCAGTGTTGTGACCCCCAGTAAAGCCTCATTCAGTTTCTAAATAGATGACCATTTATAAATAAATCTTTGCGGGGACTATTCTGCTGTTCAGTTGTGTCTAGTATTTAAATATCGGGAGAAGTGGGTTTCTTCTGTATTTAGTAGTGCAGTGGAAGATGGTGATGGGGCTTGGGCTTCGGAAGTTATTCCTAGCATCTTGGCATCATTGATTCAGTAGGCTCCCTGGAGGCCAGTCCAACCACAGTGTGACTCTCCCAGCCCCCAGCATCCTCAGGTCCACACGGACTTAGACACATTCATCACAGGGAGAACATTCTTGAGGCTGTGTGGCAGCTAAAGCTTTATTTGTTAAAGGTTAATCCAAGGCTGCAGCAAAAATACTCAATAAGGGGTTATTAAATTTTCTTATTAAATGTAATCAGGGACCTTTGTTGTCTGGTTGTCAGGCTAAATCCATGACTGGGAAAATTCCTCTGAAGACAAAAAAGCACAGTGTTATGACTATAACCATATATCAACATACTCTGTCACTTGCACTTGAGAGTTCTTTAATCTTAATGAAAAGTATCAAGTGTTGAGTGTGCACTTTATAACTTATTCAGAGCCATAAGCCCAGGGAGCTTGCGCACTATTTCAGAAATGCCCTTCCTTGATGTCATTGACTGGAAGCTAGGGTTTGACAAGAGGGTGACAGGCCATTATCTGCACATCAGGCAAGGCTCCTACTAGGGTCCCTTCCCCACCAGTTCTGAATCCTTTAGCCAGAGGACATGCCACATACTCAGAAATATTCAGAATAAATTCACAGTAATCACAGACAATCAACGGCCTCACAGATCATATGTCCAGACCATTTATTTGTATAAGTAAAGGACCTGACACCCAGAAAAGTGAGAAATTCTGAAAATAAGGCTGAGCCCAAATCAGAAACTAGGTTCCAAAACATTGGCCTACTGCAGGAAATAGGAAGGCACATGGGCACCAAGGCCCATTCATTATATGATTTTGGGGGAGTTACAAACATTCAGTCCATAACAAACCTGAAATCACTTAGACAAATTTTGATAAAAAAAAATCTTATTCATATCCATACTCATTATCAAATGGCATTTAGATTTATTGTAATGTGATTTTTTTTGTAAATAAGCTTTGTTTTTTTAATTTAATCTGACACAGATACCTGGATTTTTTAAAATTTTTATTTATTTAATTTTAGAGAGGGAAGGGAGGAAGAAAGAGAGAGAGAGAAATATCAATGTGCGGTTGCTGGGAGCCGTGGCCTGCAACCCAGGCATGTGCCCTGACTGGGAATTGAATCTGTGATGCTTTGGTTTGCAGCCCATGCTCAATCCACTGAGCTATGCCAACCAGGGTAATGTGGTATTTTTAAGGGGTAGGTATACGTAATATACAGCTCTCCTGGAGGGCAATCTTTCAGTGCTTATTGGTACCTGTAGGATGTTTTGAGCTGCAAGTAACAGGAAACTCAACTGAAAGTAGCTTTAACAATAAGAAAATGTATAATCTCTCATGACAAGAAGCCCAAAGATGGGGCACGCTCTAGGGAAGGTATGTCGGGCTCAGGGTCCACTTCTCTGCATTCTCTCTGCTTGGACCTCCTCTGTGTATTGGCATTGACCTCCCAGTGGGTAGAAGATTACTGAGACTGTGTCAGGCCTCACGACCAAAAGCATGAGAAAGAAGAGAAATAATCTACTTCTGAAATGGTTTTCAAGGAATTCGGAATGTTTCCATGAAGTGTCCCTGAAGCCAGCTCTCAACCTGTGTATTTGACTTCCTCTCCTATTTGTTGGCTAAGTTAGGTCATTTGCCTGTTCTTAAACTAGTCACTGGAAGCACTTGTGCTGTTGCTATGGCTGGCAAAGACTAAACATTTGGAGTAGAATGGATATTAGGGCTTTTACCACATTAGCCATCACAATATCAAAAATGTTGACCTAAAAATTTTCCCCTCTGCAAGTGTATCTGAAGGAAAGAATTTAAAAATTTCCCAAAACGTCCATAGAGCTCTAAAGTAATATTAAACTTTTCCTCATCATAATACTACCCTTGTCAAAGGGCCCAAAGAGTTCTCTGTCTTCTCCGAAACTCTCTTCCCCAAAAGCACTGCTTCATTACCACAATCTAAGGTACCAGTCCCAGAAATGTACTCCAATTGGAACTGGAGTACAATATCAAGCTTATCCTTAAGAAACATCAAAACCAAACCCATCATGCCTTACAACACTGTTTTTCTTGGTGATCACAACACTCAAGATCACTCCTCATGCCCCAGACTCTTGTCCCCGTGCACATCTTGTTCCCGTGCACATCTCCTACTTTGACGCAATATCACACCCACCCCAGACCCCACAAATACTTCCCCTTTGCCTGCTGAAACTTCTGGTCAAGTGATAGTAAAGTTCTGTTTCACCCACCTCTTCTCTAAATGTTGCCCTCATCATGCTCAAACCCAAGCCAGCCTGGTCATTTTTCTCTCACACCCTTGCCCCACTGGGCTGAGAGCTGGGCAAAGTCTCTTTCTTCCTCTCGGTGCTGCTTCCAGAGCACTGTGACCCCTTCTCCGTGAAAGCGCCCTGCTCCTGTGAAGAACGCGGCATCAGGCCAGCACTGCGGAGTGCATCAGATGTGCTGTCCTCCCTGCTGCAGCCCTCTGTAGCCCTTCATTCATTCCCTCTCATTCCTTGGAGATTTAAGCTCCTGAATCAGTCTGTCTCTTCGTCATTTCTCCTGTCATAATTCATGGGGACCCCCATATCTAGGGAATCATTTCCACCAATACTTTGTCTTCTCACCTCCTTAACTGTCTCACTGCTGATGACACTTGTCTTTCAACCCACCTCAGCTATCTACTCCCAGGATCACACACTGCTGAATGACAGTATAAGTAACTGTATTCCTTCCATAAATCTTAATTTCAAGCATCTCACTTTCTAAATAGCATTTCCTATGTTTCCAAATCACCTCCTCTCATATTCCATTCCAATAACTCTTCTGCCTTGCTGAAGTCATTTCATCATCTGTAGCTCCCTTCATATCCTCACATCTCTCCTTCTACAGCTTAGACTCTATGGTCCACTATATTACACATCCCTTTGCATGTACTCTCATCTTCTTATTCCCTTTTTCTCCTCATCACACTTACCTAGAAAAAAACTCAACCCTGGTTAAATTTAACCCTCTGCCTCTTCTATACTTATGCCCAAAGAAGTGAAATGTATGAAGAGAAACCAGGCAACCATGCTCACTAATCTCACCTAAATCCATGAGCACGCACCTCAAATGAGTCCTTCAAGCTGCCCATCCATCCTGCCATATTTCTTATCTCTCCGGAGTGACTGTTTCAAATATTCTCTCTTTCCAAACCCCCAGTTTCTCCTGCTCTCTGCTCACTTGCAACTAATGACCTTGCTGTAGAGAACTTTGGGCTCTCCCATCACCACTTCAACTGCTTTGAGTAGTCACCAATGCTGGCTGCCTTCCTTCCTTTTCAGCAGGGGACCTGCCCTTTCTCCTCTCAGAGGCCGCTCCTCTTGTGCTCAGGATCTCTACAACTGTCTCCTAGTTCTCCTTCATTCATTATTTCCCATCTTGACTGGATCATGACCATCAACATACAAATATGCTGCAGTTTTTGCCATCTTAAAAAAAGCTCCCTTAATCTCAAACCCTTGACAAGTGTCTCCTCATATTTCTTCAAACAAAACTTTTCTAAAGAATCATCTATATTCTTTTTTCTCATGAATCTACTCTAATTAGACTTTCATCCCCACCACTCCATGGCAACTGCCCTTGTCAACAGTGACCTTTACACTGACAAAATGAATGTTCACTATTTTCATCTCATTTGCTGTATCAGCAGTGCTTGGCACAGTTGCACAATCCACCTTTCCTAAACACTTCCTGCATTGACTTCTGAGACACCACTCTCCTTTATTTCTACTCATAGCTCTCAGTCTCCATTGAGGGCTCCCCTCCCTCTTCCTGAATCCTGGTAGAGTGGTTTTCCACCTCACCTGCACACTACAGCCATATGGCAAAATGTACACAAAATTTTGATGCTTAGGATCTATACCAGAGATCTGAGCCAGGAGCCCTGAGGAATAGGCCCAGATGCCACTGTGTGTTTTTAAATCTTGAAAGTGATTCTACCACACAGCCAGGGAGAAGACCACTGCTCTACACATGGGCATGCACTCACCTAAGAGTGTCAGACTCCTCTTATCTTCTGCTCTTACAGACCCTCCCAAAAGAAAACAGAAGGTGTAGGGATGCAGCCAGGATTCTCCCCCAGTTACAGCAGAAGCTCGTGACCCTTATGATGTCTGGTAACAAAGGAATTTCTGTCTTCCCTGGATCAGACAACCTTTTCAAATGTGTGGGGGCCATCCACACAGAAGCTGGCACAGTACACACAGACCCAAAGTTCCCCAGTGGCCACCCTTACAATGTGCCCACAGTGAAGTTCCTCACGCCCTGCTACCATCCCAATGTGGACACCCAGGGTGACATCTGCCTGGACATCCTGAAGGACAAGTGGTCTGCCCCGTATGACGTCAGGACCATCCTGCTCTCCATCCAGAGCCTGCTAGAAGAACCCAACATCAATAGCCCATTGAACACACACGCTGCTGAGCTCTGAAGAAAACCCACAGCCTTTAAAAAGTAACTGTAAGACACCCACACAGAGCAGGTTTCCTGCCAAGAGCCTTGACCCAGGCTTTCCAGCCTCTTTCTTTGGGCTGTCTTTTATTTTTTCCTTAGTCTGCCCTTGTCTTGATTTCTTTACAGGACTCTGTATCTTCAGCTGTGGCGCCATATTTGTTATGTTTCTGTTTTTTAAATTAAGTCTCTGATTGAGCCACTGTGATGAATATATTAAATACATTTTATTATTTATTTTTAAAAGCTTGCATTCCTTAAATCTTCTGTAAAAGGGTAACATGTCTGCACTGCCAACTTTCTAGGGTTTTGTATGGGTAAAAAAACTAAGTATTTTGGGTAATAGTTTTCTGAAGATCATTAAAAATGACATAGTTACTATTACTGTAGAACTCAGGGCTGGCTATATTTAATAATCAATTATGAAAATAGTGTTATGTTAACAACTTATCAGAAAACATATAAAAAGAAACCTTAAAATTTATATTGTCCAATATTTTCGAGTTCCAATTTTTCCCATAATATCACAAGAATGACTTTGTAATAAGCCTATGTCCAAGATCATAAGACTACCAAGAAATTCCTTAAAGTTGGCAATTTCAAATTCATTTTAAGGTTTTGGAAAGTTTTAAAGTTTATTTTACATTTTGTGCCAACATGTTACATCAGCATTATTGTTGTTCTTGTTCTTGTTGTTGTTTTAATTCTACAGATTCTTTGAAAGAAAAGTCCATTTGGGCTAAGTTTTTCCTGCCTTACTCTCACCAAATTATTACAAAATTACTCATCAACTTTTTAGCAAATTAAGGCTTTTATTAATTTTTAAAATAATCTTTAAGAAACACTTTTACTTCAAGATATAGCAAAAAACCCCAACAGCACTCACCTTTGGACTACTTCTAAGTCAAGCATGACCTGAATCCAGTCAGATTCCATGGAAACTCCCACTTTCAGGTTACATATCCTGTGACCGACTTTATGCTCTATTTCTGGGCCACATCCTTCCTCTGAAAACTAACCGTCCAACATTGCTCTGTAATCAGCAGTGGCATCGATGGGAAACGTGTGTTTAAGAAACATCTGGATTTTTTAATGGAGAAAAGAAGACATGTCTCTAAAAGTTTCTTGGAAACTCAAAATCTGTTCATTCATACCTCCAAATATCCCTCCCTTTTAACATTGTTTCACAGTTCAAGTCAGTATTAGCCAGAATAATGAACCCATGACTTCAACAATGTCCCAAGTCTCCTCATAAACTCAAGTTAGGATTCCGCCATGGAGCCACTGAATGCTTCTGTCTGATCTCTCTCCATCGCAATTCCACAGGGAGCCCCCCATATTTCAAATAAGTCCGGCTTAATGAGTTCAGTTCTTACTATGATGCAGTCTGTTTTGGTGTCAGACTCACTCCCGCTGGGCAAGCTTTGTTGTTCTTTTCAGGCCTCAGAGGCTTTCAGTTTCTGGAATGTTCACTGAAGACACAAAATAATGGGTCTGAGCAGACACGCACCACCATGGTGGTATTAACCAGATTAAACATTAAAAACCACTCCTTTCTCCTTCTGATCATTGAAGCAATGGCAGCACAATAATTTGAAAAATATTTTTATTCTCTTCAGGTCAATTTAAAACAAATAGGCACCATCTCGAGAACAGGCCTCCCCAGAACTTTCCAAGTCAAGGGCAGCCAAAACCTCATCATTTGGATTTAGTGTTGAGGTCATTGCTTGGTGCCATGTTTCTGCAATTTATCAAGAAATTAATCAGCTGGGAAATAGTCTCCCCAGGGGAGTTCTCAATGGTCTTCTCAGAATCTGAAAATCTCAAGAATTCTTCGAGGGCAATATCAGTTATGTCATTTTATCACAAGAAAAGGGTAAGCTGACTTCTAGGTAAGATGCTGTCATGCACACATACACAGCAATTTTTCTCCTTTTTTTAAAGTAAAACATGTGAGCACTTTTTTATTTGTTAGAATTCATAAATGCACACAACAGCTTCATTAGAGATTTCAATTTCCCTCCTGAGTTTGAATGTGGAGTATTAGGGGAGCCCTTTGCATATCAAGGTAGAGGAAGCAGAGATCACCCTTGCTCTGCTACCTATATTGTCCTGCTAACAATTACTTTCATGGAAATGATTATCATGTATATTTTCTTCTCCTTTTGAATGTATGCAATGTAACGAGAGTGACAGACCTGAAATTACAATCACCAAACACAAGATAGATGTTGTCCACTTTCGTTGGGGTGTCATCAAAGAGGAGGTGGTGGAGGCTCAACTCCTTTACTGCTCCCTTTTAAATTTAGGTTTTCTAAAGCAACAGCTAAAGGCAGAATATCTACACAGCCTAAAGGACCAAAATCTGCTATCCCCTCCCCCTTCCTACTCAATTCCGTCTCAGGAGGAGCTCTGTCCAAGCACTGAAGTGGACAGAAGGAGCTCTTGCACAAACAGGCTGTGGTCTGTGAGCTCATTTTCCATGGACTGGTGCTCTGTTTCAGACATTTTAGAATCATTCAATCTTGTTAAAAGAAATTGGGAACTCTGGATAGTTGGCTCAATGCTCTCCGTGTTGGCTGTGCTGGTTGCTGCTACAGCTTGTGTGACTGTAGTGGTGGTGCTCTGTTTGCACGTGGCTTGTGTCGAGGGTGCTCTCCAGTTGCTGCAGGTTCTAGCTGCAGCTGCACCTACAGTTGTTGTAGCTGAGAAGCGCAAGGACCAGAAGAATTAAGTTGTCCTCCTGCAGAACGTCTCACTCCTGATAACTGAGATAAAAGCTCAGCTGTTGGACCCATGGCTTCCCTCTTGTTTGGAGAATATGAACTCTAAGAAGAAGAAAGTCCACCAGTAGAACTGCTGGTAAAGTGCATGTTTGATACATGAGCAGCAGGACCTCCTAATCCTCGACCAGGGTGAAACATTATAGGTACACCTCCAACACCACTGGATTCATCTAGATCTCTAGGGACTCTGTGTCCAAGTGTGAGATGAGCTGCAAAGTCATCTGCAGCATGATTAGGTACACCTCCAGGTAATGCTGCACAAACAGGATGAATCACTTCTAGCAATGTTTCTGCGTGCTCAGAAGTAACCTCTTCTTAAAGAGATGTCTCTGTGTAGCCCATTTTCCCACAATAGGGACAAGTAAAAGACTGTGGTTGCTCTGCAGAGAAAGCTTCCCCACCACAGCACAAATCAAAATCTACTCTTGTCACTTTGCACTGCACTGAGTGGTTCTATACGCCCTGTTGTTGCACTGCTTCCATAGCAAGATGCACAGAGACCATAATCATAGCAAATTAAATATATATCTGTGACCTGGAAAATTTTCTTTGAAACATGCATCACAGCTGATACCTTCATGCCGGGACATCCTAATTTAGCAGGTGGCCATGGCACTGCAGGTGGCAGTGTCCCCTGTGGATCCCAATATTGCCCACGTGGTACAGCCCACATTGACTCCCACTCTCCCACTTAAATCCCTGACTCAGCTACAGGGTCGAGGTAGGCAGGGGGGCACTCCTGTGGCAGCGGCCTTAATTTCCATTTCTTGATTCATATTTCTAAAATCTACATCCAGCATTTTGGAAACTAGGAAAGAATTGCATTGCCACAAAACACTCCCTCCCGTACTGGGGCATGCACATTTGTATGGATAGGCCAGCTCTGCTGGAATCTGATGCTTGAAGGGAGTGACATTCTAGGGGCTTTTGGCAGGGGAGGACCTTAGAAATAAAATGGAACCCCTGTGATTCCCCTGAGACAGGAATGAGAAGGGGTACCTTTGTTGTCTGGTAGACTCACCTTTTGTTTCTCTACTTTGCATAGTCTATCAATGCCTAGGAGGTTGACTCCAACATGCCCCCATCCTGTGAAGGCAGGAGGACAGCGATGTGAGGAGACAACCATGTGGAGACATAATCTGAAAATGAAATGTTGTTTTATGAGCCAGATTACTCAATTTTGTGCTCATCTTTAGATCTGTAGTTGTTCTATTGCCTCTGGCATTTGTTGAATTTCCTGGCAAGTATTTAAGGCTCAATGGTGCCAAATTTAAAAAGCAAGCCTACAAGTTCAGTCATTTTGCCTTCAGAAGGAACCTCCCTGTTCAGAAAGTCTGGAACGTATCAGCTTCATATTACTAACAGTTTAGTGGGCAGTGCTCTCACTCTTGATAGGGGCAACGGGGGAGATGTACAGGTAAAGAGCACACTACTTGGATTCAGTTTTCAGTTTAACCCCTGCTGCTGAGTAATAGTTGTGAACAGTATTACAGGAAACCTCAAGTTCTGCAGGGAAGCTCCTCCAGAGAGAAAGCCAGGTAGAGTGGGGGAGGGCTTATACCTCAAAGGAGCTTGGCAACAGGCAGAGGGAAAGGAAGAAGCCCTGGGATGGCAGACACCCCAAGCTGAAAAGCAGGTACAAGAAAGGCGACCGAAGTCTGACAGAGTCACAGACACAAAGACGTGGCACAAAAGGCACAGCCTCATTGCTGAGGCTGGAAAAGACCTGGGCCCTCTAGAGAGCAGGCAGAGGTAACAGTGCACTTTCCCATCAAGTGCTACAGGATAAAAGGCCATTGTTCTGATGAAAGAGACTCTTCAGCATTCTGAAAGTTTGAGCCTTTTGTATACAAACATACATTACAGTTGACCCTTGAGCAACACAGGTTTGAACTACACAGGTCCAGTTATATGTGGATTTTTTCCCAATAAATATATACTGTACTATAAATGTATTTTCTTTTCCTTAGGGTTTTCTTAGTAACCTTTTCTCTTCTCTAGGTTACCTTATGTAAGAATATGGTATGCAATAAATATAACATACAAATTATGTATCAAGCAACTTTATGTTATCGGTAAGGCTTCCTGTCAACAGTAGTTAAATTTTGGGGAAATCAAAAGTTATACATGGATTTTTAACTGCACAGGGGGTCAGCACCTTTAACCCCCTGCTTTGTTCAAAGGTCAACTGTAACTTTGAAATTAAAACTTTGTTCAAAGGTCAACTGTAACTTTGAAATTAAAACACATGCACACACATAATCAGAAGTAAGGAAGGAAAGAGGGAGGGAAGAAAGGCAAGAAGGAGGGAGGGGAGGAGGGATTGTACGTGCTCACTTCAGTTTCCTAACAAGGCATGAAAGCTCCCCGTACACTCCTCCTCCTTTGCCCATCCTGGTGTCCCAAGGGCATATCAGGGATAAGGTTCTCTTGGGGCAGCTGCAAAGCTATGGTGACCAGGTGGACAGTCATCAGAAGCACTTAGGGAAGACAGAACAACATCCTTTCACTCTCTTACAGACACAAGACCATCGACCCATGAGGACAGTGAAGGCTGACGGCTTTGCCTGGTGGAGGCAGGCTTGTCTAGTCTCTTCCCAGAAGCAGGACAGATGTTTGGGTTTTGATGTAAGAAGGTGGCCTCATCATTATCACCCAACCTTACCTCCCCACCCCTTATCGGAGGAAAATACTTTTTCTGACTCTGCAAAGATAAATTTTATTTCCATTCAATGTAGCTAAGGAAAAAAAGTAAAATAAAACCCACCAAATTGTTTGTAACTCACCCCACAATGGTTTTGAAAGCAATTGTGAGAATTTTCCATTTCCTTTTAACAATCCCCTTCCCCCCAGGTGTGCATTTAGTAAATCATTTTTCAATTTACTAAGTACCCACTAGGCAGAGAGTCTGGTGCTAGAAACACCAAAATGAAGAGTTACATCTCTTCTAACCAGGAGTTTATAAGCACATACATGAACTGAAATTTTTATACTTGCTTATATGGAGTATAGTACAAAATGTGTACCATATGAATATGCAACGTGGCACACAAGGCAAATGGTATTGAAGTCTGCCTGAGAATTCAGGAAGTCTCTCTACACTGAGACTCATTCTCCATCCCATTATTTATGAGCAGAAATTGCTTTTTTAGCTTAGGGCCAACCTCTGTTGCTATCACATGTCCCGCTCATTATCTAATGTGGCCACTGTGAAAAATACACTGCCTTGAAAGTACAGACTCGTTGAAACAAAAAAAATATTCCATCCAAACTCCCTTTCTCTCACTCTTCTTGCCTTCTCTCACCGCCCCCCCCCAAGCCCTTCGATCAAATGATTGTGAGCAGGGTCCATCCCACACAAAAAAGAAAACTAAAACCAGAGAACAAGTGTGTTGTCTCAGTTGTCTTGTTTTGATTTATTCAAACTTTAATTCCAAGTAGGTGACCAACCATCCCAATTTTCCCAGGACTGAGGGGTTTTCCAAGGCTTAAGACATGCAGTTTAAAACCACAACAATCCCAGGCACACTCAGACCGTTGGTCACCACAAGTCAGGGGGACAGGAGTGGGTTCTGGCCATGCAGAGGCTCAGGCCAGATTTCTTTAAGCAAGCTCATCTGAGGTCATGATTTCAGAAGCAATCATCTTAAATTGGTGCTTTATCACGTCAGGTTCTTGGCAACAAGAACACAAATAGCATCTTGCCTGCACTCCCTGACCCCCTCTACCATTTTTAATTCTAGCCAAAATTAAAATAATACAGTTTCTCCAAACCAGATCCCAAAGTAATTCTAAATCTAACCAGAGCTGATTAAACCTCTCAAAGTCAGCAATTAAAAAGGGGAAATGGACAAACCTTTAGGCTGGGGATTGAAGACAAAAGGAGGAAACATTCCCGGTTATTGCTGGGACAATCTCTACCTAAAAGGGGCCTTAGGATGTACTGCAGCCAGTATCTTAAGACTGGACTGGAACCCACTGCCTTTATGCTAAAGCCTTCAGGATTGTCTCCTGTTTTAAATTAAATATAGGATTACTCTTATATTGATAGGTCCTACTGTTTTCATACCTTAAAAGTCAACAACTAGCCCTGGCTGGTAGGGCTCAGTGGCTGGAGCACCAGCCTGCATGCGAACTGAGACATGGGCAGTTCGATTCCCCGTCAGGGCACATGCCTGGGTTGTGGACCAGGTCTCCAGTTGGGGGCGTGTGAGAGGCAATGGACTGATGTATCTCTTGCACATCAATATTCCTCTCTTTCTCTTTCTTTTTCCTTTCTCCTCTCTGGAAATTTAATTAATTCATTAAAAAGTCAACCATTAGAACTTATTGATCTGCCTGTGCGAGAATGAAAGTTCCCTTTGACCAGAGGAAAATGCTTCAGTGCTCACAAATGGCAAAGATGTGACTCGTTTTTAGCCATTGCAACCCTTGCTGGAGCGGGGCTATATTGTCCAGTCAGTGGTCCCAAGGAGGAAGTTTAAGGTCCCTATGTTTCTTTTAGGTACTGAAAAAAATCCAAGTACAGAGCCCTCAGCAAATCTTCAGAATATTTCATCATTTCAGATTCTCCGATATCAAAACCCCCAAGAAGAGAGAAGAAGCTATGAAAGTGAAGGAAGGAGTAGAAGGCCCTGAAGCCCCACCTCCGAACGGACGGGGTTTACCTCGTGGCAGCGCCACGCCTTTTCAGCTTCCTGCAGCCGGGTGGTTATTGTTGGTGGCTAGTACGGGCGGCTGGAAACCCTGAAGCTCACTATGAGGAACACGGAAAATTCTGAACTCCAGAAAAACACTAAATAGAGTTTGTCTCAGCATGGAGAAAAAACAGGAGGAGACTCGAGGCTTAGTGAGGCCTACGTGCCCTCCGTCATTACGACGAAAGAGTGGACTAAGGCAGAAAAGAGGCTGAGTTGGAGAGGGATCAGAGATTGAAAGCAGTTCCCCTGGCTCCAGAACGCCTGTGTTCTGCATGTTTCGCTCAGAAACAGCTAAATACCTATTATAGAAAAATATAGATGCATTGTTGAATAAGGGGAAAAGGTCACAGCTTGGTGGTCTTGGTTTTTATACTTTCCAATTTTTCTGAATTGGAATGTTTTCCATTTTTATCATTTTATACTTCCCCCAAAATGATAGCCGCTCTTGGGGCATGAGTATAAATGAGTGCTCTCTCCCAGGCTGCTTGCCACAGGGGGAGGGGGCGTTTGCCCAGATGAGGCCTTGCCTGGTGTGGGGGCTCCTCAGAGCACAAGCTCCTCAGCGTTTCTATTGTATGGGTTGGCCTGTGGATGGATTTTCCATTTGCTCTTTAATTTTTTTCTCTTCCCATTTTCCACACTGCACTAAAATTACTCCCCAGAAAAGCATTTATCTTTCTTATTGCCATTTTGCAGCCTGTCCCCACTAGCAGATTTTCAGGAAGTACCAGCTGGTACCTCTGTAAAAATGCCCACTGACTTTTACAAGCGGAACATCACAAGAAAATCCTATTTTCTTCCCTCCTCCTATCCCTTGCCTACTACCCACTCCACTCGTAAACTGAGTAAAAGAGTTTCAACATTTCCCATCCTTTTCCTCATCTTTTTCCTCTACTTTTTTGTTTATTTGTTTTGGGAAAATTGTATTTCAAGAAGCAGCTTGATTTCCAGTACCTATGACTGACTTTCAGAAACAGATGAGAAAAATTACCGTGAGAAACCCCAGTCTGTCCTGTGTTACAATACCTGTGTATGTGTGTGTGTGTTTGTCAAAGAACTATTTCCAACCACATTTTTAAACCTTTTTATGATATGAAATAAATTTATGATGGAATATTTGGAAATACCAAGACAGAAGAATGAAAAACTTTCACCAAGCTAAAAGCCAGAAGTCCCCAGTATTAATATCTTATGATATTTTTCCATTATTTTACTTCCTTGTCTTTATACCTTGTTTTAGATTTCTGTAGAAGTTCAGCAACTCACTTCAGATGCCCGGGAAACCTCTCCTGAGCCTCTCTGGCCGGGGCATGGCTGTCCCTCTGCAGGCATCTCAAATAGCAAATATTTTCTGTGCACGCATTGGGTCGCTTACCAGACTAAGAGCTCCTGTCTGGCAGGGACTTTCTTTGGTTCATCTAAGTTAATCCAGGACCTAGCACCCAGCAGTAAATGCAACAATCAAAGCAAATGTTTATTTGCAGAATCTCCCTGCCAGGGGCAGTTACAGAACATAAATCGGTGAACTGAGCAGACATTATAGGTTGTGTGTGAGGAAGAGGGTGCGGCCGTGGCGAGAGAAGGAGGACTGGAGGAGAGGCAAGGGCCAGGCCAAGTAGAGCCAGCTGAGCTATACAATGGGGAGCCAGTGAAGATTTTATGCAGCATCGCACTTTTTCTGGATGCTGTAGAGGAATAGATTGGATCAGAGCTGCCTTCTCCACGTGGAAGCAGGGGACCGCGTTCAAGGTCAAAGGTGGCTTGGACTGTAGGCATAGAGGTGGCACCAAGTGGACAAATTCAAGATAAGTTTTGGAGGTGAACTAGACAGAAATTTCTGACAAACTGACTCTGAAGGTAGGCAAAAAAAGAGAGAGAGAGAGGGTGTGTGAAGGTATGATCTAATGAGATAAGGAAGATACAAACATGGGGATATATATCAAAGTTGCAGGATGCCGAGTCCATTCTGGGACATGTCAAATTCGAGAGATTTGGGAAATAGCTATGTGATAATGTGGAGTAGAAAGCTGCATACACAGTCTGGAGTTCAGAGAAGCAGTCTGAGCTGAAGCTCTAAATTCAGGAATCACCAGCAAATAAATGTCACTTAAAGCTCTGGGTCAAACTGAGACTACCCCCAGGGAGTGTGGCAAGAGAAGAAAAGGGTGCAGGGTGCCAGGTTAGTGGGTGAGGAGCCAGTGATGGGGACTAGGAAAGAGAAGGAAGCCCAGGTCAGGTGGTGACTGCTGCAAGGGAGGCACCTGATCAGGGCGGAACACTGAGTCCCGAGTGTGCAAAGTGGAGGTTACTGCTTACTGGAGACACAGCTGCTACCGACGAAGCCTGGCCAGTGTGTGTAGAAGAGGTGGGGCAGGAAGACAGCATGGCCAGACAACCCGTCCAAGAATTTTAGGCATAAAAATCAGAGTAATGGAACGGCAGCTGGTGATCCTCTAAAGAATCAAGAAAACTTTAATAATGTTTGCATGCTGATGGGAATGGTCCAGGAGAAAGGGGGCATTGACAAGTTTGGAGATGGAGTGGAGAATAAAAGTAGGATCCTTGAGAAAGTGAGGGGATAACAGCCAGAGCAGAGGTGCCCACATTTAGTGGGAAAGGACACTGATAATTTTAACTGGAGGAAAGGAAACAACACGGCTGAACTATGGATCTGGAAGGGAGGTGAAAGAGTTCCCACTCCTCAGAGAAGCGTGAGGCAAGGCTGTGAGCTGTAAGTGAAGGGGCAGGAGGGGCTAGCAGCACAGGGAGCTCTGAGGAGTAGCCTGGCCCAGCCATGGGCATGCAGGAAGGAGGAATGGAATTTGGCTCAGGAGAGCAGGGCAGAGAAAGAGGCAGGTGTGACCATCTGAGACAAGCCCAGGACTGGGAGGGTAGGGACTGAGAGCGGTTAAGGTGGCCTGAGTGTTGATTAGGATGGTAGTGAACCACATGGCTGGAGACGTAGGTCAGGGCTTTGTATGCCCTGGGAAGGACTTTTGGCTTTACCCTGAAGGCAATGGGGAAATTCTGGAGGGTGTTAAGCAAGAAAGCGGCATGATTAAACTGGAGTTCTAGAGATAATTCCAGGTTGGTGTGGATAGTAGATTGCAGGAGGAGAGAGACCTAGGGGAGAGACTAGGCCAGAGGCTCAGGCGATGATCCCCATGGGAGGTGACACAGAACTGCAAGAGAGCGGTGGTGGTGACAGGGCCAGGTGGCCCAGGACACCTGAGAAATACTGAGGAGGAGGAGCCAACAGAATGTGAATCAGAAACATACCTGCATATAATTTTCTTAAACAAACATTACAATGTCTGCTTTAAAATGTCAGGAGGTTGTATTATCAAATGTGTTAAACTTTGTGTTCTCTCTTATGTCTGAGAGTAAAAGCAGGCATTGCTTTATAAACAGCTTGCTTGTGCTATGTCGTGTTCCCCTCACTATCCAGTACAGTGCTGGGCACACAGCCTTGATTAAATGGTGTCTTCTAAGCAACCAGGGGGAAGACTGCACCTTGTTTCAATCCTGCCCTACTCCTCCCCCCACCCCATGCTGCAGGAGGCAGTGACCAAGACAGTCACAATCCCTCGTAACCTCGTCACTGGGACGCACCCACTAGTAAAACCTCAGAGGGACCCTGTGTTATGTGTGTGTACAAGACCACACTTCAAAACAGACTACCATTTTGTACCACGTGATCCTCTCCACCCTGAGAGGTGGGCAGAACAGGATTGATTATTTCATAAATTTAAAAACCAGGATTATTTTCAGTGTCATAAACACACTGAAAGCTTAGAGAGGCCGAGTTCCCCAAATTCCCAAAGTCAAGAAGTAGCGAGGGATTTGAAGCCGAGTTCAGGATCTTTTTCACTGGGGTCCTTTGGTGCAGTCCTTTTTCTGCCTCATACATTGCAAGAAGCAAGTGTCTTCATGTTAGAGCCGTGCCGTTTACCATCTTCCCCTACAATGAAAATATCTGACGCTGGATTCTCAGCACATGTGTTCCCACTTAAGAACTCTCCAACCGCACAGCTGGAAAGGCTTGCAGACCTCAGTGGCTCCTGGCCTGAACCCACACCGTCAGAAAGCATTGATTCAGTGTCTTCAGTTCAAGGGATGGATTGATCATTTTCCTCTGACTTGCCGCTAGATTGGGTAGGTAGGTAAATCAGGTGATTATTCTACAATTTTCATAGAATAAGTATCAACCATGGCCTTCAAATCCCACATCACTCATGCAAATCGCTCACCCAAGAAGAAATAACAAACCCTGCGTTCCTGCCTCCAATTAACGTTAGGTTAATGGGCCCATGCAAACCCCAGGCCTCAAAGCTCTTTTCTCTTATCTGGACAGTCGCTCCTGCTTTCATTGGGAAATAATCATTGGCTTCTCCCTCTCCTCCTTTTTTTAAAATTTTGTTTTGTTTCTCCTTTCCACTTCCCTTCTAAGATTTGGTAAGGAAGGGATATGGGGAGTCAGAACTGGGAAGACAGGGAATCAAAGAAGGGAAAGGAAGCAACAGGAGGAACAGAACATGGGGGCTGAGAATAGGGGAATTTAACCAATTGTGTCAGCTGTTACATCATTAAAACTTAGGAAAAATAGTTCCATAGACAAGAGTTCTTAAAATTAGAATTATCTTTAAATAGATTAAAGAAGATTCATTTTTAAAAAATGACAATATTTTGCTGAGGGGGAGGGCTTAACAAGACGAAAATCACTGCAAGGGAGGTTCAAGGATGGAGGAAGGACCTGTTCTAGAGAGTCCTGCAGGGCAGAGCCAGGAGGGCGGTAAGGAAGGAGAGGGGAAGCCCCCGCAGATCGTGGGTCAGAGAGCACAGAGCCGGCCAGCCTGGACAGCCAGGGCAGGAGAGCAGCCACGAAGAACAGGGTAGGGCAGAGACCGGAGTAGAGCTGCCGCCCTAAGGCCAGGCCGGTGAAGCTTGGCCTGACTCTTATGCACAGTCTGGAAGGGGCAGGCACCGAAACTAGGTTTCACTGACTTTACCCATGTTCCAGTTGGCTGAAGTGCCTCCCTGTTACCTGGGTATGCAGCAGTGAGGGTCTTGTAACTTCTTTCCCAGAGAGGTGTCTTTTAAATAAACCATAGATAGGCACTATATATGCCTGTGCTGACCACATATGGAAGAAAGTAAGACCAATGTCCCAAATATTCTATTTAAATTTCTAGCCTGCCTTTTATTCTCAGTGTCTGTTCTTTCTACATGTTTGGAGTTAAAATGCCCCCTTTTTCCTCTGGCAGTAGTGGTGGGAGTTTTCCCACCTGCCCGAGTCTTAGTGAACATTGTTCATCACCTCTTTCCATTGTTCAAGTCATTTTAAATGTATCTCTGTTCATCCTGCTTGAGTAGATTTTCCCATACTCACCTCATTATTGTGTGATTGCCTCCTGTTCATTCATGTTTTCTTACTCCAGAAAAGTTTTCAGCTTTGTGAAAACAAGACCACAACTACAAGTGGTGTAACTGATAAGGAAGTGTCTCAACCCATGTAAAACGCTGTCCCATTGCAGAGCATCTCCAGAGGTGGTTCATTTGAGGCACAGCGGCCTCAAGGACACGGCTCCTTCCCGCTTCCTGCTCTGCCATCCACAGCAGGTTGGATCCCTTCAGCCCAGCTCCCATCCTTGTTCAGGATGGCAGCCACAAAGGCCCTGGCGTCTCCTGCTGATATGACAACCCCCAGTCCAACAGTGCCTGGGATTTCCTGCATGTCTCTTTTTAAGCCTCATTCCCAAAAGTCCCCGATATCTGCTGGAGTTCAGGCAGAAAAGAGCTGGCACACTCACAAAATCTAATTGAAGTGATTTTGATGAAAGAATTATTTAAGACCATGGACAGAACTTAGGGGATGGACTGACAAAAGATGGTGAAGTGCCATGAATTAGTCATAGCAAGCAGCCATTACCACTCTGATCCTGCAGAGACAAGAAGACAAATGAAGCTCCCACCCCATAAAGAGGCCTGTCCCTGAGGAAGAAAGGGCCTGTTCCTCGGAGCAGTGAAGTTGCTGGCAAGATTGAAACCAACAGGAGGGGAGTAGGGGTGGGAGAGTAATAAATACTCTTCGCTCCTAGCAGTGCCTCCATTGCCAAACAAGTGGAAAACCAGTCCACAAGGAAAATTTCCTGAAGCAATCCTTAGGGGCCAGCCTCCTAGAGCATAGAAAGACAAAAGAAAAGACAAAGAATGTTCTGGATGGAGAGCAACAAATGAAAATGGCAGCATACCTGCCAACAGACCTCCCTGAGCACTGTTCAGAATAGGATGGTGTGCCTGTGTTTAAACCAATCAGTATCAAGGATGCTGACTTGTAGCCTTAGACTAGTCAAGATTTAACCTTGACTCACATGGAGAGGGGGAGTAAGCCCTCAAACACAATTGGAGTTTTGTCAGCAAAGAAGAAGGGAATAATATCTGCCATAAGAAATATTCCTACACAAAATATAGTTTGACAATCTTTTTTTTTTAACTGTTCTTACCTGGCCAAAAAAAATTTTTTTCAGAAAACCTTAAACAAATGTTCAAAATATTTTTTTGGAACTCACTGGTCTGTGAAATCTAAATTTTGTAACACCTTTTATACGCTTAACAAAAACAAAAGACTATTTAGTCACATTAGGATTTGGGGGTTGAGATTTAAAAGTGATCTGGAGCCAAAGGGCTGCAAAATACAGACCCACATTTCCCTCTAAACAGCAAAGAAGCACACGCCAATTAAAACAGTTCTCTGTGGAATGTTCTCTGGTGCTTTGTCTACTAGAGTTTTAAGTGGCTCATAGAGTGATGGTTTTCAGAAGACAAAATCATGTCCTCTCCTGCTCTGAAATCAGTCACAACACGCAAACCCAATTTAATCCTTGCCCAGTGCAGCAATTATTACAATAAACAAAAAGGCAAAGAGGACAGTTGAGTACTTAGGCTAAAAGCACTCTGATTGTGACTTCTTTATTGAAAGAAGGGCAAAGGAAGAAAGAAAACATGTGCATTGCAGTCATATGGAGCCAGCTTTAGCATCATCATCACTTAACTGTCTTATGAATAACCGATCATTTCATCTAATTGTCATCGACACATTTAACACTTTTTCCTTCTGTCCCTAAGAAGAAGATATTAGGGCTATGAGTAAGAAATGAGGATCCAGGACTTGCGGCAAGATGGAGGCATAAGTGGACGCACCGTACCTCCATGCACAACCAAGATTAGAACAACAACAATTTAGAGGGAGAATAACACCCAGAACTGACAGAGAATTTATCTGAATGGAAGTCAGACAGCCAAGAAGTTGAAGTAGACCTGTTCATCCAGACTGGTAGGAGGGTCAGAGCCAGGCGGGCGCCGGTCGGCAGCGGCTCGTGGTGATCGGGGAGAAATCGGAGTGAACTTGGCGCGATCTCGGCACATAAGCCATCCAGGGTGCGCAAGATTGCAGCAGTGGACCCTGAGTACACAAGCAGCGGCTGGCGGACCCAGTGAGGCGGCGATTGTGGACCAGGGCAGAGTGCGCAACCCAGGATCCCAGAGAAGGGACTGTGATCCCAGGAGAATGGAACTACCACCATTGTTCCCTCCCACCCCCGCACCCGTCCCCACATACAATGTCACAATCTAGTGACCAGGGTGCCCAGCCCAGGTAAACACCTAAGGCTCCGCCCCTCACTGTAACAAGAGTGACCAGACAGGGAGAAAAAAAAAAAAAGGAGAGACAGAGAGAGATATGTCTCCAACAGAAGAACAGATCAGTCCCCCAGGACTCATCCTTTTGAGCGACCAAGAAATAACCAATCTATCAGATGCACAGTTCAAAACACTGGTGATCAGGAAGCTCATAGAATTCGTTGATTTTGGGTGCAAATTAGATGAAAAAATGCAGGTTACCATTAAAGAGATGAAGAAAGATTCACGGAGAGCCAATAGTGATGGGAAGGAAACTGGGTCTCAAAACAATAGAGTGAACCAGAAGGAAGCAAAAAACAACCAAGCAAGAAAACATGAAGAAATAAGAATTCAAAAAAATGAGGAGAAGCTTAGGAGCCTCCAGGACATCTTTAAATGTTCCAACATCCGAATTATAGGGGTACCAGAAGGAGAAGAGGAAGAGCAACACGTGGAAAAGTTATTTGAACAAATAATAAAGGAGAACTTCCCCAATCTTGCAAAGGGAATAGACTTCAAAGAAATCCAGGAAGCTCAGAGAGCCCCAAAGAAGTTGGACCCAAGAAGGAACACACCAAGGCACATCATAATTACATTAGCCAAGGTAAAAATGAAGGAGAGAATCCTAGAAGCAGCAAGAGGTAAGGAGACAGTAACCTACAAAGGAGTTTCCATCAGACTGTCAACTGATTTCTCAAAAGAGACCTTATAGGCAAGAAGGGGCTGGAAAGAAATATTCCAAGTCATGAAAGACAAGGACCTACATCCCAGATTGCTCTATCCAGCAAAGTTTTCATTTAGAATGGAAGGGCAGATAAAGTGCTTCTCAGATAAGGTCAAGTTAAAGGAGTTCATCATCACCAAGCCCTTATTTTATGAAATGTTAAAGGGACTTATCTAAGAAAATAAGATAAAGAAAAAATATGTATAGTAAAGGGACAGCAAACTCACAATTATGAACAACCACACTTAAAGCAAAACCAAAAGAAACTAAGCAAACAACTAGAACAGGAACAGAACCACAGAAATGGAGATCACATGGAGGGTTAGCAACAGGGGAGTGGGAGGACGAGAGAGGGGGAAAAGGTACAGAGAATAAGTAGCATAGATGGTAGGTAGAAAATAGACAGGGGGAGGGCAAGAATAGTATGGGAAATATAGAAGCTAAAGAACTCATAAGTATGACACATGGACATGAACTAAAAGGGGGGATATGGGTGGAGAGGGTGTACAGGGTGGAGGGGAGTGAAGGGGGAAAATGAGACAACTGTAATAGCATAATCAATAAAATATATTAAGAAAAAGAAAAAGAAATGAGGATCCACATTTCCTTCATTACTGTTCATCTGCCAGTTGACTTGCAGGCAATTCTAGGGTGAAGACTGAGAGAGTGTTTCATAAAACAAAAGTTAAAAATTTCAAGTGTCTTCATCCATTCAAGCAGCTACAATGAAAACATTATAAACTGACTGGCTTATAAACAATATAAATTTATTTCTCACAACTCTGGAGGCTGAGAAGTCCAGGATTTAAGGTGCTGGCCAAGTCTGTGAAGACCATTTTCCTGGTCCACAGATGACCATCTTCTCACCATGTCCTCCCATGAGGGAAGGGGTGAGGGGGCTCTCTGGGGCCTCTCTAATAGAGGGCAGTGATCCCATTCATGAACGCTCCACCCTCCTGACCTAATCACCTCCCCAAGGCCACACATCCCAATACCATCACAATGGTGACTAGATTTCAATAGGAATTGTGGGGGGAACACAAATACTTAGTCTATAGCACACAGTACCAGGAACTAGGAACAAAAAGGCAACAAAGGATACCAGAAGTATCCTGATATAGCAGGAAGATAAGTAAGCAGGTAGATGCAAATGAAAGCTTCAGAGGTTTCCTTGTGCACATTCTCACAGATGTGTTCTAACCACAGGAGAGACTGCAGCTTACACTTCAGTGCAGGAGTATCAGCCAGTCTTTGCCTCAGCACTTCAGTTACATATAGTAGAGTTCTTTATTAATTTAAATAAAGCCCCTAGTTCTGACAGCAAACAACTATATAATACTCACAAAGAAGCCAAATTATTCCCTCAGTCTATGAATAAAAGTTAGTGACTTTCAAACATATTCTCATTTATTCACACACACACACCTTTGATGGTAATAAAGGCAGGGTATTTGGGCTGTAGGTACATAAAACAGTAACAACAAAACTGCTGAACTTGAATTTGCCAGTTGCTTCTCTCAAATACCAGTACTATGCTCCCACCAAGTATCATTACTCTTGCACAAACAAGCTCATGATTACAGAAGCATTAAGTTAATGACTAAAGAAGAAGAAATGTTTTGGAGGCAGTCAGAACAGACCTTCAGGAGGAAAGGGGTCTTAAGAAGGAACCTGAAGGTTGAAAGAGGGCTGGAAAACAACCTGGTAGATTCGGCACTAGGAGAAAGAGAGCGGGGGCTGATGGCTTAGCTGGAGTGTAAAGCCTAAGAAAATTCATTAATAACTGAAAAGGAAAAATCTTCTGGTCCTAAGCACTTTGGGAGCCACGGGCTTCGGTGCAGATATGGCCAAGTCCAAGAACCACACCACACACAACCAGTCCCCCAAATGGCACAAAAACATCATTGAGGAACACTGATCACAAAAATACAAACCTCTGAAGGGGGTGGGCCCCAAGTTTCTAAGAAACACGCGCTTTGTCAAGAAAGACAAAAAGGGCCTGAAGAAGCTGTAGGCCAACAATGTCAAGGCCATGAGCGTACACGCTGAGGCTATGAGGCCCTTGTAAAGCCCAAGAATGTCAAATCCAAGATCCCAAAGGGCAGCAGCCACAGTAAGCTCAGTTGACTTACTTACATTGCTCACCGCAAGCTTGGGAAATGTGCTCATGCCCACATCCCCAAGGGTGTCATGCTTCACTGGCCAAAGGCCAAGGCCAAGCTTCAAAGTAAGCCCCAGGCTGCAGTTGCAGGCTCCAAAGGTGCTCAGGCCCCCTCAAATGCTCCACACTAGAGGCCTCTGTCTGCTGATATGAGGACAGAAGGACTGGTGTGGCCCCTGGGCTGTTGCCTACATGAGGCTTGTGTCCACTTGTGCTATTACTACAAATAAACCTGAGACAGGATCTGTCCAAGGAAGGAAGGAAGGAAGGAAGGAAAAAAAAAGGGAAGAGACCGATTAGTAAAGGTGCAATAAGTTCTAAAGCCCTCATGTTATGTTCTAAATGTTGTGTTCCCTGCAGATTCATATGTTGAAATCCTACTGCCCAATGATAGCATTTGGAGGCAGGGCTTGAAATCCTACTTCCCAATGATAGCATTTGGAGGTGGGGCTTGAAATTCTACTGCCCAATGGTAGCATTTGGAGGCAGGGCTTTGGGAAGTAATTAGGCCTTGCGGGTAGAGCTCTCATAAATGGGATTGGTGCTCTTAGCAAAAAGACCCAGCAGAGCTCCCTAGCCCTTCCTCCTTGTAAAGACACAACAGGCAGTGTCAGATCCGGATCTGGAAGAGAGCCATCGCCTGACCGTGCTGGCACCCTAATCACACACTTCCAGTCTCCAGAACTGTAAGAAATAAATCTGTGTTGTTTTAAATCACCCAGTCTTCAGTATTTTATTATAGCAGCCCAATCAGACTAAGACACCATGACCTGAGGCTTTAAAAGGAAAAAGAAAAGTATGAAGTGAAGCCAATTAAAGGATCTGAGGTAAACAATTATGTTTTTTGTATTAAAGTTATTTTTGAAAACTGATTTCTTCAGTAAGTGAATGAAAAAACAGAAAGAATTGCCCACTTCCACTGGTGACTGAAGCATTGTAAGGAGCCACTTAACTTCTTCAGGTGACCTAAGAGATTGAGTGATTGTCAGGATCTTAAACATAGAAAGCAGTGGCAGCCACTTTTAATGCCATGTCTGAACTGATATTAAAGATCACGGTGTCACAAATAGTACTAGGAAGTCAGAAAGGCAATAGAGGGTTGAAATATAAGGCAAGGAGTTTATCTGCCACCATCTTTAATTTGGGGTGACTATCAAGCATTCCGGAGGAAGTGGCTCAGCCACAGAAGGTGTTTAATCTAAATCTGAGACCAGTTAGGTTTTCCTGCCCCTGAATTTAGCTGCTTCCAAAACATAAAAAGCAAATTCCGTAACAAGCAAGAAAAGTGTGTTTGCAATTCACAGAACAGCAACCTAAGTCTGGATAAAGAAAGCAGGGTAGATGCTTACATTTAAAACAAAAATTTTGCATCTGTAATTAACTTAGATTTATCTTCAATTTAGTTTTCCTGTTCAACTTCCAGAATATTTTAACTGTAAAAGTTCTTGAATATAAAAACGCTATAATAAGAAAATCTGGTACTACTTTTTGAATCAACTTTTTAAATGGACATAACTATTTCCATGTGTTAGCATGCCTCTGCTAGCCACTTACTGCATACTACTGCCTTTATCTGTGGCTAACAGACTACAGCCAGCTGATTAGAGCATTGTGTCAGTGGGTTCCTAAGGAAAGCAGACAGTGAGGTTGAGCCAGAACAAGAGACTGGGGAATGGGGGATCATGTTTGTGAAAAACACATAAGGCGGAATGATGATGGTCTGTGGTTCAGACCATGGTTCCAATCTGACACCTGTAAAAGGAAAGGGGGTAGTAAACAGGATGGGCAAGGCAGTGCCTCTGATCACTGTAGGCCTGACAAAGATTTGACCAATCTGATAGATTGCTCCAGAGCAAAGATTACCTACCTACCTATGAGAGGAGTCCCGCATTGGAGAGACACGGCTGTAGAACTGCCACTGAGCTCAGTCATTGGCTGGGAAGTCCCAAGAGTCCCCTGAGTCCTTCCCCTGAGTTGCACACATATTCCTTTATGTTTCTGGTGGGTATTAGCAGCCTTACCTCTTTCTTTTGATTAGGTTCAATTATCCCTGCCAAGATGGTAAGTCCTTTCCTTGTCTAAGCAGCAGCCATAAGTTGTAGTTCAATAACAAAATTGCTGTGCCCCCTAGCAAGGGACGTCCTACTCTGAAGAGTCCAGATTTTTGGAGATAAGAAACACAAAATATCTCAATGGGTCACTGTGAATGATGACAAGTGAGGCCACACCTGCTACCACCCCTTAGTTTGGGATCTTGTGTCTTCTTCCTATTGGAGACACATGCCCAATAGAGGTTGTTAATATGGCAGACATCAGCACTGTCTGCAAGGAATATACTCCATCTTCCCAGAACATGGCCTCCAAGCTGGAGCTCTTGTCAGCAGCTTCTAGATGGCCCAGCAGGTCCTAAGACCTATGAATCCCATCGCAGCTCACTCCTGCACTTCCTTTGCTGAGAATGTGCTCCCTGATGGATGTCATGTTGCATGGGATTCAATGTCTATGGATCAGCCATCTCATAAGCCACAAGACAGTGGTGCAGGCATAAACTTCATGAACAGGAAAATCAACCTCATATCCCAAATATGTGTCCATTCTTGGGATAACAAATCATTGGCCCTTCCAGGAGCAAAGGAGGTTAACATAGCCAACTTGTCACTAAGTGGCTGGTTGGTCTTCTCAAGAAATTGTGCTGTCCTGGGGGCTTAGCATTGGTTTCTATTGCCGGCAGTAGCTAGATCAGTCTTGGTAAGTGGGAGTCCATGACAGTGAGCCTGTGCACACCTTTCCTCTCTGCCACCACACTCGCTCCAGCATGTGCCCATTGCACCAGTTCTACAGTGGCTGATTACAAAGGCAGGCTACTGTCAACTGCCCATGTCACTCTGTCTACTTGGTTGTTCAGCGTCCCTTCCAAGTGAACAGACTTAAAGGAAATGAGTTTGCCAAATACATGTGGGAGACAGGTGGAAGAATTCCAGGCAAAAGAAACATCTAAACAAAAGGCCCATAGGCAGGAGGGAGCCTGCTATGTTAAGAATCAGCACAGAGTTGGGAAGACGGAATGTGGGAAAGGGCAGGGGAGGGAATCACAACGTCTGGTGTGAGTGAAATGGAAGCCACTACAGGGGTTTTGGTAGAGAGGGGTGACATGACTTAACTTGAACTTGAAAGTCCCTGGATTGCCATGCTAAAAATGGGCTGAGGGATGCAGACACCCAGATAATAGCAGTGGAAGGCAAAGAAGTGGTCACTTTTGAGATATATTTTAAATCACTTAAACCAATTGATTTCCTGGTCAATTAAATGTAAGATGCAATAGCAAAGTGAAATCAAGGATGCCTCCAAAAGTTTTCCTTGAGCAGCTGGGCGATTGGGGTGGAGAAGCATCATTCCTTCCCTGCGCTTCCAGAGCACATACCTCTAAAACATGTCTCTCTCCTTCAATATCCATCTCTTCCCAGAGAACAACACATTTATTTTGTCCATGAACTGTGTCTCAAGAGTCTTTTCTTTAGTGCCTTACAAATAATTATCAAATGAATGACTGTATTAGTTTGCTAGGGCTGCCATAACAAAGTACCACAGGCTGAGCCCAGTAAAGGAAACCAAGACAGACAATTAAGAAATAAGAATAGAATCAGGAGAAAACAATGTCACAAAAACGAAGAGAGAAGAAAGATTGAAGAAGGAGAAAATGACAACCAGTGTATAGCACTGCAGAGAATTCGGGGGGATGAAGTGTATGTGCTTTTGCCAGGGAAGATGCCATTCCTGTAACTGGGACATGACCTTTGCATCAGTGAGCTGTGTGGTTGAGAGATGTCCTCTTCTGTGTATACTAGCTGGGATGTGTGTGTGCAATCTGAAATCATAAGCGCAGAAGGAGAATACCTCAGTCACTATAGAGATTTGAAAATGTCTAAGAGACTTTACTGAACACAGACAAGTAAATCCCCTGCTTTCTGAATCAGTGTTGTAAATCCAAAAGTCTTCACTCATTTATTTTGAGGTTGAGAGTTTACTCAAGGAGTGAAATACAGGGGTGGGCAAAAGTAGGTTTACAGTTGTTCACATGGAAAATAATACAATAATTAGTCAATAATAATACAAGGATAAACTCTGTGTTTTTTGTACTCACAACTGTAAACCAACTTTTGCCAACCCCTGTGTGTCAGGTCAGATTCTGGCCCAGGATATGAAAAGATCTCTGGAGAAATGTTCTATTTTTTAAAACATTGACTACAGTTAGACATAGTGCCCTATTCAAAAGAAGTGTGCTTTAAGAGTCCACAAGACTAACTTGTATCCTTCCAAATACCTTACAAATTTGTAGGGTTTGGGTTTGGGGTTTTGTTGTTGTTGTTGTTGTTGTTTAGTGAATTACATTCATTCAAAAGGAAATGCAAAAATAGGATCATTTTGTTAGGGTTAGAAAGAAATAAATAAAATGAAATCATTTTCCCTTACCCTGATGGGAAGCGTGTGAGTTTTCAGATGTTCCAATATTGTTTTTGCAAATCAATATATAAGCATTATTGAAAACCTCAATATGCCTGAGTTTTATAGCTGCCAGGCACTTTTAGGAATCTATTTGCATCAGAAAATAGTTTTATCTAACCCTTTAAGTTCTCACAAGTTTTGATAACATTGATTGAATGTAAAGCTAAAGTATAGTTTGCAAGTTAGAAGTGTTGCTATTGATCCTTTTCTGATATATCCTTTTTCTCAATAATTCATTGATTTATGACAAAACTAATAAAAGCTAACGTTTACTGAAAGATCCGGGCATTGCAGATGCTGGCTAAATGCTTTACATTTGTATTCACGCCCCTCCTCCCTGTCTCCAATCACTGCACCCTCCCTTCCAGGTGTCCATGACCAGCAGGCTCTGCACATCCCACATTTTGAGACTTTCTCCCATCTGTTCCCAACTCCTGAAATCCTTCCACTGCATGACCTAAAATTCATGGTCCATTAACGGCAAAATTCCCTATATCTCCAATCTAATCTCCACATACTTTTTGCTCTTCATTCTGACAAGAACTCACGCTTTGTCTCCACTCTCACACGATGGCGGTTTTCCATTCACACACTGGAGGTGGAGGTGAGAGCAGGGCCCTGCTCCATCCTCTGGGCCACTTCTACATCTTCCCCCTTTAAGTCTGCTTAAACCTCATGTGTTTTATATCATGTCATTTATACCACCTCCTGCAGGTGTTAGGACATAGTAGAAGAAGAAGGCAAATGCCTGTAAATACAAAGTGGAAATTCGCTGTAACTGAGGCACAAGCAAATGTAACAGGAAAACCAAGGGCGGGTGGTATACTCTTCAGGGGGCTATGTCAGCGTCATGACTGCAAAAGTGCAAATAAAAGAAGGGCCCTTTCTTTCCTGGCATGTAGCGACTTCAGACAAAAAAAAAAAAGTGTTCTGCCGTACCCTAGAGAAACAAAATCCACACAATGAAAAGTACTGAGCAGACAACTCTGAGAATTCTGAGTGATTCTGCTGGAGTTCTGGTGAGTAAAGCAGAGCATGATTGAATGATAGAATTAGCCAGATGGTTCATTTTAGTGTGAAGATCTATAATAAAATCCCATCTACTACTTAAAAACTCTGGGAGCAGTTAGGGAGGACTCCCCAACAAAAAAGGGACTGCCTGGGAATTAGCAGGGTTCCAAAGTCCAGCTGTACCTTCAAAACTGGACAGGGTCTGCCTCTGCGCCCCGTGGAGGATGGGGTCTTGCATCGCTTATCAGAGCCTCAGGCTGATAGAGAATGATTTTTCTTCTACAACATGGCGCTGACTCCTGTAATTAGCAGTTGATATGGAGGGGAGAATGGTTATTAAAATAAAAAACCAAACACTGAAGCCAACCATTAGCAACAATGTATTTATATGATGTCTAGGATAGTTGGTGGCTGGCCTTGTAATGCAGATCAAATTCCTCCCTACTCTAACATAGGAACAATCCATCCTAGAAATGCACCTATTATGTTACCAAGGCTAAAGTTTGTTTTTTTTAATAGGAAAGTATCAGTGTGATTTTTAAAGTTTTGTCTAATATCATCCCCAATAGTACTAAACGCTGTATCGTGTTTTCTAATAATTAGATTCATGTGCATACAGAAAGTTTAGCATATACAATTAATTAGAAACCAGATATTTCTACTTCATGATGCCACATGCAATACCTAATGGGCTAATGAAACGCATACTATTTTAGAATATTTAGATATTAGCCAACACACAGCACAGTTACCGTCTTCACACAATAGTGTCTTTTCATAGCAATCGACTATACCCTACACTTAGGTGGGGTCAGGGGAGGGACTCCCACCCCTTGTGATACAGGGTAAGTGGTAAATGGAGGTAACGTGAAAGTCTTGTAATTCCTCCTAAGCTTTTAAGAAATAGCCTTCCATTACTATCAGTAGCTCATTTTCTTTAAGGCTTTTATCCAAAGGAATGTATTAATAGCAATTTTGACAAAAGATGTTTCAGTTTATACACAGCCGTCTCAAGATTGTACGTATATTTGCTTTGACTAACCTCAGAAATTCAAGCACAGCAAAGTTACAGTAGGTATATAAACAAGCAGGTCACGGGGTTAATGTTCGGCTCAAACATAATGACTTTCTTCTAGCACGAGGAGGCAGGAGGCTGTACTACTCAGAAACAACAAAAGATAAACACTTAACCCACCCACAGTCAACCAGCTTCCAGCTTCCAAGTGATGAAAAAAATATGTGATCACCAAAGCGAAAAACAGACACAAAGTAAAGATGGTAAATAACCCTCAATTTCGACCCAATGAACTCCGCCCAGAGCCCACCAGAGGATGCCAGAGGCACTGACTCTTTTTCATTTTTGACTGCACAAATTATATCACTTTAAAGCTCTTTTATGAAATAAAAATGATCTCTCAAGGCATCTGTAAAAGTATATTGAAAACTTATCAGAAGATGGTATTTCTCAAATCCATTTATTATTAGGAATACATCCCACAGGCACATATTATGGAAGATTTTTTAAAAGTAACCTTTGAAGGGAAGGAACACATCTCCAAAGGCAAACTCTGGACAGAGCTTACTTGCCTGTCTCATCTCTCCCACCTCAACGTGGAGCTTGTCAGAGGGCCCGGCGCTCTCTTGGAAGCCTCAAGGCACACAGCAGCATAAGAAGGGCCCCGAGAGTCTGACATCAGATTTGAGCTAAATAAGCAAGTAAAAGTCGAATTTGACTCTTAGCAGCAATACTCGTGAGTTCTCTTCCCATGGTTTCTCTTCACCTCTTAAACCTCCCATTGAGAGGACAGGAAAAGTAACGTGCCCCAGCAGGGCCATGGCTACACAGCATGCCACACGCCCAAGGGAAATACAAATCCATCTCAGCCCAGAGATACTGGCGATACTTTGAGTCAAGGGTGCAGGAGGCAGTCCAGCTCCCCGATCCCTTCACTCAGGAAGAGAAAATGAATGTGCACAATAAACACGCTTGCAGGAACAAGGCCCTACAGACTGATAGAGAAGCCCAGATTTGGTGGACATGGTTTACAAGGGCCCCAACTTCCGGCAGTAAGTCATCCCACATTTCTCTGAGCAGCTCTGCTCACAGATAAGTGCAGCCCTTATCAGGAAGCCGCGCATGTGCCCGGCACTGTTTATTTTGGCAGTGGCTCAGTTTCTGCCTCTATAATTAAATGAGGCTGATGAGATGACAGCAGCGCTGAGACTGATCAGAGGAAACTGCATGATCTCCCTGTGGTTTCTTCTCTCTGCTCTCCGCTGCTTGGCCTCCCTTCACATTTTTTTTCTTTATCACAAGGGAGTGAATTTAACCCACATCCTAGCCCAACAGGGGAGCTCAAGAACAGCATTAAATTCCAAATCAGTATTTTTATTATTGTTGCCCCTCTGCCAGCCAAGAGCATCTTTACTTCCCATCAGACACTAGCAAGAGCTTCTCACTACCCCCACACAGGATTGGAGATGCCCGTCTCTCCCCCATGCTGCCCCAGAATAGACTCAGCCCAGTGCTCTAACACAGGCATCCAGAACATCCAGCTAAACACCTGCTGATGGTCCACCTCACACCCATCCAGTGAGTCCACAGTGTAACTGTGAAAGCAAAGGGAACCGATAAGCCCGCAGTTGATCACTTATTTTCTAAATTAACAAATCTGCTTGTTGAATTATCGACCAAAGGACCCATGTATCATGTAACGCTATTTCCCTAATGGGATGATAACTCGGCAAGGAATGTCTGTATGTCTGTGTCTGTGTTGATGACAATACAAAAGTTGGTTCCTACCACCCATTTCTTGCTTCACATCTACTAAGTCGAGAAACAACTTTTATCGTCTTCTTAATTTTAGTACTATACTCAGCTAAAGGCACACTGCAAGAAACCCAAATGTTATAACGCAAAAAGGAGAGATTCCCACCAAACATTGTTTGTTATAATTAACATATAATATGTTAGTTTCAAGTGTGCACCATAATAATTCGATATGTGTATATATTGCAAAATAATCACAATAAGTAGTCAACATCCATCCTCACACATAGTTAAATTTTTTTTCTTGTGATGAAAACTTTTAAGATCTACTCTCTTGGCAACTTTTAAATATACAATATGGTATTTTTAACTACAGTCACACTACTCTAAATCTGGATGGTAGTTCAATATTCCAGCTTTTTTCTTTGGTTATTCTTATGCCACCCAAACAACACCAAGATCTGGGAGTCAAGGCTCGCTATGGTTTCCGTACTAGGAAAAGAAGTTACAAGCTCAGAGGGATCCATCTCAGCAAGAGACATCGTCATCACTACAGCAACCAGACTCCTGGAAACTGAAACACCTGTTACTTTTGCTACTAAACTTGGAGCTTCTAATACGATAATATCAAGTAAAAAGTTCAATCAGTAATTTCAATAATCATAATGAATGCTTTGATTAAATAATTGGTTTATTTCAGGGTAAGTATCCTAATTTCTCAGTTTCATTCAATATCATTCTTACGGTATTTTTTGTTGTTAATCTACACATAATGTGCTTTCCTTCTACCAAATTCCTGTTATGACCCACTTAACTGACTGGTGTTTTCCAACCGAGCCCCTGACACTTACATATGTAGTTTAGTAAGTGTGTAGGTTTTTTAAAATGTATTTTACATGTTCTGTCTCTTCCCCCTAGGTGGTTAACAACTAATGGAGTGGTGTGTCTTTGTTTATTTTGTATCCTCTCACAACATCCAATGCAGAGCTCTGTGTAAAATAAATATTTGAGAAAGGCTATGTAATTAGGTTATTTTACAGAACGTCTTAGAACCTAAATGAAGTAAGGATGAGCCTTGTATAAGCTGAAGAACAGAACAAAGATGTTCCCTCTCTACAGATTGGGCTCTGGGTGAATAAACAGCCATCCAAAAGCTAACATTGTTTTAAGTTTTCATTTTTTTAAAGATTCTATTTATTTATTTTTTAGAGAGGGGGAGGGAGAGTTAAAGAGAGGGAGAGAAACATCTATGTGTGGTTGCTTCTCACGTGCCCCCACACTGGGGACCTGGGCCACAACCCAGGCATGTGCCCTGACTGAGAATCAAACTGGTGACTCTTTGGTTCACAGGCCAGCACTCAACCACTGAGTCACACCAGCCAGGGCTAAATTTTCATTTTTTGAGAGCATAGAGATAAAGTATATAGATGCTTTTTGATTTGCTATGAGGTTACATCCTGATGGCCCTATTATAAGTTGTAAATATCATAGGTCAAAAATGCATTGAATACACCTAACCTACCAAACACCATAGCTTATCTTAGCCTCCCTTAAACATACTCAAAACACTTGTAGTTGCCTACAGTTGGGCAAAATCATCTAACACAAACACAAAGACTATTTTATAATGAAGTGTTGAATACTCATGTACTCTATAATGCATATTGCTTTCTCACCATTGTAAACTCCAAAAATTGTATGTTGAACCATCATAAGTCGGAGACCATCTGCACAAAGAACAGCTCTCTTATAAATGGCCAACAGACTGCACCAGTGAAGATTTACCAAGAACAATTTACAAGAAATTGAGACTTTATTCACTATGTTCTGAATAGCTCCAGGATGCAGGGTGAGCAGGCAAAAATGTGTCATTGGATGATACCACCAGTTCTTATATCCAAACGCTAATCCCACTCAAGCCAGTTCGAGAACTGCCCTGACAGCCATTGAAATTTAAGTTCCCATTTCCACAGCGCTCCCCTTCCGGGCTCCATTTCCTCCTAAGCAGGACTGATGCTTGAGCCTGGATCAGTCCAGTGTCACGGACCCAGACATTTTTTTCCCATAAACCACACGCATCAGGAAGGCAATGAACACAGAAGTCTAAATTTTAAACACTGCTATATTAACTGGAGATTAAAATATTCAATTTGCTCTACCAACTCTCTTTCCACACTGAGATGATCTGTGTCCTTTTCCTACAGGAATGTTATCATCCTTCCGTGCCACAGCCCAAATCTGGAAAGAACAGAAGCTCAGCAGTTAAATTTTCAATTTAACTATCTACCATTTGCTTAGTTTTTCCATGTGGGATACAGATGGCATCACATGGCCATGAAGGATTATTCACTAGATTAAATATAACATATAGTAAATAAACACTCCACGCCTTTAATAATAGGAACGAGAAATTCATTTTAATCCCATTGTGACCAGTAGCTTCCTAAATGTCTTCTCTATTTATTCAATTGGTCAACAAGGCTCAGCTTTGAATAACCCACAGCAAGTCAGCAGCAGGGTCTGGAACCTGAACTTGGGATTCTTCCAAGTATCCCCGCCTTTACTCCGTGGGAGGACAAAGGCTCAGGAAACAGCAGACATCTTGATGCTTGCTTAGTCTTGTGCCATGAAGACAGCAAAAGTCCACTTCTTCCTCTTATTCCTTAGCCATTTTTTCTTAATTTTATTCCAGCCTATCTGCTAACCAACAATTGATTTTAGAACATTTCATGATCTTGGCTGTGAACACTCTGGAGTGTTAAAGGATTGCTTATGGTTTGATAATTGTTTTTATGGCATGTTTAGGCATACCACATAATTTACTTCATAAACATCCCAATGTAAACTTAATTAAGTTCTGGTGAGAACTAACAACACTCAAGAAATAGATTCTGAAGGCAACTGCAACCAACTTAGTTCTTGGCTCTTGCAATTTAGATTTAGATTGCTACAAATGCACTCAATTGTGCATACTGCCAAATACTGTATTTCAGTGTTTGTTCATAAAATATAATTTGAAATGCATGTAGGATGATACAGCCTTTTTGTAAAAGGAAGTTATTATCTGTCATAAAAGCAGTTGTTGACATTAGAAATGCAGATGCAAGAATCCAGACGGGAAATTTAATAAAAAGAAAACAAATGTAGCAGGGAAAAGGGGGGTTAACAATATGGGAAAGCGAAGCCAGATGTGGCTACAAATTTCTGCCTACAGGCAAAACCTGGACTCCCAGCTTTCAGATGGGCCATCCGTGGCCACTAGTGCGAAACATGGCTCTCAGTCTAGAAAACTAAAGTGCACTGCTCCATTCATGGTGGCCTGCTGTGCAGGCCCCCCTGTGAATATGGCTGTGCCCTCGTTCATTCCTGAGCACTACTTCTTTCCATGCCTAAGGTGCATTGCCTGTGGATTTGCACAGTGCCAGCCTTCTCATACCCATCCCTTCCTCATCAGATGTCCCCCAGCAAGCCCCACACAGTAGTCTAATGAACTGGCTTTAATTATATTCCCCACAGAGCTGCAAAGATAAGAGACAACACTGCGGGAAATACACTTCAACGCTTTTTACTAGGCTCAGAGAATTTGTTAAATGCTCGATTCTTTAAACAAAATCAGCTGGAAAGTTCACCCCTCTCCACGTCTGTGCAGTTTTCCTCCTGGAAATTATTATCATGGATCACCACCAGGATCCTATGAGACTCATGGTGTATCTTCCTGGTGCTCACCAGAGCAAGTTATTATGGGGTACTCAGCCGCCAGTCTTGGTGCCATTTGGAGCTAGTGCTCTTAATATTTCCGGTATGGTAAATGTGTTTTTCAGCTTGTGTTTTACCCCAGGCTGCCTATGGCAGTTCTTTGTTCTTAATGTCCAGAATAATTCCATGCCTATATGCAAATCACAGAAAGTTCATAGATCTTCCCAAGGCGGGTTGTTAGGTACCAATTTAAATGTATCGCTGAACTCCAAGAATTTACTTGAGTTCAGCTTTTGAGTTGTGGATTCATTCTAAGACCCAGGGAGGATATATTAAAAGCATCAAAGGAAAGTCAAGTTTTCTGAGGTATTTTTAGTACAAGTGCAACCCTTTCAAGACGGAAGCTTTTGATAGTTCTCCAACCTTTAGCATAATTTAGCAAACCATGCAACAATAACGCCCATTCAGGATCGTAAATTCCTATCACTCAAGACAACCTATAATCTTGAGTATCACAGAGTCCTGTCTTTTCCTTCTTCTCTTCCTAAGTAAGCTGATGGGAGATTCAAATTATGGTCAAACTAATGAGCATGAAACCCGTGGGTGGTGTGGAAATATTTGGTCCAGCCTCAAACCCACAAAAAATTTCAGAAGGAAAGCGGCACCCAAGGGTGTGCACAGGACTGACCTTGAGATTCAGAGTGACTTGCTAAATTTCCTAGATCTGTGTGCCCAATAGCACAGAAATATTTCTAATAACATGATTCTCAACAAGAGTCAAATATTTCTTCAAGTTTTGCCATGAATATATTTGAAAACAACAATAGCCACAATAATAGAAATCACACCTGGAAAGATCTACTCAAATTGTTTTAAGGATATCCGGGCTGAGGAGTTTAAGGAAGTTTAGACCCTTAAACAAAGTTTTCTCATCAATATTAGGTAGTACCCAATTATTAATTGAGACCCAGGCCCTGCGGGGGTCCTAGGGAAAGCCAGCTCTAGCTTGGGGGCTGTGATCACCTCCCAACCTGCCTGTGCTCGCAGGCGGCAGCCCACAGCAGCAGGCGCACAGGGGCCAGCGAGTGCCACTGTGGCCAGATGGTAACCTTAAAGTGGGTTCTTTCAGGGCCTGAGTGTGAACACATAATCATTTCTTTCAAAGGGTTTCAAACCTGCAGGATATTAACTAAACAAGTATTTAAGAAGATTGGGAAGAAGCAGATCTTAATGTCAACATCAACTTCAAAGACGTTCGATAAATTTATATGTGATGATGTACTAGCTGTGATGGTTATATACAGATACTAATTTTTAGTTAGTTGGATCTTGTCTTATAACAACAGGAATACAGGAACATAATATAAAATCTTAGGAAAAATATATATGCAAAAGGGAGGAAATTGTTGTCATCCCTAATGTAGCACACAAAGGAGGTAACCAATCGTAGAGTTCTGGTGTATGTCACTTATTCCTTTATTCTTGTATTATTTGTTTATTTATTTAGCACCTGTTGTGAGCCAGGGACTGTGTATGTCCTTTCTGTCCTCACTTTGTACATAAATACACATATTTTTAAAGCATAGAATCATTTTACATATAGGACTTGAGTCTGAATTTTTTTCCAGTGAATCTGAGTTTTACTAATAATGTTTTCATCATCTATTTTATAACACTTGAATAGTTATATATGATTTCATTGTATGTATGGATGTAACAGATTATTTTTTAAAAATCATTGTCAAGCATGTTTTTATGTGATTATATAAAGTACTGTGCTACATGGAAATTTCCACACACACGTATGACGGTTTTATAAGTTTTTATATGTAGATCTCCTACATCAACAAATTTAGAACTTTTCAAACATTGCCAAATCAGCCACCACTTACATTTTACATTCCCACCAACAATATGTGATTTCTCATACTCTTCCAAGATCGATACTTTTTTAAATGTTATCAATTTCTAGGTACCTGTGACAGATTGTTTTGATTCATAGTGTTTTAACTACTAGGGAAATGGAAATTTTTCTCATTTGGCTAGCTTGCTGCTTCAATCAACAATAAAAAGATATTTATTGAGTGCCTACTGTGTTGCCGACCAGTGCTAGGCACTGTGAGAGATGAGTGACTTGCCAATTGCGTGCAGAAGAATAAAATACCTGGAGACGTCAGGTGAAGGAAACAAGGCTCACAGGGGCAGACGGGCATTTCAGGAGCTTTAATGCGAAAAAGAAGTTAGACTGGATGCATTTTTTTTTCTTTCTTGTAATCTTCTTTTTAACTTTTTGTTTTGTGTATATACCATATATCAAAAATACATATAACATATATGTATTTTTTAACAATTTAAAGAATTATAATTTTAAAATAAATGAAACAAATGTCCATGTATTCATCAACCGGCTTCAGAAACAAATATGACTGATTATTCCCCTGAATCCCCGTGACTGCCCCCACCACACACATTCTGTTTCTTCCTTCTAGAAGGTAACTGCTGGGTTTTGGTCTCTGAGAATGTGAGTCAGCTGGTCTGCTGCCCTGTGCGTCTCACCTTTCCCCACACAGGGGGGTCTCAGCTTTCAGTCATGGTCTCTGGAAACGTTCACACCAGAAAGCCAGCCCCAGACTTCCAGGCCACCGCCATGGTGGATAGTGCCTTCAAGGAGGTGAAGCTTTCAGACTACAGAGGGAAATACGCGGTCCTCTTTTCCTACCCTTTGCACTTCACTTTCGTGTGCCCACAGAGATCATTGCTTTCAGCGAGCATGCCGAGGACTTCTGCAAGCTGGGCTGTGAGGTGCTGGGGGTCTCCGTAGACCTGCAGTTCACCCACCTGGCTTGGATTAACACCCCCCAGAAGGAGGGAAGCTTAGGCCCTCTGAACATCCCCCTGCTGGCTGATGTAACCAGAAACTTGTCCCATGATTATGGCGTGCTGAAGAAAGATGAAGGGATTGCCTACAGGGGCCTCTTTATCATCCATGGCAAGGGTGTCCTTCACCGGCTCACCGTCAATGATTTGCCTCTGGGGCTCTCCGTGGATGAGGCTCCAGCTGGTCCAGGCCTTTCAGTACACAGATGAGCAGGGGGCAGTCTGTCCGACTGGCTGGAAGCCAGGCAGTAACACGATCAAGCCCAACGTGAATGACAGCAAGGAATACTTCTCCAAACACAACTATGCTGACAAACAGGTGCCAAGCCTGGGCTCTTGGCCCCTGGGTGCCCCGTGCTGGCCCAGGAAAGGCCAGATCTGCCCCTTCATATTCCACAGTCTGTGGCCCTAAAGGGTTAGTCTCAGGCCTTTTCATAACCCTAGCTGAGTGGTGAATGGTGACCCATCCCTGGAGCCACCCAACCAGGCACAGGCCTAGAGGTGACCAATGAAGTATTAAGGACAAGAAAAAAAATAAAGTAAAATAAAAAGTAACTGCTGAATTTTACATAAATCGCTCAATTTTCTTTATAAATTTTACCAGATGTGAAGGTATCCCTGAGTAACATACTGTTGAGTTTGCCTGTCTGGAGTCACATATATTCCACAATTTAGATTTGTTTGTTTTGTTCTATTTCAGTTTCACAAACACTATGTTTTTGACTTGACCTGTGTTGAGTACAGGTTCTTTATTTCCACTGATACAGTCTTCCATTGCTTAATACTCCCCAATATACTTACCCGTCATGCTGTCAGTGGATGTTTATTTTTAGGTTTAAGTTGTTCTCTTTTTAGAGTTATCATAATGTTGCTATGAATAATGTATAATGTATACTTGTCTCCCAATCAAAAAGTGCAAAAGTTTCTTTAAGATATATATTAGGTTGAACCGCATGAAACTGTCAGTTTCCTAAGTCAAAAAGTAGTCAAATTACTGGCCTGTGGGATGTGTGTGTGTGCAGTCTAATTCCTAATAAGCAGTTTTCCAAAACAGCTATTTTCACCAACTTGCACAGATGCAGCACTATTTGGAGCTTCCTTTTGTTCCACACTAATGCCAACACTTAGCATTAAGACAATTTCATTTTGGCCATTCTTGAAGATATGTGATGATATCTCATTGTGGATGGTCCTGATGAGTAATGAGGTTGAGCATTTTTTCATGTGTTTGTTAGTCTCTTATGACTTATTTTATATCTTGCCCATTCCTACTTTCTGCTCTTTTTTAATTGGGGTGTTTACCATCTCCTTATTAATTTATAAATGTTTGTATGTATCTTCAGAATAGTAATCCTTTTCAATTATGTGTTGCAGTGTCCCAGATTATGGCTAGCCATTTTACTCTCTCATTGGTGTCTTTTGAAGAACAGAAAGTCTTAATTTCATTGTGGATGAATGTATCAGTCTTTTCCTCTCTGGTCCATGCACTTTGTGCTTGTTTAAGAAATCCTGTTCTATCACCAGAGTCCTAAAGATTATTTTCTTCTACATATTTAAAATCCTGCCTTTCACATTTTGGTTTTTAATATACTTCGACCTCTGGCTTTAGTATTGGCATTTGAATAGAAACTATAAGGCAGTTTTCATAATTTTTCCATGTGCGTAACCAATCCAGCCACCCCTTGTTGAATAATTGCACATCAGATGACAGATGACTGACCTGCAATTGTCAGTTCTGTCATCTGTCAGATTTCTATGTTTGACGAGTCTCTTTCTAGGCTCTCTATTCTACTCTTTTGGTCTCACTGTGCTAGCAGACGTTGTCTTATCGCAAAAACTTCATGAGACTTAATATCTCGTAGATCTGTATGTTCTGTCTTGGTTATTCTTATCAATTTTCCCTTTCGTTTATATTTTAAAATGTTTTCATTGAGTTCTGCAAATCATTCTGTTGAAGTTTTTATTACAATTGCATTAAATCTCCAATCACTTGGGGAAGAATTGACATTTTTATGATGAATCCTTCTACTGTGAATATGGTTCTCTCCCTTCATTTAGTTTCCTTTATTATAATTGGGTACAATTGTAAGTTTCTACATAAAGGACTTGTACAGTGTTTGTTAGATGTGTGCTAGGAACTCTCCCTTGCCCTCAAGAGCACCCTCAGCATTCCCATTGTGCCCCATGCTCAGGACCGAACTCTGTCTGGTGTTAGTTACTGGGGCTTTCGCTGGGCCCACATCTGTCCAGTCATTTAACTCTGCATTGAGGATGCCAACTGTTTCCTGTAGAGACCCCAACTCATACAATATTGTGTGTGTGAGAGAGAGATTTCTCATAACTTGTATATTCTTTTGTGTTTTCTACATGGAAAACCATATCATCTGCAAATAGTGATACTTGAGGTTCTTTCCTTCCTGATCCTTATACTTTTCCTGCTTGTTTTACTACACTGACTTGTTCTCCAGAGCAATGTCCATTAGAGCAGATACCCTTTCATACCTAATTGTAAAGAAATTGCTTTTCATAATTTTCTACTAGTAAGATGTTTATTCTAAATAAAGGAAGTTCCATCCTAAACCTAGCTTGCTGAAGTTCTATCATAACTAGTTGATGAATGTCACCAAATGCTTATCTGAATCTATTGTGATCACAAGATTTTTCTCCTTTCAACTAAAAATATGATGATTTACATATTTTATGATGCTAGGTCAATCATTCCAGAAATAAATGCTATTTAATCATTGCTGCCTCCAGTGTGCTGATACTTTCTATTCAGGATTCCTGCCTCTAGGTTCACGGGCCAGACTGGTCTGTAACTTTCCCTCCTACTAAACACAATCCTTGTCACCTTTGTAATCAAGATTCTATTAGCCTTACAACATGAGTGGAAAGTGTTCTTTCTTTTTCCACTCTTTGGGAGAGTTTGTGCAAGCTTGAAACTATCTGTTCTTTAAATATATAGTTGAAACTACCTGTAAAAACATTTGGGACTAGTGTTTATTTTGTGGAAAGAATTTTAGCTCCTGACTCAAATCCTTAAAAATCATAGTATCCTTCAGGTGTTTATTATTTCTTAAATCAGCTCAAATAATTTATATTTTTCTAGAAATTTTTTAGTTTCACCAAAGTTTTTAAGTATTTGACATCAACTTGATCAGAATATTCCCTCAAAATTTCAACTCTGCTGCACCTGTACTTATACTTGTATTCATCTTGATAGTATTTGTAGCTTCTCTTCTTTTTCTTAATCTATCTTGATAGAAGTTTGTCATGTTAAGCAGCTTTGGTTTTGATAATTTGTGGTTTTGTTTTCTACTGCATTTATTTCTGCTCTTATTTTTTTCTTTCCTTTTACTATTTTTGGACTTACTCGGTCATTTCTTGTTTTCTATCTTCTTAAAATGGATACATAGCTAAATTCTTGTTAGCCTTTCTTCTTTTCTAATATAAGCATTTAAGACTAGAAATTTCACTTTTAAGATGCTCTTTTAGGTATGTCTGCCAAGTTTTAACATACAGTGTCCCTGGGTGTGTTATCATTCAGCTTTAACTATTTTTAATTTACATAATGATTTCTTCTTTGAGCCATAGATCCTTTTGTTTTAATTTCCAAGTATGTGAGGTTTACTTTAAGTTTATATTTTTGCTGTTAATTTCTAGCTTGTTTGTATTGTGGCTAGAGACTCTGAAATTTGTAAGCTTGTTTTGTGAACTATTAAGTAATCAATTAGCCCACATGTGCTTAAGAAGAATATTGGTGGGTGGGCTGGAATGGGAGTAGGGGGGAGAAAACTGTACTTGAACAATGATTAAAATAAAAAAAAATTTTAAAAAAGAAGAATATGTATTTTCCTAGCTGGGCACAGTTTATACATACACACACATGTGAACACATACATACATATAAACATATGTGTATGTATATTTCTTAGTAGACAAATATTATAATTGTGCTGTTCAAATCATCTATGTCCTTGATAGCATTTTTACTGGATCTATAAATTACTGAGTGAGGTATGTTTTAAAACATAATATCTTAAAGCAGTCAATTTTGGCTTTATATGTGATTAGGTGCCTACAAATTTAGAACCATAACTTTCTGTTTAATTGAAACTTCTACCAACATGTTGAAATTCTTTAATAAGTTATTTTGCACTTAAATCTAGCTTGTCTTGATATGATCACATCCACCCAGTCCACTGAGCTGGTTAAGTAGTAGAATGACCTCAAAGCCATTATCAGGAGACATAGTCTGTAGCTTGACTACGGCTTATTCATCAACATTGAAGGGTGAAATGCCACTTTTTTTTCCAGCTTTCCCCTTAGCTCCATGCTCTGTAATTTGTTTCTGTTTTTTAATTCTCTGTCCATTACTTAAGTGCCTCTTAGGCTAACACGTTCAGGCGCAGGCTAATCACCGGTCAGCTTGAGACCCAAGATGAGCTTCTCAGGCCCACGTGTAGTTCTCTGATCTTAGTTAAAACTTACCCAGAAGCCTTTTCACTCAGCATGTTTTGGGGCCAATAAAGAAACAGAAATGTAAAAACCCCAAAATGGCAAAAGGACAGGTCATGTGGGGGTTTTTTCTATTCCATAATCTTAAAAATCACATCAATCTGACCTGGAGAGGAAAACTTGTTTCAGTGGACATGTCATCCCATGGCAATTTCTTCTTCAAAGTACATATTTTGAAGCCCTCAGGCTCCTGGGAAGAAACAACAAGACAACTGATCTCCGAACAGAAACTTACTTTCTGGCCACGTGTGGCACAACAGAAATCTGGTTTTGGGGGCCAAGTGGAGGATTACTGATAGCTTGTGTCACCCCCTCCTAAGAGACCCAAGTCACCCAGCTCAGGCCAATAGCCTCCTCGGGCCAGCCTGTGTGGCCACACCCACGAGGCCTCACCACAATCTTCTTTCCCAGCCTCTCTGGGCTCCAGTTCTCCAGCTTCCATCTGAACCTCCAGTTTCAAAGGGAGCCCTTCCTATACAGACAGTTTTCCAAAAAAGAATCCTGTTAAAATTTAGCCAAGCCAGTGCCATCCTTTGAGGATCACAGGTTCATAGTAGGAGACCTTGACAGCAATTCTCTTAGCTCAAAATAGGAAAAAACTAATAAGACAGATTAGTTGGCTACTACAGCATTGTCTTCACTTTTTTCCACTTCTTGCCTCCCCCCCCCCCATTCTCCTAGAGTCCAAAGGATTTTAAAAAGAAATGCAGGGTCTTATAAGAGAAAATGCAGTTACTAAATTGGCCATCTGACTGACCATGGAAGAAATTTCTTAAAACACTGGGAAAACATGCCTCCTTTTAGAAAGAACTCACTTTTATTTGTACTTCTTTATGCTTTCATTTTACTTATCCCAAGTTTTAAGGTAGTGTATTAACTTCCACTTCAAAAGACTGACAACGCTCACCTATCTACCTCTCCTCTCTCCGAAATAACAGCAAAATCCAACAACTTTTAAAAACACGCAAGAGTGCAAAAAAACGTATCAGGAACTTGTAGGAGTTTCTGGTAGAGAAAAAGCAGAAGAGATCAGAATAATGGAAAATCGGACCTAAAGTCAAAATTAACACAAGGAGCATGGTCATGAGATGTCCCAACAGAGCTGAGGAAACCCCAGCAGTGGGACAACTGGCTGGGGAACAGAGGGCCTGCCACACCCTCTCCTGCACAGGGACCCCGTTCGCTGTGCATGTGCTCTCAGGCCTCAGTCAGCTGGCCTTGCTTTCTCAATCACCTGGAGCATCTAACCCAGCAGTTCTCAAAGTGTGGTCCCGCAGCAGCAGGATCAGCATCACTTGGGAACCTGTCAGCAAAACCAAGCCTCAGGCCCCACCCAGACTCATCAAATCAGACACTCTGGGAGAGGGGCCAGCAATCTTTGCTTCAACAAGCCCTCCAGGTGAATCTGATGCACTGGAAAGTCTGAGAACTGCTGATTGACTGGAGGGTCACAGAAGTCAGAGACCCTACCACCCTCAGGCTGCCTGTTAAATGGATTCTGGCATTGAGTTCTTTCAGATTGGCTCAGACTCAAGACTCAGTGTGGGAGACAGAGCACAGTGATTAGTAGGGAAAACATGACATAGAAAGTAAAGGAGAAAGAAGAGGAGGACATTTGGTAAAACAAATTTCAGTGAAATTTATTTTAGCTCCTTTTAGAACAGTTTTTCAAGGACTTCTGATTTTATCTACCACCTATCCTTCACCCAGTTATGTGTGTGTGTGACTAGTCACCATTCTCATCAGTGCTTTAAGGGTTTGCTTTTTCCTCTGTAAAGAGGCCTCCTCCCACCCTGGCTGGTGTGGCTCAGTTTTTTGGGGTGTCCTTCCATGAACTAAAAGATCACAGGTTCAATTCCTAGTTGGGGCATATGCCTAGCCTGTGGGTTCAATCCCTAGTTGGGATGTGTATAAGAGGCAGCTGATTGATGTTTCTCCCCCTCTCTTTCTCCCTCCCTTCTCCTCTCTCTAAAAACCAATAAAAAAAAATCTCTCCTCCACCCTCCTTCTCCCCACTCTGGATTACATCAACTTCTTTTGTTGTCTTCATAGCATGTCTAAAAATATCTTGTTTATTTACTTTTTTATTTCATTATTTGTCTCACTGACAAGATGACACTCCATGAGAATGAGGACCTCTCTGTATCTCAGAGTCTGCCCCTCCCCAGTCAATAAATAAATAATTGTTGGATACTGAATGAATAAATGGATGAATATACCCACCTGACTGCCTGAACTGACAGACACCCAGTCAAAATAGCTTCAGGCTGAGGAAAGGAACTATATTCTCACTATTGCGGGGAGTGGGGATTGTTTCTCTGTTTGTTTTGCTTCCTTTAACCTCAAAAACCACAATGCTGTAACTTAAAGCCAAACCAATAGGCTCTATTTCATCAGTCTATTCCATGAAAAGAGCATCCTCCTCTTTGCTTGAAAGATGATGGTTTTAAAGGAGAACTCTTAAAGTTCTGGCTTAAGGAAAGCCTTTTTAGATTGGCTGAAAATTAGACAAAGCTGTCTATGACTCCTCAGGGAAGAAAAGGTTGTATATGCTGACCATGGTTGAAAATCAAAGCAAACTTAGAATATAACATTTTCTTGCTCTGTAAAATGTGTCTGAGAAGATACAGAGGAATAAATTGAAATGACATGGAAATATTTCATTTCTCTTGCATCAGATCAGTTTTTCATCTTCAGATTTCACAGATAAAATAATGTGGGCTTTCAGATCTTGTGTCTTATTGTAACAGGTATACAGGGAAGGGCAAAATGGAAGTAGAGACAGACTGAGGGAGGAGAGAAAGAGAAAAGTAGAGGGAGTCAGAGACACGTGGAGGGAAGAAAGGAGGGCGACAAGGAAGAGCAAAAAGGCTAGAAGCAGATGCTGAGAGATTCTAATGGAGCAAGCACTCTAAAAAAATGTGCTGTCAGTTGGCAAGGGAAGGAAAGGGGAAAGAAACACTACACCTTTGAGGTTTGTTTGTCTCACTCTTTAAGCCTGGAAAGAACAGATAAGGAATTAAGAGGGAGACTAGAAGAGGGCAAAGGGAAGTTGTAAAGCATTTTAAATACATTTAGTTCAGGGAGGATTCCAGCACTATTGCTGAAGTTCCTTTCATTGAGTAAGACCAGCTCCAGCTAAAGGGATGTCAGCACTCTCCACATCCTCTCCTTTCCCCTCTACAACTCCCTATCCCTCTGTTACTACCTCTGTTAGCCCACCTACAAAGAGACACTCACCATACCTCACAGACTCCCAATCATGGGACTTCTGCCTGGTTGGCCTTCCTCCTCAACAGTATTAGGAAGCAGGTGAAGATAACCCTGCTTCAAGCACAGAAAAGCATAAGCTGCAAATTCACATGGAGTTGAGAAGGCCCTTTAAGATTTACTAATCATCATAGGCCCCATAACTTCCCACTGTAAAAACCAGTAGGGGTTAGGGTGGTGGAAGAAACTGCAGGATTCTCGGGAGTCTCCTTTTAAAGGGTCTGCAACTGACTTACACTTATGCAGACTCACTCCCTCTGGGCTCCAGCACTAGGGCAGCAGCTGGAGAGCACCAGTGGCATAAGGGAAGAAACTAAAGTGTCTGGCATCAAGACAAATGCCAAGGGACAGCTTCCTCCCAGATAAAACTCCAGAGGCCAAGCAGCAGCATTGCCCCCTTTCTGAGCCCTCCCCCATAGAGCCACAGAGCAGTGACACCATATTGGAGACTCCGTCAATCTGGTTCACATGGATTGCCCCTCCCTGATGATTACCTAAGATTCTGCCCCATCCAACCTACTGGTGCTCTTTTCTACAATAGGCCATGCTACTGAGACAGGGAGTAAAAGCAGCTCTACCCAATACATAAAAACAAACACAGAGAGGTTGCCAAAATGAGAAAACAAAGAAACATGGCCCAAATGAAGTAATAGAACAAAACTCCAGAAAAAAAACTGAACAAAATTGAAATAAGCGATCTATCAGATGCACAGTTGAAAACACTGGTTATTAGGATTCTCAAGGAACTCACTGGGTACTTCAACAGCACAAAAAAGACCCAGGCAGAAATGAAGGTTACATTAAGTGAAATAAAGAAAAATTTACAGGGAACCAACAGTGAAGTGGATGAAGCCAAAAATAAAATCAATGATATGGAACATAAGGAAATAAAAAGCAAGAATATTATATCAGAATAGCAAGATGAAAAAAGAATCCAAAAACCAAGGATAGGTTAAGGAGCCTCTGGGAGAACCTCAAACATACCAACATCCGAATCATAGACGTGCTGGAAGGAGAATAGAAAGAGCAAGAAATTGAAAATTTATTTGAAAAAATAATGAAGGAAAACTTCCCTCATTTAGTGAAGGAAATAAACATAAACGTCAAGGAAGCACAAAGGGTCCCAAACAAGATGAACCCAAAGAAGACCACACCAAGACACATCATAATTAAAATGCCAAAGGTCAAAGATAAAGAGAGAATCTTAAAAGCAGCAAGAGAAAAGCAGATAGTTACCTACAACAAGTTCCCATAAGACTGTCAGCTGATTTCTCAAAAGAAACTTTGCAGGCAAGACGGGACTGGCAAGAAGTATTCAAAGTGGTGAAAAGCAAGGACTTACAACCTAGATTACCCTATCCAGCAAAGTTATCATTTAGAATGGAAGGGCAGATAAAGTGCTTCCCCAACAAGATAAAGCTAAAGGAGTTCATCATCACCAGGCCCTTATTATATGAAATGTTAAAGGGACTTATTTAAGAAAAAGAAGATACATTTTGCAGGAAAAAAAAAAGAAAAGAAAAAGAAGATCAAAACTATGAATATTAAAATGGCAATAAATTCATAATTATCAACAATTGAATCTAAAAAACAAACTAAACAAACAAGCAGAACAGAAACAGAACCATATATATGGAGATCATTTGGAGGGTTATCAATTGGGAAGGGGAAGGGGGCAGATGGGGAAAAGGTGCAGGGTTAAGAAGTACAATTGGGGATCAGGCAAGACTGTAATCTTGGATGGAAGTCTAGGCCTGATTTTTCTCAAAAGTGAAAAGTATTTAAACAGGACACAACCAGGTCTTAGGGGCCTTTTTTTAAGAAAGATTCTACACAGGTTAGAAAAGGTCTAAGGTCCTTTCTAACCTATGAGCTGTCATGATCCACTTTTTCCTGCCTGTCTCACTTTTCTGTAAGGAAAATTTTTGCATCTAGTATACATTTACTTGTAGTTTGAGGTCATGCCATACCCATTTTCAGTTCTTATAATCTGACCATGAGATGGGTTCTTATTTATTATGGCCCATCTACTTCCCATTGGAAAAACCCAATTGCCATTCATTAATTTGATCCCCACTAGTTGTGCAATTAAAAGCTGTGACTTTAAGGTTTAGCAGGGGCCAAGGTTGTAAGAACACAATGTTGTAAATTACAATTACCATCTACAAGTCTAGAGGCCAGGAGGATAGTAAGAGTTTCATAAGTAAATTTCCTGTGCCTCAGCAGCAGTTATAGAGGGTCATGTTTTTATAGCCATTTTAGCTTATACTTGAATTAATATAGTTTGTTGTTCTTGTTGGGTTAGGGTGGGTTAGCACATTCCCATAATTAGGTTCCAGTGTTTATACATAAAATTCCATTCTTGATATTTCTTTTCCACTAATGTTCCACAACTTTCCTGTACTTCTTAGTTTGTCTCTTTTCACTCATTCAGAAATAACTAATTGATTAGGACCAACTACTTTCTTTTAACTTTTCTTAAAAATATACACATTTCTTTCCTTCCATTTGTAATAGCATTAAATTTTAAGAGAAACTATAAAAAGAGTATTATTTGATATTACAAAAGTTATACACCTTTAGCAATTATTAACAGTTGGACTATATACACAAGATTTGAGAAAACCCTAAAGAACAAGTATTATTATTATTATTATTATTATTAGCAGACAAGTAAAGATGATCAAACAAACACAGTTTAACATGGATCTGTCGGTGTGCAGGCCTTGTCCTTGTCTTGGGATAGCTGTCTCTCTCTAACATCAGTGTCTTCTCACCCTCGAGAAGTCACTTTGCTCTCTGCCGTAGGTGGAGGCAAGTGTCAGAGACAGGGACAGATGCCCATTCATATTTAGGCACCTGGTAATGTTTCTTCCAACAGTGTTGGAGACAGTCTCTAACTAATATCTATTCCAGTGAACAAAAATCTCCTGGTTGTAAATTGTGGTCTCTGAAGTCTTTGTTTCCCAGGAGCACACTGTGAAATTAGTATTGCTAATTTATCAGTCCCTATAAACTTGTTAATAATCCCTTGATAACAATGCAGAATGTCTCCTTTTAGTAAAGTTGATTCCTATGTTCCTGCATCCAGATTCATAGGGCAGCTCACGACTCTTTCATGAGGAGAAAGGCTATGTTTACCAAAAGAAGTAGATTTCAGGTTGCAGATCAGTATAGAGAGATCTTCTGGCCAAGGGAACCTAAAAGATTCTGAAAATTGTTTTATTTGTACCATATGTTTCACCAACCCAGAGAACTGGGGGTGATAGGCATAATGAAAATACTGTGGATAGGCAAAATATTATACATGAATTACATTATTTGTCCCATAAAATGAGTTCCTCAGTCACTGCAACTCAGAGGGAATTCTCTAATTCAGAATTAATTTTTTTCTAATCACTTACCTACCACTAAATCTACTGCTCTCCTGCAAGAATGCCTCAACGCATACAAATCATAACTGACACATATTTGTATTCTTGAAATGGTGGCATTTGGATAAAATCAATCGCATACTTCAAACGGATCTCAGGGAAGTAGGAAATGTCCTTGGGACCCATGGAATGACGTTCCAGGGTTCTATTTGGACAGATAGAATATCTGCTACATACTTTCTGAGCTATAGTAGTGGTAACATTGTTTACTCTATGGAATTATGTTTTAGAACTCGAATGTTTTAGCTCATATACCAGTGCATAGGTAACTAAACCCCCGTATGTGAGATTGTTTTCTGATTGAGTCCAAGCCGTATCTGTTTGCCTGGGACAAAGTTTCCCTTTTTTGTTGCCTTTTTTGTTTGTCTCTTCTTCTGCAGCTGTCTGTTGGAACTGTGAAAGAGAGCCTTGTATTGATTTTATAGGCAGCAAGGAGCATTCTCAGGTCTGGATAATTTGGCTCTTTAATGCTGCCTGTCTAGCTGCAGCATCAGCTAAATAATTTTTGTTTCCATGGTGGCAGCTTCAGAAAGCTCTGGAATTTTGATAATTGCCAATTTTTTTATTTCTGTATGACATGTAATAATTCTGCAACCTATTTTCCATTCTTTATGGGCTGCCCTCAGAATTAAGAAGACTTGTTGCTTTAACAATATTCTAAAATTGTGAACTACACCAAAGGCATAGCTACTATCAGTGTAAATATTGGCTATTTGATCTTTGACCAGTTAACAAGCCTGAGTTAGAACAATTAATTAGGCTTGTTGGGCGGGCCTTATTGAGGTAAACAAAAACCTTCAATTACGTCTGCCATGGAAGTTATTGCATATCCAGTGCAGTAACACCTTGGTTTATCTTTTAAAGATCTATCTGTAAACCAAATTAAGTCAGTATTATCAAAAGGAGTTCTCTATAAACCATTCCTAGGAATAAGAAAGTGGCCAGCAAGCAAAACACAGTTGTGGAAGTCTTCATCCTGCAAAGAAAGTGGCAAAGTTGCTGGGTTAAGACTGTCACATTGAGTTCAAGTCAAGTAATATTAGGGACAGAAGGCAAGAGCCAGTCAACACCAAGAGTGTTGAATGTGGTGAGAATTCCATGGAGAGTCAACAGAACAAGGAACATAAGCAAAGGAGAGCCTATTCGTCTCTGTTTGTTTGTATGGCGTATCTGTAGCAGAGACGGCTGTCATGCAGACAGGCAGGCCCTTTGGCTGCTGAGCCCGGTTGCCAACTGTAATATCCTACAGGTCTCTGCTAAAGTAGTTCCTTTACTTTCTTGTATTAAAAAAGTAGACATTTTATCATTGAGGTGTCCCACAGTAGAAGTTTTAGATAATTCTTTAGAGATTTTATAGCTCATTTCCCTTTTGGGTTCCACTGAATTGGATCAGGTCAATTTGATTGTAATACAACATATAGAAGCTGGGTCATCAATAAAAACTTGCAGTACAATTGTGACAATATCCAGTCAAACCCAGGAACCATCTAAGCTGGTTTTGTTGTTTGTTTGTTTTTAGAAAAAGAAAAGACAACATTCCTTTGAGTCTTTCAGGGTTACTCAGTGACCCATCCTTAGATATGAGATGACCAGGGTATCTGACATGAGGTAAGCAAAATTGAAGCCTATCCTTTGAGACTTTGTGCCTTTATAGCTAGCTGTTGTAATAAGTAAATTGCGCCCTTTTGGAAGACTAGTAATGTCCTCTAGCATAAAAGTAAATCATCCACATATTGAATTAGAGTGGATTGTGTAGGAAATGAACATCACTTAAATCAGCTTTTAGTATCTAAAACAGTAGGTGGGACTCTGTGTATATCCCGGGGGCATTACTGTCCAGCTAAACTCGTAATCTTCCCAAGTGAGAGCAAAGAGGTATTTCTGTCTTTTCTCCTCCTCCACCCCTCACCTCCTCCTCATCCTCCTCCTTCTTCTTTAAAGATGCATAAAAAGGCACTTCAGTGATAGCACTGAAAAATATTGGCAGTCCACAGGAATAGCTGATAATAGGTTATTTGGATTTGGAACTACAAGATGTTTGGGAATAACTTTATTTACATGTATGAGATTCTGTACCCATCTTTACCCTTTCCCACTGAGTTTCTTTACTGGAAGGATAGGAGAATTGCAGGGGCTTGCACATGAAATTTAAGTCCGTTTTATAAGTAATCCTGTACAGTGGGCTCAGTCCCAGTTTGTGCACAGAGGATACTGGAGACTGGAAAAGGCTTGAAGTTGTATTGGAACATCTTGCAACAAACGTTCAGTCTCAAGATGATTTCCCTCTTGTGGAAGTTCTTTTAAAATCATTATTTTCCTAATTAGTTCAGCATCAGATTTACATATTTCTAAATGCATTTCACCCTTCTGGGAAAAGGATATGTGGGCATCTTTGGTTTCAAGAAAAATCTCACCCTATCAGGAGAGTTGGGCAGATTTGAATATATGTATATATAATATATATATTATATATAATATAAATACATTATATATAATATGTATATATATAATCTCCCCACAACATTCCCTAGTTGGAAAGGAACAAGTTCTGGCTTTAAAACAGTCAGTGGTTAGTTAGATATCCCTACCATTTACTCCAACTAAGAACAACAGATAAAGTAGCCCCAGTATTTATAAGGAACTTAGTAATTTTTCTCTTTTTTTATGTTAAGTTTACTTTCTGCTAAACTATTAGTAAGGAGAAGGGGAAACACCTTCTCATAGTCCCTGGGGCAGTCCTGTGCTGGCTTCTGTTTCTTTTTCTAAATTCCATTCAGTTTTCCACAATCCTTCTTAAGGTGACTTGGCTTTCTACCACAAAAACAGATTCCCCTACAGGGGTTTTCCAGCAAAACCTATTTAGTAATCCTGTTGCTTTTGCTTCTAGAAACCAGTAAGTATATTAATTGAAATAGGTCAGAGTAGCCAGGATTACATGTTCTAACAGTCAATTTCCCGGAGAATATCAGGGAAATCTTTAAGTAGATTCCTTGATAATGTTCTAGTTCCAGGAACCAGTTGCTCCTTCTTGTTTGCCTGACACCAGCCTTTCTCCAATGAAAGCTGGTATTGGGTTGGCCAAAAAGTTCATTTCATTTTTTTCCACATAATGGCTCTGGTAGTGCTTAGCTGTCTATAACCTCATTCGAAACAATTTTGCTATATTGTATCATGACAGCTGTCATATCAATGTGCATTTTAAAAAAATCTTACCAAAACTGGTGAATTTTTGTGTAGCCATTTTAATTTTGAAGATGGAAGAAAATAAGCAACATTTTTGGCATATTATGCTTTATTATTTCAAGAAAGGTAAAAATGCAACTGAAAGGCAAAAAAAGATTTGTGCAGTATATAGAGAAGTTGCTATGACTGATTGAGTGTGTCAAAAGTGGTTTGTGAATTTTCTTGGTACTATGGACATTTTGGCCAAATAGTTCTTTGCTGTGCAGCTGCCTTATGCACTGGAAGATGTTTAGCAGCACCCCTGGCCACCACCCACTAGAAGCCAACAGTGGGAGATAGCAAACATACTAAAAATATTCAAATCAATAAAGTTAATGATGAAGTTAAAAATGTCTTTTATTTTATGGAAAAAACTAAATGAACATTTTGCCCAGCCCAATACACTTGCAGCACTGGAAATAAAGGGAGATAGCCCATACAAAGGGGACACTTGATCCAATAAGGACCCCAAGGTGGATGTAAGTACACTAGGTGTTTTGGCCACACCCACTGGAAGAAGAGAGTTGCCTCTGAGAGCTCATATGACCCTGTAGAGGAGCCTCAGTTTCCGACTGCCCAATATTCAGTTCCAGAACCCTACTTGCAAATATCGGATTCTGCAAAATCAATCCATTCCTTTTCCTTTGACTTGAGCTAACTTGCTAAAATAGAGATAAAAAAAAAGATGGGACCCTTTGATTGTAAGTTCATCTTATTCCACAGTTCTGTCTTTTATATATTCCGTGTACCTACCATGTGTGAATCAGCTCTGAAACAGAATGCAATGTCTTCCAATTGATAGAATGAACAGTAAGTAGGCCAAACAGCCTGCATTTATCATAGCTCTTTATGTTGAAAGCAACAGAAATCTAACTCAAGCTAGCTTTAGTATAGAAGGAAATTTATACCTCACACAGCTTGAAAGTCAGAGAGGTGATTCGTTGAGTATGATTGGCTATGAGTTCAAATTTCACCATCAAGTATCTATCTATGTATTTATCTGTGTATCTATCTATTCATCTATTTTGCCATCTACCTGTTTATCTCTTGGCTCTGTTTTCCTCTTTGCTGAAGACATACTCGGGCAGATTCCATCCATATGGTAAGAGAGACGACCCCCAGCAGCTCTAGAATTTTATCTCCCTTGCAGAGACCACTCACTCCCTCTCAGCATCCATGTCAGTCAGTCCCTGAAAAAGTTTCTGTCTGGCCTGATGGATCCCATGCCCCACTGTGGTGGGAGTGGTGTCTCAGGGGCTTAATCAACAGACCACAAGAATGACACAGAAGGCGAGAGTAGTCAATCCTGAAAGGGAGGAATAATCTGAGTCAGACAAAAGAGCAAGAGATGTCACTGCACAGGTCTTTATTCTCATACAACGAAAATAGGTTTTCTGTGTGATGTGCAATTGGCATCATGATGTACGTATACACGAATCACCCAAAACTATAACACATACTTCAATGTGTTTAAAGGAAGTTCCCCTGTTTCACGCACATACATGCACACACATACAGAAACCCTAGCAAAAGTGTTAACTTCAAAATTCACTTGAGAGGGTGCCAGATAACCATTTTCACAGGGATATATTGGATAAATCAAGTGTAATTTTACTGGACATCAGATTAGCTAAACCTTCGTTTTTTAAACACTGCCCATAAAATGTAAGAGAAGCACTCCTTGGGCTGGTAGAAGAGGTGGAAGTTGCGTTCAGTGCTGTCTCACCAAAGGAGCCAGTTTTTAGACACTAAACTCTTTCTTCTGCTTAGGACGCAGAAGCAGGGTTTGCATGTCATGAAGGAAACAGAAATGAATTTCCTAAAGAGGGGAAAATAAGAGCCTCCAGATTTTGATATACAGTGTGGAGAGTACAGGTCAGAAGGAAAAAAGAAGGGTCATTCAAACAAAGTACCCAAGGGGCCTACAAATGTGCCTCATTTTGTGAACATTACACATTTGGGGGAGGGAGGAGGTTGTTGGATATTGATTTATGCACCAGGCCACCAAATGTAACCTTTTTTTTTTTAGAGGAAATGCGGTCATTACCTTTGAAGGAGAATGAACTCCAACTAGCTAGCTTTCAATCACACAGGAACTAACTGTCCTGGTGTGAGTTACCCAAATCCTTTTCTTTGCTGACCTCTTCATACATTCTGTCACCCAGAGGAGAGCACAGGAGAGGAAAGAACATAAAATTTTAAAACATCAGATTGGGTAGTGAGGAAGCAAATCCACCAGCAAAAATGGGACACCAGCAAAAATAGGGCAAAAGATTTCAGCTATCTTCAGTGCATTGGCCTTTCCATTGTTTGGGAGACTGGGTCCAGCTCCTGGCAGCGGTCCTTACTTTTATTAGGAAAGGGGAAAGGCCCCAGGGCAAGGAGCGAAAGACGAGAGGGTGCGACATTCAAACAAAGTAAATCCTTCCCAAAAAGAAGGCAAAATTGACTCCATTTACCCCATGACTATGAATTCCTAAAGCCCATTATATGACTTAAGTTGGGATAAAATGTTTTCTTTATGAAAAAATCACCAGCTATTGATATGTTACCTTCTTAAAACAAGTGTTAACATGTGTTAATTAACTAAGGATGGGCAGATTCTTTTAAGTGATTATGCAATACAGAATTATACTGAGCACAAAAAAGTCATCTTTGCATCCTCCCTTTGTCATACCCAATCACAACACCTCCTGCATAGTAACCACCGTTACAGTTTGTTGTGTGACTTCCAGAGTTTCTCTCTATGCAGTTGTACGTGGGCATCTATGTGCACAAACACACACCAGAGATACATACATATAATTAAATGGTACATACTGTTTTCTCCTTACTTTTCACCTAGAAATATATCTGATAAATCTTTCCATGTCAGCACTATAAGTCTACCTTATTCTCTTTTACTGCTGCATATTGTTATGTGGTGTTAAATATATCATGATTTATTTCCCTGATGATGGACATTGAAAGGGTTTCTATTTTTGCTATTCTAAACAATGCTGTAATTGGAAATCTTTATTGATACTTCTTTGTACACATGTGCAAAGAATCCTCTCTGGCAGAATATAGAACTGGATGTGATAGTTCAAAGAAGATGGATGTTTTTACTTTTGATAGACACAGCCAAATTGACCTCCAAAAGACTATCCCATTTTATACTACCTCGACGTTGAAAGCAACAGAATTTTTTTTTCAATTTCCAATCTAATGAATGAAACCTAGTCATCATTACTTTGATCTTTGTTCATTGTTTACTAATTAGATTAAGTATCTTTTTACATTGATATTCGTCAGTTTTATTTAAGTCAGGACTTGACTGTTAATATTTTTGCCCATCTATCTACATTTTTATTTTTCTTATTTATTTGTATGAGCTCTTTATATATTGTGGATAATAATATTTATCTACTATGCGTCTTGCAAATGTTTTACCTCAGTCCATTGCTCATGTTTTGTATATTTCAGTATATTACAGATTAAGATTTTTCATATACCTTTAATACAATTTTTATCCTGTATGGTTTCTGTGTTTTTTATCTTGTTTAAAAAGACATCACCCATCTAAAAATGACTAGTTTTGCTATTTCATCTAATACTTCTATAGTTTTCCTCTAAATTTAGCTCTTTAATCTACATGAAATATATTTTCATATTTATGGTGAAATTAAAATTTTCTTTTCTTCACCCTGACGGGTATGGCTCAATGGATTGAGCTTCAGACTACAAAGCAAAGGATCACCGGTTTGATTCCCAGTCAGGGCACATGCCTGGGTTGTGGGCCAAGTCTTCAGTAAGGGGTGTGCGAGAGGCAATGACACATTGATGTTTCTCTCCCTTTCTTTCTCTCTCCCTTCCCTTCTCTCTAAAAATAAATAAATAAAATTTTTTAAAAAAATATTTTCTCCTTATCTGCATTATTTGTTGAATAGGTTATCACTTCATAATCTGAAATGTTATCTTTGTTTTATGTACTAAATTCTTATATAAGCACACATGGATGCATTTACAGACTCCTTTGTCCCATTGACCTATTTTTCTATTCTTGCATAAAATATATACTACTTCAAAATTACTACTATTTTGAAGTATGTTTTGATATAAAGTAAAATAACTCTTCTATCACAGTTAACTCTTTTTCAATATTCTTTTGATTAATCTGTGCATTTTCTGTTCTATGTAAACTTTCAGATCTGCTTGTTAAGTTTCATAAATATTCCCTTGTAACATTTCCTAGGGTTTCATTGAATTAATAGGTTATTTGGGAAAGAACTGACACCTTGACAATTTTGACTCAACCATTCAACATGGCATGTGTCTTTTATTTCTGTTTTCTTTTGTCCCTCAACAAAATTTTGTGGTTTCCTTCATATTAAGTTTATTTCTAGATTTTACTACTGTAATCACAGTATTTCATGTCATTTTCTAATTGTTGACAGCACATTGGATTTCTAATTTTTCATTTATTCATGTAGCCAGTATTTGTTAAATGCTCACTGCATGGCACGCTGCACAATCCTTAAGAGTTTACTGAGCAAAGATTGATTCTAACAGGGCAGTGCCCAGCCGGAAGTGGTTAGGAGTGCTCCACCAACAGGAACTGGAGGAAAGCCTTTTACAGAGAAGATGCAGAAACTATGCAAGAAATTACTTGAATGGGTATAGCTTAACTGTTTGCCTTATTAGGAAGAGTCTACTTGGCTGTTTGTGTTTGGTTATCCATTTCTTAACCTTGAGGCAATCACAGGCTTAGGTTTGGATTTGCTTCTGTGGGCTACTAAGGCATGAGAGCCACCTCAGTACAATGGGTCTCCTTGTTGAATTAATTTAATGGTACTGTAAATCTATAAGAGAAGGTACAAGATGAAATATCACTGAATACATTTTAATAACCAAGGCTGGATGGATACATAAACTGGAAAGTTTGAAGGAAAAGCGAAATGCTTAGACAAAATTTTTGAGAACATTTTCAATCCCATTTCTAGTGTCTCCTATATAAAGGCAGCCAGGAGAAATTTCTTCACTACTAAGTGGTAGGAAAGGCTTTGCTTTCCCTGTAGCCATGCACTCTTTTTCTCACACAGAACTGAGAATGAGCAACTGCAGAGATCATTCCCCTGCCCACCTTCTCTCTACACTTGATCCTGGGAAGTTGAGAATGAATGTACTCAGTCAACCATAGCAATGCTGCATTATCTTTATTCTTCTCTCCCCACCTACCTGATCCAGTGTTTGCTTTTTGCTTTTAATTTGTATTTGCTATAAATATCTTGAGCCCATCGGAAGCAAGGCAAGGGAAGAAGAGAAAATATTTCTAAGCATAGAGGACACTAGTTGGTATAAAACAGATTTGAGAGGGATCTTTTCTTCAAACTCCTGACTCTCAGGATAAAGTCAATCAGCTCTGCTCGCTCCAGCACCCCCTCCCCAGCTGCTTTCTCCTGCCCCCAGCCCAGGTTCAGAGACATCAAGCTGTTCTGTTCCAGCTGTTCTGCTCTAAGATTGTCCCTATGTCCCAAGGTTATCTCCAGCTTCTCGGTCAGCAGCTGCTTGTCAAGCCCCAAGAAACAGACAGGCCCTGAATCCTCCCATCACGAAGACATTTCCTTGAGTTTCTTTCTTTCTTTTTTTTTTTATCTTTCTGAGTGTTTGTAAGGAGAAAGGGGGAGGAACCTTCTCTCAAGGCCCAAAACAGTTTTAGAAGCTGCATGCTCATGGCAAACAGCTTTTCTCATTCTGTTTACAAGTTTCCACCCCATAATTTCAAGTGACTCAGACATCAAAAAACAGTTCATGTCTGAGGGAGGGGCACCCACAGGGGTCGCTCTAATTTAGGGGATCTTCATATTGTGAGTTTTAATGACACAAAACACCAAAGGAGGCTGGGAACCGATTTTAATCTAAACTACAGGTTTGCATTTTTTTCCATTTCTCTGCATGCTCCTCCTCACCTCCACCTGCCCATCTACATCCCCTCATACCCCCAACTTAGCTTTTCTATTGCAAAAGCTAAGCTTTTCCTATGCTTAGGAACAGGATTTGAATAAAAGCAGAAGCTATTTCCCCTGCTCCCTGAACTGCAGACAACCGGATGACAACCTGAGACACTTTGCACACTTACCACCAATTGTGAAATAAACAAGCTTATCTGTTTTATGTAAGCTGAGTAAAACTACAAAATAATAGACAAAAATAAAGAGTTTGTTGCTGTGCGAGCTTGAAGGCCATCACTAGATGCGTAACTGGCCTTTAGATGTTTATGTCATTAGGCTTGATCAAGAGGGCAGTGACAAAGGGTTCACACACACGTATGTCCAAGGAGATCAGGACAGCCTCTGCAACATATTTTTGACCCTTGAATAATTCAGAACCCAGAGCGTACTAGAACTAAATTACATCAAAAGCAGAGAGAGAAATGATTCTTTCACTACACACATTTGTAAAAGAAACAACTGACAAATTTTCAACCAAAGTAGCTAATGAGAACTCCCCCGTCAAGGTTATTAAATGGCAGTCCTTGCTACCCGAAGCAAACTCCTATGTTTGGTTCTGATTGCAGGGTGGTGTGGGTTTGTTGTGGGTTTTTTTCCTTTTTTAACACTGGTGATGTCCAAAGTGGCATGGGGAGGAGATGCAGTCCTGCCAGCCTTTTTCATAATCACTTGTATTAATACTCTTACCTGAATAGAGAAGTCCTTTCTCTCAGCTTCTTTACTCTTCAAGAGCATTTTACCTGACTACAAAAGGAATACATGTACACTGTAGACATTTTGGAAAATAATGAAAATTGCAGGGAAGAAAAATTCAAATCCTTTGTTTATCCAGCACTCATCAATAACCACTAGTAACATTTTAGTGTTTAGTCTTCTAGCTTATACTTTTCAGTGTGTGGTATTTATATTCTTCACAAACATGAGGACATTGTTTTTGTTTTATCACAATTAAGAATCCTGGCCATCATGGTTGCAATTCGATCCCTTCACATGCTGCGCCACAATCTTTTCAATCCATCCTCTCTTACTGGGCATTTGGGTTTTTCTTGGTGGCTTTTTAAACATGGAGTTCATGGTTAAAGATATGATGAATGTAAAGTTTAACTTTAAGTGTCACCCCAAGTGACACCTCCACTTCTGTGACCAAGGACCCTCCTGGGACATAGACATGATAGGAAAAAAATGACAGGAAAATGTTTTACATATTTTCAGGGGAGTTGGCTATGCTAGGATCTAGTACCACAATGAAAATGTCAACAGCTAACACCTTGTTGGCTCAATATACATGGAGACATCCCACCAAAAAGAAAAAGATTCTCTCTCAAGCCTACTTATATTTTCTTTATGAAGTTGCTGTTTATTTACCCCTTTCTCTAAAAAAGAGAGAGAAAGGAAAGTTTATTTGAACCTTTCTATTCCTTTTTCTACAATGAACTCCAGCATTTCCGTGGTCCCCTGACTTGTCTCCTCTCCTCCATAAAACTGGCACGGAACGGAGGTCACGTGTTAGCCGTGATCCTGTCTCTCCGGCGCTGTCCCACCCTGTGTAATCAGCACTTTCTGCTACGTTAGGGCTATTTTAAGCAACTCCCTTTTATCTTTTCTCCCTGTTTCCTTTCCACAAGGATTTGTGCCTGGTTCAACTCGGTAGTCCCACACAGTAGGCACTCTAAATATTTCTGGAATGAGTCTTTCAAGGCACCTCAGCAAGGTGCTTTTTCTACATTCAGGTCTCTCAGAGGCTGGAGGCCACCATGTAACAAAGCCAGGGCAAGGTCTGGGGAGGCTGAGAAGGGGGCTTTCAAGTTGAGTAATGAAAGGCTATGCTAATTACCAGCATGGGCCATTTAGAAGGAAGAAAAATGCTATCTCTTATTAATTTTGCTGAAATGGACACACTCTTGTCAGTAGCTAATGGTTAACAAAGCCATTCTGGTCTGAAGATGGCAGGAAAATCTCAGAGAAGGGCCTGGCAGCCACAGTGCAGAGACCAACTACCCCCAAACAGGCATCTGCACCAGCCAGAGGTAACGCATCTTACTTTTGTTTTGGTTTCATCATTGTTGCTCCGGCATAAAGACGGAAAACTTCCATGAGAGGATGAAAGACTCATTTGTACCAAGATGTTTATGACGGGGTCACTGGTAGTCACTCAGTCACAAAAGCCAGGCTCCTGCTAAGGACACAGGATTCAAGTTTACATTTTCACTGGGGAGCAGGGGGAGGTGGGAATCAGCTTGCTGAATGGGAATGCCTCCTCCTGTTAGTGGGAAACACTAATTTAATCAAGAAGAAAGGGTTTCAGCCTCCTGGATGATCTTGGGTGGAAGTTCATAAATGCTTCTCAAATGCCCCCATGCTTCCCGTCTGCACACTGGTTTTGGCAGCTGTGAACTTCAAGTGGACCTATTTAAGCTGATCAGAGGAAACAGGCTGACAGTGAGCTGATTAGAAACCTCTTAGAGACCCTTCTTTAAAGAGGGAAAGGAGTTCTTAACTTTTTTCCATCAGCTTTGGAGAGGCCTGGGGGTGGGTAATAAAGAAGAAAGGACAGGGGAGAGGGCAGGAGGAGGGGGAGCGTCCATTTTAGAACCCGAAGAAAAACAACCTCCTTGCCAGACCTTTGCCAACCTTCCTGTTCTTGTCAAGCTCTGCTTTGAGAAAATGTTTGAAGATAACAGGAAAGGAAATAATGAAATGATATGGCAAGGACGAGTTAGACTTGAAAAGACGAATGCAAGCTGTTTCCTTGACCCGGGCTTATCTCACGCCTGCCAAAAAATAACCATCTATCAGAGACCCATAAATAGGTTAGGAACTTCAGAGTAAAATGCTGCTTTTAACAATAAAACAATATCCGAGTTTGTTTAGAAAACAACATAACAGAGATCAACAGCCTTTCACAGAATCCACCCAAAGGTGTGCTTTGGTCCCCAGGGACAAACGGTGGCAAATGGGGAGGGGTGGGGGGTGACTCCCTGCAAGAAGCTGAATGTTTATTAGGAGTGAGGCGTTCCATTGGAGAAATGTTATAAACATATTAACATTCAGAGGGAACATTTCAAAACTTCTCAGGGAAATAGGAGTTGCTAACAATAACACACATGGAGAAAAAGATTCCACAATAAATTCTAAATAAATAAGTTATCTCTTTGCTATCCACAGAGCCCTTATCAGGAGCAAAAAGTTCAGGTTAAGAATTTGCTTTCCCAACTGATAGCCTGCAGTTGACCTAAAATAGAGCCGGCATTTGGGGGAGGGGGCAAGGCGGGCGTCTGGGCCCCTGAGAAGAAGCCTGCAACCCTGATCCCCTTTGAAATGCTCAGAGAGTCTCCAGATTGCTGCCTGGAAGGACAGAATAGCAGTTTAGATTCCAGACCTTGAACTGAAAATGAAGTTTACAAATTAGCTCTGAATAAATATTTTCCTTCCCGTCTCCAGTGAAGGGCTGCAGCCCCCGTGTAAAAGCCAAATTAGAAAAAGACGCGATTCAGCTCCTAAATGCGGAGAACCAAACCTAACCCGACCTAACCTGGCATATTCCTCTTACTCTACCGAAATAGCCTGGTGATGTCATGCTTTTCATCATCTCCTCAAACCAACCACTTATTCCATCTTAAAAATAGCTTGATTCAGTTCTAAGGAAAAAAGGGGAGAGTCAAAATATTTTTTAAAAATTGTTTTTAACTTTAAACCAGCAAGCAATAAAAGTCAATCTTTTCCTTCCTGTTTATTCATCATCCTAACTCTGTACGTATGTGTGTGTCTCCCAAAATCTCTCTGAAAATCATAGAAGAGGGAAAAATCATTTCCAAAATAATTTACTATCTATAGTCTTATTTCTGAAGCCTTCTCATTTTTTGTAGAGTTTCTCCTTGTTCTTCAACAGCAAATGCACCGGCATTGGGATTAACCAACTTCTTGTCCAGGAACCCTTTGGAAAATATAAGTGTATTTGTAGGGAGGTGAAAAATTAAGGAGACTGCTAAATATCAGGAGACTAGGTCAATGGTTCTTGCTGTTTGACCCTCAGTACACATGTAAAGCTTTTAAATATGGTGGCACAGAACTCAATAAGGACCTGTTAAGTCATTAAGTAAGACCCATGCATCTTCATTGCTCAAAACAAACCCAAGCGACCCTGAGACTCAGTCAGCTTTGAGGATTGCTGGTCAGACTCTGGGTGAAGACCAGAGTTCTAGAAAGCAGGCTCACACACCCCTCTCCCCACACACCCCTCTCCCCACCCTGGGGCTGTGCCTTGTCCCAGCTCTTACCCTACGGCAGAGGCCAGATGTTCTGATAGAGTCATAATTGCATACCCCCCCACCTTAAAAGAACTTAGCATCCTCCTCCCACTTCCTTTGTTTCTCATAAACTGCTATAGATCATCTTTGATCTCAGAGTAGAGCTCCCAATAAAGACAAGGTAAAGTAACTGAGGTGGAGAAAAACTTTACCCAAGAATCCAGTAAAAGATGAGTTAGGGTGGCGCCTGCCAGCAATGAGACCCCTATTGGAATAGAAAGATAAGCAGAGGGAGAGCAAGAGTGAGTCACTTGTTTGGGTTCAACCTACCCTCCACTTAAGAAGACTCTCATTAACCTGTTGGTTAAGTTCCAGAAAACCCAAATCAAATAAGGTGATTGCTAATAATAAAAATCTCTCTCTTTGAGGGAACTTCTTGGTCAAAGTTTTTCCAAGTCTATCTGTTTCTATAACAAACCCATAAATAACCATATGATCATGCCAGATCTATTAACCAAGCAACTTTTAATATTACTGTCATTTCCTAGTTTGATTAAGAGAAATATAGACAAAATTCATCAGCTGTTTCATAATGATTTCCTAAGTCATCCGAACCAACCTTAAAGACATGCGAAGTCAAGGAAGTTTTGCTGCCTCCCCCGGCATGCCCTTTCTGTTCTTCTACACTCACCACCAGTGGACATGCAAGCTTGACACTGAATCATATACTTAGATTCACATGAAATTACCTTTTATTTGTCTCTACTTCTTCTAAACTCTCCGAGCCATCTTGATTTCCAGCCTTTCATCCCTTCCTGAGGGCCTCAGACATTCTTCGAGTTCCATCAGATTCCTCTAGAAACTTTATGAAGTGGCTGGGCTGCATGAACAAGGACAAGACAGTGTCGTGCAGACTACAAGTGGCTTGGAAAATCAGAAGAAGGCAAGTTCCCTCCACCACAGGCCTCCCAGGGAACCCCAGTGGAGGAGGCAGGTCCTGATCTGGGCTTTAAAGGAAGGATTAAGAAGCGCAGGGTTGGGGGGAGGCCTTGGCTTTGTATTAGCTAGTGTTCCAGGTTTGCCCCAGGAGCTCTGGAACAATAAGGAATGTGGGTGGGATGGGGGTGCCACAGGAAGGAACAAAGTAATTAGAAGACTTTTCACTCAAGAGACGCATCTCCTGGCAACTCTTAGAAATAATGTTGGAAGGAAAAGGTGGCCAAAACCCAGTGAAGCTTGAATGTCAAGCTGAGGGCCTTGGAAATCATCAGAAAGCCAATGGAGAGGCTGCTTATGGTTTTTAAAGAAGGGTGACATTTAATAGGTTTAATTCACTAGCTACGTGCAAGATGTAGCTGAATGGGGGTAAATTTGTAATCTGTGTGAGATGGAAGGGCCTCAACTGAGGTTTATTTAGTCGCTGAAGACTGAGTCAAAATTGATGCTTCTCTCTCTCTCTCTCTCCCTCTCTCTCTCTCTCCCTCCCTCTCTCCTTTCCCTCTCTAAAAATAAATAAATAAAATCTTTAAAAAAAAAAGTCTTCTTACAGTCAAGCTAGATAAAGCCTGTCACTTGCCTGTAACTAAGCAGGCCAATCCAGTCTCCAAGGAAGAGATTAAGTGTCTCTAAATGGATCTTTTTTACAAAGCCAAGTAGGTTGTTATTCGGCATTGTGTCTCTGAGAGCACGCAGGCATGCTGACCTAATGACTGCAGCCACGCGCCACGTCACTCTGTGCACGTGGTGTACGGCGGTGCTGTGCCACCGAGCCTCGCTGCGCAGCGGGCCACGCCGCCTAGGTTCGTGCAGCGCGCTCTGTGCTGTTCGCACCATGGTGAGATTGTCAAACAACATATTTCTCAGAAGGTATCCTCGTCGTTGAGTGGCACATGACTATATTCCACTTTCCCCACTGCCAGTAACTTGCTGACATCACTATTTAAAAATACTAGAATCATAGAATGTTAGGAATCGTCATTACCTTAGGAGCTGGGTTCCTATTACGCACTAGCACATCATTCTGCCCTGGGAGCCCATGACATGCCCAGAGCTGTGCCGGTCGGAGGGAATCAAGTACAGTGGAAACACCGCCCCACCGAGCACACCGGCTACTTCGATTCCTTTATTTCACAAAGGGCCAGGTGAGATGCAGAGACATGACCCGACATGTCCACCATCACACAAGTATTGCAGAGCCGGGTTACCTCTGCAGGCAGAGGGAAATACCTGAATACAAAGAGAGTGTATACGAGAGATTGTGTATTTATCCATAAAATGAAGAGATTATATATTTCTATTACATGTATACGTGTAATGTGTGTGTGTGTGTGTACACACACAGCTCTATGGTAACTGAGGCTATCAAAGAGTTAATAAGTGTCCAACCTAATTGTCATCCAGACAATGGAGGTAGCAAAGCTGCTTTTTGATTCAGTTACCCACAGGGAAAATATTAATGATCTTTATCACGGGCTCCCTGAGGAGATCAGCCTAGAAGCAGAAAAGGTGGACTTGCAAGCAGCATTCTCGTTTATTGCCATGAGACGCTGCCCCCTCAAGTAAAAAAGCTACAAAGCATTCCATTCTCAGAATACACTTTCCCACTCTGGGATGTTTTCACTTAAAACAGGCAAGACTCAGTAGCATCGGGCACCGAGGGGCAGCCCTGCCGGTGGGCCACCGCTGTGTTTCCGAGGCGGAGCCCCCAGCCACTGCAGCCCTGGCGTCCCGCGGACTTGGCCTTATCTGTGGGCAGCAGCCCTGGCTCCCACAGTCTGCAGAACTAACTCCCTTCTGTCAGAACTATGAGACGATTTGAAAAGCCGTTTAGTCATAACTCGATCAACCCATTTTCCTCACCAGTGGCATTTTAGAATTGCCTTAATTTCTCCCCTGGGTGAGAGGGGAGGTGGCCGACGGGGACCCCACTGGCATCTGCGCAGAATGCTCCCAGGGGGCGCTTTCGGCAGACAGCGCTTGGGCAGTGGCCCTGAAGGGCTTAGTGAAAATGCTTCGTTATGTTTTAGCTACGAGTAAGACCAAACCTAGAGGTGAAAAGACAATCAACAAAGCCACAATGTTGAGATTGCTGAAATGGAAAACAGCTGTCTCCGAAGGAAACTTGGGCTGTCTCTCAGTAGTCTGTCGGTATGGCGGCGGCTGGCCCTGCGGCAGCAACCCCTCCAGCTTGAACCCTCGGCGGAGGGTTAAGCATCCATCCATGCGGGGCAGAGACACGAAGAGACAGTAAGCGGCTGATCGGGCTACCGGGGAGGAGAGCACAAGTGTAGTGGGAAACAGGGAAAGGAAGAAAACATAACGAAAGAAGTAACAGCAAATCTGAGGGAGGCATGGTATCAAGTTTAGAAGAATGAAACAACTGCAGCCACTACGCTGTGTGAAAGAACAACCTGGGATTTGGTGACCGTGATCCCTTGAAAGATCTTGGAGGGATCTTTAATTACCATAACTCCAGCCATATTCTAAAGAAAGTTGGTCAGGTATGAAGAAGGGTCTTTGGCAGAGGGAGGCTGGCTGGAGGGAATGCTCGACTGAAATGCATAAGGTTTGGATGACTTTCAGCTGAAATGAAAATTTATGGCTTTCAAGATATACTTAAAAGATTTTTTTAACCATCTCAAAATATAGCTTAAAAGAGAAGAAGCACAATTGCACCAGAAAAAGAGTCGGGGATGGTGAAGGAAGAAAATTGTGTAGAGAGAACACGATGTGAAACTCAAGTGAGACTAGAAAATGTTTCCCCTAGGGAAGCCCTGGTTTTAGTTTTAATATTTAATAAATCTTTTCCTATCAAAAGAACTCTGAGTGTAAAAAGTCGACAGAATCAGAAAGCACTCAAGAGTTCAAGAAAGTCATCTCCAGTGTGATCCTACACGGAGAAAACAGAGACTAACTCCGGGATGCACAGACAGCTTAAACACTAGATAAAGCCTCCTGTTAGCCTCCAGTCCCAGGGGCAAACCAGTGAGCCGGCACCGGTGACGCCCTCACAGGGCAACAACACATTCCAGAATTAGATGTGTGCACACACAGCCTTGACTGTTGCTCAGGGTGTCTCAGGATGACGGGGAACAAGATGCATTTGTCCTTTGTGACAAAGGGTCACAGAAACAAGGAGCCAGGAGTGAGGAAGGAATGGAGGAAAATTATATGTTTGAAGAAAGAAGATGGAGAGGCAGCGAAGATGAACATTAAAGAAAGTGGGGGGGAAAGAATACAAATCTAGAATTTCCAAATTACCCTTGGCTCAAGGGTCTGGTTTACCACTGAAACAGTATAATTATAAAGTTGTCTTAAAACAGACCAAGGATCTAGTTACTAATTTCTTACTAGCAATAGCATCAAAACCTTTTCTGCTAGTAGCTGGTCTCTTGACAAAAACCGTGTGTCTCATACATGATGTGACCTATAGGGAGAACTGGTTTTAATCAGGCAGATCTATAAAATGTTATGCAGTTGTGGTCTCGCTTCTCAGATGTCGAGGAGAAAGTGAGGGTTGAAGTTGCAGGGAAAAAACATTTTACATAAATGCTCCCTTGTCTTATAGATGCAGAATATAGGCTGAGTTTCTCAGAAAATTCACTGAGAACCCTCTGGTGGATTTGAGAAAAATGACCAGAAACATTCCTGTTGTGTTCATGTTTTTGGACCAAATTCTCCTTGGCCTCAAAAAGAAAATGCTGGCCTGGTTACAGCCTTAAATGGGTGCTCGAATCCCCTGCACGATTGTTGCAGAAATGCTTTCCTTCTTGCCCCCTTCTTGTTCATAAGAACACTGGGCATCGAAGGCACACAGGCTTTACTCCTGTTTACCTTGGCAATTACATAGCCAAGAGGAGGTTCAAAAGGAGATTGTTCGTTTTAAGGTACAAAATTCCCATTTGTAAAAAATTTCTAGAATTTACACATGGTATGCATTTTTCTTCATTTAAACTATTATTTTTGTTCCCTGGGAAAATGTTAAATTTCAAATGTAATTTTAAAAAAATACAATGTGGTAGCCCTTTTCATAATCAGAATCCCAAGTTCCTTCCCAGTATACTCATCAGTTAATGATTCCTCGGGATTAACAGTTACTCCTTTTAAAATGCAGGTCTCTAGTGGGAAGATAAAGTCACTGAAGCCCAAAGAAACTGGGCTGGAATGGGGGTTGGAGACAGTGTTGGGGAAGCCTGTGAAAAGATCTACTAGACATCACAAGGAGTAGGGCTGCTGAGTAGCTGAGGCTTGGGGAGATTGAGAGAGGAGGCACACAGGGAAAGAAAAGGCCTTCATTTCATTTTTCCTAAGCCTCGTGTGAGGCTGATTGTCCTGCAAGAAATTTCAAATGACCTTGTTTCCCCCATGTATTACTGCAGATTCCTAGAGCAGAAACCAGAAAAAAAAAAAAAAAACCTCAGTGAGTCCTTGAGGCTTTCCTATGAAATAATATATAATAAAATGTTACCCATTCTTTTTTTGACAAATATATACCCACTATGTACAAGGAACTATCCTAGGTATTAATAAGAAAAAATGATTTCATGCCATACTGATCATATCATAATGTGTGCAGTATGATCACAGTGCATGAGAGAGGTCATGGTGGGGAAAATCAGTATTCGTAATTCTAGGATTGACATTCGAGCTAGGCCTTAAAGGATAACCAGAATTTTGCTAAATTGTGGCAGGGTGCTAGGTGATCATGAAAATCTACAACCTGCTCCTCTTCCCAAGCACACAGCTAGACTATATTTCCCAGCCTCCCTTGCATTTAAGTGTGCCCGTATGACTGAATTCTGGGTGATTCTGGGTATGTTATCTTTCGCTTCTTCATAAAGGTGCATAGGATTTTCACTTTTTAGTTATACATTTTGTTATCTGATTATTTTATAAGCATTTTCTATTGCAACAGAAATAGCATAAATCCTTAAAAATGTACATAGGTTCCCCCAACCCACCAAAAGAAAGAAACAAACAAAAACTGATGGCTTATTTAATTCCTTGCATTTAAAATGTAGCCACACAAAGCAGTTCAAAGGAAGGGCAAGCACACGTGCTGGGGTTTCCCGTGGTAGCCCTGGGGGGAGTGCCCGTGGTCCTGGCAAAGATTCCAAGACTGTCCACTTCTCCTCTCACAGTGCCCCGGTCAAAGGATAAATCATATCGGCATTCTGTTCAAAGAAGAAATCTAAAAATGTATCATTGCCTAATTTTTATCCTCATAAACAGTTTTTCCAGTCTCCCAAAGTTCTGTTTGCACCTCTAAACCTTGCTATTCTAATCATTTCATGTATTATTTATAGAGAAAGAGACCCAGATAAAATGTCTTGCCCCTTTGATTTCCTCCAGCCAGCAGCTGAGGGAATTTATCTTAGCCTTTACCAAAGACTAAATTGTATCATTAAAGCTTTCATCTAAATCCTGTTATTTTGACTTTTTGACTCACTTTGCACCCTCTGATATATAAAGTAACAACAGTTTCCACAATGAACAACTGTATTTGTTCACCAGAAATTCTTTCTGTTTCTCAGACTTCTTTTCAGTTTCCTAATGGTTATGCATTTGAAAATTTAAAAAATTGCCTGGCACGGTTTGAGTTTAATGGGAGCGTTTAAACATTCTTTCCGTACAAAGCTTATCAGTTAGTTACTTAACCTTTATGAATAGGTTAAATATTTTCCACAGTATTTATATAAACATGATACCTGGTTTCAAGTGAAACCTAATAAAAAGGAAGTTATTCTTTACTTAAATTACTCCCATTTCTTTCCTTTTTTATCTTTCCCTGTTTTATGACCACTTGACTAAGAAAGACATTCACAAGGCAGATGTGAAAATGTCACTTTATAAATACAAGATTCAGCCAGTATACTGCTGTTGTTGTCCTTGTTTTAAGTAAAGAAAAGGTAACTATTCCTCCAGAATGTGTGCTTTGGCCATGAAACTAAAGTCTAGCATCAAGTCAAAGGCCTATATCAAATTTAAAAAAAAAAACAGTCCTGGAAATAAAACAATTTTTGTGTTGCATTCAGAGTGATGATGCTGAGGCTTGTGTGACACAGAGAAAGCATCCCAGTCCGTTCTCTGTTCCCAACAAAGCGTTCCTTGTTCGCTATTTCCCAGAGGCTCCCAGCACACATGCGCTACAAGCTCTCTGCCAGTGGAGAAAAGCTCTGCTAAGTGCTTCATTCATTCCCACATGCTATATTTATTCATTTTTCAACAAAAAATGGCATATTGAATATGTATTCCTGGAAATTCCTGAAATTCATTCATTAGGTTTTCAGCTAGTTCCTCATACACCTCCAACCCCAGCCAAGGCGAGTCCCAGATCGCTTCATAATCAAATGCTTTAGGATACAGCAGCCAGGCCAGAAATATGCCTCTAGGCCAAGTCTGCGTGATTGCAAGTAATCAGCTAGCCCTACATGCGTCAACTTTTAACTCAATAAAACCCAGGCCCCTAACTATGACACCACCCAAGTTACTAACTACCCTTGTCTGCAGGCCCTACACTTCTGCCTTCGATCTGTTTCCCTAAATTCAGAACAGGTGAGGATGAGGCCAGCATGTGGCTGCCACGCTCTCAGGATCAAATAGCCTCAGACGAGCAAGTCACCAGTTGGCAGTCTGACCCTCGACCATTTCACGGAGCCCCTGAGACGGTGTGACCTTTAGAGGGTATGCAGCAAACACCTGGACAGCTCAAGTGCCACCGTGCACCCAGCACACCTTACTTATCTCAGCAAGCCAGGAGAGGCACTCCCCTGGAAACGCGACAAAAATTGTTCGGTTTGTAACTGAACTAGAACTTAAAACTGGAGCTTTTTTTTTCAAATTATATTGTTTCATTTTGAAACATTATCATTATGGAAAGACTATGGTTCCAGTGCTTCAAATTACCTATAAAATCAGAGACACCACTAAATATAGCTAATAACATGTGACATCTCAAACAGAATAGGCGGCCTGGCATCTCGAACAGCAATAGGCGCATGGGGGGTAGTCCAAAAAAAGGTTTAAAGACAAATAAATTATCCAATGAACAAAAGAAGAGGGGATGATCTCCACTGTTGTATGAATGTCTCCGTGTGAAAAGTACTAGGTTGGCAGTTACCATATAAATGCTTCAAGTCCTGCTCTGGAAGTTATTCAGTATAAGGCCTTGAGTGAGTAATTTGATCCCTCTGGGTTTTTGTTTCCACATTTATAAGATGCACATCAGACTTGATGAGCTCTGGAATCCTCCTGCTCAAAAGTTATACTGATCTGTAAAACACAAAGACAGGTTTTAAATCTACACCTCAGGAAAAGCCCTGGAGCCTTGCAAAGACCCTGTGAAGCCCCACAGCTCAAGGACACCCTTGCCCCTGACTTCAGACATGGAGTTCACAGAGCCGTTTCTCAGATTCTCCTGCTGCGGTGCATAGGCCTAGGCATTCTGGGGAAAGCCTGAAACTCAGGCAGCGCCTACTCTGGACCTGAGGGAGCCAAGAGTGCGAAACTAAGATGAAAAACTATGATTTTCACTGAAAGTTACCATAACCAAACTAACAGTCACACTTTCTCCTTAGCTTGGAGTCCTTTCCTGGAAAAGTAGCCAGCAAAACGACAGCACCTAAGCAGCAAGGCCCAGACCAAACCTTCGTGGCACTGAGGTGGGTTCAAAGAGAACTTGAGCCAATTCCCCGGGCCCCGCAACCCATCACCGTCAGGGCTTGCCCTGGGGACTGTGTGGGAGCCGGACAGGACCCCTGCAGCACCCTTCTGCCTGGTCTGCTTCACATCTGCAGGGAACCGGCCCCTCCGTTCTCTTCCTGCACAAACCAGTCTGGGCCTGAAATCCAGTCCCCACTCTGTAGCAACCAAAAAATGTATTCTATACAGAGACTGGTTTTGAAAAAGGAGAGGGAAGCAGTCTTCAGTGAATCTTGAAAAGGGGACAATCTTCAGCTCCAACAGAGACATTATGTTAAATATAACGGGTGTGCTTCCTGAGTGTGAAGGTGACTGAGCAAAGGATTGGAAATCCAATGTTCATGGACAATTCTTTTGAGGTCTGGGGTCAGTCTGTGTGTGTCAGCAGGGATTCAAAGGCCTGGGATGGGACACACAGCTCCTTAATGTTATCATCAAAACCCAGCTAATGAAATGAGGGTACCAACCAACCTCGAGAAGATACACAAGCCCTCTGCCCGAAGAGCCAACGAGTAGGACACAACCAGTGCCTCCTATTCAAACTCCCCGCAGCATGATGGTGTTGGCAGACTGTGGGGATGCTCTGTCTTTTTGGGAACCTGAGCATCCATTCCTATTCTCAAGGGCACTCAGACTTAAGACAGGAAGCCATGGGTGCGCCCTTCCACTTTGGAGCCAAAAGCTGGAGGAATACCTGTTTTCCTTCTCTCCCACTCCAGGTAGAGGCAGAGGACTGGCAATGACCCAAGCTCAGCCAACCTGCTCCTGAGAGTGAATCATGGGTGAGGATAAAGGAATGCTGCCTGGTCACTGCAGCAGGGACAGCCAGGGAGAAGGGGGCAAAGTCTGACCAGGCTGTGCTAGGTATAAGGTAGTTATGCATCTTCCTGCTCCTTGGTTCTCTGAAGCACCTGTGAACGCTGGCCATTTTCAAGGAGCAAATCCTGTGGCTTCTGTAACCCCTGTTCCCTGGTGCTTCCTACTCCCCACCCTCTATAACCATATCTTTCATTTAATCCCCCCTTTGCTGTGTTCATCAGAATCTTGTTCTGTGGCTGCCACTCAGAGCCAGGCAGGTGCATGACCCATGGGGTTGCATTGGCCTCCTGCTGGATAAAAGGCACTCCCCTTTAGACTCCAGATCTCCAACAGGAGTAAGTTAAAATAAACTATCAGAGAGAGTGGTGTCTCACATGTGATGGGTAAACAAACAGGTGTAGAAAGCAAAGAATCCATAGATAAATACAAGGGGAAAGGTATGAGGGCCTAATCTCTGAAAACAGCTCATTTTCAGGGTTAATCATAACAATAGGAACAATGTAACTAATATTTTGGGGGCTGTCACCACATGTTCAGCTCTATTCCAGAAGCTCCCCTTGCTTTAACTCGATGATCCTTAAAACAACTCCGTAGGGGCAGTGACAATGAATACTCACACTACCAGGTGAGAACACTGAAGCCCATTGAGGGCCACACACGTCCCAAGGTCCCACAGCCTGTAAGTGAATAAAAATTCAAACCCAGGCAGTTGGATTCTAGACCCATTTATTCAATCCTAACCACAACCTCCCACAGCCTTCAAAGATGATAGGCAAAAATTCATGGGTATGAGTTCAATACCGCCTGCAAATAAAGTACATTTTTATTTGGGTGGCTCTGATAATGTCCTGTTTGGTAATTCACCCCCTCCTTCTTTTTTATGCCGCTCTCCCAGCGTTCTGAATTTCATATACAGACAGCTGCGGCGAGTGTGGGGTGTGTAGAGATGAGCGTTAATGAACACCTCTGGAATCCTCATTCCAGGTTAATCCCACCTGCAATGTCTTATTTCTTCCTCAATGGACAGGAATCCCATCTCACTAGTGAGGCAGCTGAAGTTCAGCAGAGATAAGGAACTTGCCTGATTTGAGCATTCCAGTCAGACAGTCTGACTCCAGAGCCTTCTCTTCCCTCCACACTCGGAGGAGGAGGCTGGGTGTAGCTGTGAGAGCAAGGCAGCCCAGAGCCCCGTGTTGGCTCTACAGAAGCTCTTTGCTGGGAGGTCTTTGTATCCATTGCGGTAATATGAAGACAAATATGTCAGTATTACATATTCAAAGGGGGGTAGGATCGAGGGTGGGAGGTGGGGATGGCTGGGGTTGGGGGGAGTGGTGGGAGGGAAATAGAGACAACTGTACTTGAACAACAATAAAAAAATCAAAAAAATTTTTTTCTTTGACCTAATAATTCATTTATTTTCTTCTGATTTTAAAAGAAATCAAAACATTGTTTCAGGCTCTTGAAAGTATTGTGGGTCCTGGAACTTCCTGATGAAGACGTCAGCCTCAGTTGCTGGTTGCATGTTAGGAACCATTTGGGCCCAGAAATAGTGGAATTCCCAAACTGCACTCCTCGGGGGCAGCGAGTGGTAAGAATACAAAATGAAACAAAGCCAGACGTTGAAACTAATATTCATGGCCTTGCCAAAGCTTTTGATGGCGCCTGAATAAAATGTATATGTGTATATATGGTGACCCAAATTGTTGACAAAAGGTCTGATATGTAGTGTGGAATGCTGGTCCCATCTCCCAGCCTTGGGAAAATTCATTATGGCCCTAAGTCTGTTTTCTCATTTGTGAAATGATGTGATAAAACCTTAGCTGAGAAGGCTGCTGTGAGGACTCCATGAAGGAACACAAGCACAGGATGTGGCACGTGGCCAACACCACGTAAATGTTTCCACAACCATTATGACCACCGTCATCATTGTCATCGCTGCTCCACGACGCTTCCTCCACAGCTGCGAGTCACGAAGACCACAGGACGCAATGTTCTAATTTGGAACAGCCAGCCAACACCCCCAGGTCTGTTCCCTGTACCTACCTCGTTTCAGATGAAGAGTTTAAGGTCCAAGTACAAATATCTGACTCCTGTGTTCAGAAAGATTCATGAAACAATCAATAGATGACAGAAGTGATAACAAAAAGCAATCAAGAAAATAAAGAAAAACCGCAGCAACAGAGCCACTGACTACCGCAGCTATAACACAAGGAGAACGATTCTTTGTGAAAAACAGCTATAAATGAGGGTGTGCACGTGCTCTACGTAGTCGCAGAAACAAGGACCAGGCACAATGTGACTAGACCTGCACCCCTACTAAGCAACAGCAGAAGGGAAGCTGCTTCAAATCTCCAGATTCAACAACAAATTGCTATCAAGTAAAACAGCAGAGAAAAGGTTTGTAAAAAACTTAGTCTGGCGTCAGATATATTTGAAGTATGCAAAAACATTCACTAGTCAGGAGGAGCAACTCACTTGTAAAGATGTAATTTAAGAAATGGCAATAAAGTATTTGAGAAGGAAACACAAGTAAAAAGGGCATGAATTCTACCCTGGGAACTGCAAGGAAACCTTGAAAAAGTATTCATGTCCTGGGGGGGAGAAAGATAACCCTGGAGAGATGAAAGGGGCACTTCCAGAGAAAAGGGACTAACAGATAAGGGAGGCAGAGATGGGCCTGGGATAAAAGGGAAATGGGTCAATAAATAGCATAAGTAATCTAAGTGACAAAAAACATGCAAAGAGCATGTACTCAAATTGTCTGTTGGGAGACAGCTCTGTTCCCACAAGAAGGAAGATGTAATCACTGCTGAGCTGTGGACAAGCCGGGGACTTCGCTCTACCCAGAGGCCCTGCGCTCTGGCCCTATCTTTTACACCTGAAACAGGAAACGGTTCTTGGTTGTAAACAAAAGGAATGGGGTGAAATGTAGAACACTTGAGCTGCCTGGCACTCCGGGCAATTAGAATAAAGTTGGAATAAAATCCCAGACTCAGAGCTGGCAGATGCAGCAGCATATTCTGGGGAAATGCTTCCTTTCAAGAGAAAATAAGACTCTTTGACCCCATAGGAAAAAGGAGCCACCGTATCCCCCAGGTGAAACCTGAGCGTGAGGTAGGAGGCAGGTCCTGCCCTGGGGGCTGCCACTCACTGGAGGGGGAGCCCCCAGAAAAGGGGCTCCTGCTCAAAGTATTTCTGTCATTCCCTCCTGGTGAAGCCATGCCCTGAGGTGGCTGAAGCTTACGGCACCCTTCTACCACGTGTCACCACCCCCCACAAGGACAAGAGTGTCCAGGAGAGCTTCCTCATTATGCCTACGAGGGTGCATCCAGCCCAGCTATCAAGAAGTGTCGTCATTGCCACCACCCTGGTCCTGGCTTTCATCGTTTCTCCCTGGACTGTCATGATCACACCTTTTAGAGATCTTCTTTGAAACTACCCCTCCTCCCACCTCCCTACTTTCCCTAAATGCGCCCCCCATCACTTGGCCACACTGCCAGCCACCAGAGTGATCTTTCCAGCACTCAAGTCTGATCACGCCACTTCTGGGTTCCCGCTTCCCTTAGCCTGCCGTGGTCTGTAAACCCTGACCTGTGGACCAAATCCTGCCTACAAGTTAAGAATAGTTTTGCATATTTAAAGGGTTGTAAGAAAATAAAAGGAACATGTGACAGAGGTGTGTGTTGCCTGTAAAACCTAAGATATTTATTGTCTGACCCTTTTTGGGAAGTTTTGTCACTGCTTGTAACTGATAAAGAAGAAACAAATCTAAACATATATAAGGTCTTTCATGATCTCGACTCACCGGCCTTAACTTTCTCTCCCACCTCTCTCCTTGCTCTTTACCCTCCAGCTGCAGAGTCAGATACAGCCCTTGGGACAGGCCAAGCCTTTTCATGTTGTTCATTCCCTTGTCCAGAATGCCAGCTCCAGACAGGCTCACCTATCGAGCTTCATTCATAGGCCGGCTGTGCAAGACTTGCTGTTCCTTTACTCAGAAATTCACCATCTGGAACCAGGTCGTCATGTCCACCCCTGTGAGTTCCAGTTCACCTGGAAGTTCCCAGACAGCAGCCTTGTCTTATCATCCTTACAGCCCACATGAGGCCTGGCATCCGACCAACAGCCAACAAGTATTTACTGTATTTCGTTCGTTGCATTTGTGACCAAAGATGGGTTCATCTCATCCATGTCAATCTCAGTTTCCTCATCTAGTTTGAGGAAGTTTGAGCCTGATGATTTCGAAGCCCTTGTAATTCTAAAATGAAATTATTCTCTGAGAAATAGATTTTAAAATGGAATGTACACTAGAAAAAGTCATTGCCCATGTCTCCTCAGAGAATTTCAAAAAGCAGTGCTATCTCAGAGCTCAAGAGTTAATTTTGTCTTCTGGTGAATCTAAGAGAACCTGAGCGGAGGGGCTGGGAGCGCTCACTGTCCAGGGAAACATGGTGGGGAGTAATCGGGATCCCATGTGGAGGCTGGCCGTGAAGGGCAAGTCCATGTTCAATTACCTTTGTGCTGAAAACTAGTTCACCAATTTTCATCAAACCTGGTTTTTCTATCTCTCTTTTCTCTCTTTCTAACATCATAGGCTAGTTAGCCATGGACCTGGCAATTGAAACTCCTGTGAAGGTTTGGTAAGAAAAAGGCCAGAAGCATGGTTTAACTTTTATACGGTAGATGCCTACTCTATTTAATAAATAAAAAGTAACAAAGGGAAATTTTTCTTCTAATTCACTACCGAAATTCAGCCCCCAAAATCACAATTCCCAGGTTCCTGGGTATCTTCCCAGAGATATTCTATGTATATATATAAGAACATAATGACATATTTATTCCATCTGTTTATACAAATGGTCACACTCTATTCACATCCCTGGGTGCTATGTTTGCCTAAAAGTATATTTAGTTTAAAGGGCTGAATAATATCCCCCCAAGATGTCCACATGCTAATTCCCAGAACCCGTAAACCTTGCTTGGAAAACAGGACTTTGTAGATGTAGTTAAATAAAAGATCTGGAGGAGAGGTTATCCTGGATTACCCAGGTGGGCCCTCACAGGAGGGAGGCAGAGAACAGAGAGAATGATGGAAGCCGAGGTCAGAGTCAGAGTTGAAGATGCTGTGCTGCCGGCTTTGCAGATGGAGAAAGGAGCTCAGAGATGAGGAGTGCCGGCGAACTCCAGGTGTTGGAAAAGGCAAAGAAAGGGATTCTTCCCTAGACCCCTCAGCAGCAACCAGCAGTGCCAACACCCCTGCTTGAGCCCAGTGACACTGATTTTAGACTTCTGGCCACCAGATCTATAACATAATAAAGCTGTTTTAAGCCACAAAATGTGTGGTCATTTGTTACTGCAACACCAGGAAACTCATACACCCAGGGACTGGTCCATAACAGAACATACAGATCCATTCCATTCTTTCTGCTCATTTGTATAAGTGGCCTGCAATCCCTAAATCTTTAGGTGGTTTTCTGTGTTTTGCCATTTCAAATAATGCTTCAGGGAGTGTCCCTGCACATAAATGTGTGCACATACCTGTGAGAACATTTGTAGGAAAAGTTAAAAAGTCCTGGATCGAATTTTAATAATTATTGCCAAATTTCCTTAAATGACATTTGTGTTCCAATAAAACTTTATTTGTGGAAATTTGAATTCCATATAATATTTACATGTCACAAAACATTCTTCTCTTGGCTTTTCTCAATTACTTAAGAACGTAAAAATCATTCTTAGCTCGGGGCTGTGTAAATCCAGGAGTAATCCAGATCTGGCCTCCTACCTGCTGGAGCTTACCACGCTGCTGGCTGTGTAGTCTGTCTAGTTGGTCTAGTTTTGCTAGAAGTTAAGAAACAGCGGCCAATGTTCACCTACGTTTCCCACTGAAAAGTTTCATTAAAAATGGTTTATGCTTTTTCAAAATATTGTTGAGAAAAAGTTAAATTTAGTCTAGTGATGCAAATTATTTTGAAAAAAATTTTTACCAATTAGTTGGAAACCTTTCAGTGTATTAATTCCAATGGCAAGCGTTAATGTAGAGTCTACTCTGATTCTATATCTAGTTCAGCAAAATTTCGTTTTGTGAGACCATTCTTTAGGTCATATAAGCTTATGAACCCCCCGAACTGCTAGAGCTTTCTGCCCGTAGCAAACTAGTAGAGCCACACAGTGTGATGGGGTGGGAATGGGAGCCTCATTGGACAAGTAGGCTCGAAGTTGCCTTCTCGTCTATTTCATTTTGCTCAAAACTCTGTGATGCATGGGTTTATCTTTCTCTCTCTAAACTGAATACTCTAACACTTGGTGTCACATTTCCTTGTTTTTCATGTTCCTTGAAGTCTCACATTGCTGTCTTTGCATTTGAGGAAGTGGTCACCTTCTCCAGTCTTTGCTGACTGGCTTCTGGGGAAAAATCCCTCCTGCTTCTGAGGCTTTCTCAGAGTCATTCAATGGCTATGTTGTCCGTAGAAATCAGGCTCTTTCATGGGGTCTCAAGGAAAGCATTCTAAGGACCCGCACAAGGGAGATTGTGTTGTGGCAAGACAGTTTATTCGTGTAGAAGGTTGCCTCCCTGTTCCCTCTGTCCCACCTTCATCCATCCCACCATGGAAAAAAATCCAACCATGTGCTCAAGGCCGAAGCAAAAACCAGTGTCCAGAGTTCCTGCTCCACATTAAAGATTAGTCCTTCGGGGCCCATGCACTCTGCTGTGGGCCCCAGTAGCTGCTAGACCCGGGTTGATTACTCTTGGGTGAGAGAGAACGAGTAAATGCACCAGGCAAGTGCAGGTCACCAAGCGGTAGGGAGAGAGATAGAGATATATATAGAGAGAGAGAACTTCTTTGTTCCCCTGGGCTTATATTAGCTTGGGTTTGGGACAGACCAGGTGCTTATTCAAAATACCCAGTCAACTTCCTAAGCTTTTGCAGGCTTTTGAAAAGGTTCATCTCCTAGTTAAACCTTCAGGCCTCTATGGTCAAGAACTGCCACCTGTGTCCCCCAACAATCTGGTATGGGAGGGGGGAAAGGAGCAGTGATAACCCCCCTGGCAGTGCACTGCTATGATCCCCTGGGTCGTAAAACTGTAGCTTTCTGTTGAAGCAAACAGGTCATGTTTTCCATTTATGTTCAATATCTAATTCCCCTTGCTTTCTTTATTATTACTAACTAATCAAGTACATGTGGTAACGTATACATCTATTCCACATTTCTTGCTTCCTCTTTGGAGGGAATTTTTAGGCTATCTGCCTTCTCTCCATCCTGCAAAACCAGGCTGGGCACTCACAGACTCCTGTTTGCTTTCTCTGGGGTACTGACCCCCGAGTGCACAAGTTTGTATGCTTTCTTCCTGTCCTGCTTACCGGACTCCTTTAAAGGCTCATGCTCCCCATGCTCAGAGCACCAGCCACAAGTGAGGGTGTGGGGGCAGGGGGTGAGATGAGTACAGCATTGGGGGTGCCTGTGGGCCAGTTAGGGAGACCCACAGGCAAGATGCTCCCAGTGGCTTGTGGGTGAGTTTCCTGACGGAGTCCATAGAGCGCTTAGTAGAATCTCATGCCCTGTGAGAGCGTCTTTGTCTCCCAGTTGTGCAGGACACTCAGAGTTCTGCATGGGGAGAGAAAGAAGTGGGTGGTGTCCCGTACAGCTGGAGAAGCCAGACACTCACTCACACATGCACTTTCCTCTGTGGGAGAAATTGAGGGTGAGCAGGGCTGCCTTGGCACCAGGCTGTGCTGCCTTGGTGAGGAGTGAGTGACCCAGGAAAGTGAAACTGTTCTGCCTTACCTTCTTCACTGCACCCAAGCTCAGGTTTTATTTTGCCCTAGTGGTGTGTAGGAACTTCTCGACTGGACTTTCAGATTCCCACAAAAGCACTCTCTTTTGTGGCTGATTGTCAAAATCAGGGTTCTTCAAGGAGGAAGATGATAGAAAAGTCCTATTCTATCATTTTGATGTCATTAGTCTCCTAAAATGACAGTTTAATGCCATTTATTGCTTTCCTTTGGCTGTGACTTGCCTGATCCAACTCACATGAAAGCTCAGGAGAAGAGTGGCTAGATTTTGTTCCATCTTGTTTTACTGTCAATCAAACAAAGCAGTTTTGGGATATATTTGGTAACATGCCCAAGAGAAGTCACCTCGAATCTTCATTCAGCCTGTCACTGCCCTCTACAGAAACCCCGTCCTTGAACTAGAGAAGCATCAAGCACTGGACACAAGTCCATGGCAATGCCTGTAGCCAGGCCTCTTCCATCTTACAGAAAGGGTCATAGCAGTGTGCTCTTTGTGGCAGCCTCCTCTTGCAGGTTGAAGCCCCTCAGAGTTCATCAAAATCCCTCAGTCAACCCTCCCTGCCAAAGACAGCACCAGCCCTGCACTAGCTGAGCTCCCTCTTTTCACAAACATTCCCAAAGGGTTTCACGAAAGGAAGAAAATAGTCTCCATAAATTCAAAGTGGAAAAGGACTGGTTTTATAAATCTTGGCTCTTGCCAACTAAGATATTAGAGTGGACGGCAAAACAGAAATTTTAAGTTGTGTATTTTTTTAAAAAAACACTTCTAGGATATATAAAGAGAGTATAATGTAGATAGAGGTGTCTAAGAAAAATCAGTTCACCTCTGCTGCATGATTAGGAAAGTAAGGCTTAGGGAGGGAGGTTAAGTGACTTGTTGAAGGGCATATACTTATTTAATAACAAATTGTATTATATATATACACAAATATACATACATATTTATATAAACACAAGTGTTCAATATATTTATATATAAATATATATAAAGTTATGCTTTGATATATTTATTTATATATAAATATAAATGTTATATAGTTTCTATTCTAAATCTTCCACAAAAATTGGTGAAAATTGTATGTATATATGCAAATACATATATACACACAATCATATGTACATATATTTTTCCACATAAATATAAAATATGTATTTTACAAATATGTATGTATGCATATAAAATATTTTCAATTCCCAAGGCAGTATTCACACAATACCAGGCTGCCTTTATAGAGAAAAGTGTGGATTTGTTTTCTCTAGCATGCCCACCGTTAACACTTTACTAGGGGACTACTAGTTCTGTCTCTGAGGACCTTAACTTAAACGACATGTGGACAAGGTACATGAAAGTCCCAAGGTGGGTGACGGTCTGGGGTGAACACAGGAATATATAGACATCCCTCGTTAGCCATTCTATTGGCAGAGATGTCAGTAAGAATAATTAAGAGCAACCAAAGTTGATGAGGAGACAGGAGAGCTGTGGCTGGGGGCAGCAGGGGCGTCAGCCAGTCCCGGGGTCAGGGAGGGACCTCCCAGACTGAGCTAGACATCCGTGGGACTCACCAGCAGTCTCTGCACATGAAAGTCACACACAGTTGAGGAGTTGACACAGAAGTGCTTCTGTGGTTTTCCTTCTAAATCATCCCAGTCCTCCAACCTACAAACATGTCCAAAATCAAAGTAATTTACACAATACAGGAAGAACAAAGTGCACCAAAACTGTGCAGTTTTTTCTTTTATAAAGAAAGACGGCTCCAAGAAATAAAGGTCTGCACTAATCCTGTCTGACTGCTAAGGCAATTAACCAGGAGTGGGTGCTTGGAAGGGAGGGCGGTGAGCCAGATTAGCTCCCAGGGAGAAGGAGAAATCACAGAAAGTTTCCATAAATCTCCTCTCCTAGCAATCTAAAACCCAGAATGAGATAAGGGAGTGATAGAACCAACCGTGGCGACTACTGTGCCTATCGTCAGCAGGAGGTTGTCTCCTGCCTCTTTTAATGAGGTCACAATCATTAGTCACTTCAGTATTACCATCTGACATAATTGCGGTTCTGTTGCAGGCAGAGATTAGGTGTGGTGGGGCTCGCTCTGTATCAGAAAGACAACTCCCACCTTTTTGGTGGTAAACTAAACTTGAACAAACTTGGACTTCACCCCAGAACCCAGCTTTCAGACAGGCGAATGCTCCCCACACCATGCTACCAGAACAGCACTGACAGTTATAACCTGATCCAGGCACAGGAGGTGGATGACCTGGTCAGAATGCTCTGCTCACTCGTCCTCCTCTCAAACCCTCAGAAAAAGTTGTCTCTACCTGGAGCCCAAGTGATGAATAATTGCCCTCTCCAAGGCCCAAGGCCTGTAGCCAAGTTTCCCGGCACATCTCGCTTGGTGGCCTCCAACAAGGTCTGTCTCAGCCTTCCTGACTTGAGAGGAAAAGATGAGGAAAATTCCTGTCCTGTTCCAGCTCATCCCTCTGATGACTCGAAGATCAGCAGGATTTTCCATCCTGCATAGAATAGATTGATTCTGTTGACAGTTTTCAAAGTAAGCGGGATGCTGTGAGGTTTATTTGCTGTTGTTGTTGTTGTTGTTGTTTGGAACCAGACCCCCCATCAGTCACAATTATTGAACTTTAGACTACTTTAGCATTTTCAGAGTCACCTGCAAAAAAAAAAGTGTCACAACACACATGCTTGAAAAATGGAATTTGCTCTTTAGACAGCTACTTGCAGGCATCATGTTCAACAGTGACTGATCTTCCCCACCCCTAGTTAAACTTAGCCCATTCTGTGTTCATTTGCTCAGTTGACTCCTTTTAAAGCTATTTCCTCCACTGCTTGAGGGAGATCCCATACAATATCACCTGATGATCAAGTGGTCACCTATCCCACCCACCTGTCAATAATCTGACAGTGCATATTACCTACACCTCCCATCCTGGTTCCTAGCTGGACCCTGATTGGCATTTCATGTAACTATTTCATGAGATTCCATCCTATTCAAAATTAGGTTATAAATTCCTTGAGGACAAGAGTGTTCATTTTCTAACTCTCACATACGTGTGTCCCTGCTCACCATGGCTTGCTTCCCGTCAATTAGCACAAACCTTCTGTGGGAAGGAATGATAGTACATAGTGAAAACTTGTTGAATTGAATTGATGATAAGTCTGGGCCTTGAAAGAGAGACAAACCCAGATATCATATGTAGGAAATTTAACATTTCTTTTCAAACTTTGAAATCACTTCAAACGAGAAAGCAATAAAACACAAAAGTGCTTCTACAGCTTTCCCTTTGTGATTCCTTTCAATTTGGACTTCATTCCAAGGACTATGATTTAAGGACAGTTAATTATTTTTCTGCTAGTCCAAATTGTTGTACAAAGAATGAAATCTAGAAGACTTGGGAAAATGATTCAAATTCCATTTTCCTAGCAGCTGACATTCTATTCCCATGTCTCAAACCTGATCGCCCCCCAGCAAAGCATGCTGTTATCACAATTAGAGCAAATATTCCATTACCCATTACCAAGTGCTAGTACCATGCCAACTGCATCATCTCATTGAATCTCCACAACAGTCCAGGAAGACGGGAACTATACTACCCCTAACACCACAGATGAACAAACTCAGAGACATAAAAATGAAGAAACTTGCCCAAGCTTGTACAGACCTGCAATGGCTAAAGTCAAAATGCAAATCCAGGTTTGTCTATATCCTTGGTACTTAAAGGGAAGTTCCCCAAACAGCAGCATCAAGGGCACGTGGGAACTTGTTATGAATATAAACATACCAGACCACAGGTCGTAGACCAGACCAAACTAACCACATGAACATAATTATAGACATCTCATTTTTCAAAGTGTCTAATAATGCAGAAATCTTTGAAAGGACATAGAAAAAAATTATTGATAAATCTACATACATTTCAAAGAAACTTCTAAACCAAATATTTTGCCTTATCACGAATAATATTTTATACATATGTGAAAAAAACACAACCAGAATACATAGGTAAAATTGAAAAGAATAAAGGTGGTAACATATATAAACAAACAATTCTAGGGTAATGACTTTAAAAAAATCACATTTGGAATTTCTTCTCACTTTACTTTAACTCTCACTTTTATTTTAAACATAAAAGAAAGCACATAAGTTAACAGTAATATTTGAATTTTTATAATTTCATCCATTATTCAAAATATCATTGATTTCATTATAATAGATATTTATTATACTGCATTTGTGTACATTATTATAAATAGCAATGACAGAACAATTAAGGTATAGAAATTTTTTTAACAGTTGGCAGTTGACACTTTGCAAATAAATAGAAAAATAATTTCTTAACTCCCAAACAAATTTTAAATTCTGAGCCTTTTGACTTTGAAGCTGCTCATCTCTTTTTCAAACATATGTATGCATATGTGTGCATGTGTGTGCACACACATCCTCCTTGCTTTTCAGATCAGTGGTTGGATGGACAAGGCCTATGGCCAAATTCAGCCATACTCTACAGTTATCAAGCATGACAGAGCTGGAAGAAAAACATCTGGTCCAAGGTTGCCACTTGCCTTTGTAGCAGAGAATTTTCTTTGATCTCCAGCTGGAGTTCTCTATCAAGTCTAGCAGATCAATTAGTTAATAGAACTTTCCCACTAGTAGTCCCACTAGCTGCCTACCTAGGTTGGAAATAAGTTCTATTTATCAATCCTTCTCTTCCCCTTTTATTTTGGGCAAATCCTTTTTTCTCCCTTGAAATAACATAATTATTAAACCACTTCAGTCACTTCTATGGTTAATGATTCCTCTCCTTTCTTTGGTTCTACTCTCATGATGAAAACTCTTGGTGGGTTTTAAATACACCACTCTCCATTCACTTCCATTCTCTACTACAACTAAAGGAACAGCTTGAAATATCATTATTAAAACCAACATCTTGTCCAGGTTTTCCTAGTTTCCATGAAAAATAAGATTATCATCTTAGTTGCCATTTCTCCAAAAATTAAAAACAGTAACATAACATTTTGCCTGTATTTCATTCTAACAAGCTTGGTTAATTTTCCTTATATTATGAAGATCTGTTCTAGGAATTTAAACAAACATATAATCTTTTCCTAAGAATTGTTTAGCCCACTTGCAATGACATTAATATGAGTGCTATATAGCAAAGAATAATTACTTGTCAGGAAACTAAACTGAGTTAATGATTTTAGTGGGGTCAAAACTCTGCTTCTGAATTGTATTTTGAACCCAAAACCTTTACCTTGTACTGTGTTAACCAGTCAAAAATTGCTCTAAATTTGTCCTTTTCTTAAAAAATATGATTATCCACATGACTGTACTCTTCAGGCACAATTAAACCAGGTGTGCCCAGGGGTCAGCCATAGACACATGCTGTTCCAGTGAGCTGGTGTTTGCATCCCTGCTCAATGAATTTTACAGCAAGACACCCCATTCTTATTTATAAGCTGGGGACAAAGTCAAACTGTGCGCTGCTAACACTGGCCATGATTGAGACACCTAGCTGGGGATAAAACATGGCAGCTGTTTCTCAGCATACAGGAATACCATGGGCCACTGAATGCACTTCACCCAAATGCAGTTGTAAAGGGAATTTCAGGAGACAGAATGTAATTACCCCCTTTGGAGTTTGGCACAGACAGGAGGATTAAACAGTGCTGTTCTTTGTCCCCAAAATAAAGCATGCCAGCGTATCTATGACAGACACAGCCAGGAACATAAGGAACAAGCCTAGAGTCGTGTTTGTTTTCAGCACCCCAATTTTCACTTCCACAGATCACCAATCCCTGTGTCCTCAGGAAACTGGAACAGTCCTCAAGGTGGCCCCTTTTATGTCATGTTGCTACCATTTTGAAAGCTTTTTAAAAGAGACTAGATATAAATGCTCAATTAAGTCCCCATGAGCCTCTGTCTCTGAGCTCAGTTAAAAGGAAGAACTACTTGGAGCACAGCTTTCCAGCTTTGATACAGAAACTTCCAGAGGACATTTTAGATAGTAACCACCAATAGAAATAAGGCAGCTGCAGATTCCAAAGTATGTCTTAAATCTCAATTCCATCAACTTCATAATAATTAGCTCTCATAACTTAGGTTGATAGAAAATTAACTACTGAGTATGGGTCTTAAAGGTGCACCAATAGGTACCTTCAGAGAATTAATGAGTGTCAGATGCCTGATTTATACAAAAGCACACCTACAAGAGTAGCCAGACCTGGACAAAGCAGAAGTTGTCTTGGACCCTTACCACCTACACTATTCCTTGGTGTTTATTGGACTCTATTCTCATTCCCTTGTTCAAGGCATCCTTAACCTGACTCACCCTCTCACTTCCTCCTTCCTATTGACTCTTTTAAGAAGATCACCAGCCTAAATGACTTCATCTCAGAACCAAACACTCACTCCTGACATCTTTTGACACTGGTCCGGCTGACACCCCAAAGAAAACAATCCCAGGACCCACGGCCCTGTCTCAAGGTACACCTTGGTGATGAAAGCTAAGAAATAAAATTCCAAAGACCTACAGGTGAACTCCAACCAAATGCCTACACCTTGACTTTCAAATCCATCAGTTTCCAAAAAAAAAAAGTTTTCCAAGTTTTCCAGTCCCGGTTAGTCCCGAGTTACCTAGTACTTATATGTTATAGCTCCTTGAGTGAAGGAGCAGTCAGACCTAAATTCAGTTTTCTAAGGTGATACACTTTCTTTTGATGTTTATTCTACACAGCACATATCCCCTTGACGGTGGAACAAGGCAACTCCTCTTTCCCAAGAGCCACACTTCGTCAAGTAGCTCAGGTCCAATTTTACAACATGCAGACTTGCTTGGGAATAAACATCACCTAGAACTGAACATTTTTTGCTCATGCAATTTTGTCACCTCCAATAAAAGTTTTTGGGGTTGCTTTCCTCCAAGAAGAATAAGACCTAAGTTAGTCCTAAGTAAGGTCTCTCGTTCTGTTCTTTTGCTGCCCATTTTGATTTTTTAAGCAAAAATCTTGAATTTTTAATGCAGGAAACGTGAAATGTTCAAAATGAGCAACAGGTATAATGTCTTCTGTGTGATGATCCCAAATCTGTTTGACTTCAAAACCAACATATTCCCTCACTGACTCACAATTATCTGCTGTGAGAAATCCTTTTAAAAGACACTTTCCTGGTGATGAGAAGAATTTTATTGCATTCCATAAACAGGAAAAAAGCAAGGTCTCAAAAGTTTTAAAGGATTTGCTCGAGTCAGAGTGAATTGTGAAGCAGTTGTCCACATGTCCTCTTCTGTAAGGCCATGGTTAGATGGAGCTCTTCAGGAAGGCAGAGGTAGCCAGACAGGATTACCAGAACATTCCACCCTGATGGAAGTAGGATTCCTTCCGGTCCCAGCCCAGCCACTTTATGTAACTGGAAAAGAGACCGGTGTTCAGGCTGCCTGTCTCTACCAAACCCAATAAGCAATGACAGTGATTAAATCTTTAGGGTGCTTTGTTCAGATGGCCAGCAATCTGAGAAGATGGTAAGGTTCATACCCTAACAGACCATCTTGTCTTTTCTTTCCAGGCCAGACCTTTTATAAGGGGTCGGGGGGGGGGGGGGGATAAACAGGGTGTGGTGAGCGCTTTGAGATTCAGAAGCTGCAACATTCCTGTCCTGGACAGTTAGCTGTTCCCAGGGGACGGTGTTCCGTTTCTCCCTGAAACACAAAAAGCCTGGATGCCTCCAGTTGTCCCCAGGTAGTAATCTTTAGCAGTGCCCCAGGAGGTCAGCTGTTTTCCCAGGAGCCAGGGCAGGCCTTGTCTGTAGTTTCTGAAACAAAAGCTTTAACATACACATTACTTGCTAGACTTATAACATTTTACCTTAAGCTAAAATTTTCCAAGTCTTGAGTCCCCTATTATTTATGTCCCTCAGTTTTTTCCCCTGAGTCTTCTCCCTGCTCTCTCATTACATTATCTCTGAGAGTCTGCCTCCAGTCAGGTCTGCACTTCTAAACTTTCTCATTTCTTCATGTTGGGATCATTTTGTGTGGTGCCTATTTCTCACAGACTTCATAGGAGTCAAAGTACTGAGTTTCCTCACACATGTACTAGGCTGAAAGAACTATTTAGCAAAACTCCTCTGGTTTATGGACTATGGAAAGCCCTCTGTGAGGTCAGCCTATCTTGAATGGGACTCCTATTTCCTGCTCTGGCCCAAATCAGGTTCCCTTCCCCTTGGCTGCTATAGAAAAATCGGTGTTTCTTCACTCAGAGTTCACAATGGGTTAAGTTTCTTTTTCACACTTGCTTGAACGTTTGCCTGATCTCAGAGGAGGACTTGTGACTTGATGATGTATAAACTTAGTTTATACATGCAACTCATTTATGGGTGAAGGGGAAACTCACAATTTAAAATAAGCCTTTAAAGAAAGACTCTCTAATATCCTCAGGTTTTGGCTCAGCCAGCCTCTGTTATCCACACCTCTATAGCCTGGCCTCTGCTCAGCCCCAAATGGACCAGCCTCCCAGGGAGCAGGAGGCATCACGACAGGACAAAAAGAATCTTTCACTCTAGCTGCACTGAACTGCTTCTAATAGTACTTTCTGGAAGTAGACAGGCATCCCCTGGCAAACAAGACTCAAACAAGGTTCAAAGATCAAATATTTTTCCTTTGAAGTTTGTGTCCCAATGTTCTCCATTTTAATGAAAACTTATCAATTAATTTCCTTCTAAATCTTTACTTTGTACACATCAACCATTAACAGCTCTTCATCCCAGGACCATAAACTCTGGGAAAGCATGGGGCATCGGGAACCCTAACTTCTAGATTCAGCCATCATGCTAACTACCTGACTATCTTTGGAGAAGTTACATAACCAATCTGCACATCAGTTTACTTATCTGCAAAAGAAGGCCTTCACCAGGAGACCTCCTAAGTCCATAGAACCTTAGGAACATTAAAAGGCTCTGTATCAGCCCTGACATCTGCCACCGGAGAGCCCATGAAGAGTTTTGTTGCAGGCTCCACAGAGAAATCGAGAGCACAGCATGGGTAAGAATCCTGGTGAGTAGCCACTGAATTTTTCTCTCTATCAGGAGATTGTGACAACCCCTTTGTGACACCACCACCCACTCCAGAAACAGGAGGGCATCTACATGGCTGCTCCTGAACAAAAACATCCACAATGCCTTCCTTGGAAAAATTAAAGGTAAACATCTTTTGGACTTGTTGCTGTTGACAGCATGTTTTCAATTTGCAATGCAAATTCATGGGAAGCCTTTCTGCCAGGGGACCGGATGGCCCAGGGAATTAGGAATTGGTAATGAGTCATACAGCCTTTCAGGACTGTGTTAGCCTTCTGAATGCAGCCCGGCTAAAAGTGAACTACCTGATACTGTTGGAAACCTTTGCAACATGAGCCAGAGCCCTGGACCTCTAGCTTAAAACGAGTTACAACAGTGTCTGTTTGGCATTTCTAAGGAGAATTGAGAGAGAACCGTGCATGAAGATGGGAGGGGACAATAAAAGAATGTCTTAAAGCCTGAGGCTTTCCCCCCAAGATATCCCAAAGAAAATTTCCAAGGACTGTCAGGCCTAGAGAAGTGGGATGAGTGCACACCTCACATTGTTGAAGGGTCAAAAATTCCAGAGTCTTGGCATTTCCATTTCTCTCTAATCGCTCTCCCAGTGCAGAGGGCCAAATGACTTTTGTAGCAAGTTTCAAAGTGAAATTTTACTATTTATTATTTGCTCTATGAGCCCACCTTTTCTTTATAAAACAAAATAAGTTTATCATTAAAGCTTTACAAATGAACCAAAACAATGAATCTTCTCTTCCAAGAGTTACCAAAACATTAATTTCTATGTTAAAATCTGGTCTGCTGCATTTTATTTTCAGTATATGTGCAGTCATCCTAGGGGAGCCATCTAGCAGAAAAGCAGAACTTTTACATCACTAGATTTCCCTGCCTATTCCAGCTCCATATTTATATCACTACTTTTCCTTTACACTCTTTGCTTTATAGTAGCAATAATTTTCCCTCATATATAGGCCAACGAACAACCAATTAACAAATGCCCAGAGCGGTAAGCATTCTTGGCTGTCTTGCCTAGTCAGTCATTAATTTGGTGAAGGAAGGGCTAACAAACTCATAAAGCGGAACTTGAATTTTAGAAGTTAGTTCAATTTTACATTATTAAAAAGGAAAATGTAGTAAAAATAATAAGAGCTTTGCCAAAACTCTACAGCAAAGTCAATTAGTCTCACAAAGAGCCTGGGAGTCTGCGATCTGAACTTGCATTTGGAACCACTTAGCCTATTAAAACAACTCCAAACTTCATCTCTTGCAAATCATATTTCAGTGCTCACGGCTGGATCCTAATGAGTAAAATTCTTTTACCATCCTTGATGCAACATGATTTAAAGTATTCCTTGTGTCTGCATATTTCAGATATACACATGTGACTTCATATATGCATACTTTCATGGGTATATGTGTATACACCGATGCTAAATGTTTCATACACTAAATATAATCTTAAACAGCACATACTAAGATACATGCTGCGTTATATATTAGTATACTATAGACTTTTAAGATGCCTTTAAGAGAAAATTAATTTCAAACAGGAAAATAGCAACACTGATATTAAAACAAATTTCTGGTAAAAGTAAAATGTATATTCTGCATAAAAGAATTATTTTTACAATTTTCACTATATTTCAAGTATAATCGGATAGTTTTCTTTAATTAAGAAAATTTGGGGGCCTACAGAGCAGAAGGGAATAAAGGGGAGAAAATGAGACAACTGTAATAGCATGATCGATAAAATATATTTAAAAAGAAGAAAGTTTGGTGATCAACTAAAGATATGTCATTTGTTTATCAACATATTGCTATGAGCAATAAATATTTTGTTTTGCTCTGATCAATGGGAAAAAGTTAAAATGCTAAGTGAGATTCTTTTTATAGATAATTCTTGCTAAATAGTGTTTTCCAATCAAATATATGAATTAATTGATAGGGTACTTAGTATAAGAAAAATATATCCTATTTCATTAAAATCTTACAAAAGTCCTCCAAACTGCTTACATGAAGTTGCTCCCTTTCAGACTCACAGCTCCCAAAGCTCAGCTTCTATAAAAATCCCAAGTGACTTCTATTGGTTTTCCAAGGAAGATTCAGCTCTAATTAACTACAATTTTGTCCATATTTTGTTTTTCTACTACATTGAAAGAATAGCAGGGGGTTAGCCCTGCAGAAAAGAAGATTATTAAAACTTTAATAACCTGAGCCTTTGAACCTTTCCAAATTCTTTACAATTTTCTCACATTTCCAGCCCAGATGTCTGCATGTAGTTATAGTGCCAACTTGAACTTTTTGTTTACAATTTTACTCACCTTATTTATTACCTCCCTTAAAAAAAAAAACTGAACACAAAGTCATTTTACAGCTCTTCTGAGCAAAGGAATTTGGTTATTCTTAAAAATAAATTTGCAAGAATAATTTTTATCCATTTTAAGTTAAATATTTTCAACAACACTACTATTTCTTCCCTGCTGCTAGAGGAAAATTATTAGGCAGCCTAGCAACTTGGCCAGCTGAATCACCGCATTCTTTTCAATCAAGCTGCAAAGCTTCAAACGACTGAAAAGAGAGTTCACGTTGGAAACTTGAACTCTTGACATTATTACAAAAGAAAGAGCAAAAAGGAGGCATCCTTTAAACATAATTAGCTGCCCAGTGTTTCACCAAAGAGAGGGATATTTGCATACAACAAGAGCCTTTCATAGAACTCATTATGGCAGTTGTATTATCCTAATCCCAGATATTTGTAGCTCCCCAATAGCCAATTATTACTTTTCTTTTAATTAAAGAACACCAATTATTCTAGTGAACACACAGCTACTTAACTAAATGATCACACTTCACAAACATCTTTGTTCTATAATCAGTCAAGTGCTAGCAAATGAAATGTGAGTATATGTGTAGAACGATACAACCAGGAAGTTTCCTTAAAGGAAGCCAATGGACATTCTTCTTTCCTTCCTTTTTATGCTGAATAGAAGTTTAGTGTGATGGCTGGAACTCAAGTAGCCCTCTTGGACCATAAATCCAAGTAGCAGAGGCTAAGAAAGAGACCACAATAGCAGAAACCCAGATCCCTGGCAACCATGCTGCCTTTCCAGCTATGCCAGTAGGAAACACCTACTTCCAGAACTATTTTATATGTGAAAGAGAGAAAAACATCTTAATTGTTTAAGCCACTGTTATGTGGGGATGTTTGTTTAATGTGACAAAACCTAGTCCTAACTAGTATATCACCTGATTAAAAAGGCTCTATTTATAATTATATTCTGCTCATTGAGAAACAGAAAAGCAGTCCTTGACATCTAGGAGCAGGCCTGGTGGTGTCAGCCAGGATCTGGTGTTTCTCAATGCTGCCCTGGTATTTACAATTAGGTCTTGGTGGTGAACAGAAGCAATGTCATAAAACATCAACATCAGATAAGGCCTCTCTATGACCGTAAAGTATAAAATCAAAAGTAAGACCACTCCATAAGATGCCTGAGCACAAAGCATGAGCTTTTTCCAGCCACATAATTCCACATTGTTCCTTACCAATCACGGCTCTTGAATAGCTTCATTCCTCCTACCTCCTGGAACCCTTTCCCAAATCACTTAACACAGTCCCAAATCCTATAATGTTCTTTCTAACGCCCTCTACAGACACCCTGCAGTGTCCCATTTCTCCCGCCTTGCAGTGAGTCAACAAACCCAATTGGTGCAACTTCAGGTCTGTTCCTGGAGGTCTTTGGTTGACGGTCATCGCCGTAGCTGTGCATGTGTCTCCCTGTAGCAGAAACTAAAAATAAATCAATCCACCATATTAATCTATAATTCAAGTGATCCCACCCAAATGGAAAACTCCAATTCTTCAGCAGACCCCAGTTATTAAAAACAAAACAAAACATCAATTTGTAATAATCGGACTCATTGAAATGACCCCCTTGTGCTATTGTCAGAGCCTGGAACCGACTCAGTGGGAACCCTCGTCATGCACCATGGTAGCAGCAACTACCTTTCCGCTCCATGTTCCTTCAAGTAAGGAAAACCTTCAGCACAGAGGGGTAAGTTCTGTATTCTATCTATTTTCTCTTCCTTTCTTACTTTTTTTCTCCTAGTGCCTTCTCTCTCTCTTTTTGAATTCTGCCCTGAGAAACTTTAAACTTTTTAATGGTATCCTGAGCTGAGTTCATTCAGAGCTGTAAGTGGCTCAGTCTGGGCTAAGCTCTTTTTTATTTTTTATTTTATTATTCTACTGAGCCACACCAGCCAGCCAGCCAGAGCTGGACTAAGTTCTTAAATCACATTTGTCACATCCATCATTCAATGGTAGCTCTTGTTGCTGTCCTGTCATCCTGCCACTCAGAATTTGTCCCTGCCACACTTCTTTCTCCTCTTTACCTGTTTAAAAATGACCATGGCTTACCTCACCTTTTCAAGCAAAGTAATAATCTTCGTCAAGTATTCTAAAAGATGAAAGCTACAGGTAACAATTTATCTTCTAATTTCTACTCTTTCTCTTTCCTCCTTCCCCTCACCATAGACTACATTAAAAAGTAAACTTCTGGAAACCATGTCCTTGTTTTTATTGTCTAACTCAAAGATATAACTCTCAAGATTGACAGACAGAAGAGAAATATAATTTGCCTATCATGAAGTAAAATATTTCACAGCAAGAAGTGTCTTAGATATTTTTCTTCTTCACTCTAAATAAGCATCAGTGCTAATATTATCACCATACTTATGATTCTTAACATTCTTTCAATCTCTGGTCTGACATAAAGGCCTAGGACAAAAGTCCGTGGTAAATAAAATTAGTTGAATTACTGAATTAATTAATCAACTTTGCTATAAACCAATACAGCCCATGTGAACCAAATAGAAAAAAAATCAATAAGGTGGGCAAGGGGAAAAGTGACATGAACCAGAGACTAAGGGTCATTGTGTTGTATTTTCTTGAAGATTTGCAAGAAACCACCTTGAAACTTGAGGCATAAAGAAATAGGTAATAAATTAATAAATTAGGAGTCTGGTTGCCCAGGTTTTCAGATCTGAAGTTTGTTGTGTGTTACTATTTCTGCTTTTTCAAATAAAATTATATACTGAAAGCTAACACATTACACAGAAAACTGCACAAGTCTAAGCTTAGACAACTCAGTGATATATTACAAAATGAACACACCTATATGAAGGTAGATACCCCCTAAAAATGAAATAATCTTCTGAAGTTCAGGCCCTTTGTAGTACAGATTTCCCACACTTGGTGAGTGCTCTAGGAACCTATCTGTATCAGTGTACCAGCTGGTGGTGTTGTGAGAGGCTGCGCTTGGCTTCAGTGAAATTTTTCTGAAGACTTTTTCAACACTTTTGCCCATTTCATGATGACTGATTTACAAATGTGACTGTCCACACCGCGCTGAGTGTTCAGCAGTTTTTGACCAAAAACAGCATGAGCCTTGTACCCCATCTTCCCTATTCACTCAGTGTTGCCCCAAGCAACTTTTTCTTGTTTTCCCAAATGAAAAAAGTCCTCAAATGGAAATGTTTTGCCAATGTGGAAGAGGTGAAACCAAAAACAGCAGAAGCACTAAAAGGCATCAAAATTGACGAGTTCAAAAACTGTTTTAAGCAGTAGAAAAAATGTCTTGATAGGTATATTACATCAAATGGAGAGTACTTTGAAGGTGACTGAAGTTTAAACATGTAAGAATAAACACACAATTTTTTATAAATAAATTCTGGGGTTTTTTTGGTTCCCCCCCTCATAAAAGCACCATCCAGGTCAAGAAATAGAGCATTGCCAGTTTAAAAGAATAGCCAAAGACCATAACAGAGTCAATATTGAGGATAATTCATAAGCTTGCAGAGCAAGGGGGAGCCACCTGACTCTGGAGGTAAACCACTAGTCTCTCTGAGTGTGTGTGTAAGGAGAAGATATAGGGCTAAAAAGAAGTTCCTTCCAAATAACATAGGCTTCTCAAAGCACTTTTAAATTATTGACAGAATAAGATTGATTAATTGCTCCTAAATATTACTCATTATCACAATGTGACACCATCTGGGCAGGCACTACGTCACACCTAGCTTTGAACAGTTTGAAAGTTAAGGCTCAAGCAGGCTTCAGGTCATCTAACAGCTGAGACCTAATGGACAAGTACAAGATTATAGGAGGAGTGAACTCTGATTTGAGCACCTCCGCACTTCCCCTCATATCTCTTCCCAACAACTACTCTCTCCATTCTCTCGAAACCACTACCCTAACATCTGACTCAAAAAAATACATTTTTGAACTTTAGATAAGTGTACTAATATACAGTATATATTTTTATTGGGATAAAATACAAATAGCATAAAATTAACTATTTTAAAATGAACAATTCAGTGGTATTAACTGCATTCACAATACAAGATGGGACAAAATTAGGTTTACAGTTGTTCAAATGGAAAATAATACAATAATAATGCAAGAATCAACTCTGCGGTTTGCATACTCACGACTGGGAACTCACTTTTGTCCCACCCTTTAGAAAGAACTCTTTACAACTCAACATAAAAAAAGACAAGCAATTTATTTTAAAAAATGAGCAGAGGACTTGAATAGACATTTTTCCAGTGAAGATATACAAATGACCAACATGCATATGAAAAGCTCTTTAACATCATTAATTATTAGGGAAATGCAAATCAAACCCATGAGATACTGCCTCATACCCACTAGGATCTCAATAATTTAAAAAATGAAAAGTAACAAGTGTTTGTGAGGATGTGACAAAGTTAAAATCCTCATACATTGTTGATGGGAATGTAAAATGGTTCAGCTGCTATGAAAAACCATTTGGTGATTCCCCAAAAAGCTAAGTAGAATTATCGTGTGGCCAGCAATTTCACCCATAGGTATGTATCCAAAGTAGTTAAAAACAGGGACTCAAACAAATACTTGTACAAGCATGTTCATAGTAGCACTATTCACAATAGCCAAAGATGAAGAAACCCACATGTCTGCCAATGAATGAACAGACAAACTGTGGTACATAAACACAATGGAATATAATTCGGCCGCAAAAAGGAATGAAGTACTAATACATGTTATAACGTGGCTGAACTTCAAAAGCATTATCCCAAGTGAAAGAAGCCAGACATAAAAGGTTATATGTCTTATGTTTCCATTTATTGAAATTATCTAGAGTAGTAAGTCCATAGAAACAGAAAGCAGAGTGGGGTGGCCACAGATCAAAGGGAGAGATGAATGGAGAGTGACTCCTTAGTGAGTATGGATTCTGGGATGATGAAAAAGTTGTGGAACCAACAGAGGTGGTAGTTGTACAGTAATGGGGAGGGGAGCAAAAGTGGGTTTACAGTCATGAGTGTGCAAAATGCAGTTTATTCTTATATTGCTATTTATTAATTGTTATATTATTTTCCACATAAACAACGGCGAACCTACTTTTATCCTATCCTATAAATTCATCAATGTCACGTGGTACCAGATCAACACAAAAATGAGTTGTGTTTTTATCACTGGCAATGAAAATGTTTTTAAAAAAAGAGAAAACAATTCTACTACAGTAATATTCAAAAGAATAAGATGCTTGGGAATCCAAAGAGGAGAAAGATTTGAACACTGAAAAAGTATAAAACATTGCTTAAAAATAGTATTTCCATCTTAAATAAATGGAAAGGCCTCCTGTATTCATGGATGAAAGACTTAATACTGTTAAGATGGAAATACTCTCCAAAGCAATCTAGTAATTCAATATAATCCCTATCAAAATTTGAATTGCCTTTTCTCTTAAAAAATGGAAAAGCCAATTCTAAAATTCGTATGGAATTCTAAGAGGACCTGAATAGCTTAAACAATCTTGAAACAGAAAAAGAAATTTGGAGGACTCACACTTTTCCTATTTCAAATTTTCCTACAAACCTATAGTACTTAAAACAGTATGTTACCAGCATAAAGACAGACATACAGACCAATGAAATAGAATTGAGAGTCCAGAAACAAACCCATACATACATGGCCCACTGATTTTCAGCAAGGTGCCAAGACTACTTAATGTGGAAAGAGCAATCTGTTCGGTCTCCAAATGATGCTGAGATAAGTGGATATCCACATGCAAAAGAATTAATTTGGACTTCTATCTTATACCATACAAAAAATTAACTCAAAATGGATGAATGATCTAAATATAAGATTCAAAACTGTAAAACTCTTAGCAGAAAACATAAAGGAAAATCTTCCTGACTTTAATTTGGTAATAGATTCTAAGATTTGACATCAAAAGCACAAGTAACAAAAGAAAAAATAGGTAAATTCATCAAAATTAAAAACTTTTATGCATTAAAGGATTTTATGAAGAAAGTGAAAAGATAACCCGCAGAACGGGAGAGAATATTTGCAAATCATATGCCAGAAAAGAGATTTTTGAAATAGAAGTATTTATTAGCTCTAGAAGTTTTTTCGTGGATTCTTTGGGATTTTCTATATTGTCCTCTGTAAATATAGTTTCACTTCTTCCTTCCCGATGTGGATGCCTTTCTTTTTCTTTTTTTAAATATATTTTATTGATTATGCTATTACAGTTGTCCCATTTCCCCCCTTCACTCCCCTCCACCCTGTACACCCTCTCCCACCCACATTCCCCCCTTTAGTTCATGTCCATGTGTCATACTTATAAGTTCTTTAGCTTCTACATTTCCCATACTATTCTTACCCTCCCCCTATCTATTTTCAACATACATTCTATGCTACTTATTCTCTGTACCTTTTCCCCCTCTCTCCTCCTCCCACTCCCCTGTTGCTAACCCTCCATGTGACCTCCATTTCTGTGGTTCTGTTCCTGTTCTAGTTGTTTGCTTAGTTTCTTTTGGTTTTGCTTTAGGTGTGGTTGTTCATAATTGTGAGTTTGCTGTCCTTTTACTATACATGTTTTTTTAATCTTCTTTTCTTAGATAAGTCCCTTTAACATTTCACATAATAAGGGCTTGGTGATGATGAACTCCTTTAACTTGACCTTATCTGAGAAGCACTTTATCTGCCCTTCCATTCTAAATGAAAACTTTGCTGGATAGAGCAATCTGGGATGTAGGTCCTTGTCTTTCATGACTTGGAATATTTCTTTCCAGCCCCTTCTTGCCTGTAAGGTCTCTTTGGAGAAATCAGCTGACGGTCTGATGGGAACTCCTTTGTAGGTTACTGTCCCCTTATCTCTTGCTGCTTCTAGGATTCTCTCCTTCATTTTTACCTTGGCTAATGTAATTATGATGTGCCTTGGTGTGTTTCTTCTTGGGTCCAACTTCTTTGGGGCTCTTTGAGCTTCCAGGATTTCTTGGAAAACTATTTCCTTTGCCAGAATGGGGAAGTTCTCCTTTATTATTTGTTCAAATACGTGCTCAATCTGTTGCTTTTCCTCTTCCCCTTCTGGTACCCCTGTAATTCGGATGTTGGAACATTTAAAGATGTCCTGGAGGCTCCTAAGCTTCTCCTCATTTTTTTGAATTCTTGTTTCTTCATGCTTTCCTGCTTGGTTGTTTTTTGCTTCCTTCTGGTCCACTCTATTGTTTTGAGACCCAGTTTCCTTCCCTTCACTATTGGCTCTCCATGCATCTTCCTTCATCTCTTTTATGGTAACCTGCATTTTTCATCTAATTTGCGCCTAAAATCAACCAATTCTGTGAGCTTTCTGATCACCAGTGTTTTGAACTGTGCATCTGATAGATTGGCTATTTCTTGGTCGCTCAAAAGGATGAGTCCTGGGGGACTGATCTGTTCTTCTGTTGAACACATGTCTCTCTCCCTGTCTCTCCATTTTTTTCCCGGTCTGGTCGCTCTTGTTACGGTGAGGGGCGGAGCCTTAGGCGTTCACCAGGGCTGGGCACCCCAGTCGCTAGATTGTGACGTTATATGTGGGGGCGGGGGCAGGAGCTGAGACGGGACGGGAGGGAACAATGGCAGTATTTCCATTCTCCTGGGATCTCAGTCCCATCTCTGGTATCCTGGGTTGCGAGCTCTGCCCTGGTCCACAATTGCCACCTCACTGGGTCCGCCAGCCGCTGCTTGCATACTCAGGGTCCACCGCTGCGATCTTGCACACCCCGGATGGCTTACTCGCCGAGTTCGAGCCAAGTTCTCCCCGACCTCCTCGAACCGCTGACCCGTGCCCGCCCGGCTCCTCCTCTCCGCTCCTCGTACCGGTCTGGATGAATGGGTCTACTTCAACTTCTTGGCTGTCCGACTTCCATTCAGATAGATTCTCTGTCAGTTCTGGGTGTTATTCTAGCTCTAAATTGTTGTAGTTCTAATCTTGGTTTTGCGTATAGGTACGGTGCATCCACCTATGCGTCCATATTGCCGGAAGTCTGCCTTTCTTTTTCTTGCCTAATTTCTTGGGTCAGAACTTCCAGTGCAATTTCAAACTAGAGAGGTGAAAACAGGCATCCTTCTCTTGTTTCTGACTTTAGAGGGAAAGGCTTCAGTTTTTCAGTATGAATATGATGTTAACTGTGGATTTTTCATAAATGCTCTTTATTGTGTTAAAAAAAGTTTCCTCCTATACCTCAGTTTCTGAGTGTTTTTATCTTGGAAGGATGTTGAATTTTATGAAATGTTTTTTGAATCAATTAAAATGATCATGTGTTTTTTTTCTTCATTCTACTAATGTGTATTACACTGGTTGATTTTTTGTGTTAAATAAATTTGCATTCCTAGGTAAATCCAATTTGGTCATGGTAAATAATCCTTTTTAATGCTGCTAAATTTGGTTTGCTAGTATTTTGTTGAGCATTTTTACATCTATATTCATTCATAAGGGATATTAGTCTATAGTTCTTGAGATGTTTTTGCCTGGATTTGGTATCAGCATGATGCTGGCTACATATAATGAGTTGGGAGGTGTACCCTTCTTTTCAAATTTTGGAAGAATTTGAAAAAATGGCATTAACTCTCTTTTAAATGCTTGGTAAAATTTATCGGTGAAGCCATCTGATCCCAGAATTTTCTTTGTTGGGAGGTTTATGGGTTGTGGTTACTGATTCACTCTTATAAATTTTGAATTTTCTCTTTTTGAATCAGTTTTGGTATATTTTGTGTTTTTAGGTATTTGTCTATTTTATCTAGATTATCTGATCTGTTGGCATACAGTTGTTTATGGCATTCTCTTATATTACATTTTTTATTTCTGTGAAGTTAATAATAATGTTCCTCTTTCATTTCTTATTTTAGTTATCTGCATCTTCTGGCTTTTTTCTTTTTTCCTTTTTAAAATCATTTTTATTTTTCAGTTATAGTTGACATACATTATCATATTAATTTTAGGTATATGCCCCAATGATTAGACAATCACTTGTTTTTTACTTAGTTTTGCCAAAGGTTTGTCAATTTTATTCATCTTGAGTTTAGTTTGCTCTTCTAGCTCTTTGGGGTATAATTAGGTTACTGGTTTGACATTTTCTTGTCTCTTTTTTTAAAAAAGATATTTGTTTGTATTTTAGAGAGAGGAGAAGGGAGGGAGAAAGAGAGGGAGAGAAACATTGATGCGAGAGAGAAATGTTAATCAGTTGCCTCTTGTACGCACCCCAGCTGGGGACCAAACCTGCAACCTAGGCATGTGCCCTGACCAGGAATTGAACTGGCAGCTTTTCGCTTTGAGGAACAATGCCCAACCAACTAAGCACACTCCAGTCAGGGCAGACTTTCTACTTTCTTAACATAGATGTTTACAATTATAAATTTCCTTCTGCTCTGCTTTTGCAGCACCTCAAAAATTTGTATATGTTGTATTTTTGTTTTCATTGATCTCAAAGTACTTTTTTATGTCCTTGTGATTTATTTGACTCATGGGTTTCTTAAGAGTGTGTTGTTAATTTCCACAGGTTTGTGTATTTTTTAATTTTTCTTCTGTTATTGATTCCTGGTTTTATTCCACTGTGGTCACCTAAGATATTTTGTAAGATTTCAATCTTTTTAAACTTATTTGTGAATTACCATAGTCTATCCTGGAGAATGTTCCATTTGAGAAGAACATATACTTTGCTGTTGTTGGATACAGTGTTCTGTATATGTTGCTAGGTTTAGGTGAGTATGGTGTTGTTGAAATCTTCTATTTACTTATTGATTTTCTGCCTAGATATTCTATTACTAACTTGAAAGTGAAGCATAGATGTTCCCAACTATTGTAGTAAAACTATCAATTCTCCCATTGATTTTGTCAAAGTTTGCTTCATATATTTGGGAGTTTTGTTGTTTTGTGCTTATATGTTTATAATTGCTGAATTGAAACTTGTAGCAATACATAATGACCTATTTATCTCTTAAAACAGATTTTTAGTTAAATATTGGTATTTTTGTTTGATATTAGTATAGCTCCCCCTGCTCTCTTTTGGTTAATATTTACATGGAATTTCTTTTTTCTAGCCTTCTACTTTCAACCAGTCTAGAATTTTAGATCTAAAGAGCCTCACTTCTGGCCAAGATGAGGCATAGGTAGTACACTTTCCTCCTCGCACAACCAAAAGAAGGACAACAACAAATTTAAAAACAAAAAATGACCAGAACTGCCAGAAAATCAAACTGCATGGAAGTCCAACAACCAAGGAATTAAGGAAGAAACATTCATCTGGACTGGTAGGAGGGACAGAGACAGGCAGCCAGCATAGACAGGACATGCAACAAGGTGGGGCTGGAGGACCGGGCAGGCAAGGCAGCAGCTGGCAACCGGGTAGTCCCACATTTGCATGTGGATAAAGTGGGAGGAACAACTGGGGAGTGAGACAGACCACATAACCCAGGGTTTGCATGGGAAAATAAAGCCTCAAAACCTCTGCCTGTAAAAATCTGGGGGTGTTGCAGTGGTGGGAGAAACTCCCAGCCTCACCAGAGAATTCATTGGAGAGACCCATAGGGTCCTAGAATGTACAAAAATCCACCCACCCAGGAATCAGCAGCAGAAGGGCTCAATTTGCTTATTGGGTAGTGAGGAAAAGCTGGAAGCTGGCCAAGAGCTGAGCAAGCATCATTGTTCCCTCTTGGACCCCTGCCTCACAAACAGCACCACACTGTAGTGACCTGGGTTGCCCTGCCCTAGCAAATACCTAAGGTTCTTCCCCTTACAACATAACAGGTGTGTCAAGAGACAAAATATGACCCCAATGAAGGAACAGATCAAAGCTCCAAAAATACAACTAAGTGATGAAGAGATAACCAACTTAGCAGATGGAGAATTCAAAAATACTGGTAATCAGGATGCTCAAGATATAGTTGAGTATGGTCGCAAAATAGAGGAAGAAGTGAGGGCTATGCAAAGTGAAATAAAGAAAAATACACAGGGAACCAACATTGAAGGGAGAGAAACTGGGACTTGAATAAATGATTTGGAAAAAAGGAAGAAATAAACGTTCAACCAGAACAGAATGAATAAACAAGAATTCAAAAAAATGAGGAGAGGTTCAGGAACCTCTGGGACAACTTTAAACTTTCCAACATCCAAATCAGAGGCATGCCAGAGGGAGAAGAGGAAGAGCAAGAAACTGAAAACTTATTTGAGCAAATAATGAAGGAGAATTTCCCTAATCTGGCAAAGGAAACAGACTTCCAGGAAGTCCAGGATGCTCAAAGAGAGTCCCAAAGAAGTCCCAAAGAAGGACCCAAAGAAGCAGCCACCAGGACACATCATAATTACATTACCCAAGATTAAAGATAAGGAGAGAATCAAAAACAGCAAGAGGAAAGGAGACAGTTACCTACAATGGAGTTCCCCTACGACTTTCAGGTGATTTCTCAAAGGAAATCCCCCAGGCAAGAAGGGACTGGAAAGAAGTATTTGAAGTCATGAAAGGTAAGGACCTACATCCAATATGACTATATCCAGCAAAGCTTTCATTTAGAATGGAAGGGCAGATAAAGTGCTCCCAGATAAGGTCAAGTTAAAGGAGTTCATCATCACCAAGACCTTATTATATGAAATGTTAAAGGGACTTACCTAAGAAAAAGAAGATGATCAAAAATATGAACAGTAAAATGACAACAAACTCACAACTATCAACAACTGAACTTGAAAAACAAAAGCAAACTAAGCAAACAACTAGAACAGGACAGAATCATAGAAATGGAAATCACCTAGAGGGTTATCAGTGGGGAGGAAGTGGGGAGAGAATGGGGAAAAATGCACCAGGAATAAGAGGCATAAATGGTAGGTACAAAATAGGCAGGGGGAGTTTAACAATACCATAGGAAATGGAGAAGCCAAAGAACTTATTTGTGTGACCCATGGACATGAACTAAAAGGAGTGAAATAACGGTGGGAGGGAGGATGCAGAGCAGAGGGGAATAAAGGGGAGAAAAATGGGGAAACTATAACAGCATAATCAATAAAATATATATTTATAAATAAATAAATAAATAAATAAATAAATAAATAAATAAATAGTGATGGTTGCCAGAGGGGAGGGGAGCTGGGGAACCAGGTGAAAAAGGTAAAGGGATTGAAAAGTACAGTTTGGTAGTTACAAAATAGTCATAGATGGCAAGTACAGCATAGAAAATATAGTCAATAATATTGTAGTGACTATGTATAGTGCCACATGAATACTGAAAATATCAGGGGTAACAATTTGTAAAGTATGTGATTGTCCAACCACTATACTGTACACCTGAAACTAATATAAAATAATATTGACTGGAAAATGTAATTGAAAATAATAAAAAGTTAAAAACATCTTTTAAAAAAATAAAGTCTCTTGTAGACAACATATACTTAGATTATGCTTTCTTATTCATTCTGCCAGTCTATCTTTTAATTGGTGAGTTTAATGCATTTATATTTAAGGTGATTACTAATAAGGAAAGCCTACCACACTTTTGTTTTCTGTGTGTCTTATATATTTTTGTTTTATAATTCCTCCAATATTGCCTTCTTTTGCATTTGATCAAATTTTTAATGCACCTTTTTGATTCCTTCCTCATTTCCTTTTCTATACAATATTTTTTAGTTATTTTCTTAGTTGCTACTACATTTGGCATCCTACATTTATAACAATCTAGGTTGAATTTACACCATCTTATCTTCAATAGCATACCAAAAATTCTGCTCTTATACAGCTCAGTTCTTATTTCTTATGTTATTATCATAAACTACATATTTATACATTATGTATTCATTGATGTCAGTTTATAAGCGTTGCTTTATTGATTTACCTTTTAAATAATATAGTAAGTAGGGAGTGGTGGGGGGTAAATGCAGACAACTGTAATTGAACAACAATAAAACAATTAAAAATAATAGTAATAATAATAATAATATAGGAAGTAAGTATAGAATATACAAACCAAAACTGCAACAATACTGCCCTTTATATTTACCTATACATTTACCTACCATAGTTATTAGTTTATTTAAATGGCTTCAAGTCACATTTTTTTATAGGACAGCTCTGGTAGCAATAAAATCTCTCAACTTTTATCTAGGGATATTTTGATTTTGTTTTCATTTTCAAGAACAGTTTTGTGGCATAATAGAATTCTTGGTTGACATGCTTTTTCTTTCAGATTTTTACATATGTCATCCCACTGCTTTCTGGCCTTATGATTTCTGATGAGAAGTTAAGTGTTAATATTACAGAGAATACCCTGTATATGAATTGTTTCTCTCTTGCTTTTAAGATTCTTTCTTTGACTTTGGAGTTGACGGTGTGGTTATCACAATCTTGATGTGGATCTCTTTAAGCTTATCTTATTTGGAGGTCATTAGGCTTCTTGGATGTGTAGGTTCATTCCTTTCATTAAATGTGTAGTTTTTTGACCATTATTTCTTCAAATAACATTGTCTCTTTCTCTCTCTTTTCTCCTATTGGGGCTATCATAATGTGTATGTTGGTGTACTTGATGGTGTCCCAGATGTTGGCTGACCCCTTAATTTTCTTTATTCTCTTTCCTTCTCTTTGACTAGATAATTTCAATTGTCTTATCTTCAAATTCTCTCATTATTTTTCTGCCCATTCAAACCTCCTATTGAATCCATCTAGTGAATTTTTCATTTCAGCTATTTTACTTTTTAGCTCCAGAATTTCTATTTGGTTCTATTTTATAATTTCCATCCTTTATTGATGGTCTTAATTTGTTCATACATTTTCTCCTGATTTTCTCTATCTCTTTCATCTATTAAAGACAGTTTAGTAACAAACTATAGAAATGATCCCTGAAAGTATAGTGAAAAGAAAAAAAAGTTTAGAGTCTTTGTCTAGTAAGTCCAATATTTGGACTTCCTTAGCAAATTTTTTGGTCAATTTTTTTCCTGTGAATAAGCCATATGCTCCAGTGTCTTTGTATGCCTTGTCATTTTTTTTGAAAACTAGACATTTTGGGAAAAAATGAAAACTAGACATTTTGAATAGTAGAATGTAGTAACTCTTGAAATTAGATCTTCTCTCTCCCCTGGATTTGCTATTATTGATTGCTGAAGGTTGTGGTCATCCATTTGTTTGGTGACTTTTCCAAACTATTTTTGTAAAGCCTATATTCCATGTCATGTGTTGTCACTAAAGTTTCTATTCCAATTCTCTCATTATCCAATTATTTCATTGGACAACCCATGACATGACAGAGATTTCCTTAAATATCTGGACCTCAAAAGGCAAAGCCTATTTCTCTGGCCTTTCCATCCTGGCTCTGAGGTGGGTGGGGCATTGCTTCAACACCAAGACAGGCTATCTACAACTTTGCCTTAGCCTCACCTCCTGCTTACACGAAGGTGAGGCACCTCCAGTGGCTCACACTTGGTGGAGCACACAGATCCACCAGGGTGTAAGCAAAGGGTCCTCTCAGGTCAGTTCTGAGAATACACCCAGCTCTATGCATACATGTTTCACTCTAGCTTTCTCAGATATGTGACACCCCTTCCAAATCCTTATTCTGTCAAGAAATTTCCTCCTCAGTATCCTGTTTTCCATGCCTTTCAGTCTGTCTGATGCTTTCCCCATTTACCATCCCTTACTTCAGGTGGCTACAGTTAACACATGTCTTTTAAACCCTTTTGTTTTACTGAGCATTGTTTGTGAAGTTCATTCACATTGTTGCATATAGCCAGAGTTGAATTTTTCAACCAATTATGCTGCTGCCTGGAAAATCATTCCAACCCAAGTTTGGTAAAGTGAAGTTCAGCTTCTATGCCAGTACATCAGAGAACTACCAGACGGGTCCAAACACACAATCATAAGATTTTAAGAACAAGGTCTGCATTAGGTCCCTGGCACAGCCAAGCCATACCAGGAGCAATAGCCACTGTCCCCATATCTGTCACCATGCTGGGAAATAGACTGTTGGCCAAATGGGTGGAAACAATACAATACTTTCTTACCAAAAGTCACCTGTCTTTTTCTTCATTAAACAATCCCTTGGTTGCTGTAATTTTTTTTATTAAATTCCACAGCTCTGAAATTTTTTTTCATGTGCATAAATATCATACAATTTTTAAATGATAGCTTATTAAAGTTATAAGCAAAACAAAACAATGACATCTCTCCTGGAGCCTCTTCATGACAATGTGAAACTTTTGGCTTTCCTAAAATATGTCTATAGAATTTTTTTTGAAGAGTAATTCCTTGAATCTCTACCATTCACATCATTTCATGTCATTATCCCAAACATACAGCTTTCTTTTGAAGGCAAGATAAGAATCTTCCAAAGATATGAAGCATTCTGGATCACTCCATGTTTTCTAGTCAGGAAAGTAGTTGTAGAAATTGAAATAATGGGATGTTGTTATCAGACTTGTGGGTAAACAATTATAATGAAAGACAGCTCCTTAATTAGCTTGTAATATGTGAGCCTCTATAGACAAGTGGATTTACCTATATATGTTAACAAACATGGCTGATTTTAGAACTAAGCTGAAAGTTCTTATAGTACAAAATTCCAATAGACATTTAGCAAACTTAACCCAAATAAAGATGACAGTTCAGACAGTAGGGTTAAATTTATCATTATAACTTCTAGCCAAGTACATGTCAACTATGTATTTATTTGAACAAAAGCCATGTGTACTTATAAGATGTCAGCCTCTGGGTGTAGACAAACAGAGCCTAAAACTCATCACAAAAACAGCTCAGTAACTCTCCCCCTGCAAAGGGTGAGGACAAGCCTTCTCAGACATATAAAAAATTTCACTGCAAGCTCTAGGGTGGACCCTCCAAGTTGTTTAGGAATGGGTATCCATTTCTGCCCTTGTCTCAAGAACACTGAATGGAAGTGAAGAAGGAAGCAGCAATATCAGATGGTTTTCAAACATGAGCTTTAAGGCACTAACGCATTCTGTCCTTGTCTGACATCTCCCTTTATGTCCTCAAATGTTTATTTTAATTTTAGCTTTGTTTGAACTGTGTGATTCAGTTGCAGGTCAAATGGGTGAAAAATATTGAGAAAGGTTTATTTACTTGTTTCTCCAGGTCCATTTCTCTAAAGTGATTCAACAGAAGGGTTTGTTACTGAGAGCCAGGTTTTCCCACAAGAATCTAAGACATATAGGAATCTGCCATTCCCAAAGCATACCAGTTCATGCTTCACTTAGTCTTTTAGTTCACTGTAATTCTCTGTCAGCCCTCATGGTGATTGAATAACTGGTTTTCCTTAGCTAAAGCCAAACCTCAGCCACACTCTGGCCCTCTGACAGAGGAAAAACACAAAGACCCCCATCTCATTGGACAAAGCCTATTGCAATAAATGGCCCATGATAAACAAAAGCCATCTGTGTCTGTCACAGGTATTGCTTTATAGTAGACCACTGATGTTACCAACAAACTTGGAGGGAACCCACAGACTAGATTTCCATGAATAACATAGTAGTATTTCCAAGAAAAGAGAATTCCTGGAGTCATTACTTATATGAGACACCTTGTATTGGTCAACATGCCTCTTGGGCACCACTCCCCATTTTTTTTTTTTGCAACCACTGCTGTTGGTACTGGTTCTGTATAGGATCTGACCAGCAGGTGCAGCCTAACAGCACCCAGACTAAAATCCCCGCTGCCAGCCCAGGCATGGTGGGTGACATGTAGGGAAACCAACTTGACATTTGCACATGTGCAAACTAGGATTTGGAGAGATAATATTTAATGTCCTGTTTGGCAAACCTTTGACATGGGGGGAATGGAACTGATGAATAAAAATGTCCCTGCTTTCTTCCCCTAGGCAGATGGTCCCAAGACACATGGGATCAGGCACAGAATCTGCACCCAGCTTGGCAACACATCTTTGTAATTCGCTCTTCTTCCTTCCTGCTGCACATCCCTGTCTTTCACTTCTGTTCCTGGATCATACTCCTCAGTAAAACATGTACACCTGAGCCTTGAGCATGTCTCCATATTTGCTTTCTAGAAAACCCACGTGAAGATACTACCCTACTTGCAGTCTCCTGTATCTCTGAGTTTTCATTTTGTCATGTTCTAAAATGGAGAGAGAAAAGGGGAGAAAGAGTCATGATCAAAAAAATTTTTTATGTTCTCAAGATCCTGTAAAATAATAGCCCTCATTTTTTGGATGGACAGAAGAAAGTGAAGGAGTAAAGAAGGCAGAGAGGGGAGAAAAGAGGAAGAGGGGCCATGAGAAGGGACGGGAAGGCAGAGAAAGGTTAAGGGAGAGCAAGGGATGAGAGGAAAAGCAGGGGAAAGACGGACAGAGGACGAGAGAAGAGCAGAACCTACACCTCTCCTTGTTCCTTACTCAAGAGCAGCTGCCTGGTTCCCCTGATGGGCTGCCTCCTTGGCATGCTGTCCCTTCTCTTCTGCGTAACTATCTCGTCTATGTCTTTATGCAGTGTATCGGCCCTGGTTTATCACGTAATTTCACTTTCTTCACTTCATGACCATGTGGAGTACACAGTACACTCACTTTCTTACCATTAACAAGAGAAGCCATGTGCACTTAATAAATACAGGCTTATTCCTAACGAGATGATGAGCAAATTGGTTTCTCAACTTTTGCGTATTTTAAATTATGGAAATTAAAACTAATTTTTCTTAAACACCAACTTCATTACAACATTTGCCTACACAATGATGTTCAATGCCCCGCCATCATTTTACATCCCCAGCCCTTCTTTTCCCATTTCTACTTTTATTAACATTTGAGAGTCTCCTGAGAGTTACATTCAAGGCTTCCCATCTTCTCCCTCCTTCCCTGCCTTTCTCCAACTATTCCCTGAATCCAAGCTACCCTGTTATCACACTACATATGTGTTCATTCTGACCTCAGACCTTCCCTAACTCATGGTACTCCTTTGGATCCCACTGATTACCCCATTATTCTACCTCCTGTCAACAGCTGCACCCTGAGTGGATGTGGAGTACCAGCTACATTGCTGATTAAACCTCCTACGGAGAAAACATCCAACTTTTATTTTGCTCTAATGGGACAGTTATAACAAAGGGATTTAGATGTTACCATGTACTACACATTTGTGGTGACACCTATATAGGATTTGGGAAAGTGGCTTTGTTTTGGGGTTTTTTTCTGTTTATCTTGTATCTCTATCCCCAACCGAAGTAGGATTTTATTTCTCCTGCTTTTTTGTGCTTGCAGCCTCAGGTCATCCCCCTCTACATCTGGAGTTGTACATCACACTGAGGAGGTGTGTTAGGGAATGGAGGAGCGCCATTCCCATCTGAGACCAGACAAGCACTGGGAAAATCTAGGGCCTGGTCCCTTTCGGACCACTTTTCTAAGACTCCACATCCATCTCTTGTCACCTGTATATATGGCATAGTTCCTACTAGGATGGAATCACAACTCTGACTTTTAAACTAGAGGAAACATTTTCATGACATACACACATGTATGTATATATGTTGCCTATGTGTATGTGTGTATGTGTGTATGTATTTCCCCCACTCTCCTCCGGGTAAAGGCAGTGTCTGTGGATTAAATTATCTCTGCAAACATTGAACAATAGCATCAAGTGAGAACTTTATAAAAACCTGTAATTGTTATTATTATATGTTGATATTATATATATATATATATATATATATATATATATAATATATTTATCCTATTCCCTACTTGTCTGCCTCCTGCCATGTGAAGGTTACCTTCTCTCTTTTAATTGCTTAGACCCAAAACCTGGAGTCATCCTCAACTCCTCTTGCTCTCACACATTCATTCCATCCCTAACTCCTATTAGCTCTTCTTTGCGAATAGAGTCAAATATAAGTCTTGCCACTCTAGTCCAAACCACCACCATCACTTCCCTGAACTGCATTTTAATAGCCAGCTAAAAACGTTCTCATCACATCTACCTTTATCTCCTTCTTCAGCCTATTTTCAACACAGTATCTTATGCAATCTCATTAAAACAGAAGGTAGAGCATGTCACTCCTCTGCTTAAAAGCCTGCAAGGAACCCTAACTCATATGGAGGAAAAGCCAAAGTCCATGAAACATCATATAGGCCTGTTAGGTGAGGGAGCAGACCCAAGACCCCCCTCACTTCTGACACCCAAGACCACCCTCAGGATCAATGATTTGTGTGAAGGCCTCCTAGAACTCACCAGCGACCATTTTCTACATGGTTCTGTCTTATTACAGCAGAAGGATTCTGAGTAATCAGCTGGCATGTCACTCTCCAGAACTGTGTGTGGGGCTTTCTGGAAAGACAACCACGTCTACCTGTGATCCAGTTCATGTCCCCAGAGCGACACCCCCTATCCCCAAGCAAATGGGCTCGATTCTGTTTGGTGCACCAAGGGGAGGGAAGAGGGCTCAAATAATATCCTTTCAGATATTTACAATGACTCAAAGCCAGGAGACTTGACTCATTGTTGGTTCCTTAACTAGCCTTTCTCACACTGCTTGGGATCTGCCACCCCACACCTCATGCAGGAGAAAGTGAGTCTACAGTCATGGCTGTAAAATGATACTGAAACCACAGTCAACCTCTCGGTGTGTCTGCCTGGATGGCAGTAACATCTTCTCAGGTGGCAGCAGGAAGTGCTGTCACCCGGATGGCCTGATGTCCAGCAGTGATGCTAGAGTAGACTGAAAATTAAAGTCAAAACAACTCTCAGAACTCTAAGAGCCAGGGACATCACCCAATGAAGTAGCCACAGCACCCTACAGTAGAAAAGGGAGAGTGCGTTTTGCATCCACACAGCTTTGGCCCCACCAATTGGAACTCGGAGGTTTTCTGCAGACTGGGACCAGGGGGCTAAGCCCTGGAGGCTCTCCTGGTCTTTTGATGTGTGGCATGTGTCTTATGTGTGTATTGGGCAGGAAAGTGCACCAGAGAGCAGAAAACAAAAAGAAAGATTGACTTGTTTTTTTTTTCCTTGAGACCAGTCAGATGATATATTGGGTTGGCCAAAAAGCCTGTTAGATTTTTTTCATTACATAAAAAACACATTTTTTATTTTCACCAATAACTTTATTGATTTGAATATTTTGAGTATGTTATCTCATACTGGTTATCTCCCCCATGGTATAACATCGATCATTCTCAATTAATGTCTCTGCTTGACTGCTATCAATTTCAACTGGTCTACCCAACCATGGAGCATCATCCAGCAAGAAATCTCCAGCATGAAATTTCACAAACCACTTTTGACACATTTGATCAGTCACAGCACCTTCTCCACATACTGTACAAATCTTTTTTTCTTGCATTCCAGTTGCATTGTTACCTTTCTTGAAATAATAAAACATAATATGCTAAAAATGTTGCATATTTTCTTCCATCTTCAATATTAAAATGGCTACATAAAAATTCACCAATTTTGATGTTTTTTTAAATGCACACTGATATGACAGCTGTCACAGTACAATCTAACAAAATTGTTTTGAATGAAGTTAAAGACAACTAAGAGTTACTAGAGCCATCTTACGAAAAAACTAAACAAACTTCTGGCCAACCCAAACAGTATAGCTACTGCCTTTCCTGCCCGAAAATAAAACCAAAAAGCAATTTCTCATGGGTGTGGGCGTGCATGTGTGCATATGTATGTGCATGTGTGTGGAGCCACCAGGAATAAACTTATTCAAATCTCAGTCCCCACACTTGCCATTTACCTAAATCTGTACTCACCCTCCTAATTGTCAATTGTGTTAACTGGTCCTCCCTGGTAACTACTGTGCAGCGTCTGACAGCAGTGAATCGTCCCTTTTAGAAACCTGCTCTCCCGTGGCTTCTGTCACTCTTTCCTGGTTCTCCTCTGACTTCTTTAGCTGTTCCAACACAGTCCTCTGCCTTCACTTCTCTGTTGATGCTCTTTGTGTTCAACTTCTAGCCCTTTTCTATCTACACCTCCAGGGAGCCTCACCTGCACCATGGCTTCACACATCTCCTACACTGATGACTTAAGCCATTTTTCTCTCAGTCATCTGGGAGAAACTGGAGGATGATTCCAGTCTCCTCCATCTTCCTAAGAGTCCCACATCCAGTCAGGAACCTAGTCCTGCCTCTGTATGCTCTTTAGCATCTCTTGTGTCCATTCAGCACTCCCTCCCACCACACACACATATCTGTGCTACGTCTACCTGAGCCCCACCATGCCTCTCCTAGACTACTGTCATTGCCTCCAAACAAGGCCTCCCTCCTCTAGTCTCAGCATCTACCATCCTTCTCCACATGTTACCAAAGTTATTGTACTAAGGAGCAAATCCTTTTTCTTAGAAGTATAGACCTTTATTGATAAAGAAATATTTTGCTTAATGTTGTTTATTTATTTTTTATTAACTTTATTGGAGTGACATTGGTTAAAGGAATTATATAGGTTTCCAGTGTATAATTCTTTTTTTAAAAGGTTTCATTTATTTTATTTTTTTTAGAGAGAGGGGAAGGGAAGGAGAAAGAGAGGGAGAGAAACACCAATGTGTGAGAGAAACCAGTTGCCTCTCACATGGCCCCAACCAGGGACTGGCCCACAACCCAGGCATGTGCCCAGACTGGGAATTAAACTGGCGACCCTCTGGTTCTCAGGCCGGTGTCCAACCACACAGCCAGGGCTCCATGTTATTCTGTATATAATAGAAATCCTGTAACATGTTACCTGCATATTGCATTGTGTGCTCACCATCAAAGTCAAATCTTAAGGAGCAAATCTTTACATGTCCTCCTAAGCCTGGGGTCCCACTTGGAAACTCTGTCATAATGTCATAAATCTTATTCTATTTGAGTGGGAGCATGAGTGGTGGAGTAGTCAAGGTCGGGCCAAAAAAATGAAAAACTAGTCTATATAATTCAAATGGAAGGAATTCAACATACAGAGAAGTTGTTGCACTAATGATGGACAGTCTGGAGGTCCGGAAGACAGTCGGGCCATCAAGAGATTATCATGAAGAAGGCAGTGTGACTAGCCTCAAATGTGGAGCCACCCAGGAGAAGCTGGAACCACAACTGGGACATCTGTCAGGAGCAGGATCCTAGAAGTGATAGTTACTGCTGGGGATATCACCTGGAGCGGAGAGAGAAAACAAAAAATATTCTAGCTTTTCCAACTTTTTACCCTTCAATCTCATGTCAATGCCTCCTATTGGCCAAACCCAACCAGAGATCAGCTAAACAATCCAGGAAAGTTCAGTTCCCTACAGTACAGAGCAGAACAAGGGGAGGGTAAGAAATAGATGTAACAGCAAACAACTGGCATCGAGGTGTAGAACTTTACACATCTGTGGGCTTGTTTTCTTTTCAGATAGAAAGCTCAGCCATGAAACTTCTGAAAACCTGCAACTGCTTCATCAAGCATGGCTTGGACAAACTTACCTTCCCAAACTTCTCCAAACAAGTCAACATATTTGTCTTCTAAATATGAAATGAATATTCTTGGCTCAAATCATTGTCTCCTGCCTGGAGTAATCATTCTTGTGCTCTCTACTTATTGAAATCCAACTGATCTTTGAAATCCCAGTTTTATTCCTATCTCTTACACCAGCATTTTCTGATCACCACGGTTAAGATAGGGTAGACAAGTACTACCAACTCTAGATGAACATGGTATGGCTTACAGGGGTGTCCAACCCGCAGCCCACAGGCTGCATGTGGCCCAAGATGGCTATGAATTGCTGCCCAACACAAAATCATAAATTTACTTAAAACCTTTTTTTTGTTCATCAGTTTTCATTAATGTTTGTGCATTAAATGTGTGGCCCAGGACAATTCTTTTTCCAGTGTAGCCCAGAGACACCAAAAGTTTGGACACCCCTAGTAGAAGTTACAGGATGCACCATTAAAATTTCTTCATTATAATGTTAGAGAGACCGCTGATGTTTTCTTCCATGTGAAAGAATTTCCATTAATGTGATTTCTGGCCCTTCTCTACCTCTTACTCTGTCCAAGAGAAGATGAAGAAACTTCCCAGAAGAATATACTGGGCATTCTTAGTTCAGTTCCACCCTTTTCTCTCTTGGAAGTGAACTTGACTGCACGCACCAAGAGTTCTCTGTTCCTCCACACTCACAGTCTTAAGCTGGTCCACACCACCATGAATGTTGGGTAAACATGTTCAATTGTGGAATTACTTCACAGGTCCATTTCATTCTCACAGTGAACTATGGCTTCTAACTTAGCCTTCAACAATAACACAGGAATATTGTGGCCCCATCTGTTACTCTGGATTTCCTAGGGTTTTGTTTTTTTGTTTTGTTAGAATTTGAGCAGGAGAGAGGGGTGATATTTATCAGTCCCCCAAAGAAACTCTAACATACGACTTTTATATCAGGCTTCTATTCATAAATTCCTTGATAGCTACATTTTGAGTTTTTTGGTGTTTTGGTTTTGTTTGTTTTTTTTTTTAATGAAACAGACCTGTACCTCTGACCTAATTCTTTCTGGACTTCAGTGATGACCTAGTATTTCTTTGGTTGAAATGTCAGCAAAATAGACCCTCATCTCCGCCATTGCTATGATTGCTTGAAGACTTCAGGCCCTGCCTCCTTGCTCTTTCCCAGAACTGGGAAACACAACTGGGACAAGTCATATCCAGCCCACAGTACTCTCTGACTTTTCTGAGCCTTGGTGAGGCATCATAGCATAGTTGCTAGGCACATGGGCTCTGGAGCCAGAATGCCTGCATTTTAATGGCTTCCCCACTTAACAGCTGTCTAGCCTGGGGCAAGATACTTAAAATCCCTATATTATGGCATTACATAATAAGCGATGTTCATAAAGACCCTGTGAATCATCAAGCTAATTTAAAATCTGTTCAATGTACTCTGTTGAAGGTAGAAAATATATAACACATTCTAGAAATATTTATAGCTACAATGATTTTCATATCATCGGTGCTTAAACGACTAAGTTTTAATCATCCTGGAAAACAGTTTATAAAGATACATCACTTCCTGACACAACTACGCAGGGTGGGAGAAAGTAGGTTTATAGTTGTGAGTATGCAAAACACAGAGTTTATTCTTGTATTATGAATTATCATATTATTTTCCATACAAACAACTGTAAACTCTATTTTTGCCCCACCCTGTTAATTTAAGTGTAAACATTGAAACTTTGGGGGAGGCAACATAGGAAGAGTGGACAGTTTAAATTCAAAGGCAGACCTGATTTTGAATCCCATCTCTGCCACTTAGTGTGTAAATTCATATAGCATATTTTACATCCCTAAGTAACTGGGTCTGTACATGAAAGTGGGGATAAAAATCACCTCCTTCCCAAATGAAATAATGGAGGTGCAAGAAGACACATGGGCACTGACTCTGAGCAGAGGAGGATTCTTAACAGCAACTGTTGGGAACCACCCTGCCTGGTTTCAGAACCTGTAACCCCCCATGGCTAAGAGACTGTGGGACCATAAGCCACTAAGGAGACAAAGCTTATCTCCCTGGCAGGGGAACCACCTCTTCCCCCTTTTAGTTCACCCTGCTTGGCCCCAGGCAGATGACTGGTTAGCCAATAACAGGTAAGTTTCCTCAAGGGAGGGACGACCTAAGACAGACACGGTCATGAAGGGGCCCTCAGGGAAGGACTTGGGGGGCTATAGAAAAAGGGGGTCATGGATCGTCACTCATCGGCTTTGACATAGCCTGAGTCCTCACTCTGTCTGCAAGAAGTCTCCTAATCTCTTGGCTGCCTTACTTCCCCTGTCTGATTTAAGCCTGAAATAATGCCAGAGGGTGGTACAGCCCTGGGCAGGAACAGGCGGTTCCCTGGAGTGATCAGGCCTAAAAAGAATGCATAAAATCCTGTGAAACCTGCTTTGCTAAGAATGCCCTCAATTTTCTGATAAGGGTCCAAGCATGAAATGAGTTTGTTTCCCAAAGTTTTATAGCCCTTTAGCTAACTGACCCTGACTCAGAATAAGACCTCATAGTTCTTGGTATGTTATCTGTTGTTTGATCATTACTGCCTGACAATGATTGATGAGCTTTACCTGTATTCCTGTGCACATTGAACCCAATAAAAGCCCACTGAAGAACAGGCTCCTTGCCCTTCTCCTTTGAGAGTTTGGCCACCTCTCCTCCCCAAGCAGATCATGTCTTGGTAGACTTATTCTCATCCACGGCGGACTGGGGGCTCTGCGGGCAAAGCTCCCCCACAAGCAACACCTACAGTCCATTGGGATTTAAATTGAATGCTCTTGAGTGGAATCAGACACAATTCTTCTGCCCATCTACCTATTTGCCTCTAGAAATAGGGAGACTTCTTGAAGGAAAAGAGATCTCTTTATACTTCAAAGATTGTTAAAATATGTCTGATGGGCTTCAAAGCATGAACCAATGCCTAATTACACAAAAATAAAGGATGCTAAGGTCTCTGAGAATTCTGCATGAGGGTAGGGGAAGAACAAATACAAAAGTAAGCCTCTCTCATATGAAGGCCAGGAACAATGATGAGCATTCACGCTAGGTCCCTGAGTCTTCAGCACTGTCCTCACTCAGCCAACGTGTAACAAGCTTGTGCCCAGAGAAGAGGCCTTGTGAGTGAATCTAAAGAGCTTTTATGAAGCCCTATGGGATCCATAAACACATCCAAAGCAGGGCTCAGAGGAAATTATATAGCTTAAAAACTTATAAGAAAATTTGAAGTAAATTGTAGGTATTATAGACATTTTGGCCAAATAATGCTTTGCTGTGGGGCTGTCTGATGCTTTGGAAGATGTTTAGCAGCACTTTGGCCTCTACCCACTACAAGCCAATAGCAGGAACTAGCCAACATATTCAAAATATCCAAATCGCCTGGCTGGCATAGCTCAGTGGATTGAGCGCGGGCTGAGAACCAAAGCATCACAGGTTCCATTCCCAGCCGGGGCACATGCCTGGGTTGCAGGCCACAGCCCCCAGCAACCGCGCATTGATGTTTCCCTCTCTCTCTTTCTCCCTCCCTTCCCTCTCTAAAAAATAAATAAATAAAATCTTTTAAAAATTCCAAATCAATGAAGTTATTGGTGAAAATGAAAAATGTGACTTTTTAATGGAAAAAAACTAAACAGACTTTTTGGCCGATCCAGTAGCAACTTCACCACTCCACACAAACATACTCTGAGCCGGTCTCAGTCAGTGTACTCTTCCCTACCTGTTTTCCTCCACAGGTGTTTGACATACCACTTACTGCTTTTGCTTATTTGTTTTCTACCTCCTTCCATCAGAATGTAATTTCCTAGGGGCAGACACCAAGTCTGTCTTGTTCATTGTGTCCCCAGTGCCTAGAACCATTCCTGGCACATTGAAGATGCTTAGCAAATATAAAAAAGGGGACAGACAGATTAGGCAGATGAATGAGCAAATGGTTGGATGGACAGATGAACCTGTGGTGCTGAAGTAAGAGTACTACTGTGATAAGTATCTGGACACTTTGAACATCCATGTAAGCTGTCTCTGGCCTTTCTTTCTATTTCTTCCCCATTTAACCAAAGATTACTCAGAAGTATTCATGTCTTACTCACTTTATGGGAAGAGTCCTTGGATCCCAGCATCTGAGTGACATGGGGATTTCCAGATGCAGGCACATAGTGCCCAAGGCTATAGCAGCAGCAATGGTGCGATATCGGTGGCCAATCTCTAGTGGCCAGCCTCTGAAAAGGTCACTTATACACTTGGCTATGGTGTCTACCAGCCTCAAGGGATATATGTAAATGTTTGCTGTCCAAATATGACCAGGATGGTGGTACAGTGTGAGTGAGAATCCCTGGGGAATCCTTGGGCATATTGGGTTGGGAGTCCCAACATGCCTGACTCGACAAGCATGCAAAAACATTTGCTGAATAAATGATGAAGGAAACACGGACTTTCTTATTAATTTGGTCAGATGAAGATCTAGAGTTGTGCACAGATTTACAATGGAGGGGAAATATTATTTTTACCTCAAACTGTAAATATTCTTAATATATCTTGTTAGTGTCCAGCAGGTAAAACTTAGTCAAAATTTAATTGTTAGTTACTTCTTTCTTTAACCCCCAAACATCTAGACCACCTGGAGTATGTGCTCCCCACCACACACACATCTCACTACACACGTATGCCTTTTGTTCACTGAGCACATTAGTCACAGTTCTCCAGAGAAACAGAACCAATAGGGAATATAGTGACATACAGAAAGAGATTTATTATGAGGAATTGGCTCATGAGATTATAGAGACTGGGAAGTCCCATGACCTGCCATGTACAACCTGGAGTGCCAGGAAAGCTGGTGGTGTAATTCCATCCAAAACCTGAGGGGCACTGATGTCTAGAGCCGAGAAAATGAATGTCTCAGTTCAAGCCAAGAAAGCAAATTCACCCTTCCTCTGCCTTTTTGTTCTGTTCTGGCCTTCAGTGGATTGTATGATGCCCACCTACACTGGAGAGGAGAACTTTAGTTAATCTACTGATTCAAATGCTTATCTCTTCTGCAAACACCATTAGAGAAACTTCCAGAGATAGATTTACCTACTATTTGGGCATCACTTAGCCCAGTCAAACTGACATAGAAAATTAACTACACCAAGTTAATAATCATCATAATATATTTCCCATGGTAGTAGATCTAAGGGAAAACCTCTCACAATCTACTGTCTGATGTATAATAAAACAATATGACAAAGGGACCAATGTCTTTTGACATGGTACATTTGGTTATTAACTTTGATCTGTCTTTAAATACTCTGATATGAAATATGGTACAGCCAATAGATGCAGAATAATTTAAGTCTTGACTCTGCAACTAGATTCTGAAGATCTTGGGAAGAAGCATCATATTTAAGACTTTGTGAAGCTCTAGGGTTTGACATTGAGTTCAGTAGATAACGGGACAGTCAACTACTGGCCTACAACATTTCCTTGGATTTAAAGTTTGTTGGGTTCTTCCCTGAACTTTTACCATAGACTTCTTTTTTTAAAAAAACCCTCACCTAAGGAAATTTTTTTTTCATTGCCTCTTAGAGAGAGAGGAGAAAGAGAGAGAAACATCAATGTGAGAGAGAAATATTGATAGGCTGCATTCTCATATGTGTCCCAACTGGAAATCAAACCCACAACCCTTGGGTTCATGGAATGATGCTCCAACCAACTGAGCCACATAAGCCAGCAGTTTACTTTAGACCTCCTGCTACAGATGGCCCCACCAGCAATATGAGGGTTCTAGACACATAATAAAAATTTTTACATAAATTTCTGGGTCTTCTGGTATCAACAATCATGCAAATAATACATGTTCTTCTGCCTCCTTCATGTCAATAAATTTATCTTACCCCCACCACCACTCTTCCATTAAGGGATATTTTATTTTATTAATATAATTTTCAATTACAGTTTGCATTCAATTATTTTGCATTAGTATTGGGTGGACGGCATAGTGGCTAGACAACCATATACTTTACAAGTAGTACCCCCAATATTTCAAGTACCCGCTTGACAACATACATAGTTATTACAATTTTATAGACTACATTCCTTATGCTGTACTTTGCATCTCAGTACTATTTTGTGACTTCAATTTGTACTTCATATTTCCTTCACTTTTTCCACCTAGCCCTCCAACCTCTTTCTCCCCCATCAACCATCAGCCTGTTCTCTGCATCTATGAGTCTGTTTCTATTTTGTTTGGTTTTTTGTTTTAGATTCCACATATAAGTAAAATCATATGGAACTTGTTTTTCTCTGTCTGGCTTATTTCACTAAACATAATGCCTTCTAGGTCTACCCATACTCTTGCAAATAGTAAGATTTCATTCATTTTTATGGCCAATATTTCATTGTATACATGTATCACAGCTTTTTTATCCACTCATCTATTGATGGACACTTGGGTTGCTTTCATATCTTGGCTATTGTAAATAATGAGGCAATGAACATACAGAGGTGCATATATTCTTTCAAATTAATGTTTTAGGTTTCATGGGGTATAAACTCAGAAGTACAATAGAAGTATAGGTCCTAAAGCAGTTTCTTTTTTTTAATTTTTTAAGGGACCTCCACACTGTTGTCCATAGTGGCTGTGACAATCTGTAGTCACTAAGGGACATTTTAAATACAACAGAAATGACAAAACAAAACCTCTTAAACACAATCCTCATCCGTGAAGGAGAGTCGTGTGAAGCAAGAAGGGGGTTTGAGGAGCTTGGCTTTCAAGTCTACAAAGTAAAAATCAGGTTAACCATTTGGTTTCATTTTCCATTTCACTCCCCTGCATAATTGGACCTGACAACGGGAATGGAAGCCGGAGTTCCTCACTTGCTGCTGCTGCTGTCAGCGCCCTCCCCGGCTGCAGACTACGAGCTGGGACAGCCAGGCCGGGAAGCCTTATGCTAATGTCCCAGCTCACACCCAACATAAAATTCATTGTTTTCTTTAGAAGAGAAAGTCATGCAAAATGTAAGAAAATGTAGCATTCAAGAGGCCTTAGGCAAGCAGCTCTTCAGAAACAATTATCTCACAAACTGTAGATGCACCTTTTCTTTTTCTTTCTACTTTTTGGCAAGAGAGCCTTTAAGAAAAATGACTTACTGTTGCCTAATAGGATTAAATCTTTAACTGAAGCATTTTCTTCTAATCCATCCACTACTTTCTAATCCCCTGTGAGTCAATGTAAGGAAAATTTCTATTTTGACTCAAAACCCACATTCTTGGAGGTCCCCACACCCTTGAATGCTTCAGGCCCTCCTTGCTGAATAGGGCAACCCCACAGGATTCTCCAACTGGAGGCCTAGGTGGGTGGATGAGGTTCATTCACAAAGGCCACTTCTCCCTCAGTCTGGTTCTGCTTTGTTTTTACTTTCCCTCCCTCCCTCCCTCCCTCCCTTTCTTTCTTCCTTCCTTCCTTCCTTTCTCTCTCTCTTTCTTTCCCTTCCTTCCTTCCTTTCCTTTTTTTTTTTAAATGTACACACATCTGAGATGGTCTTTTTGAGATAACCTCCTGGAGATGTCTAAAGGAAAAGGTCTCAGAGGAGTATCCCTGTGAGCTGGTTCAATGTTTCATTCCATGATACAAATTTTATTTTGAAAAATATGCAGAAACTCATAAAGCAATACTGACTCATTCTAACATATTCCCTATTAGTGGGAATGTAATAAAAAAATAGTGAAGTCGGAATTTAAGTACCTAGGTTTTCAGCCCAGTTCCCCTACCTACTAGCTGAGTCATTAATATTTCTGAACCCAGTTTTCTCATCCACTAGATGAAGCCAATAATGCCCAACCAGGTGCCTTCACAAATGGGAAAGGCAAGCACAAATCAAAACATCTCATAAGCCACAATGCATGCTACAAAACACAAGGTATTATTTTCCACTCTGAACTTTCCCTTGTTTAAATTGTGTAGTGTCCCCTTCGCTTGACATAAAGACAGAATGTTATTCTAGCGTTATCTTCCGTAGTCTACTCCCTGCATAAATCTTCGTTATCACTGATCCTTTGGACAAACCTGCTGGCCTACAAAAAATAATGGCAATGTTATTTAATCCTAGATTATCAAGGGTTTTCTGTTGGGCAGGTGTTATTGTTATGTTAGCATAGGATTAGACTATTAGAGAAGATAAATGTTTTGCAGAAGTATTTGTTTCTCTAGCAGAACAGGACTCTGTGCAATTAATTCAGTGGAAAGAGCCACATAAAATATGATATGACAAGATTCTAATTCATAAAATACTGCCATTGCAATGTAAAAGAGCAACATTGACCCTTGTCAAGCGAGAAGCATTTTGGAAGCCCTTTTTTGCAGAGGGAGGGAAGAGAAATGTGTTGTGATTTTCAGAAATGTGGCTAAAAACTGAGTTCCTGGCTTCTCTCCGCTATTACGAACATCCTCATACTCCCCAGGGCACTCAGTGGCTCTGGTGTGTACCAGTCTCAAGCCAAAAGCACACAGACCTGTGTGCATGCTTGCAGCAGCTTTTCACAAAGGCACTTACATGTCATGTAAGAACAGACACCATGACAAATTACTTCTGGGGAGGAGGCCAGGGGAAGCCCAGCCTGTCTGGCCACCAGGCAGTGTGTCCTGGGGTGTCCCTCCTCCCTCTGGTTGGATCAGAGAACACCCTGGCTAACAGATAGGTAAATTTATCAAAGTACAAGATCCAGAATGTCCCAGCCACATTCATCATCTTCATCCTCCTCAATCAGAGAGGCACTTGCAAAGGCAAGTGCCGGTGGTGAGAAGGGTTTGCAAATCCCACTAATGACAAGCTGCAGGGCTGACGCCTGAAATGTCTCTGGCAAAAGTGGCTGGTCTGTGTGAGGAAAGAAAACCTCCTCTCCTGAACCAACACAATGGAACCACTTTCCTTGATCACCTTTATTAAAATAGCTCTTCTTATAATTTTATTTCAATTGTGTTCTTTATAAAAGATGAATGGGTAAAGAAAACCCTTTGTTAATTCAGACCCCCTCGAGAGGTGTTTTACAAGAAAGACTGCTCTCGTATTCTTCCTGGAGCATACTTTGGCTAATAAACTGTTGCTCTGTTGAGGCCTGTAGGAAACCTGCTCTGAGGCTGAGGTGACATCAGTTATATTTAGTCTCTCAATGGTTTATCTGTGTTCAGTGCTCCTCTGGTCTTGCATGTTCTCTTTGATCACCTTTGCCTCAACTATGGGCAACTCTTAGGTCTTTTGTCTTTTTTAAGCAAAGTCTGTCAAATACACAAATGTAAACATCAGCCCCAAGTCTTTTCAGCCTGATTCATCCCCAAGTCTGGCTTTGTAAGGTTTGAATTAATGAGGTAGTATTATCACAGCGGAGCCAATGAGCACCAGGGCCTCAACCTGTGTGTTTAATGTCAGATGTTCAAGCCCCACATGAGTCATTTATCTGTGTGTCCTCAGGCATGTTTTACTTTGTAGGACACATGAAATTACCAACCCCTAAATCTTTTAATGGCATCAAATTTAAAACCCACAGATTATTAATACCAGATTCTTGTTTATTGTTTCATCATTTCTGAAATCATGCTCTGTAGTGAAGGTTTCTAAATATCTTCATATTAATGTGCCACCCTGGGGGAAAAAAAAACAAAACTGAAATTGTCCTCCAACTACAGTATATGGCACAAGAAAAACCATTTCCTACAGAGTTAGCCCCTGTAACAATTCTTCACTGATGCCTGTTTTGAACTGCAGAATTTGACTACCATTCCTAATCCTCTTTGCTGGCACCTTCTTTACTTGAGTGCTAAAATCCTGCAAGCAGTTACAGTTTACAGATATTTCTTCTGAACTGCTTTTAATGAATGATTTACCTGAGACCATTTTACCAAATACATTCTGTTCCATTATGAAAAAAGTCTCCAAACTCCTGAGGGAAGGCCCCTGGTGGCCACGTTTAAGTGGAACGTGCTGTGTGCAAGTGTGAGTAGCAGGGACCTGGGAAAGGGTCAGTTTCATCCTTCCAAAATATGCAAATGAGAATAAAAGCTTTTCCCAGAAAGTGAGAAATAGTTTGGTAACCAAGAATTTTTTCAATTCAAAATCTGTGATAACACAGAAGGAACATGCTTCTCCACATCACGCCAAGCCTGAAGTAAATTGGATGGTAGAAGTGCCCTTTGGCCCATTTCATAGGATTCTCAAATGTTCAAAGTCCAAACTTCCCAATTTACTGTCTTAATCTGTTTTCTTCTTCCTACCATTAAAAAACACTATTATTGTTGTTGTTAATTTGGTTTAAGAGAAGGATGGGGGAAGAAGAGAAAAAGTTTATCCTCAGTCTTAAAATTAAATATGTAAATCAAGTTCAACTTCAAATTTGCTACTCTATGGTATTCTAGTAAAATTCATCAATTAATTTCTACCTAGTCACAGGAGATAATATTACCATCTTATAAGCTTAACTTCCCCCTGTGCAAAATGTTTAGTGAGCTGACATACTGTGTTGCAAACTTCTTTCTTGGCTACAGCCTGCAGCCTGCCGTTGTGTCTGTGGTTGCCAGATTAGCAATCTGATGAGAACACCTCCTCTGTGAAGAGCTGCTGATCTAAGGTCCTGACTTGTGTCAGGGTTGGCAACCCAACCCGGTAGAAATGAACCCCAAACTAGCCACCATCAGCAGTTTCAAACCTCATTTCCATCAGCATAAGCAAATGTAAACCCAGTACCCACACGATCTTGCCCACCTCTTGCCCATCCATAAATTGGAATTAAACACTAACTTTTCAAGGTGAAAGAGAAAGGTAGGAAGCTAAAACATTCAATATGACTGCCCTTTGTAAACCTGATACCATATAACTCCCAAAAGCATTACTTCACATGGGGAAAATGAAAGGATTTATGTCTTGCCTCATCAAAGTTTGGAACATAGATCGTTTCATAGTCCATTATACCTGTGCAAAGAGCATATCACTCATGTGGATTTTAGCTTGCTAGGTCAAAACATCCCCCTTAATAATAAATAAATAAATAAATAAATAAATAGCATATGGAGATGCTTTACATGGGAAAAAAATTAATTCTTCAAGCATCAAAGGGAAACCTGTAATTGTAGAAATGTGTCCAAGTTCATCAACTTGGAAAATCAATGTAGTGGCCAGATTGTATTGACTTAATCTGTTCTTCCTTCTCCAGAACAAGTTAGAAACTTTAAAGAGTTTGCAAATAACGGATCCATCTATCCTTTTAGTCATCAAGAAGTGGGGGTCTCTTTCAAGTTACCTGAGAACAGTAGTTTCAACACTCTGAAAAAAAAATAACAGTATTTTGACCAGATGTTCAAAGGTCATTTGGCCTGGGCCAAAAGAAACAAAAGATATCTTTAAATTAAGAAAACAATGCAAAAGCGAAATACCTTTGGTTTAAATTCTCTTCAAGTCACTAAGAGACTAAGTTATCTTTAATAACACAAATTCTTCAGCAAGCCCTTCCTGGGTGAGCATGCCTGCAGCCACCTTCCAAAGACTCCTCCTGGGAGGTGAACATTGACCCCCACGTGGCTGTAGCCTAGAGGAGTCCTCTGCCGCACCAGGATGCCATCATCCGCGGTGTGTGAAGCCATTTCTACCAAGTCATATTTGCATCTGACACTAGAGTCTGCGACGCTTAGGAGGCGCTTGGAGAGACACACCGCCAGATGGAGGGCACTTGGCCATAAAGTAGGACAGGACAACCTTTGCATTATTCCATTTAACACATTTCAGAGAGATTTCACTGCCGGGGTCACCCCCTTTAAGTTAGTGTGGATGGGACTCCTCCAACTACCTTTGGTGGTGGTTAAGCTGCGAGTCACAAAGGGCTGCGGGGCGTCGGGGACCAAGGGTTAGTGCAGGGCCATGCTCCTTGAAGCTGAGGCCCCCACATGTGCCGCCCCCGCATGTGCCTTAAAGACTCTGAGACATTGCTATTTCCAGACTGTCTGCACCGAGGCTGCACTGGCCACATCAGGGACAGCCGGCCTGGGAAGGTTTTTCTAAAATAGCCTTGTACTCAAAATGAAGCTGAACCCATTAATTCAAAACACAGCCACGAGCTTCCTCCCGCCGCCCCTTTCCGACAGATGCTGCCCCAAGCCGAACTTGCCCTTCATTGGGAAGCCTAGATGGCTCCGAAGCGCCGAGGCTGTCCTAGGAGTTTGTCTAAACAGCCCCCAGCAGTGGCTCTCATTACAGGGAGAGCCCCACGCAGACAGCCCTGCTTCCTTTAAACACAGCAATTTGGGCTCATCTGTTGCTCTCTGCTCCTTTTTTTAATCATTTGGACTGTAAAGTAATTAGAGGGATAGACATTCCAAAAATAAAAAGATCAACAGCTGAGCTTTATAATTCTAATGTAAGCACACATATTATCTCAGGCTCTCCCAGGAACCCTGGGCAGGTACCATTTCAATAATCAAAGCATTTTGCATACATTTTCTAATTACCACTCCTGCCCCTGGATTTTTGTTTTTCAACTTCCAAGCTGGCCAGTGCCACGAAGGGTGGGCTCCATCCCCCTGCTGCCGCCTGGCTTCTCCCCTCCCTCAGGTCCTCTGCCTCCCACACCCCTGAGCTCAAACTCGGTATGTTCTTCTATCAAAGCACTGCCCTCGCAAAGAAAAATAGTGTTTTGGGGGGAAAGAGTAAGGAATGGTAATTATATTCCTAATCACATGTAATTTAAGAGAAAATGAGTAGATGTGAAAGGCCATTTAACTCTTGAGTCAGTGTAATTTTACAGTCTGGGACCACAGGCACCCCACTGTCACCTGGGTGTCTTTCAAAGCCACCCCCAGCTCAGCAGCCAAACAGTTAATTACAAGGGATGTGCCTCTTCTTCCCAGCATCTGCACCCTGACTCGGGAAAACTGTCATTAGACAGCAATGGCGGCTCTTTCCCCAGACGCCGAGCCTTCTCTCCACCAAATGGCTGCCTGGGTTCTCTGCCCCACTTCCCCAGTGGGTACGGCACCAGGAAGGAAGAATGCACCAGAACGGCAAGCATTTATGCAGCATTTGTGCTAAGTACTTTGGATATGTAACATTTAATTTGCACAATTCACTTAATGAACAAATGAATAATTTATTGAGCGCCTACTCACACAGGCAACTCTGCAAAGCAGTCACCTACGGTAGCTCATCTGGAAACACGCAGAGCAGGTGTTACCTCCTCGAGGATTGGCGGGAGGACTAAATGGGAGCAGGTATGGGGAACCCCAGACGCTGCCCAACATGTACGTGCTATAGTAAATATTAGATAGTCACACTTAAAAGTCACTGAGTATGAGTTATGTGTCCAGCACATTACCTTTATCTTATTTAATATTTACAACAGTATTATGAAGATCCTATTCTTATTTACATTTTATAGAAAACAAATTTAAAGAGATTTAGAAATGTGCAAAAGTTCACTTAGAAGTGGGATTGAAACTCAGGAAAAGTGGGATTTGACTCAGCAACCTATTATTAAATCAAAATGTCACTCTCGCTCCTCCCTCTTGCCCACCTCTTCCTTATCTTCCACATATTAATACATGTACCACGTTGAACATCTTTAGATAAGAGGCCTCATACAAACACCCCTATTGTTGGTAGAATCTCTTCCCTCAGAGGTTTCCTTTTCTGAAATTCCAGAGCATTTATCTCACCTTATAGATAGGTATATAAATCATACATAGATTTTTATCACAAGTTATTTTATTGTGTCTCATCTCCAAAATCATAATTTAAACTCCTTTGTAACAACATCACATCTATTTTTTGCATGGTCCCCACAGCTTGCACTTTACATGCAGTAGAAGTATCGTAGGTAGTGTGCTTTAATTGAGTTCAAAACCAATCAATAAGTAAATATCGGGTAACAATGGAAAGCACTATTCACTATTTTCTTTTCACCCAAGGAAATATAATGGGATAAAAAATAAAGATTACTTCCCAACATTTTTGGCACTTGGAACCAATAGCAGAAATTCTCAAAAAATATCTTTCTTTTTCATTTACATTATGATAATTTTTAGACTGATATGGAGAGGGAGATATGAAGGGAAACCCCCAAAACAAACTTTATTTGTAAAAAATTGTGTACTTTCTTCCATGTTTAAACTTCAGTCACCTTCAAAGTACTTTCCATTGGATGCAATACACCTACCAAGACTTTTTCTCCCATTGCTCAAAACAGTTTTTGAACTCATCAATTTTGATGGTTTTTAGTGTTTCTGCTGTTTTTTTGTTTCACCTCTTCCACTTTGGCAAAATGTTTCATCCAGAGAAATGAAAAAAAGTTACTCGGGGTGACATCAGGTGAATAGGGAGGGTGGGGCATGAAGGTCATGCCTTTTTTGGTCAAAACTGCTGAAAACCCTGTGTGGTGTGGGCAGGTGCACCCATAAATCATCCATAATGAAATGTGAAAACATGTTGAAAGAATCTTCAAAACAATTTCATTGAAGCTGAATGCAGCCTCTCACAACAATACCATCTGGTCCACTGATACAGATGGGTTCCTAAAACACTCACCTAGCAGGGGAAGCATGTACCACAAGGGGCCCGCCCTCCAGAAGATAATTCCATTTTGGGGGGTCCCCCCTCGTATGATATAGAAAGGTTCCAATGACTTCAACTACAAATATTCACATAAACTTATACCCACAGCCATACTCTATAAATGAAATTCTAATAATTTATTGACTTACATAGAGAAAAGTACAAAGAAGAGTGAGGGGAGAGCAATATGTATTTGGTGTTGCTCTTGTATGCTACGTGGCTAGAAATAAAGAAAAATTGTAATAGTCAAAGTAAAGACCTATTTAATCAATACATAAATATTGATCATTGACTATGTCTTCTGCATTGCAGGGGGTACAAAGAAGGCTAAGGTCATGATTCTGGGCCTTCAAAAACTCACTACTGAATTGGGGAAAAGCATACACGGAATGAGGCCTGGCAGTGTGTCTGGTGCTTTGCAGTCTACAAACCCTTTCACATACATGCCCTGAGTACAAGAGAGCGAAAGCTGAGTCTCTCGGTGGGCAGCACAAACATGACAGCATAAAGGGGTTTCTCTCCCTTCAGTTCCAAGGAAGCCTTGAAAGAGATTTACTCCCAAGCAGCCTGGATCTGACTGTGACCAGAGAAGGCTTTTCTCCCTGGCCATCTTCCCGCACAGTAGGCGAAACAGAAAGCTGGGTGTTGTCACTGGAGCTCTGTGGCCGAGAATCCTCCACACAAGCATGTAGATCAGGGGTAACCATCCAATGTCCCCCACACATATTTTCTTGAGCACCTGCTACAGCCAGCTATGATGTTGGAAGATGGGGACACAAAGTGAGTGGCACACTGTCCTCCTGCTCGAGGAGCTCAGAGCCCAGTGGTGGCAGTGCTGAACACGTAAACAGACAGTGGCAATACCACATGGTTGGTTGACAGTGATAGAAGCAGAATATCTTGGAAGTCCAGGAGAGGATGCCCCTCTGCACTGAGGAGCCAAGAGCTTGGCAGAGGAGGGGACATTTTAACAGGGTCTTGAAGGCTGTATGGGAGATGGCTCAATAAAGCAGAAGAGAAAAACGTTCCAAACCAAGGCAGAAAGCGTAAACACACGGTAAGAATAAGACCGACAAAACAGTCATATTTATCATTCCATTGAGGGACTTGGGGGGTAGGGCAGACAAATATCATTATCCCCATTAGACAAAGGTAGAAGCTGAGGGCCAGGGCACATCCCTTTCCTTAAACTGGTAGTGGCAGGCCACTTAGCTCCTTGTCCAGTGCTCCTTTACCTAGACAGACACGGGCATCGGAAGAAAATGGAGGAAGTGTTCCCTAGAGCACTCCCTCAATTGTTTCAAAGCTGGAAACTGGCAACGGTGGAAGGGTAGTGAACATTCATAAATTAACGGGGATTAATAATATTCTGCCTGCAGGTAGAGGTTGAAGTGTCCTGGTCAGATGTGACAGCTGCCTAACCTCTAAATCCAGATGTCATAAAAGGAAGGAGGACCTGTGTCCTCAACAGTGCTTTCATCATCCCCAGAAGAGCTGCACTTTGAAATAAAAGGTGGTTTTAATTCCATGCTTCTTTTGGTTTGAGCCTCTGTCCAGCCAATCACAAGTTGGTGTTCTCCACATCCACATCCTCCATAGCACTTGCAGGCTCTCTTCACCTTCATCACCAAATACCATCTTCCCCCACAGCTTTCAAGAGCTGGGCACAGGCAAAGGGCATGCTTTCACATTAATCAGCTCTGTGTCAGCTGTGCTGATGCATGATTTGTGAAACCTGACCTTGGTACACACTGATGACCTCAGAGTTTGTTTGATTTGGATCCCTTTGAATCAAAAGTAACTTGTTAGAATGATCCTCTGACAACCAAACAGTACCACAGCGACTTCTCCTTACACAAAGATCTCCTAGATCAAAGGTGTTGTTCTTCTCAGCACAGGAGGAAAATCCCACAGCTCTCTCCCCCCAGACCCAAGATTGTTTGCTTAAAATTTTTATTTCTGCGCATCAGAAAATTACAGCAAGGGTTTCTTTCACTTGAGTTTCACTTGACTTTGAAACTTGCTCCAAAGTTCAAAGTATTCCTTAAAATATGCTGTTGTCACCTCCACACAGAGTGAACAGACCCCAGCATTGCTAGGAGGAGACCCACTAGACAGACTTTCCCTACGGTCCAGCTGAATTTCTCCCAGAGCAGGCTAGGTGCTTTCTCCTATGATGAGACAATGGTTAAAATACAATTTAAAAATCGCTCAACAACTAGTTACTCCACTTTGAAACAGGCAATGCCACTTCATGTTTTCAGACCCAGAAAAGAAGTCCCGTGGTGCGAGTGTTTCCAAGCTGTCCTTCCTGCCTTGGAATAAAAGAAAAGTAATTGTTGTGTTCTCCTAGAGAAGGGTAACATCAAGTTCACACAGCAGCTAGAAACGTGATAAATCCACCAGGGCCACAGCGATGCCTGCCTAAACTAACAATTCATTTCATTGCTACAGTTCACTGCTGTTGTCATCACTTTCATGCCTCTAATTACCTGACATCTGTTTTATGTTTGAAGTTTACAACACTTGCCCACTTTGGCTACACTAGTTTACATCTAACACCAAACACATGTTTGTGTTTACCACATACCAGTTCTGCATTCTTGGACTTAAAATTATATCAATTTATAATCCCATTAATGGAAAACTTATGAGAAGGATCCGGCTCCTTTAATAAAACTAGAAAGAACAACCATTTGGATGCTGTTAAGGACAAGCCCATACCAAAGGCGAAATGCTTCAATTAGATGCACCCTGCTCAGATAAGTGGGCTTCCTAAAGCATACCCTCTGGGCCGCGGAGTGCAGACTATGGGGCTGCAGTGGCCGGAGGACTTTCCATTTTTGGTGCTCCATGCCGAAGCCCCCAACTTCAGTGGAAAGATAAAGAATGATCAAAGAAAAATTGGGTGTACTTTGTTCAAGATAAATAAAATTCAAATGGGCATCCTTGAACTTGGCATTTTGAAGGTCAAGTATGTGAATAAAAAATAGTTTTCACTTGGAAAGTGGAAGGGGAGCCAGGGCAGCAGTGAGTGTCAGCCCCTGGCAGCGGTCCCCCGTGTATCGCTCCCCGAGACAGGCTGGATGCATGTTTGGACATCTATATCTATTGCTGAACTGTCTCCAAAGAAAACTGCAGATAAGAACATTATTTAGATCTTTACTGAGGGCTGTCAGCCCTATTAAAATTTTTAAAACTTTGGGAACTGTAAGGGATTACATTTGCTCCCACATGCTTCCTTTCACTTAAAGGAGAAACTACCCTTTTTCAGTTTACAAAACCTCTTTGTAAACTTGAGTCTTTCTGGTGAAGACTAGTCTGGGGGTCCTTCTCTCTTCTAGAGTCCACATCTATGAGCAGTAAACTTCATCTTCAAAGCCAGTAAATAAAAAAGAGGTTTGATGACCTTTTGATGATCTTCCTAAGCAGCATTCCTTTAAAACAAAAAATAGCCTTCTATCTAGAATAAACTCATGGGAGGTGACTGGTCTCGCAGGCTGCATGATAAGAGCAGTGGTATCTTGAGGGAACTAGACTGTGTAAGCCGCAGACATCAGCCCTAGCCATGTGTCCCAGTTGGCTGGAGCATTGTTCTATACACTAAAAATGTTGCCAGTTCAATTCCCAGTTGGGGCATGTGTGGGAGGCAATTGGTCGATGTTTCTCTCTCTCTCTCTCTCTCTCTCTCTCAGGTCAATGATGAGTATTTAAAAATAAAATAAAATTTAAAAATCGCAGACATCAAATGAGATCAGAATTTGTTCATTTCTACTCTTCTAAGACGGTACTAACTGAAAGCCACTCTGGGTCTGTCTGAACTTTCACTTCATGGTCCACTCAGCCACACAAAAGGCAGCACTTTACCCCTTGGGATCACTGCTGGCCCTCGAACTCTCCCTGAGCTGTGGGGACTCTGCAGTTCCTCTCTCATGGAAGCAGCATGCTTCTCTGTTCAGCTGCACACACGTGTAGACCCTGCTCCCATGAACCTAGAATAAAAATGGGCTGTGTAGTGCAGTACAGAAGGGCAGAGGAAGGAAACGAGGAGGAAGAGGGTTCTTTGCGGCACTCAGCAGCCTGAGCCCTGGGAAGTTACAGCAAGGCTCTTAATTCATGCTTGCAAAGCAATATCAGTACCTGCCCTCGGGGTCCTTTCCTTATATCTCGGGCATTTAAGTGGGAAACAAATGGTTCTTCAGGAAGCTAGAGCCCTCTTAGAAATTCTGATCAGACCTAAAAGGCCTTCCTGTTTGATCTGAGATGGGATCATCTTGTCTTGGGCTGTGAACCACTCAGCAGAATTTCAGTTCTGTTCAAGCTTTAACCTCACAGTACTTTGGCCAGAGCCCCTCACAGCACCTTAAAAGCACCTTCCCCCCTCCAACCTGAGTAAGGGTGCATGCACACGCCTCGTTCTCCAGAATGAGATCACACTCACAGATACCTGGGTGAAGCCAGCTGTGATGGGTGTGGACAGACCCAACTCACGTGCCCTGCTGGGAAGGAGAGACTGCTACTCAGCTCCAGGGAGCAGAGCACTGAAGAAGATGGACCCAGCAACAGCAGATCTTACACATTTAAGAGAAATGCTGGAAATTCAAATATGTACATGAAATCTTCTGATTTTAAATGCCAGCTGAAAAGCATTAAGTACGGTACAAGCCAAACAAAATGTACCCATCAGCTAACTGCCTTAGTTGGGCCCTAGCCTGCCACGCTCCACTTTTGCTGGATGCATTTTCTAGGAGAATCACAGCTCTCAATATCTGTCCCTATTTCCTCTTTCTTAGTAACAGCTATTGCTGTTGATAATCTGTTGGCTGATTGACAAGATGTTTTCACATGCATTATTTCCCATGATACTGACTACAGCTCTACAAGTCAGCTGTTTTCCTTATTGTTATCATTTTTCAAATAAGAAAATGGTAGCACTCCCACAACATGGCAGAGGGCCCACACACTTCAGCCCCAGGCGGGCCTCAGACAGACTTGCCACTTACTGCCTGGGCAATCATGGCCAGTGTACTGTTTCCTTATTTCTAAATGTGTGGCTACCGTAAAAAGTGGAATTAAATTTAAAAAGAACCTAGCCAGGTGCCTGGCATATGTCACTAATAAGTGGCAACAAATGGCAACCACTGTGATGATGGGGACCAATGCCAAGGTCACAGAGCTGGAAAGTGGTGGAGCTGGGACTCCAGCTTAGGTCTTCCATGACCAATGGCTTTACCCTTCAAATGCAGGCCCTTCTGAGAGAGGCTGTGGAGGTGAACAGCAATATTGCATTCTGCTCAGGTCAGCACTGTCAGCTAACTTTAAAATACCTTGAGATTGGAGATTTAGCTTCTGTAAGATATATTTGTACACTACATTGCTGTCTTAGTCAATTCTGGTTGCTATAATAAACCCCGATAGATGGCATGGTTTATAAATAACAAATATTCATTTCTCACAGGTCTGGAGGCTGCAGCTCCAAGATCATGGTGTCCACAGTTTTGGTGTCTGATGAGAGCCCACTTCCCAGATTGTTGTCTTTTGGCCGTCACCTCCCATGGTGCAAAGGGGCACAGGAGTTTTGTAGGCCTCTTTTACAAAGGCACTGATTGTATCTATGAGGGCTCTGCTCCCGTGACCTACTCACCTTCCAAAGGTCTCACCTCCTAATGCCACTACCTCAAGGGTTAGGATTTCAAAATATGAAATTGGGGGAACACAAATGTTCAATCTATACAATTACCAATTCTGCAAATTCAAAGTTGTAGCAGTTTCTTCTTCTAGGTCTAAAACATGTTACATGAAAAGATATCTACAATACACTAATCACTAAAAACAGCTTTCCAACCAGCTTGTATAGTATGTGCCCATGCTGCTTTTCCCTCAAGGGCATATGTGCGCATGTTTGTATATGTGTGTATGCCTGTGTGAGCATAAAGATGTGGAAGGACAATTATCAAGGTGTTAATAGTGCTCTTTTCTGAATAGTAAGTTTTCTGAGTGTTGAGGTTACAGTGTTCTTCTATTTTCTTTTTTATTTATCTATACTTTCTAATTTTGCTCAAATGTTCACATAATAAATTCTCTTGTAATAAGAAAAAGTTTTATCTATTGAGAAATATATAGCCTTGAATTTCTACCTAATGAAACTCCTCAACATGGAGTTTTTAATAGGCACCTTGATGCTGTAGAGTTTGCAAAAGCTTCACTTTTGACACCAGCTAAAGTCCTATCCTATGATACTTGCAGGGACCTAGGACACAACACCTGGTAGGTAGCCTTAAAAATCGCTATTTTAGACTCCCAGAAAGATCTACTTCTGAAGAAGTGTTTGTTTTGAGTTGTTCAGGGTGGGGGGAGGGGGGGTGGAGCGCTCTCATTTCAAACAGAGAAGCTTTCCTAACGAGTGCCTTCATGCAGTCTCCAAGCTTTAAAGAAGCCTTGCCACAACATGGTGCTGCCTTACCTCTCACTTCTATTTCCAAGGACAAAAACAGACACTCGACTCAGGGTTCCATGTCTGGGCCTTTTCTTCTTCCACAAGGATTTACTCATCAGAGGCTTTGAGATTGTTTCAGGATGTCTTTCAAGAAACAGAACACTTGGCGATATCAGCAAAGATGTGTGCTGAGCCTGATCTAAACTGATGCACACAGGGGTCTCTGTGGGGATAGAATCAGGCATTCTGAAAGTCTCTGGCTCAAGCACAGCTCTCAGAGAGTCCACATGCTCAGTTCAATCCTTCCTCCCAGATAACCAACTCCAGACAAGATGGCCAAGTTCGGCCACTTTGCCCACGCATCCACCAATCTTGTGAACCTCCCTCCCCTCTGCACACCTTCGCTCACCAGTACCAGAGCCTTTACACCATCTCTGTCTACTCCAGCCTCCCCTCCCTGCTCTGACCGTCCAATCTAGATCTGCTTTTCAGTTCCCATTCTGAACTCCCCTGAGTCTCAAATTATCTCTCCTCACCCTGCCCCCATTAGAATTTCAGCTCTTAGCTGACTTTCACTGGAAAAGAAAAAAAGTATTCATTCTGAAATTGTTAATGACCAACATGGATTTTTGGGTACACGTTCTAAGAAAACTTGCTCTTAGAAGGTGAAAAAATAGGCAACTAGAGAAGGCAAAGCCTAATCCAAAGAAAGAAGTGGCTGAGGTTGGGCTGTGGACATCGCAGCTGACAGGGGAACATTTGCCTGCCTGCACATTCCGGACCCTCAAACGTAAACCACAGCTGTGGCCTCATCTGCATGTGATGTTCTCTGTTCAGACGTGACCACTGTGAGAATCACATTACTGAGACAGACCCTTTGGAGTGCTCTAATGACCTTTCTCATTGCCAAGGGCCATAGCCACGGTTTCCCTTGTCCACTTAGTAAGGCCTTCTCTGTCAGCTTCCAAATGACAGCCTGATAAAAAAAAAAAAAGAAGCCACCAGACTAGAAGGCAGAAGCTGGCCAGCCCTGCCACCAACTCACTCAGCAACCTTGGAGAAGTGCCATGGCCTGGCCCTTAGGCTCTTAATTGCAAAATGGAAGGGCTACGCTAAACCACTGGTTCCCAGGCTCTTGGATTTTACAGCAAAATTTTAAAAGGAAAGCTCTTTTTGGGAAAATGTTTTATTTTATCTCCAAAACATACTTTGAAAAAAACCATCTAACAAAAGAAGACATTCTACACCAAAAGGGAGAAAGAACAAAAATCACAGAATAAGAATTGGTCCTTTAAGTGGAATAAATATAGTCTCTTGGGAAAACTCACGACAGCCTTAACAATTTTTTCTTAAATTTATTGATTTTGAGAGAGAGAAAGAAGGAAAGAAACATCTATATGCTCCGCCACTCATTCATTCATTCATTGCTTGCCTTTTGAATGTGGCCCTGACCAGGGATCAAACCTGCAGGGGGGCAACGTTCCAATGAGCTGAGCGACCTGGCCAGGGCTTAATTTTTCTCTTTAGTTGGGAGAGGTAGACACTCTGGCCTGAATGACCTTTGAGGTCCCTTTCACCATGGTATCCTAGAGCAGGAAAATTGAAAAGATAAAAAAACAAACCTTTAGGGCGGCATCAGGGAGGAGGATGCTTTAGAACTCGGGAAAATTGCAGGCTCCGCATTTCAGCAAAAACTTTGCAATCCAGTAAGACTTTATAAGGAAGGATTTAAAATTCCATCTTTTTGCCTTTGGGGACTCAGAGGAAGAGCAAAGTTTCAAACTGATGGGCTAATTATATTATAGCATATTCATAAGGCAATAAACGATAGAATTGATGGCTGTATGTTTGGGGTGCTCCAGTCTCTCACTGTACAGCTTTTATGAAATTGGCTTTACATACCCTCAGCTGACATGGTTCCTTCCAAGCCATTCCCCAGACTTAATAATTTTCGTTACATCTCCAGGAAGGAGTCCATCTGCAGTCACACAAATCCACATGAAAATTTGTGGGAAAATATCCTTGCTCTTTCGGTGCATCTAAAATGTAATCACCTGATGTTAAAACACAAAGAGCAGTTACATTTAAATGTGAACTACAAAACCAAATTGAGAGTTGACTCAATCCCATTTTTATGGGCTGATTAATGTCCCGAGTAACCGAGCTGGGGAAGAAAGTTAATGCCAGTCTCCTTTAATGGAAGGCAGCATGTTTCTCGGCTTTTATCATGGGAGCACATCACTGCCACTGTGGATTCGTGCAGAACAGGATTCAAAACCATCGTCAGAACTTTCCTGTGCCAGATGGACTCCAAATTATTCACTCACCAAAATTTCTACCAGTCAGGGCATCAACACTTAAGTGAAAAGAAAAAAAGTAGACTAACTCAGAAGCTGAGATTTCTTCACAAAAGGCTAAAGAAGCATGTTGGCTGACAGTGTCTATTTGTGATAGCTTGAAATCTCAGTTATTTTGAAAAGACACGTGACCTTTGCCTCAGTAATAATGGTAATAACCACTTCATGGGTAGGTACTCTGTGCAAGGATTGTGGGAAGCACCCTGCAGTGTTTCCTCACTTCACCTTCTGGGACAGCAGATGTGAGCCTCAAAGAGGGTAAGCAACTTGTCAAAAGAGCAAGCCCAGGCTGTCCTGACACAGGAAGTCACCTGCTCCTTCAGAGGAGCATGTTAGCTCCTTCTGTCACTGTGCGATCTCCACCCACCAGGTGAGCTTCACATCCCTGCTCTTGTGCAGCTACTTAAAAAAGGCATCCTTTCCGTTCATCCACTGATTCTTTGGTGAAGAAATCCGAGTTTTTAAGAGCTCCTTCCAAAAGCAACATGGCTGAAAGCAACTTTTCTCCCTCCACTTCAACCTCCCTGCCCCGAGCCCTGAAACACATGGCTATTTTATTCCTCATCCCTTGAGTAGCTACCTCAGTTACCCAGCAAGTAACATGCCCAATGTGAAAAATATCAATTACCACCATAGCATTATCAAAACATGTTTATAGTGTTTTATATGCCAAAAGACCCTTTCCACAAATCATCTCACTTGATAAATTACCTGGAGCATAGCGTGGAAGGAGGGAGCTCGATTATTCAAGTGGAGATATGGTTTGAGAAAGTAGCATTCATAGAGAGTACCCAAGCTCACAAGGCTTATGGCTTACCCGGTGCTGTTAGGGAAAGCAAAATGGCAATCAGTTACTGTCACTTAAGTGAAGAGCACTTTGGTCTCCAGTAGCTCCTATCTTAGGCTGAACTGTGAAGCAGCCATCACCTTCCAATGCATCTGACCGTGAATTCTGAGTTTTTTTCCTCCCATCCCACTGTAACTCCTTCCTCTATCCTTACCTCCCATCAAAACTTCCCTTCAAGAACAAATAGAACCTATTCACACTAAAGTATAACTGGTAATAGACCAAAATGTTAGTGCTTGCCTCAGAATTTTTATTAGTACGGGTCTGATGGCTTATAAAAAGAAACAGTTTCTAAAGATCTGACATTAACTAATAGGGTAGGAGAAAAGGAAGAGAGAGGCAGAGCTTCTGAAATTACAAAACAGACAACCCCTAACTGTGCTTTCTAGTTCTTTCCAGGGCTTTCTAGTACTTTCCAGTAATTTGTCTCTAATTAGGTCAGGCAGTCCCGACCCAAACCGAAGTGACTATACTTCTTCACCTTCCTCCCAGACTCTACCTGGCAGCCACCCAGAACCTCCACTGAAGACACAGCCAGGAGCCAGTCCAGGTGCTTTGTCCAAGTCCCAAAAACTGTCCTGGAACTGAAGAGGCCCACGGAGCCAGGACTGCTTCAAGCTAGCCATAATCTAACACCCCTGTTAGACAGGATTTGGGGCAAAAAGGGACTCGGGCCACCAGCAGCTACCTGTCATTTGCCTCCCAATTGATTGTTTTCTATATGTGGCAAGTGAGAACAGGTCACGTCAGCCTTTTTAAAAATGAAAAAAAAATGAATGTTACCTTAAAAAATAATAGTTCATAAGAGTTGGCATGTATTTAATATTTACTGTGTGAGGAATTTTTTAAGCATGTGTTAATCCTCACAACGCATGTTTAATATAGGTGCTATATAATGTAGGTGCTATTATTATCCATATTTTATGGATAATGAACTGATGATATTCAGAGACTTTATATGACCTTTCCAAAAATATGTAGTTAGAAAGTGAAAGCTAAGGTTCAAAGGAAACATAATTGAGTCCTAGTTCTAGCAGTTCCACTACGTAGCTGTGTAACTTTGGGCCAGTCATTTTCTGGGCCTATCAGAAAAAGAGATTGGACTGGTTTACTTCTGGCCATTTGTAGCTCTGCAATCTGATAGACGTAAGCTCCTGTGAGTAGTCCCTCACAGCAGACCTGAAGCTGGAAAGTAATTCATTCTCTTGGTAGTAGGTGTGAATCAGACCCTCCTGGTTTAAAGCCCAGTGGAATCTCAGGCATGAAATGCATTCTGTAAATGTTCAGTTGTTATTGTTATTACTGCTACTTTAATGGGAATGTCAAGGCTAATTTCCCCTAGACTCTTTTTCATTCACCATGTACAGATGATAGCAAGGGAAAGCATTTTATTATTCGTGTTAGGCATCTGGCTTTGTTCTCTCTCCCCTCCCTAAATCACCTTCACCTTATCAGCTCCAGTGATGGATAATGTATTCCCACGATGACTTTTTTCCATCCTAGGCTTATAAAGAGGGGGAAGATAACCCACAATCAGCTGTTAGGAGCATGCTGTCTTGTTCTCTCGCTGGCTCTCTCCAAGGGAAGCCAACTAACTGTTGTGAGCTCCCTGATGAAGAGGCCCATGTGGCAAGGACCTGCTGTCTTCGGTCAACAGCCACACAAGTGAGCTGGAAGCAGATCCTCTCCAACTTGAGCCTTGAGCTGACGGTAGCCCGGGCCAACACCTGGACTGCAGACTTGTAAGAGACTGAGCCCAGTTAAGGTGCACTCATTATTCCTGACCTGTAGAAACTGTGAGATCATCCACGTTTATTCTTTTAAGCTGCTCAGCTGGGTATAATTTGTTACTCAGCAAACGATAGTGCACTCCTGATACTCAAACTATAGGATTCTGATAATCACCCTTGAAAACTGGGTAAAAATAAACTGTTTTTGTTTGAGCTAAGAAAAGATTAGAACCACACAGAAGTAGCCAAGGAATAGCCTAGTCTCCCCATGAATCCAGTACCCGGTGCTCTACTCCAGGACCAGGAAGGAGTGAAGCAAACCCACCAGTAATACCCTTATCTTGAAGGACACTGACTGAGGCACAATGAGTTTGGTGCTATTACATGTGAAACTTGGAATTCTGATTACGCTTATACAGAATTCCGTCACAGAATAAAAGTCCTCGAAATGATGTTTCAAGGTCTCTTCCATGAGACCAAGGTTCATACCCAGTGACATTTTCTACACCGCTAGGTATAGGCCCCTAGCGTCTCCTTCATCTCCAGGGCATGCTGCTTCCATGTGGTTTCCTGTATCTGCCATTGGTGCCACACCTGACTCCTGGGCTGCACCTCTTAGGGGACCATTGAGCTTATTATCCCTTGATCTTGTTCTTCACTGCCCACTTAGGAACAAGGCTCACCAAGCCCTGGGGACAAAAGGCTTCAGTGTCTCTTGCTTCTTGTTCAAAGCAATGGTCTCCAAATTAGGAGCTGGTGCATACTCTTCAACTTCTTTCATAAATATCTTATAATTTTCACTGTACAGGTCTTTGACTTCTGTGGTTAAATTTATATCAAGTATTTTATTCTTTTTTTATCCTAACCCTAGGACATGGTTATTGATTTTTTTTTAAGAAAGAGGTGGGAAAGGAGGGGAGAGAAAGAGGGAGAGAAACATCAATATGACAAACATTGATGGGTGGCCTCCCATACACACCCCAAGCAGGGACCAAACCCACAACCTAGTCACGTGCCCTGGCTGGGAATCAAATCCACAGACTTTCAGTTTATGGGACGACCCTCCAACCAACTGAGCCACACCAGTCAGGGTTCTTTTTGATGACATTGTGAATGGGATCATGGTTTTTTTCTGACTGTTTGTTTCTAGTGTATAGAAATGCAACTGGTTTTTGTATATTAATGTAGTATCCTACCACTTTACTAAATCTATTTGTTAGTTCTTACAGTTTTTGGGTGGCGTCTTTAGGGCTTTCTACATATATTATGTCATCTGAAAATAGACACAGTTTTACTTCTTCCTTTTCAATGTGAATGCCATTTATTTTTCTTGCCTAATTATTCTGGCTAGAGCTTTTAGTACTATGTTGAATAAAAATGGCAAGAGTAGGCATCCTTGTCTTGTTCCTGATCTTAGAGAAAACATTTTCAGCTTTTTACCATTGAGTATGATGTTACCTGGGGCTTGCCATATATGGCCTTTGTTATGCTGAGATATGGTCCTTCTATACCCAGTGTGTTGAGAGTTTTTATCAGAATTGGATATTGAGTTCTGTAAAATACTTTTTTTCTGCACCTATTGAAATAATCATATGTTTTTATCCTTAATTTTGCTAGTGTGGTATATCACATTTATTGATTTTCAAATGTTGAACCATCCTTGCATCTCTGTCTCTTCTTTTTCTCCTCTGATTGGATGAATTCTACTGCCCTGTCTTTAAGTTCACTAATCCTTTTCTGCTTGGTCTAGTCAACTATTAAACCCCTGTATTAATTTTTTTTTAGCTAAGTTGTAGTAGTCTTCAGCTCCGTAATTTGATTGGTACTATCTTATATTTTCTGTCTCTTTTTTGAAATTCTCACTTTGGTCCTGCATTGTCCTCCTGTCCTGATGAACATTATTTTGAATGCTTTTTCAGGTAAACCATTTGTCTCCATTTTATTTAAGCCTGTATTTGGAGTTTTATCTTGTCCTTTTGTTTGTAACATATTCTTTTCTTTTTTCTTTTTCATTTTCCTTAACTCCCTGTGCGTTCTGTGCATTAGACAAAACAGCTTCCTCTCCCTGTCTTGACAGAGTGGTCTGATATAGGAGATGAGCCTCATTATTGATCCCAGCCTGAGTTCTTGGCTGTCTTTCAAACCTTTGTGATTGTCCAAACTGCCTGCCTCATTCTTACTGGTTCCCAGTGGTTGAGGGTATGTCTAGACCCATTTCAGTGTGGATATTTTCTCACTCAGCTGATTTGTTGGAGTTGCTTAGCTAGTTTCTAGATTTCTTTCAGAGGAAATTGCTCCATGCCTATGAGTAGAATCGGTGTGTCCATGGGAAGAGGTGAGTTCAGGAGTCTCCTTTATCACCATCTTGGATCAGAACTCCCACCTTTCATCTAATACACATTTTCTGTGTCCATCATACAACATTCATTAAGATAGAACACATTCTTGGCCATCAAGCAAAGTTTAACCATATTTTAAAGTTGAAACTATATAAAGTATGTAAGATATTGGTGAAAGGAAAATATTAAAAATCCTCAAATGTTTGGAAATTAAATAACATACTTCTATATATGACCCATGAATCAATGAAAAAATCACAAGGAAAATTAGTAAGTGAAAATAAAAACAATATATATAAATTTATGGATGTAGATAAAACTGCACCTAGAGAGAAATTATAGCATTAAATGCTTACATTAGAAAAGGAGAAAGGTCTTAAATCAAGTATATAAACTAATGCAGACACCAGCCCGCAGTGTTCATGTCATTATGGATGAAATGAGACATTCACATGGACTACCAAGTCCAGTGGAGGAAAAGGGACAGCATGGCTTATTCTCTCAAGGGGAGCAAAAGCCGTGGCCTCTGCCGTGACAGGCCTTTATTTCTATCTCTCGGCACATTACTTGATGGTGCTCATTTACTATGCACAGGTTCTTTTAGGTGGTTACCTTATACAGAAATCAAAGGAGCCAATGCTGCTAATCATATCACAGAAGAGGGATATTTGCAAATGAAAAGGCAAAAGTGATTGAACTGGTTACACTCATCCTTGGAAGGTTTAGCATGGATTTTAGGAAGTTGCTTTGCAGTAAATGTCCTCAATTCAGGGTGAGGGAGTTTTTTAGCAAGAGCAAGACTCAAAGCGGCCTAGGCACATTGCAGGCCTGATTCCACACGGGAGAACCTGTCCATGGGTGTGGGTCCTGTGCATCTCCAAGTGGGAGCTGGGCCCATGCCACGGAGAACGGTCTCCTACAATAAACTTCTACCTTAAGAAGCTAGAAAAGGAACAAATTAAAACCAACACAAGCAAAAGAAAGGAAATAGTAAAGATAAGAAATTTAATAAAATTAAAAATAGAAAAATAAAAGAAGCCAAAGATATTTTTAAATCAATAAAATTGATAAACCTCTAATCAGACCAGATGAAAAGAAAAAAAGGAGGAAGACACAAACTACTAATGTGAGGAAGGAAAGAGAGGACTTTACTACAAATCCTATAAAAATCAAAGGGATAATAGGCAATACTAAAAATAACTGTGTACTCATAAATTCAACAATTTGGAGGAAATGGAAAAATTCCTTGAAAGCAATAAACTGCCAAAGTTCACTAACAAACAAATAGGTAATATGAATAATCTTGTATCTATTTAAAAAATTGAATTTGCAGTTTTAAGCCTACCCATAAAGAAAACTCCAAGCTCAAATTATTTCACCAGAAAATGTTATAGAACATTTTTAAGCAAGCTATAATACTGATTCTATACAAACTCCTCCATAGAAGAGGAAGCAACACTTTCCAACTCATTCTTAACTTCCTAGCATTGCCCAGATCCCAAAACCAGACAAAAATATTAGAAGGACCAGGCAGCGGCTGCAGAAGGTGGCGACTATGCCAGGCAACATGGCTGGCGATATACAAAGCTGCATAAGGAGGACTCTTAATGGCACTAAGGCAATAGATGAACCTTCTTTTATGACTTCCATGGAGTGGGGCACCCAGATGGTGTAGAGGTCCTTGCCGCTCAGCCACGGCATTCTCGTATCTGCAGCCTGAGAGGTGCATTGTGACTCGGTGGGTGCACCTCACTTGGGCCTCCTTGTGGTCCCTCAGGGCCCTAGTCTTCTCCAGGTTATAAATAATGTGATTGTGGAAGCTTCCTTCCTAGTTGGCATTGAAGGTCAATCAAATGCAGTTCTTTCAACCTTTTATCCTGTAGTCCTGTGGGATTCCCATTGGTTTCCAACAGTATTCCCCACAATGTGGCCTTGGCTGCCTTGAGAGGTCATATCTGCCCTTCCAATGCTAAAATGGTGTGCTAGCTCTTAAAAACAAAAGCTATCGAAATGCACCTGAGATGGACATTCAAAATATGCTTCTACCAGAAAAGGCTACAGAATTGAAAGAGAAGATAATGTTAACGTACACTCAAATTCACTGATGGAGATGCTGAAGGAAGTGACTCCTGACCAGTCCAAGCCAGAAAACTGATCCAGAACCAGAGCTGAACGTCCCAGTCAGGCCTTACTGACGACTTCAAAAACAGGTGTTGTTTAATCATTTCTTGAGAAAGGTTGACTTCAAGGATGAATAGGAAATGTGGTTTATTATGCTTACCTCTAGGATGACTTTCCAAATGATTTGTGAAACTGTTTCTAGAAGATAAGAAGCTAGAAAACTTCTGTCCAGGTTTATAGTTATTTACCTTCAGAAATTACCTTAGCTTTCTCATCAGTTGCATAGTAATTTCTGAAAACATCTCTAAATTGCATATTTAGGGACTAAAAGGCAATGTGCCATGAATGTTGTGATCTAAAGGTGCATGTGAAAGTAAGGTTGTACTTAATGTTAAACAAATACGTTACAAGGAAAGATCACCACAGTGCAACATATATTATGAACATAAATTTAAAATCCTCAACCAAATACTAGCAAATTTAATTCAGTAACATATTAAAATGAAAATACATTTGAATAAGTGGGGTTTATCCTGAGCCTGTAAAACATTCAGAATTCAAATATCAATGTAGTTTACTATATCAACCGACTGAAGAAAAAACACCACATGGCCAGCGTGGCTCACTCCGCTGATCATTGCCCCGCAGGCAAGAGGGCGCTGGTTTGATTTCCAGTCGCACTGCAGGACCAGGTTTCTGGTGCTTCTCAGTTCAGGCAGGTGCTAGAGGACACCAATCGATGTCTCTCTTTCATATGATGTTTCTCTCCCTCTCTTTCTCCCTACATTCCCTCTCTCTAAAAAGTAAATAAAATGTATTTTCTAAAATAATCATCTCTACAGATTTAGAGAAAGACTTTTACAGAATTCAACATCCATTCAGGATAAAAAGTCTGCATATTAGGACATGAAGGGATATTCCTGAATCTTGTAAAGTGCTTTTTTCAAAAACTACAACTACTGTCCATACTTAGTTGTGAAAAATGTAATGCTTTCCCTCTAAGATTGGGAATAAGACAAGGCATCTGCTTCTACCACTCCCATCTAATGTTATAGTGGAGGCCTCAGGGAAATTAGGCAAGAAAAAGAAAAAAAGGGAATGGATTATAAATAAATAAACAAAATAAAGATAGATAAATTAAACTGCCTCTGCTCCCAGGTAATGTGACCATCTATGTAGAAAATCACAAAGAATCTAAAACCAACCAACAAACAAACAAAAACATTACTAGACCAAATATGTGAGATAAACATGGTCACAGAATATGAAAAAAAAAAACAGTTTATAAACCAATCGTATTTCTATGCATTTGCAATAAACAATTGGAAACTGAATTTTTTTAATGTATGGAGAGTCCTAAGACAAACATTTTTGAGAGCCATTGTTCTAAATAACGCCATTGTTCTAAGTAGAGGTCATTGTTTCTGACAACCTTCTTCAAGGTAAGAAATTTTTGACCCTCCTCCACTTCATAAACTCCATTCCCATTTGGGAGAGGGTGATACCTTCGTCCTCAAAACATTATCTCCTGGTTCTCCAAGCCGGTGCTTCTCAAACTATCTGTAATATAAGACCAATTTTTCCCAATTTATCACAGACTGATACCTTATAAAATACAATAAAAATAAATAACTAGCCAAAATAAAATTAAAACCAAAGATATACAAATAAAGTTCCATTTTTTAATTAGATTCACTAGACATAAAATTTCTCCATCAAACTTCTACAAAAGTTCCTAAATGTTTACTCTCGATTTTTCTTTTGCTACTCCCATCATGAACCAATGCACAACAGTGTGTGGACCAGCCTCAATAGTGGACCACCCTTCAAATCACCTGTCCCAGAGTTTTGCCAGCAGGGCCAAGGAAAATGAAGGGAACTATGAAAAATGATAAAGAACCCATAGTCTAAGAGAGGCCAGGGCCTAGCTTTGCTGCAAAGCAGCACAAACCTCTGGAAGAAAGAGGCCCTTCCTGGCAACTCTGAATTTCTTTATGTTGTGGTCTGAAGTTTCAAGGCTCTAGACACCAGAATTAATTGCTGCTTGAAAGCCCATGTGTGACCCTAGGGCTTGTTTTATTAAATGTTAATCTATTTCATTTGTTTCCTTCTTCCACACCCAAGAAAAAATTATATTTTCTCCTAATCTTCTAATATTCCTTTGTTTTCCTTCTCCCCCCTCATTCCTTCTGTTCTTTGTTTTTATTTCATCTCCTCCTCTCCTCTCTCTCTCATGCAAACTAAAATACAGAAAATCAAGACAAATCAGAGTAGCACATGAAGACCTCTTGAAAATGGTTAAAACCTCCTTCTCGTTCTCTATCCAGAGTACATTTTAATGCACTGATACAACCAACCAAGAATTTTTCCTCTCTCTCTCCCTCTCTGATACATTTCATTTAAGCAAAACCTGGAAAAGTTAAACATTGACTTTTTATATGCTAGTCATGTTGGTGACCCTTTGTATGCTTGACTCAGCTGGAGCATTTCATGTAACCTGATGTCTGAATTTTCTGATTCCAGCATTTTGTCAGTGCCCAACAATTCCCATTATGCTGCTGTCTTTAGCTCTGAAACACCACATATTTGTTGTCAATGAGAATCTGAATGTCTCTAAAATATTATTCTGGAAATATTATGCTTTTCTTCCATGAATTCAATCACTAGAAAATTCCCAGTATGTTGGGTTCTTCACTGTTTTCTAAGAGGAAATTCTTTTAGGAGAGTGTTATGAATAAAATGAATGAAGCTGTCAAAGCATGGGCATGAGGAAAATTAGGTCTCCTTTGCTGGAAGAGATACTGTTTGGAATACAATAATAGTTTCTGAGTGCTCTTGAGGCTTTAGAAATACAATTTACATGAATTTTGACATTTTATGACCTTACAACATATACCCAAAAGCTATTCATTGAAATTGCACCAGGATTTCTGTCTTCTTAGATAAGAATTAAAAATCAAGACTATTAAAAGAGTGAATTCAAGACATATTTTTTTCTACGAATATTCCTGTGTTTCCAAGAGAAAAATTACTGACTCAAAAAAAATCTTTTAGAAAGATTCACTAATATGAACCACAAAGAGTCATCAGAAGTAACTGATTTCTGCTCCTTTTGGTTAAGAGGGTGGTTTGTGCAAAGGTATGAGGCAGCTAAAAATTACGGAGAGGATGAAATTGCACTGTAACTCCCTTTCTCCCAAGAGCCAAGAGGAGGAAAGTTAACATTGTCTTCACCTTGTCACCAAAGGAAGTCATTGGAGAGGAGAACAAAAATCCCTTCCCGCCAGAACATCTTATAAAAAAACATGGGCTCTTTTTCCCTGAGGAATTGAACTTAGAAAGAAGAGAAGAAATTTCTTCTTAGCTCCAAGCCCCCGAAAATAAGCTAGGCAAAGAATTCTTTCCTGGTTTCACTGGGAGGGATGGGGCGAGACTTGGCAGAAACCATAGGGTTTAGGTTTAGTGTGGTTTTGCCTTCCTGAAAGGTAGAGACCCTGCATCAGACAAAGTGCCATTGTAAGGCTTCCATTCAGAAATAAAAGTTTGTGGGAAGAATTTGAGATCTTGTTCCCCTAGCATATTTTATCAGTTTGGCTCAAATAAACTCAAAAAAGAAAAGAAATAAAACTTTGTGAACTTGATTTTATTTTTCTTACAAGTTTTCAACCTCTATTGCAGAGACTGTGTCCCAGTAACAGCGCTCTGGGCAAAAACCCTGCTCCCAGCATTGCCGCGGGCAAGTCAGCCGGTTTTCCCAGCTGTGAGGCGGCGTAAGAACACCCAAATCTGCAGTACTTAAGCACCATCTAAGTATTAAACATTTAGGTGTAGGTCGACAAGAAACACAAATATCCCTTCCTGTTGTTCCTAACCAAGACAAGGTCAGCTAAATCTTAACAGTTCAGCTAATTGTAGAAATTTTTCAAAAACAAAAGATAACTTTATTGCTATATGATATTTAAGTACAGGAAAAGCACAAAGGTTAAAGTTATTTTCAGCAATATTGTCTCTAAGGTTTGGATTTTCCTGTTCTTGTTCTTTTTTTTTTTTTAAGTTGAACTCTCTGCTTTGTTTTGTTTCATTTTTATTCAGGACTAAGAAAGTCAGCATGTTTGCTTCAAATTGCACACAACAATGCTGCTACCATTTCTGTTAATTATACCATTTGGGCTTTTCTCTCTTCTCTTTCTACCCACCCTAGCCCAGAATCTAAGCCTGAGGTTTATTATAAATGTAAATTCAATTACAAACAATGTTCCAAATGGGTAGTGCTTTTGTTGGTGGAAAGAAGGAAAGATGGCCTTAAGCATGTAACTTTTGTATCTGCCATCTTTCTGTCTCCTTCAAGCAAAATTTATGGTTTAATTATAACTCTTAGAGGAAGGAGAAAGGAATCAAAGCCTATATTGAAAGCGACAGAAATAAAATTGTAGAAGAAACAAACATGTGAAAGACACATGAAAAGAGGTTACCTTCCTTTCAAACGGTATGTTAACAACTCCTATTTGATAGTGCCTCCCCAGAGAGACCCAGGGCCTCCCCAGCCCTGCAGAATTCCCATAGCACACATTTGAGGGAGGAAAGAAACAGTGTTTTTGTGACTTTCATTTTACAAATGAAAAAAAGATGAAGCTGGGAGATGGCACGATTTACTAAATGTCACTAGTCAGCATAAAATCTTTGAACAAATTGTTTATTTTTCAGACACTGAAAACTGACTTCATCATAGCTGCGCAGTAGCAACCAGGAACCACGTTAGCAGAGGAACGGCAATAGCTGTGATAGCTTTTATTGACCACCCTCACTGTGCCAGGCGTGGTGCTGCAGGCCGCACAAGGAACTAACCAGAACATGCAGGAAGACCTGCACCTCCTTTCCAAGCACTGCCAGAGCTGCAGTGCTGTCTTTAACCAACCTGAGGCCAGTGCTCTGTGGGTCCCACTGGCACAGGGGAAGAAGGCTGCTACAACAGAGGCCCAGTGGGCCCTCTGGGAGTATACATTCCCCCTAGGAGTGGCCAGCCCAGTTAGCATGTGGGTGCCAGCCTGCCTAGCACCTGCCATGGGCCACCAATTTGGCCAGAATAGCTGCAACGTGTCGTCCAACCAGTACCTAGGCCGTCCTTCCAGGGCCTGTCAACTCAGAGTACCATTTGGCCAAGTGGGCGCGTGTGCCCTCGGGGTAGCTCTGATGAGCTCTCTCCCATCCCAGGCAGCACATAAGGCTCATGTGTCCACACTTCCTCCCAGCTCTACTATGAACCCCACCTTGATTTCTTAGAGAGACATCTCTGGTGGCTCTCCCTTCACTCCCAGTCACATTAATAGACTAGAGTGGACTAGAAATGTCACCTGCTCATTTTCATCAGAAAACCATAGAGTGGATGGTCATAGATTGTTCTGCCTAAAGGAAGAATGGGGCAATTGTATCAGATTTCACTGAAAACGGTCAGATAAGGGTCTTGGAGGAATGGGCACTGAGAATGAGTCATAGCACAGGGGCCACAGGACACCAGAGAAATTGCCAGCGTGTTCTCTGTCCCAAGGGTGGTGGCCTCTTCCTTCAACCACCAGCTTGGCCAGGAGCACTCAAACTTGACTCAGACCTTCTAAGTTCATAGGTTCCAATACTAAATTATTATTGGGTGAGAAACACATTGGGTGAGGAAACACAGGATTATAAGTGTCTTGGGACCTCAGTCAGGCAAGTTAAAATGTGACCCTTGAGTGTGCAGCCAAGATTTTATCTACCCAAGCAAGTGCCCAGCGCTCTCAGCCCAGATGACTCAGGCCTGGCCCACAACTGGTCTGCCAGCTTCCCATCACAGCTCCAGGGGTGACACAAGAGAGCTTCCCAACAGAAGCCAAAGTCAAAGTTCTCTATCCAGTCAAGTCACTGGAAGATAAATAGGTTGGGCAGAAGAGGAAAACCCAAACACATGACTGAAAGAGAGAAATTACATTAAGTCAAAGCACAAGGAGGCAGAACCAGCCTGAGGCAGAGCCCAGAGAGATGGCCTGAGCGGTGCAGAGTCATAGACAGGCATGAAATCTCAAATCTAAGGGAGAAGAAGAGGATAATTGCATCCTCAGCAATAAAACCCATGTCCACGGGCATCAAAACAAACAGGGTAAGGAGCAAGACTCAGACTGGGAAGGAAGATTCAAGAGCTGGTCAGCTAATGAGAAATGTGCTTGGAACTACCTGTCTCGCTCAGCACGTGCCTCTCGAAAGTGGCTGGTGGCTACTTAAAGGTGCTGTGAAGATGTGGGACCCAGAAAACCTCCTGGACTTGGGGGAGCCTCATTGATTTGTCAGTTTCTTAAGTAACATGCACATCAGGCTGACTTACAGGAACATTAAACATGTAAGTCACATATGTCACAACGCTCTTAGCAAGAAACAATAAATGACGAAATGGTAGATGTGCAATTGCTGTTCCTATTATCAAAGCTGTATTGTGGTTTTAGTCCAACAGATTTCTTAGCACAGATTCTCATGAGAACAGTCCTCACACAGTTTACGGCTAATAGGTTTGGCCTGGAACAAAATTTGAATATGTCTCTTGCCTTCCTGTAGGGGTGGCCTTCACCAGCGCTTCACCCAGACTCCCAAGCACAAAACAGTGGGCAGCGCCCAGTGCAGCAAACTGTGGCTTGGCCCTCTGTCAACTCAGTCAGCAGAGCAAACTAACACACTCAACAGGTGTGTATTCATTAACAGGATGTGCAAAACGGGTATTCGTTGTAACGGGGAGCAGACAGCATGCCCTTCCTGGTTTTGGAGAGTGTTAACGCCGACTGCTTTGCACTGATGTCAAACACTGTCATTGTTCCTAGTAAGGAACATTTTTCTGCAAGGGATATGTTACTTTCAATATTTTTACATTAAAATTAAGTACTTCCCTACTGTCCTGAGCAAAATATAAACACAGAAGGGTAAATTGGGCAGACTAAAGATACTTAGAAATAAAAAGGAATAAACATCACTGGATCTTTGAATCCATCCGGTCTGGTCCCCCCCAGGTCTGTAAAGTACACGAGGTGGCTCCTGGATGCTTCTGTTCTACACTTTGTGAGGGATTATAAGGGAACAATACCTATTGGTAATGGCTAACTTTTACAACTTTGCAAGGAATTGAGCTAAAGCTTTATTTGCATTATCTCATTTAATCCTCCCAACAAGGCAAAGTGCTGATAATAAATATTATTACCCACATTAGGTCAGTGAGGCAACGAAGGGGTTAATTACCCCAAAGTTACACCTCTAGTAACAAACCAAGTCCAAACCGAACCCAGGTAGCTCCGAAGGCAGAGCCACCATAAAGACGATAAAAACAAACGTCAGGATGAGTACTCTGAACAAATGCCTTTGACCAAAACAGATTCATACAAAGACTCAGCCTAGTGAGAACCTCAGTGGTAGGTCTGCCTTTGGGCCTAGGAGGGAAGGCCATTTACCCATAAGAGGTAGAAAGATGAAACCAAAGATAATGGCTGATTTATTTTTTTCTGGATGAGGCATTCGTGTGATAGACATTTGAAGATAGATTTTTTCCCCCTTTTATTTGTTTGCCTTTTCGGAGGCTCAACCCCAGCCAGGAACGCCTAGGAGAGCTCCGGGAGCCAGCGGCTCCCCAGCAGGTCCACTCGGCCCGGGTGCCTCCGCGCACCAGCAAAGCACTTCCGCTCCCGTGTCCCAACTGGAGTTAATGACACGCTGGAGACCCTGCTGGACCGCATTCATTGCTGAGAACCATGAAAAATAGCTCCATAAATCTTCTGCCCATGAAGAAAAGGTCGGGATAAACAAATTGAGCATTTCAAAGCAACCTGTTAGCTACTCACCGCAATTTGCATACTAATGCCAGCAAACAACCTCCCACTGTTAAACAAGCTGGTTGAGGAGGTCGGGTTTTATTGTCGGACTACAGTGTTTGTCACAATTCAGCCCCTTGAAAGATTTACTTCTTAACCTGCTTCACAATCAAGTGTCAGGCCAGGGAAATGACCCTTGGCATTTAGTGATCCCGGATGGACACACAAATCTGCCTTCGACAGCCTTGTAAAGCAGCGCCAACTGCGAGCTTCTTCGGCCTGTGAAATCCGTGGCCAGATGAGAAGAATCCTAGAAGACAATGAGCTTCCAACCAAGCAGGGTCACTGCTCCACCAGGTTTTAAAAAGAGAATAAGTTTTCCTCCTTCCAGCAAAGAAATTTGCCTTTGAAAAAGTTGACAACAGTGCTGCTTTTTTAAAAATGCGGTTTCTCTTCTCCACACTTTATTCATATTTTTAACAAGCACTACTGGAAGCCAGTTGACATAGCTTTGAGCCAGTGCTCATAGGAAATAGAAATAAATGCACATTTATTTTTAAATAAATACAAGGAATATGGGGAACTAGAAACAATATAAAGATTGGAAAGGCATGGACAATTACCCCCTACATATATTTTTTTAATTTACCTTTTGTTATTTTAACTATGAATAAGTAATTTTCTTAACACTATATAATAATATCATAAAAGAAACATACATAAAAGTCTAAATTATAATGGGTGCATAACACCCATAATGGGTGAATGGGTGCATAACAGCCCTTGAGTTTTGAAGTAAAAGTAATCTTTAAATGAAGATGCTAAGTGGTTGGTGGGAGGAATGGTAATTTATAACTTTTGGTGTCTTATATCTTTAAATAAAAGATGCAGCACCTTATTTGTTGCTTTACTTATAGCTTCTGATGGGAGGCTCAATCAGGGAAAAAAAGAGAATTTGCCAAAGTTGCCCCAGTGTAGTGGGGACAAGGCATCAAAGTTGAGATACTAAGTCAACCTGCTGAGTCCAGGTAGTTCACCTTTTGGACCAAGGGAACTCTCAGTGACTTGTTCTTACCTCCTTAGAGAAACAATGTTTGATGAAAGCTTTGAATATTTTGCAATAGTTACATGAAAGTACAACTCTTAGCTTACTGGGGAATGATGATAAACTTCTTGGTGAGAATTAGTACCTTTAAACTAGCTTGGAGACTGCCCCAGATTTAAAAGGTGGGCTGAGCAGGTTGACCTTGGCAGTGCTTCATTAATTTTCAGGCCCATTTGAATTGTTTCTTGGCAACTCCCTTACTAGCACTTTGTTTTCCTTTAGGCTTCCCATGCAGATATATGTATATAAATCTGTAAAACAATAATTTAGGGTAGAGAAAGAAATGAGAGAGAAGCGTTTGTGTCTTGACCGACAATCTGAATGCAGGTGTCTGATGACAAGGGGCCCGGTCTTGTCCTTTACTTGGATTGTGGAACCGTTCAAAGGTTACTGATCCTAGCTCTGCACCTCCTCCCCTGCCTTCCCCCTCCCCACTGGGAGTTCACAGTTTAACCCCTAAATCCAGATGAGAAACACCCCATTTACCAAGTCAACTGTGAAGTCTATAGTATGAAAATCACATCTACTAAATTCAGGAAAAAATTCTTCAAGGTGGACTTCCAACACTTAAAAAGTAAGAACCTGCTTTTAGAAGTGTGGTGTTTTTCCACTATCCTCATCAGTTCCCTGGGGAAATTCCAAGGGGAAGAGACCAGGGATAAAGAGCTTTCTGTATTTCTCTTGGTTTTCACTGCTAAAACAATTTTTGTTCCATTAGGTTTGTAATGTGAGACCTCTCCGAGTAAATTTACACAACAGCCTCTGACTTTATTAATTCTTCACAACTAACGTGGTCTTCCCATGTCTACAAACAAATTGCTGACTGCTCACAAATTCCATCTTCTGCTTACACACTGCCTTGAAAATTGTTAAAAGCATAATTATTCCAGAATTACAAAAACTATTGGGCTAGCATGGTATATCTGTATACACGTGGCATGCAGTAAATAATTACCAACTCATCTTTCCAGGGTTCTACTTGGGGTCCTACAAGATAGTGTCCTAAACACAATCTGAGATAGCCTCTGAGAGGCATCTGGCCACTGGCCACCAGATTGAATGACTCCCTTAAGTCTTGAGGAATGACAAATGCCTTGAGGTATTATCTAACTGCTTACCCAAAGTATCTCCCTAGATGGCTTGTCAATGCCTTTTTGCTGATGCTTTCCATATTCATAGAATGCAGGAAGTTTGCAGAAGATGGTTGGGTGGCCTCCCCTAGTAATAAACACTTCCAAACCCCCCAAAGCAGATCCATTGGAAAATTGCTGCCTCACTGCAAGAATAAACCCTAATCTGGTTCAACTCAATGTGTCACCTTCCTACTTCCCTCTCCAAATTTCTGTAATGTGGACGAGAGTGGTGCAGTGTTAGCAAGTTAACAAGGACATATTAAAGTCTAACACTACCCCAGAAAAAGAGCTGTAGAAATTTGAAATAACATTTAATTTCATTATCTCATTAGCTCTCAAATTCTCAGATCACCAGCCTGCCTTTTTAAGTCGGGAGAATGAGAGTGACACACACAGAAAGAACTGGGTAGAGGGGAAAAGACAGGATTGGTGTCTGAGGCAGTTATAGTTTTCTCTTTACAACTGTGACCAACAGAGTAACTAACTAAATTAACTTCATCCAGGGAAATAAAATGGATTTTTCACTCTCTAGTCCCCGCCCCCACCCAATTCACAAAGTCCATGAACTAGTTGCGTAACTATTTGTATTCCCTTGGGAGCACCTGTGTAGCAAATTGAAATTGATGGTTGTACTTGTCCAGAACTCATCAATCAGACATAAACTGCTCAAGCAATTCTGAAACATTATCTGTCACTTAACTTGACTCTTGGTTTTCTCAATGGATTAATCATCCAGAACAGCTGAAACTCAGAGAACTTCATTCTGCAAATACCAAAAAACAAAATACATTCATGAAATTAAAATATTCTTATCGGTAGCCATCTAGATTATTCCGAAAGGAAATAATTACAAATGAACATAATTAGATGTAAGAGGCTAAAAGCAGTAAATTGAAAGCAAATATTAAAAATACTAAATCCAGCCTGTAGGACCAAAGGGCCCACAAATCTCAAATATGCAAAGATCTGAAATATGAAAAAGTCAAGTAAAAATATCCACTGTAAAAACAGGTACGTTCTCAAGTTTTGAAACGTTGTGCTCCTATCTCCTCACAATTTTCATAAACTATATTATCATTGACCCATTTCCCAAGTAACAAAACTTAGCCCAATTTCATGAAGGTATTAGGGGCAAAGGCAGGCTTTGAACCCAGGCTATGAGACTCCAAAGGGAGCTTGATTCATACCCAGTATGAGTTCAGCCTCATCATACCAGGTAACTTTTAGAGGTTTGAAGCTATTTGAACTGAGACGGAAAAGAGGTCCAATTAGAGGTTATAAGGGAAAAAAGCTGTCCTGGCCCCCAGAAGACTCGTTTCAGACTCATGATACTAGATGCCACTGCTTTCAAGCTTGTAGCCTATAATCAGCCCATATTGAAACCAGATTTACGAGCTCTTCAGGGGAGAGTTTTGTGATTTTCTAAAGCAGACATGTTTGGTATTTTAGAAGGTCAAACCCCCTATGGTGCAGTGTTTTTAATAAAATCAGCTCAGCAGAAATTTTGATGCATTAGTCAATTTCTAGGAAGCCTGAGCTTTTCAAAATAAGGGGGAAAATAACATAAAAGACATAACTATGTGTAGATCACTTTTTTAAAAAAATGAGGTAGAGTGTAAAGGGTATAGATACAGAAACATGGCAAATTTGGTCCCATTTGTCTCTGGTTTGGGCAAATTTCCACTTGGAAAGGAAAATTACTTTTGGGGGGAGTTTTATGTCAATATTAAACAAGGGTTGTTCCTGGTTAGCCTGGCCTTGTACTGACACCTAAAAGTAACAGTAAACATCTCTGTGAGGGAAAAACAAATAAACCAGTCATTACCATTCTTACATCACCTACCCATCAGGTAGGTGGAGATTTCATGAAGGGTCCTTTATCTCCGCTGCTGGCAACTTCTACACTCTCATAGGAAAGCGGAAGTAGAATCAATGTTTAGTTTTTAGTAAAAATCAAAGTTGAGAAAGCGGCAATACTTTCATTGAAAAGCCAAATTATGTATGCCTAGATCTGACTTGAACACATGTGCAAATGCTAAAAGAATGAGAAGATTTAAAAGGGGATTATTAGCAAAAGAGACAGGGCCACTCTATTGAAAGTGGCTAGAACTTGAGCCCTCGAGCACCCGGGCTGGCACCGCATGGGCACAGTGCCACCACCCCACCGAACGGAGAGGTGTAAATAGCCTCATGAATTTACAGTAGAAAGAACAAGAACATAGAACCAAGTGAAAATACTTTGCATTCACCTTCCACTAAAGTTTTGTGATTTTAGCTCTAGGCGGGACCCAGGCTTTTCTTTTACTGACTTGCGCGTGTTTCAAAGCACATGAATTCAAATCCTTCATTGCTGTATTTCCTAATGAATTGCTGAGTTCTTAGTTCACTGGTACTTGGGAAAAAATGGGATGAATAGAGACTAATATTGTGGCTGGGCATGCAGAAATAAAGTCTTTCAATCTAAATGGAAAAACTGTAATTTGATCCGGAGCTAGCAAGCAGAAGGTGAAGGTGCAAATTTCACCAATGGCAATTTTTTTATCAATTCTCTATAGATAGGTTTGGATAGTTGGGCCCAACAATTCTTTGGCTCCCTCAAAAATTGACCCATAAAACTTAACACCTGCCCTGACTGCTGTGGCTCAGTGGATTGAGTAATGGACTGTGAACAAGAGGGTCACTGGTTTGATTCCCAGTCAGGGCTCATGCCTGGTTGGGGGCCCAGCCCTCAGTGGGGGCAGCACGTGGGAGGCAACTACACATTGATGCCTCCCACTTTTTCTCCTTCCCATCCTCTCTAAAAATGAATGAAATATTTTTTAAACTTTTATAAATCATTAATCATGAATGTGCAAACTGTTATTCTCAATAAGCACAAAACAAACTTGTCATTTATTAAAATGCGTATTTATTCCATACCCTAATTTGGGGCTGTGGCCTATTAATTATTAAATAACCTAGGTTCTCATTTTTTAGACTAGTCCTTTTAATTCAGATTCTTCCATGAACTTGGCTACTGCATCTGTCTTCAGGGACCCATATTATGCTCATCATAAAATATTCCAGAAAATATTTTTTTAAAAATCTGTTAACACTCATAAAAGAAAACCCCATACTCAAATATGCAGGCTATAGGTTAATTTTTAAGCAAAAGTTTCAAATACACAAAAGAATCAAGGAAAATAATCCTACATGGCAAATTATTCTCATTTAAGATAACAAATGGGGAGAAAAGTACACAAATGTGGAATGGGTTTAATTCAGGCTGGGCAGTGTTGCCAGACAAAGCCCTACAGGAGTGGAAACACTGGTGTATTAAGTTAGTGGGTACAGTCAATGTTTTATTTGGTTATGTTAATAAAAGGATCACTTGGGGGAGGAAAACTAGAAGCAGTGTGTGTTATTTAAATCTCAATTGATATATAGTGTTCACTATGGAAAACCTTTCTAAAAATTGAAAAGCAGAAAATAAATTGTTAGTAACACTGTGTTGAAAGAAGTTTTGAAAACTGGGAGCATGGTACAATGAAGTTTGGCTAACTTGGAGTCCAAAATATTTAATTTGGTTTGAGACAGAGTAAACAGTATAAGTCAGCAGTGACTAACTGTAACTATAAAAAAAAAATTCATTTAGGTTTTTTTTCTTCCTGGTTGGAGGTAGACACATTTAAAAGTATTCATTCCAGAGCAAGTGGATCAAGTTGATAAATAATAGTACATCTGCTAAGGCAACTTCTGAAACAGATCAAGCATATCTGACCTGGTATAAATATGTTTAAGATCTCTGAGATGAAAGTTAAAAACCAGAATGACCCAAGCAAAAAATGTGGTGAAGACACTAAATGATGGGCAGTCCATTTAGAAATTCTCCATGCTGTAAGAAAGTTACACATATGCATGTAAGAATACACAAAATCTTGGTCTTGTTTAAAAAGAAAGGAAGGAGGGAGGGAGGGAGGGGGGGAGGGAGGGAAGGGAAGGGATAGAGGGAGGGGAGTGAGGGGGGAAGGGGAAGGTCAAGCCAAATCCTATAGTTAGACCCTACTCTGAGCAACAGATCTTCATTTGCATAATTAACATGTAGTTTCTTACAATTCCCACTTAGTTTTTAATTTATGACAAGACACTGCTCAATTTCAGACAAAAAATATATATATATTTAAATCTTTACAATAAATCAAGATGTAGGAGCTTACATAGAGCACACTTTAGTTTATTTAGGTACTCATTCCAGCTCCCTCAGATGCAAATCACCCTAGTAACAGTGTGTACATAGTCTTCTCTTTGCTTTTTTATAATTTCAAAGCAAAAAATACATTTGACTGTATGTAAGTCTGTGCAAATAATCCTTCAGAAGAAACACCTAAGATTCTGTTTGCAGAGGTCACTTTGTCTCTCAAAGATGATTACATGAGTTTGTTTTTCTTCAGATAAAGTGCTCCTGTCCAGCGGAACTCAAAGGCCTTCAAGCGTCCAAAAAGCTCAGTTCAGATAAGACGCGGTCATACAAATTCCAGCTTCCCATGCCCACTGTACATGCCCCAGTGAACAAGTGAGAGGATCTTGTCATTGCTGAGGTCTGCTTGCCTCATTTTATCACAGGTCAGACAGCAGTTCTCATGCCCACTCACTGGCACCATGCATTCCAAGTCCAACTTTGCAACCTGCCCCTTTTTGGAATGGTGTCCATGAAAGCTATAGTGCAAACGGGAGAGCATCTGTTGCCGCTGATCCCGCAGTCTCTTGTTTTCACTTCGCAGCATCCTCAAGGCCAACATAATGAGCAACACTAAAATCAGCCCTCCAGCGATGGGAACAGCAATCACTGCTGCCCGGAACCACAACTCTTTGGAAGAAGTCAGCTCCTGCACTTTGGTGATGAGGTTTCTGCTACTGTCATGCTGATACCGGTTTCCTTGTCCTAAAGGAGCACAAGCAAAACTGTGTTAACTCCCCCTGTAGGTACTTATGCTCATCAGTCAATTTTAAACCAGGCACCCCATTTAATAGCTTACCATTAAGTCAACAATATTTAGGAAACAAATGTTGCAAAAACAAGGCAAAAAAGATTATAAAAACATTTGTTTACAGACTGTCATTCCAAAGTAACAATGGTCTTTTAATGTCTTCAAACTGTTAAAAAGTCAGGCAAAACGTATTATGTAGACAAACACCTGATGCTCAGGCAGACATAAAAGCTACTCAACGGGATGCATCTTTGCATCCAGCCACGCAACTAATTACATTAACAAAATCAATAGCAGACATACAAAGTCGTAGCTGTCACAAACCTAGAGATCAGGTGAGCGTTTTGGTTAGAAAGGCTTCTACCTACCTGAGGCCTCCCCCTTGGGAGAAGAGAGAACATCATGCAGCCCTCTGTAATTGCACATATCTTCATGACAGCATTCCAATGTGGGCATGGGCATGGCCATGCCAGAGTGGTTTTGTGCCTGTTTGGCTTGGCAGATGTCTGCTGTGCTTGCAAGAGAGTCCAGGCAGCCATGAGTGAGTGGGGAGTTTGTGTTCTGAGGATCAAGAAGCCTTGAGAAGCAGGCACTCAGCTCAGACTTACACATATAGCCGGTTGCCACGCAGTGGGCAGCATCACAGTAACATCTGATTTCACCTGAAAACAATGAGAAAATGCATCAAATTGCTTCAGAAGCAAGATAATGCATCTGCTTAAGAGATTGCTAAGTCCTAACTTCAAAGGCACTAACTTTTAGAACACTCAGCTTAGTGCTTACAACAGCAGGTCATGCAGACTGGAAAAGCCCTTTGTGTAGGCCTGTGCTTCAATTTCAATCCAGTCAAATACAATTTTAGAAATGTATTAATCCCAGTTGCAGAGAATCAAAGTTTGATTTAGGTTTTTGATTAGTCATTAACAATAATACTTTTGTTTTTGAAAGAAAATAATAATCACAATAATTTTTCCTACTATAAGGTAAATTACATTATTTATTCATTTTAATCCTATATGACCATACAACATGAAAATACTAGGCTTTTTGATTTTGTAAGTATAAATATTTGATCGGAACTACTGAATTGTTTACTACCTTGAAGGGCTGTGCCAAGATTTAAGAGCTTTAGCTAACACCTTATAAAGTTATTAACTAGAAACACAACAATCTAGAAATTGCTCCAGTCAGGAGGTTTTAAAACTATGAAACTGGGCAGTTATTTGCAACCTCTCTAGAAAAGGCAAACTTTGCCTATAAAGATCTTTTCATGCAGAGGAGCTTTTAGTATATTGTAAAACAGGAACTAGGCAGTTTACAATTAGTGGTTTGCTTGCCAAAGTCAATTTCTTTCAGCCCAAATGGAAAGTCATAAAACTGGGGGCGGAGGGGAGAGTGTGAAACTGCAAGGCTAACTTCTCCTCCCCTTACTCCCCAGTTTTACATGTAATTCGACATGGGATCTAAAAGGGGAAACACTGAATCTGAAAATCCTCTGCTGGTTGAATGAAAAATCCTTAAGGAAACCTCAAATTTTTCTACAGGAAGTGATTAAAGTTTCCTTTATAAAACTTATTTTGCAAGTTGTGAGTCACTGCTCACATTTTGCTGCAAGATCTGAGGGTTTTAACATCAATTTATAGTTGAAATCATCTGGGTCTCAGAGTTATCACTAATATGATTTTCAGCCCGGTGGACTCCGGTCATTGTCACATGCCACAGCTAATGCTATCGTAAATTGAACTAATGCACACACCTCTCTCCAGCTTCCCAACTGAACTTCTGTCTAGTTACTGAAAACTCCGCTCTGAAATTGAACACCTCTTCCCACCCCTACCTTTCTTCCTTCTCCTCTAGTGATGCCTGAGTAAGGTGTCTCATTTAATTATCTGTCCAAATTCCAGGCCACCGTATGGCATGCTCAGTTTTCACCAGAGGCTGCTAATGCTTCAGTTCTAAAAAGACCAGCCAACTATACACAGATCTTTGGCAAGCCGAGTTCAACTGTCCCAAGCTGGAGGTCTTGCTTCTATTTTAAATCTGCATTCCCTATCCTGGGTCTGAGCCCAAGACCCTTCTCCAGTGAAGACCTTCAAGTTAAGACTTTGCTTTGTAGAGGTTCTTTTCTCCTCTTTTCAAGCTTATTTGATTTTTTGCATAAAGCTCACTGGTCTTATGTAGTGAAACTATATGTCCCTGCCTGACAAATTCCATATACAGATTTCAGGTAGAAATAAAACATTAAAAATCCATTTTGATCCTATTCGCCTCAGACCTTGTGCAGAAAAAACTAAATACAAGTGAAATGCTGCCTAAATGTTTAGGAGAGCCTATTTAACATGCTACGATATATTTTAAATGACCTAAAAAAGTCTAATAACATTGACAGGTAACTAGAAAAGTTCTAACAACTTTTTTATAAAACTGGAGCTACATTTGAGCAAGTTGAATTAACTTTTGTATTACTGTATTAAAACTATATTTCTGTCGTTTCATAAAGTTTCTTCCTGTGGCATGCAAAAGGCCAGAAAGGGGACTGGTATTTTGAAACAGTGAACAATGCTCTTCTGTTTCCCCCCCTTTCTTGTTACTGTATGTAGTGATTAAAGAAAAATGTCTGCTTTAGTCAAGATGGCTACAGGAGAGACTGCTGGCTTCTTTTAAAGCTTTTGAAGTCAGCAGCAGTCAAATCTCTGATCCCCTAATTATATCATTATCAGGCACATAGTTTCGGTATCTGTGACTTCATGTCAGCCTCAGTCCCTCCCAGTTCTGCCCGCCTTTGATAGGGCCAGGAGACTCCCCTCTGAAGGCTGTGAGGGCTGTTATTTAGGGTTAATTACACCCTTACTTCCAAAATAAATAAATACTGTAGCACATCATCCTTGCTGGGCTAGCTTATCCTTTAACCTCATGCCTGCTACATGGCAATTAGAGAAAAGTGGGGGGTGCAAAAGCTAAACAACACTTGGTATTAAAAAAAATATATCTGTTGTTCATGGCAGGGTAGGTAGGGGGAACCTTGGAATCTAGATGGAGTTTGGCTTATTTCAAACTCAAAGGTGAAAGAAAGCCTGCCGAGGGGGTGTGGGGGAAGAAACTGACTGCTGGTTTTTGTGGTGGTTGTTGTTTTTCAGTAGTAGTATTTGTAAAATATGAGGTGAATGGAAATGGGACCACTGACAAGAGCCCATCGTCACTCTGAACAGAACGTGTACTCCTGCACACTGAATACACACCGGGACACCTACACTCAGGGAGGCACACGCTCGCTGATTCACGAAGACACTCACTGAGAGACACAAAGACACACTCACGGGCAGAGGCACATTCAAATGTAGAGACACACTTAAACAGAGATACATGCAAATACAACAGAGACACACTGACGGGCAGAGACACACTCGAATACACAGATATATTCAAATGCAGACACACTCAAATACAAAGACATCAAACACATAAACTTACTGAAACAGAGTGACACGCAACCGAGACCTGAGACTCAGAGTACGGACACACAGGGCAATTGGGGGCAAGGGTCTGCGGTTCCTCCAGGGCTTCCCCGCCCGGAGGTGGAGAGGGAGGCGGCGTCCGAGCCCACACTACCGCCCCGCTCCCGGGCCGCAAACATTCAGAAGTTCACTAAAGACTTACACAAACACTTTGACAACCACTTGCTCTGAGGTCCGCCAGACCCAAAACACCCGAAGGGTCAGTCGCGAAGCCACTGCCGCGACTTCTAATAACAGGCAACTTGTCGCGACCTGTGGGCTCCAACGCGGGAGGAAGCCTCGCATGCCGCTAACAAAGCCCAGACAGCCGGCTTCAAAGGCTCGCGGCAGTGGCCGCCCAAGGACCCCACGTGCCCATCCCTAGGGGGCCGCGCCACCGCCGGCCGGCGGACACCCACCTTTGGTGAGCAGCACCGCCATGGCACAGAGTTCGAGCTGTAGCCAGATGAAGATGTAGCTGGAATGGCGATCCATTGACGCCCCCACGGCCGCGGAGCCACCGCCGGTCCCGGAGCCGCGGGCAGCTGCAGCCTACGACTCCCGGAGCGCGCCGTGCATGGATGCTGCCCAGAGAGGCGGGCGCCGTCAGCAACGGGGCGAGGGGCCAGGCAGCGTCCGGAGCATGGAGCGCGACTGGAGGGCGCACCGAGGAAAAGAGAGGACCTTCGACGGCCGACTCTGCGAGCACCAGCTCCTTCGCTCTGCTCAGCGCCGCAGGCTGAGATGAACCCTCGACTTCACTCGCCCTCGGCTGGGCACACCGCGAAGACGAGCGCACTCAGAGACCGCCAGCCGCGAGCTCCCGCCTGCGACCGCCTCCTCCGCCCAGCCTCCGCGCCATAAATACCGCTCCGCCTGGGGAGCGGGCCGGCACCGCCCCGCCCCCGAGCTCGCACCAGCGCCGTCCGATTGGCCGCCAGGCACAAGTCAATCGTCCCGCACCCAGAGGGCGGGCACAGACGCTGGCGGAGGGTTGGGAGGGAGGGCCCGCCGGCGGCTCCTAGCGGCGCCGGCGTCTGGCCCTAGGCTCCCACGGCTGGTGTCTCCAGCGCTCCCCCTAGCGTAGGCCTGAGTATCCCTGACCTCTTACGGCGTGCATCTCTAGACGCCTCATAACTCAGCCTGGAGCCAGCATCGCCCTGCCCGTGGCTTTTTTGTTCCTACCGGAATGAGCGAGGGACCCGCGTGGCCGCCTTCGGAAGCCCTCCCCCACCATGCTGCGCGGTTTGGAAGCCCCTGAGACAAGTAGTGGTGGTCCCGGCGTGCGCGGTCGCCGGAGACGCTCCTGCAGAGCCACCGCTGGCTGGCGTGTAGAGGTGAAGGGGGGTCCAGTAGGAAAGCAGGAACAAGGGTGGCGGGGCTCTGAAGTCTGCTTCCAGCCTCCCACCATCAACTGCCCCCCGCCCCCCCCGCGCATCCGCCTCCAGCCGCCTGCCCTGTGATCAATAAAGCCCAGACAGACAGACTGTTGATCAGTAGGAGCCGCTAAATTCTCCTGGGTAGACAGGGGACGAGTAGTCGGGCTAGAGACACTTAACGAAAATTAGCAAATCCAAAAAGCACCCGGCGCCAGCGAGACGACACAGGCCGAGACTGACACGCAATTAACCACCCCCTGAACAATCGCAGGCAAACACACCGGCTGACCTTGATCAATATCAGTCCCTCAGTGATCTCCTTTCTGAGATGCTAATTCATTTATTAGAACTTTTGGGGCTGCCAACCCCAAAGTACCCAAAGGCGGTCCTGGAGGTTTTGCCGTTTTAAATTTATATGGAGGGGAAATACAACTTAAAAATGGAGGGGAAATACAACTTAAAACTATTTTCTGAGGAAATGCTCTTTTACTCTCTACTACCAAAACCTGAGACTAACAAAAGTCAACCATTTGCAAAATTTCCTTCTAGGATTAACCAGCATTCCCCTACTTGATAAAATGTCAAGGGGGTGGTGAGGGACGGTGCAGAAGAGTGCATTTGATGCAAAGGTGGGAGATGTAGTCCAGCCCTTCAGGACTAGAGTGCAGGGATGGACTTTAAGACTTGGAAAAATATGTATGTCTCAAGGACTAAAAATCAAGACCAACCTTGTAAATTAAAATTACTGCAAGTCCACAGAACTTAAGGATGTGGTTAATGAAATTGCCTTTGAAAACATTTATATTCAGGAAAAAAAAAAGATAATTTCATAAACTGATGCTCTGACCATCTAGTGATCTACTTCAGTAGATCAACATTGCCTCCCAAAGGAGGGGACGGTAGCCCAGCAGAAGTTTAAAGAGGAAATTAAACTGGTGAGGGCTCCAGGTAAACTGCAGGCTCTCTCAAGTGATGAACTCACTGCCATTCCTTGGAGAGGAGTTTGATCAGAACTTCCTGACATCTAATTCTTTGACAAGTTAACAATTCTAAGGGGTTCATGCACACAATGCTTTTCATGTAATGGCTCACTCTTAACTCCAGAGAGTCAAATCATTAACCAAATGGAAACTCTGAAAGTACATTCAGTCAGCTATTTTGGAGCACCGGCTGTAGGCCATGCTCACCGTGTCTTGGGTTATAAAGATGTCAAAACCTAAGTAGGAAATCACAAGCAATGGAGCTTGATGATGGTAGAGATTTACCTGCACAATGTTATGATGCATAAAGAAAGAAGAAAATAACTAGCTCAAGAAGGTAAAGAAGTTGACAAGCAGTAACATTGGGCATGACTCCTAAAGAAGAAAGAGAATTGAAAGGGGACCAGTACAAGCAAAGAGGACCACAGGAATTTAGGCATGAAATGCATTGATTTCATTAGGGCATATGGGTGCTAAGTAGAGGATAGGGAGGTGAAACTATAAGCAATTCTTTGTTTCTGGAGCATAAAATATGAAGCAAGTAATGGGCAGACATGCACCAGAAAATAACTATAATTACCTGTGACGCAGATAAATGCTTGTTTAATGGAAAGGATCTGGGGAGATGTGTTGATGAAAGTTGTATTGCAGTAAACAGTTCTTGAGTGCCTTCTCAGCCCCTTTCTCTGGACTGGGCATCAGCTGCAGACCTAGGGTACTGGCCCTCTGCCTATACCTAGTCACATGACCTCAGTTGAGCCAATTAGGTTTCTCTTCCCCATCTTTGGACAGAGATGCTGGTCAATCTCCAGAGACCACTCCATCGGAGGCAGAAATTCAGAGTTCACCTGTCTGCAGAGAAGAAAAAAACATGACAAAGATGTGCAGAGTGGAAAAGATGTAAATCCAAATGGGTTTCCTGTCACTTGTCTTCACATCCTGTCCTTGGATTCTTTAAAAGTTCTTTTCACTTAAGGTTGTTCTACTTTCAACTCGAAGGGTCTGCACTATGATCCTTGTATTCAATTAAATTAAATGGACTTTTATCCTTCCAGGATGTATACCTTTTTTTGTTCCAAACACAATTCAGATTAAGAATGTGTGATTCATTCTTCAGACAATGATTTCAACTCTTTTGTTTTTATTCTTAGTGTAATGGGCAGACTTTTAAAATGGCTAGAAATTAGTTTTTAGAGAAATGTCTGCTGTTTAACGTTCTGGAGGAGACATGGACTTTTCAACTAAATGAAGGAGAGTGTGGAAAATCAAAACTGGTTTAGGGATAATATATCAATTAAAAAGCCATATGAATGGTTCAGAGAATAGGCAACAATTTAATTCAAGACTCAAGGAAAATTGCTTCTCTACAGACTTTTACTTGTGTTCTCTACATAATTCAGTTTTTACTTCCCTACCTGTAGGTTGATAAATAGAGGGAAAAATAGTAAAATCTAGTTAGTGTCTTTTGGAAATTTAAATCAAGAAAAGAAATCGATGACCAAAGTCCAAAATTTTCTTTACTGTTATGAAAGGAATTCTGAAAACACAACCTGAGAACAGAAAGCTGATTCTGGACCTAACAAACTGAAATAATTAAACATTATAATAGTTTTATTAATTTTAAAGTCTCCTAGATATGATTTATCCATGGATATATATAGTCTATATTATCAAAACATGTCACTATGCTACATTTTCATGGTTGTCCTAAACAACAAAATATTTTTTAAATACCATTTTTCTTATAAATAGCAAAAAAAAAACCCACAAGGGTTTTTATGTTCCAGCCTCCTTCATTAACAAAGCTATAAATAGCAATCTGTGCTTACCCAAATAATGTCATTGTTTCCCAAAGTTAATATGTTACCTCCATTTTTAGCAATGCCTCTCTCTTCACAATGTAGATGAAAAATAATTTTTAGTGTATTTTGTTCAGAGAGAAGCAGTTGTGTTCAAGGTTCTGGCTGGCGTACAAACAACTGTTGCAGTCTAGCGATAGAATCTAACATTTTTGCCTGTTATACAACTCTTTTACCAACTAACAATCCACAGGGTTTAGGTAACACTTTGAATTCCCAGAAGCAGCATTTTTTACAAAGTCATTTGTTCTCAGTAGAAGTTCTGAGAATTAGAGTTTAGATCTAAAATTTACTTTCATTGGAATAAGGTCAAAGGTGAAAGATTAGCACAGCCAAAGGAATGGCTGTCTAGCTGTCTGGTGAAATTGGGTTTTTTCCTCCTCCAAAATGAAGAGATAAAGGACTTGTAACAGGGTGCAGCCAAGAGGGGGTCCCCAAATAGGGATTTGGAATGGGGTCCAGAACTCAAGGTGTCCAGGAGATTTTAGGATGTCCTCACCCCACCCCCCAGGTGTGGGTTGGGGGAAGGGACAAATGGAGCAGGGCCACTGAGAGCTGTTTCACATAGCAACAGCCTTGCAGCTAACCTCTGGCATGGTCAATTAACATATCTATAACCTTTGACTGGTTACATAGATATGTTAAATAGCTGTGGCCATGCTCTGAGCCAGGGGAATGGAAGTAACTTCCCCACCAAGATGTAACTGGGGGGGCAGGTCCCCCAAGTTACAGCACCTGTGTGGGAGCTTGGAGATGATTGGCTCCATGATATGTGGCCACACCTGCCCAGATCCACAATGGCAGCCCAGTAAAGCTGGAAGGATATAAGTTCTGGCATGTGAGGCCAAGTGTGGGAGGAGTCGGAAATGGGGCTGCAGAAGAAGATTGGTGCGGGGATTTAAACCCAGATGCGGCAGCCATTGTGAGCGAGAACCACGCAGCTTTAGCAGAGTGGAGACTCCCGCAGCCCTGTGAGAGAGAATCACCATGTGGCTTTAGCAGAGAACTGCCACTCGGCTTTGGCAGAGTGGCGACCCTCCCTCCTCACAGCCATTGAGAGGAGAAGCACGTGGTTTTGGCTGAGTGGGGACTCCCATGGTCCTGGGAGAGAGGACCACGCAGCTGGAGCAGTGGAGAGAGGACCATGTGCCTTTGCCAGAGTTGGGACACCCGCAGCTTTAGAAGGAGGAACCACCACCCGACTTTAACAGAGATCCCAGTGACACAGCTGAGGGTGCCAGGAACTGAGGGAGGCCTACCAGCCCAGCACAGAATACAGGGAAGAACTGGGGACTGCCTGAGCCATGGACCTCTATTTCCTTTCCTGAGATACGGTACTCTGGACTGGGCAAAGAGGGAAAGAAGGACTGTGTCTGTTTGTGGGTGTTTTAAGGGACTTGAGAATTTTTTGATGAAGGCATTAGGTCACTACTTTAAGTTTGTATAGCATTAAATAAACATTTCCTTTCCTTTTCACGAATCTCTGGCATTGAGAGACGTCTTTCCTCTGGTGGCAGACATAATGAACCTGGGGGTTCCTTTTGGTAATAGTATATTACCGAATTGTCCCAGACCCTCCCCCTTGTTGTTGTTCTGTAACAGACTGACTACAGAATCTGCAGGTAGTACGATAGGTCCTAGACAGAAGACTGAGGCTTGCATTCCCAAATGTCCTTCTTCCCACATACTAGCAAAAATGTAATGGGGGTCTGACAAATAAACCATAGATTATCTGTTGGGTTAAGGTTTTCTTAAGAAGTTTGAAAGCAGCTAAGTTTTGAATATAGTAAGAAACATCCCTGGCTAAAGAACATCACCTTATGAACTTAACAATGGATATTATTTATAACCAAAATATAGTCTGTATGATCCTTGTCCATGACACTTAGCCCTTGTTCTATTCAGTCATGTTCATGCAACCTCCCATCAAGCCAGTAGATCTTTCAGAAATTATTCAGTAGCCTGCTAGTTTTACCAACCTGGTGTCAAATAACCAGTTAAATTCCTTTTGTTCTTTTCATTAAAATGGCAAATCAAGCCTGTAAAGCAGGGAAATTACCTTAAACAAATTCCTACCTAAAGGAACACTCTTGACCCAGAGTGCTGGTCAGTAATACAATAAACAGTATTCTCAAATTGTATTTTCTTCACTGACAGTATTTCCTTGTATTTTTTAGGATTTTCTTTTTTAATGCTCATATACAAACAAAACATAGAAATTCAGGAGCTTTAATATTTTCATTAGACAAGCAAACATTTAAACTCTTGCTTGAAATTGGCCAAAACCTTGCATCCTTTCCCACCACCAAAAATCTGCCCGTTTTTTAGTGTTCTGCCTCTGTTCACTCCCCTCTTTGGTGGCACCATAACAACTTGCATAAAGCCATTCTCCTTTAAAAAAAAATAAAGAAAAACTTAATTGCAGATCTGAAAAACAATTCCTAAAATATTAACTTTTCTAGAGAACTATAGCTACACAAGTCATTGTGTCCATCACATTAAAATACTCATGAGGCACAAATGCAAAACCATGGAACAAGCCACCACTCTTCAACAATCTGAGTAAAGGTAAAATGACTAAAGAACAACATGGATGACGTACAAAGGATGGGCCCTGTGAGTATCAATTTTTTAAAAAGAGCACAAATGACCTGGCTGGCGTAGCTCAGTGGATTGAGCACAGGCTGGGAACCAAAGTGTCCCAGGTTCGATTCCCAGCCAGGGTACATTCCTGGGTTGCAGGCCATAACCCCCAGCAACCGCACATTGATGTCTCTCTCTCTCCCCCCACTTCCTTCCCTCCCTAAAAATAAATAAATAAAATCTTTAAAAAAATCAGTGTTCTCTTTAAAAAAAAAAAAAAAAGAGCACAAATGGATGAGTGTATTTAGTTATATACACTGAATTGAACCTTTGGCACTAGGAATCAAGATCTTCAATTTTGCTGAAGAGCATTAACACATTATACAAGTGCATGGAGTTAAAGGAATAGAACTTGCAGCATTCAAAAGTAGCTTTGTCAACTGGACAATAGAACACTCTATATGTATGTCTTTCCATCGTCGGTCAATGCACTGGTAGCATCTTCGAATTGAAAAAACAAAGGAAAAGAAACAACTAGTTATAACCCTTCTTATTTTCTCTGTTTAAAATAAAACAGAAAACAAATACTAATTCTGTTATACAATACCACTTACAAGGTACATCATTTGTACAAGAGAAGGACTAAGAACAGAAGGGTGTTTGCAGACATCCAAGCACACGTGTAAGTAAGTGGGTGCCTCACATAGCTTTCCAGTGGTACTCAGGAGGAGCCACTTCATAATCACTGGCACAAAATGAAGTTGCAGAATTCTATGCCTGGTATTTTAGGAAATCATGATGATTATTCAGTAAGCAAGGCTCTTCTCATCCAGAGGTGTATAGGCCAACATTGCTCCAATCTGTACAAATAATTTCAGTAGGTATAACACTCTACACCCCTGGGACACGGGTGCATTAGGATGACCTGTGAAGATTTCAGCAAACTGCTGTCTCTCAAATTTATGGAGTAGCTGAGTGCCCAACATTACCTGGAAGTATTCCTTTAACCCTGCCACCACTTCACTAACAAGCATACTCCTTATTATCTGTGTTTCCTGGAGATTTCTTGCAATTTGCATAATCCTCCAGAATGGAATCCACATTCTTCTTGGCAGGAAGATAAAAGAGGTGTTTCTGCTGCATAATTAAGTCCCAGTCATCAACAAGCCATGGTTTTAGTTCTTCAGGAATCTTGACTTGAACTTCAACTCCATTCATGAACATTCCCTCATTTTCAACAGTAGCATCTACTCTCTTTTCCATGAGACAGCTGAAGGGTCTCACTGGTATTGCCACCATCTCCATTTCCAGGTGTTTTCTGTTTGTTATTTTTTGTTTTTACTTCAACATTTTTCTTCTTTCATAGGCAGCCCCTCTTACCGTCCCTCTGCACCTTGCTCCTGATTGGCTTTTTGAGGCTCTAACTGTTTCTGCAAATTGGTGTCCAAATATTTGAGTACTCTACTTTCTGGAACCCACTCATCCCAATTTTTATTCCAACCACTGTACAGTATAAACTATTTCACTTGTTTGTCCTTTATGGCAGTGTTTACACACCTTGCTTCATAAAGAAGAAGCTCATGAAAGCACAGCACTCGCTCATCTTCCTGAAATTTAGGCTTCAGACCCTGCTTAGTGCCATTTATACGGATTCACAACCATCTTCTCCTCCCACCACCCAGACTACCATCCCCCACTCTCCACCCAAACCAGCTCCATCAGACCTGGCATCACCAGCTCTACATCCCTGGAGGCGCAACTTGCCAGCACCAAAACGCCCCACAGTGCCACCGCTGGCGTTCTCTTCAGATACCTGATCTTACAAACTGAAATCGCATTGACATAACAAGAGGTCTTTTGCAGAACTTCGAAAGGACTTGTATTTACCACCCTGTTTTTGTCACGGTAGTTGTTTTTATTTCATAATAATTTACAGTAAAGTAATTAGCTATTGCCCTGGCGGGGTGGCTCGGTTAGTTAGAGCATCAGAAGGTACACCAAAAAGGTTGCAGGTTTGATCCCCAGTCAGGGCACATACCTAGGTGTGGGTTTGACCCCCTGTCGGGCCACCTACAGGAGGCAACCGATCAATGTTTCTTTCTCACATCAATGCTTCCCTCTCTCTCCATTTCTCTTTCTCTAAAATCAATAAACCTGTGCTCGGGTGAGGATAAAAAAAGAGGAAATATTACCTATATGCTGTTTGTTTCACCATTTACAAAGTATCCAGGTACACATTAAATTTGATGCGTAGGTTCAACCCTCAAAATGAAATGCCAACCAAATGAGCATATCTTGTAATATTTAATGCACTTCCATGAAATTTATTTTATGAGCAAGGGTTATGGAGAAAGCTGCAGGGTTACATGAGTGAAATCACCAGTTAACAGAACTCTTGTTCTTATACTTGATATTAAGGGAAGAATTTACAATGCATATTTTCCCATATTCAATAATCTTCCTCCATATCTGACAAGCTCCTAGTCGTCTGTGAATCTGTTTAAACACATCCTCCACTGTCCCACTCATAGTTTAGTGTCACTTACCTATATTTTTAACCTATCATTTCAGAGACATTATTCAAAATGTACATATTTATTAGTACATTCTTCAGTCAGACTTGTTTAATTAAAAGGAAGAGAGACCTACTTAAGATTAATTAACTTAGGAGGGGTTTCTTGTACAGATATAATAGGCTTAATGTAAAGATACAACTAATTGGTAATTTATAAGCTTCATTTATCTTCCTAGGAAGCCAGCCTCCCTGGAACTGGAAATTAGACTTGGGTCTCTTTTCTCAGGGATGTCTTTGCTTTTCACCTCTTCACCAGTGAGCTGGTATTTTCCCCTTTTTCTAGTTTTTGCTCTCTCATAACCTCTGCTTGCTTTTATTCATTTATACATAGAGGCAATGCTCGAGAGATTGTTCTGCCACTATTACAACTACCTCAGCCCCTCAGTTTCTTAGTTCCTCAGGTGAATCTTACGTGCAGGTTACGTGGGTTCTGTTGGGCTCATGGGCAGCCCATCTCCAAATGCTGTCTATGGTCCCTTCAGCCAGGGTGGGTCCTGGCTAACCTAAAACATGGCTGCTGCCTGTCATCAAGTTTGTGGGCCAGGGAGATCAGGTGGAAGGAGGTATAGGCAGGCCAGCACTATAAAGCATGTCATATGTGTGTATATACATATATGGGACATATATGATACACTCATAGTTATTTAACTCATTTATTTTAAAAAGGGGATTAGTGTCCCTGGCTCGGTAGCTCAGTTGGTTAGCGCATCGCCTTGATACACCAAGGCTGCAGGTTTGATCCCCAGTCACGGCACATTCAAGAAGCAACCAATGAATGCAAGGATAAGTGGAACAACAAACCAATGACTGTCTGTCTCTCTCTTCCTCCCTTCCTTTCTCTCTAAAATCAATAACTTTTTTAAAAAAATTAAGCATTAATGAGTGGAATTAAGATCATTCCTCAAATTATTAACTTAGTGTAAGTGAGTGAATTACTTGGGTGGCTGACGTCACCAGGAGTGAACAGCGTGACCAAGTGGAAAGGGCCCATCAACTCACACTAAAGACTCAGAACTTTTCCGGAGCCCAAGACTCAGGACCACTTTGAAATCCTAGGTTATTTTTAATATACAACAATCTTGAACATACTGTCTTTTTAGTTGACAATAACAACTAAAAGCACTTTATATCAGTTTCCTAAGAAAGATGGAAATTTGGGGCGAATAATCATCTGGCTTTTTCCAAACACGTAATTTGGACATAGGAGGCCAAGGGTGCTTGCATGTCCCTCCATTACTTGCCAGCTCACATGTCACACGGGGGCAAAAGTCATAAATTTTACAACCTAAAAGCCAAAGTGCTTACTTGCTTTCTTAGAGTTCCACCCTCTCTGCTCCGCCTCATACCTGTTAGCTGTTCCTCCTAAAATCACAGAAGTGTAAAAAGAGGTCTCTAGAGAAGCAGCATGGTTTACGTGGTGAGAGGGACCAGTTTCACCACACCAAAATAATGCCTTTTGGGATACTGATTTTAAAGGGATTATTGAAAAACAAAAGATTCAGAAAGAAACCTTTGACCCTCCCCCCCTTTATCTACCTAAAGGAATTCAGATAGAAAAACCTGCCTAGAGGAAGGAAGCATCATCACCTTATCATCATAATTTAAACTAAATGTGGCCCAACAGGGAGAAATCCAGCAAAGCCTGTTTGTTAAAACTTCCCTCTGTGTCCCATTGTTTCTGGGTGGTCCAGCAAGAATTTGTTTACCACGGCGTGTTTGCTTTTTCTCATCTACCTGTAAATTACCTGCTTCCCCTTTGAAATCTCAGACCCCTGGCTTCCTCTCCTTTGGCCAGAAGGACATATCAGCCCTAACTGACCAATTTGTCCTCAGGTCTCATATTCTTATGGTACCCCTTCATGTACATTCATATTAAATTTAGGGCATTATTTCCCTTGTCAATCTGTCTCTGATTTGATTATTAGGCCAGCCAGAGAATCAGAAATGTAGGGTGATTATTTTTTGCACCCCATCCAACTCCTTATTTATCTTTTCTTTTCTTTGTGGCTACTCAAGGAAATTATAAATTCTTGAAGACCAGAGAACATCTCTATTATTCTTTTTATTCCCATTAATATATTTCCCAGCATAGTCCTGGATGAATTTTAGTTTTTGATGCATTAATGTGGATGAGTGAACTTCGAATGGAAACAATGTAACTCTACAGATGAAGAGACAACACTGCATGAGGAGCCTGAACACCTGTATGTATATCCATGCTGCATTCTTCAGTGGGTATCACGGGCAAATCAACTGCCCTATGTACCTCAGTTTCCTCTTCTATAAATGAGGGTTTCAGTGGCAGGGGCCTGGGGGACTCCCAGGCTGCTATAAAGGGAGAAACGTGAGGTTATCAACCTCAGGTACTTTTGTTAACTGTGAAACCCTACAGAAATGTTAGATGATTTTCCATAGAAACAAAAAGTTCATTCTAACTCATGTTTAAACCACACCCATGTAGCTGCAGGGCTCCCCAAATGGGTTCAGGATTTTCACCTCCCTGGAAGCAGAAGGTTTGAAGCACAAACGATCACTGCCAATCCTGCCTCAGCAGGGTGATGTATCTCTCTGAACACAGCGGGAATCTTGTCAATAAAGCTAATACCCGTGACTGGTGATAGTCCAATAATCAGCCGAGACAAATTGGTCAGCTAACTTATCATTATGCAAGAAATGTAGCTGCTCACAAGAAGCCATAATTCATGCCTCCAGTCCTCTGGGAAACCCAAGCAGTATCTCCTACCCTGTAACCGGACTCCTTCAGGTTACCTGTCTCCAACCCCATAGCATTTTCAAAGAAGTCTGATGTTGCTAATTCACTGTCAGGGGGAAGCATTGCCCAACAAAATCCTGATTGACTTTGGATGTACCAATCGTACTCAGGAGCCCTACTCCTTTTTGTGGGTGATCGATAAGATTACTGAAGAGGATCCTGCCCTCAAAACGCTTACAATCCTGCCATTCTTGTTTTCAGTGACTGCCTCGTTTTAACAAAGGTTTTAGAAGTAGAGGATGGGGTGGGGAAGAGGTACTGACATTCCTTTTTTACTAATTCTTGAAGCCATCTTCTGAAGACCAGGACAGTTTTTCTGGAAATAGGTGAGTTCGGGCCCCTCATACATGCAGAGAAAAGAGTCCATGATTTTCTATTATTATTATTATTATTAATGTAAGACATAATGTGTGGAGGTACAACCAAAGACCTTCAGGTCTAACATCTTTTTGTTTCCATCACACAGCATGACTCCAGCAAAAGACAGGAGACAGCGAGGGAGGGACACGCGGGTGGCAGTGGCCAAGGGCAAAATTTCCATGTTGACAGATCCGGGAGGTTTCAGGAAAGCTCGCTCCAGGCTCCACACATTTTTACTGGTTCCTGGTTTATTGGAATGGAAGCAAACAAGTATTTGGTGAGAGCCATTTAAGTATAAAATAAATATTAATGGGGGTGCTTCTAAGTTGCCAATGAAAATAGAAAAACTGGCAGCACCATTGTCATTTTGGACCAATCAATGGGATATTAGTGCCTGTTCTAGGAAGGGAGTCCTCTAGGAGGGAGAAGGTGAGAAAAGAACGGATCGATGGAGAGGCGAGCGAGTCTGGAGCGGCGGGTGGATGGCGAGGAGGCCAGACAGAAGGAGCGCAGCAGAGAAAGAATGAGACGGAGCGGGATCCCTCGGGGGGGAAGCAAACGCTGGAGAGAGGTACCAATTATTATAATTGAAGGTAATGGTGCCGAGGCGCCAAGGAGCTCCGCTCTGTTGTACGTCAGCAACCCCCACCAAGATGCACCCGCGCCCGCGCCAGGCTCCTCCGCGTGCTCCGGGCTCCCTGCACCCTCCCCGCGGCGCCTGCCGCTCTGAAGTTCGGGTGCTCCCTCGCCGGCGGCCCACCTGCCCTCTGGTCCCAGCTGTTCTCCGCCTGCCCCGCTGCCGCCCTCACTTGCGACTATTGGGCGTCACTGCCGCGTCAGAAGGTGAAACGGGAGCAAGCCCTTCTGGTCTGAACAGATTCCCCCAGGCCAGCGTCCGTAGGTGTTGGAGACGACGCTGCTCCCGTCTTGGCGTGGCCGGGTCCGTGTTCCTGCTGTGTTTCTTAGTCTTACTCCCAGTAACCCTTTCCCCTTTTTCCTCTAAACTCAGAACTGAACTTAGGTCTTAAAAATAATCCACACGAAAGCAGGGAGTGAGCGAACGTGGTGCACAGGACAGCAAAGGGCTTTATGGTTTTGCTTTGTTTTGACTAAAGTATATTTCACATACATCATATTAGTTTCTGGTGTACAGTACAACACAGTAACTCGACACCTATATACCTTGCAAAGTGATCTCCGTAAGTCTAGTAACCATCTGTCACCGCAGTTATTACAATATTATTGACTGTATTCCCTGTTGTACATTACATCCCAGTGCCTTATTTACTTTATAACTAGAAATTTGTACCTCTCAATCAATCCGCTTCACCTTTTTTGCTCCCCCCACCCCTGCCAAAGGGCCTTATTGTTGTTTAATGTCTGACCAAAATGGGATCTCTGAATTTTAATTTTAAGAGGTCAGGGGTGAAGGAATAGCAGCTTTCCTGACTGGCACCCTGCAGGTGCAGAAACAAAGTGAAGGAAATTTGGCGCTGTGAGTGAGGTGTGTTTTTAAAATCTAATATGTATGCTATATATATTTTGTATATATTCTGTATCCTCTAACCTTGCTAAATTCGTTTATTAATTCTAGCAGCTTTTTGGTTCATTCTATCAGATTTTCTACATAACCAAAAGTTGTCAGACTTTCTTAAACTATTATTTTACTAAAGCTAGTAAACAGTTAAGACTTGTGGTCAGTACATTCTCTGCCATAACTAATCCACCCAGCCACCGTAGCATGAGAACATAGACAACACAGGGTGGGGCAAAAGCAGGTTTACAATTGTTTGTATGAAAAGTAATATAATAAATAGTAATAGAAAGACAACTCTGTTTTGTGTACTCACAGCTGCAAACTTATTTTTGCCTCACTCTGAAAATTTCTGGTTAGAAAAATGATGTGTGGTTGTAGAAAACCTGGAAAATACAGGAAAGAAGTGTGAACCTTTTGTGGCTGGGGCAGCCGGCAGGACAGACTGCCCTGCGCCCAGTTCCTCCAGCAGCACCAAACAAAGAAGAAGCAGCAAGGTGATTTCCTCCTTACCCGCCCCCAGGGGGCCAGTCACTAACTTGGGATAACAGTGTATGCCTTTAGCCAGCCATGGGTAAACCTCTGTAGACCAGCCCTGGCCAGGTAGCTCAATGGTCCCCGTACAGCACCCCAGGGTTTGGGGTTGGATACCCAGTCATGGCACATACCAGAATCAACAAGTGAATGCGTAAATAAGCAATAAGAAATTGGTGTTTTCCTCTCTATCTCAAAATAAATAAATAAATATTTAAACATTTTTTAAGCCTCTATAGATCTGTTTTGTCATCTGTAAGTTTTGGCTAGAATGATCCCTAAGATCACTTCCAGATTGCAGTGGTCCCTAATCTTTTTGGCATCAGGGACCAGTTTTGTGGAAGACAATTTTTTCCGTGAACTGAGAATGGGGGTTGGTTTGGGGATGATTCAAGTGCATTACATTCGAGTTTACCTTCTGCTGTGCAGGCCGGTTCCTAACAGGTTCGGAGGGGTATGAGTCCACATTCTGGAGGCTGAGGACCCCTGCAAGACAGCCTCAAAAATAAAAGAGCTCAAAACAGCAAGTGACATTACCTTCTCCATTAAGCCAAATAAAATAGAATTGCTCCTTTTCAAGAAGTACTTTAAGAAAACCTTTACAAAGCAGCCATATGACCCTATCTATCTTTCAGGAACTCTGTCCTTTAAAAACAGACGTAACTAATAACAAGTATTTGGCAGAGCAGCTTGATGCCAAGATATGTCAAAAAGTCCAGCAGAAAATGATGACTGTTCTGCAAACTGCAACGATCAGACCATTCTAGAATGGTGAGCTCAATGTAGGATAGCATCTGAAAAAAGTGATAAAATACAGTGATTAAGTTAGTCAAGGCACTTAATGACACCTTCGACAATAGATGTGAAGGAAGGATTTTGAACAATTAAAAAAAAAAAAGGAAACTTGCTTGTGTAGTTGCAGAGGGCACAACAAGGACCAGGGTGCCAGCTAAAAGCTTTCTAGCAGGCTCAAAATAAGGAAAAACGCTGTAGCATTAATGCCATCTGGAGAGGCCTTGGTACCCAAGTACCAGAAGAAGTCCAGTGATGGACACACGAACTAATTTTGGAGCAGGTGATGCTTTAAAGTCATTTTCAGTGCTCAGATGTTATAATTACAGCCACATCTTCTAATTATTACTTACTATAGATGGCAACGCTGTGTCATTTTCCAGAATTAGGAAAAATGCTGGGCACTGCACACATCTAAGGAGTGAAGACCTCAGAGTCAATTCATACTGTCCTGATCTGTTCAAGACCAAGGGTATCCAGCTGAGGGGATGAGTGAAGGCTGAATTTCAGCTCCCACTATCAGGATAGGCTGTGCACACTGAAGCTGGCCTCGACTGCTTGAAGGAAGTGCATTTCTCTCATTTACAGAAACAGCTTAGCATGGGCCAGCCACAGTCTTATGATCCAGGCCCTGGGTTACAGCAGGACTAGTTCTTTGCCTGGGAATTAGACCTAGATCTGCAAAGGGCAGATGGTGCACAGGAAGACAGCTGATAACTGAGATTTTTCGACTTTGAGATCTATACAAGACCCAATCATCAGACCCTAATTTATCACATCTTTGATAATGTGTTCATTCTCTAGAGAACAGTTAGGTTAAAAAAAATTCCTCACCAAGGTAAACCCATTTTTCTTAAGCCAACACTGCAACCTTCACATCTATCATTACTTGAATTTTCCAGGGAATTGGGTACATTGGTCTTTGCCGTCTAGCACTTTCTCCGCTTTCTGATTGTACGAGCCACCTCCTGGAGGGAGCGGGGCCTGTGGCACGTCTCTGTTGCCCTCTGCTGGTAAGAAGAAAGCAGCACCTAGCGTCTGTTTGCTGTTGATACAGAAAGCAAGGTCATTCTAAGGAAAATTGAGACTCAGTATTTTAATGACTGTGTCTCAATGTCTTGTAGTGACCACAGTAACAGGACTGTGAGTCCTGGTCCCAGAATCTTAAGTCTTTGGACAGTAATGAATAAGATCCATTTGTGAGGCCTGGAGAAGGTGGTGGGAGCAGGTCGGAATATGCTGCGGAGAATGGCGACGAGTGTGTGTCACCCGCCAGCAGGCCACGGTTCCTCCCAAGGAGGGGTTTATATTCTGGGTGACCCTGATTCATTTCTTTGTTTTTAACATTTTTAACTGGAAATGTGTTCACTGAAAAGAACCACCACACGGCAATTGATTGCCCCTCGTCTCTAAGTTCTAAATATGTGCATTGTTTCTACAAATCTACAGACTATTTCAACCAACTTTAAAAAGCAAACAGAGAACCTCAAAACAGGTGCGTTAAACAAAGATCCCCCTCCTTCCCTGAGCCACATCACTGACATTCCCCATGGCAGCTCTGGGGCTGCACTCACTCCCCATGTGACGTGCAAATTTGACTCTTCTTCAGTAAGATCAAAGCTGAGAAACTAATAAGGTAATTCAGCCCTATCCCTCCACATGAGTTGCCAGTCTAGACTTACCAAATTAATCAAACAGTTCCGCCGTGTACTGAAAGTTATGGCAGCCACTCTTTGCACTAAATCATGGAAATGATCTCAACCATCTCTGACTTTACAGTCTAGGAAACCAAGCGGAGGTTGAACAGATCTCCAGAGTCACACCAGCTGCACTGCAATTCTGGGCTCAAGGCACCACCGCTGACCTGTTTCACAGGTGGGAAGCTATGACCTATTTACCATCACATTCAGTGGTAAATAGAAGTTGGTTTCTCCTTGAACAACAATATTGAAAAAAATTGTTAGTGTTTTGAGTTAAGATTCCACGGAACCATTTTGGCGATATTATAAGGTATAATTACCACTTGACAAATGAAATAATTTGAGGGAAAAAAGGAGAGGAGAAAAGAGAGAGCAGAGAAAAAAGAAATTTTACTGTTAAGAATAAGGGCTGTTTGTGAATTGGTTGATTCGCTGCCACTCCCTAACCTTCCTCAGTTCTTAGGATCCCAAAGTAAGGATTTCTGAGAATGAGTTTTTGGATAATTCTTGGATTTCAGCCTTCATTGCCAGAACCAACCTGCCTATGTAGTTCTCATTGATTGTTTTTCCTGACACTAGATTTTATTTGCAGGCTCCTTCTGCTCAGACCTTGGCCTTCCCCTGTGGAAAACACTCTATGGGCATATAAACAAGAGCAGCTAGCAATCCCAGCCTTCACACCAAGCAGGGAAGTGGCTTCCATGGAAAGGACACCTCAGGGCTCCTGAGGTCTATACCTGGCTCCATTTTGAGGACTATGGGTGGGAGACCCACCAATCACCAAGAACCTGGAAATAGCTTCATCTTCCCGACCAAGGACGGGGAAGGTAGCCATGGTTTCCTCTGGGACCCTGCCCTCTGGACTAAAGATGAGTGGGTCTAATCAAAGCCAGCTGATCCACCTGACCTTGCCCCTCCACGCTGATGCCACCACTTGTACCCTCTGCTGATAACACCAAAGATCAGAACTAAGCGGGTCTATACCTACACTGTCAGCTTGGAATATCTCCAGCCACAGTTCATTTCAGCATGGTTTTGAGCCACTATTTGCTGAACAAAAAAATCAGGACTTTGTCCATCAAGTCACTAGCACTACTGGGCAGGCTCTCTGAGGCCCAGGTTGATGCAGAAGCCTCTGAACACACAGTGCTGTCCTCCCACCTAACCTTGCAAAGGAATCTGCTGCTCACCCAACACACAGGGAGCTCTGGAAAACAGGCTGAGTAAAGTCCGGGTAGAAAAGGCTTTCAAAAAGATAAGGCCAACAGCGCCTCACTCATGGAGACAAATGAATGATCATAACTATAGTCAACGTGGTGCACGCGATGGCATCATGTCAGACACCATGCCAAAGGCTTCCTACCTCCTCACCTTTATCTCTCCCAGGAGTCCTACAAGTGATAAAACAAAACAGAGCCAAAAGGAGCAAGTGCACAGTCCAAGGCAAGTCAGCTCCAAAGGGACACAACCTGAGTTTGAATCCAGTAGGTCAGACTCCTCAGCCAGGGTAGTTACACAGACCCCCAAAGGAAGTGTCTTCATTAAAATGAGTCATTTCTCCCTTCATGCCTCTTTGGGGGCTGCTCACAAGTCTAACAGTTATTTTGAAAATGTAACCGTTCTTTTTTGTCCCGACTCTAACGTTTGTTCGGGAGCTTCACGCCAATTTGAATGATCAGGCTGAATGTAGCCCAAAACTGCCACTTGGTGTCAGCAGAGGGATGTCCCAGACCCACGAAGAGCCCAGAGGTCACATACTGCTGAAGCGACTGGTCCTGATGCAACTGCAAACACTTTTTTCATTTTGTTTTTCTGACTGCAAAAGAATATGCTCATTGTAAAACTTTCGAGTATGCTTGTAAAGAATGATTCTAGAAGCCCACTTACACAATGGAAAGCCAAATCAGCCCTGCTTTGTCCTCCATATAAACATTTCTCTAATTTTCCTTAACCCCCAATTCCATCCAATTGTACCTGTCTTTGTGATGCATTGTGGTTTTGTAGGACAGTAACCTTATGCCGAGGAGGGTCACACTAATGTTCGTAGAGGTACACACTTTACGACATCGGCAGCTGGCTTACAAATGGTTTGGGACAAAGAGGGGGAGGGTGATAGAAACGAGACAAATGTTAATTACTAAATCTGGATAGGAAGTACACTGGTGTTCATTGTACAGGTCTTTCGACCTTTTGTACGTTTGATATTTTTCAAAATAAAAGGTCACAAGCATCACTGGGATGTGTAAGCAAAAAGTTTAGACATAGTCCAAATGTCAGATACCAAACTCAGAAATGTGGACTAGGGGCTATGTATTTCTTATGGGAAAGTTGACTGACCTAGGAATGGATTCCAGTCATCTGCCTCAAGGTTATAAGGGTACAGTTAGACCTTCTTGGAGATAAGTAATTTTCCCCTGCTTGATTAGCTCAGTGGCTCCAACCAAAATGCAGTGAATTATACACAGTGTTAAACAAAAGTCTTCATACTATGACCAACATGAGTGATTACTTGGAAGAGAGAGGATGCAGGCAAGGGGCTGCCAAGCCATCAGTGCTGGCCTCCACAATGGCCTGGAGTTGGCCCTGGGGGTTGAGTTGGCTTGTTTCTTGAGCAGTTTCTCTCCTGCCTGGTTGTTACACAGGAGCAGCTCTACTCCCTCCTCTAAATGCTAGACACATTTTTTGTTATAGGTTCTCATTGTGAGTCCTCAGTAGCAGCTGACACTTTTCTATTTTTATGCAGAAGCCTCCGAACATATAGTGCTGTCCACCTACCTAACCCTGAAAAGAAGTCCACCGTTCACCCAAACCACACTTTCAGTCCTCAATAACAGCTGATACTTTTCTATTTTTATGCTATGAAGCAGAGAAGGCCAGATTTTAGCAAAGGAATAAAAAACAAAATGGAAAATAACTGTAGGTTAAGAGACTCAAGTGAAGCCCACAAAGTTTAAGTTGATGCCTTTGCCTGCAGGGGAAAAGGGTTTATCGAAAAGGGAATGAATGTAGGTGGGAGAAAAATTTGAAAAAAGCCTGACCAAACCAATGAGACCATATCAACAGAAGATTGCCAATGTTTCTTTTCTTGAATTAAAAAATCTGCATGTTTTCATTTTTTAATCATTGGTATTGTTATTCTCTTACAATTTTCCCCTTTTACTCTCCTCCTCCCATCCCCGCTCCTCCACCACTCCCACAGTTGGTTCCCACACTGTTGTCCCTGTCTGTGGGCCATTCATACATGTTCTTTGTCTAGTGCCTTCCCCTTCTTTCCACCATTATTTGCCCCACCCTTGGTCACTTTCAGTCTGTTCCTTGTCTCCATGCCAGTGGTTCTATTTTATTCATTAGTTTATTTTGTTCATTAGATTCCTCCTATAGGTGAGATCATGTGGTATTTGTCTTTCACCAACTGGCTCATTTCACTTAGCATAATATTCTCCAGTTTCATCCATGCTATTGCAAAAGGTAGGAGTTCCTTCTTTCTTTCTGTTCCATAATATTCCATTGGTAATATTGGAATAATATTCCATTGGTAAAACTGGTATATATACCAGTTTTTTGATCTACTCATTTACTGATGGGCACATAGGCCTTTTCCAGCACTTGGCTATGTAAATAGTATTGTAAATAGTATTGTAAATAGTGCTGCTATGAACATTTGGGTGCATAGGTTCTTTTGAATTGATGTTTTTGGATTCTTAGTGTATATTCCCAGCAGTGGAATCACTGGGTCAAAAAGCAGTTCTATTTTTAGTTTTTTTGAGGGAATTCCATGGTCTTTTCCCCAGTGGCTGCACCAGTCTGCATTCCTGACACTAGTGCATTATGATTCCCTTTTCTCTGTATCTTCACTAGCACTTGTTGTTTCTTGATTTATTAATGATGGTCATTCTGAGAGGTGTGATGTGATATCTCAGTGAGGTTTTAATTTGCATCTCTCTGATGGCTAGTGACGTTGAGCACTTTTTCATATGTCTATGGGCCATCTGTATGTCCTGTTTGGAGAATGTCTGTTCAGGTCCTTTGCCAGATACTTCATGTCTGTGAATAATGACAGTTTTACTTTCTCCTTTCCAATTTGGATGAATTTTATTTCTTTTTCTTGTCTGATTGCTATGCCTATAACTTCCAATACTAAGTTGAATAAGAGTGGTGAAAGTGGACACCCTTGTCTTGTTCCTGATCTTAAGGGGGAAGCTTTAGGTTTTGCCCATTGAATGTAATGTTGGCTGTAGGTTTTTCATATATAGCTTTTATTATGTTGAGGTATGCCTTTTCTATTCCCACTTTGCTGAGTTTTTTTTTATCATAAATGGGTGCTGGATTTTATCAAATGCTTTTTCGGCATCTATTGATATGATCATGTGATTTTTGTCCTTCATTTTGTTTATGTGGTATATTATAGACCCCAAGATCTCTGTGTGCAAAGATAGATCTTTGGGGTGAAAGGTTCTCTACATATCAATTAATTCCATTTTATCCAGAGTATTGTTTAGAACCACAATATCCTTGTTGAATTTTTGTTTGGAGTATCTATCCATTATTGACAATGGGTGTTAAAATTCCCTATGATAACTGTGTTGTTGTCAATATCTTTCTTGAAGACCTCCAAGATTTTGTTTATATATTTAGGTGCTACTATATTGGGTGCATATATGTTTACAAGGGTTACATTGTCTTGTTGGATTACTCCCTTAAGTATTATGTAGTGACCTTCTTTGTCCCTTTTTATGACTTTTGTCTTGAAGTCTATTTTGTCTGGTATAAGTATTTCCACCCCAACTTTCTTTTTGTGTCCATTTGCTTGGAATGCTTTTTTTCCATCCCTTCACTTTCAACCTATGTAGGTCTTATGTTCTGAGGTGGTTCTCTTGTAGGCAGCATATATGCAGGTCATGTTTTCTTATCAATTCAGCTACCCTCTGTATTTCAATTAGAGTATTTAATCCATTTATGTTTAAGGTTATTATTGATAGGTACATATTCATTGCCATTTTTCTGTACCTGTATTTCTCTCTTCCTCTCTCTCTTCTCTTTTTTATAAGAACAAATAGGAACACAGTTGAAGAAGACCAGCAATAAAAGTGACTTTAGCATCTTTTGTAGTGCTGACTTGGTGTACTCTTTTAGCCTCCTTTTGTTTGGCAAGCTCTTTATTTCACCTTCTATTTTAAATGAGAGCCTTACTGGATTGAGTGGTCTTGGTTGTAGGTCTTGTTTTTTCATGGAATATTTCATGCCAATCTCTTCTGGCTGGTAGTGTTTCTGGTGAGAAATTAGCTTCTAGTTTTATTGAAGCTCTCTTTTATGTTACTAGCTCTTTTTTCCTTGCTGCCTTTAAGATTCTCTCTTTGTCTTTAAATTTTACCATTTTAATTATCATGTGTCCTGGAGTAGGACTCTTTGGGTTCATCTCTATTGGAACCTCTGTGCTTTCTGAACTTGTGTGACTTTGTTGGGGAAATTTTCTGTCACCAAGTTGGGGAAATTTTCTGTCATTATTTTTTCAAACAGGTTTCCTATACCTTACTCCATTTCTTTTCCTTCTGATATTCCTATTATGAGAATAATGTTATATTTCATGTTGTCCTGAAGCTCCCTTAAACTGTCTTTATTCCTTTTGAGTCTTTTTCATTTTGTTGCTCTGACTGGGTATTTCTTTCTGTCTTGTCTTTCAGCTCACTGATTCAATCCTCTGCTTCATCTAGCCTGCTTTTAATTTCTTCTGGTTTATTTTTCATTTCAGATATTGTATTCTTCATTTCTTCTTGGTTCTTATTCATAGTTTCTATGTCATTTTCCTGTGGTTGTAGTTCCCACTAAGTTCCTTGTAGCTCCCATAAAGTTCCTTGTAGTTCTTACTGAGTTCCTTGAGCATCTTTATAACCATTATTTCAAATTCTCTGTCTGATAGATTGCTTGCCTCAATTTCATTGAACTTTTTTTCTGGGGGCTTTTTCCTTTCCTTTCAATTGGGGGTTATTTTAAGTGACTCTTTTTGTTTGTTTCTGCATCACAAGTTGTTCTGCTTTGCCTGCCTGTCTTCATGGAGTGGACTTCTGTGGTAGGAGTTCTGTGGGACTCAATGGTACAGTTTGTTTGATCTCCTGATCTGGATGCTCTAGGGATGCCCTTTATTCAGTTTATATGGTCTCTCTTGTTATACTTAGGCTTTGATTATTGATAGCTCATTCATCAGTGGGTTCTCCCCTCCAGCTGGCTGACTGAGAGTCACAACCTCTGCCATGTTTTGTGTGCTGTTGTACAGGTGCTGGTTAACAAAGCAATACTATCCAGAAAACAAACCCACACCTGCAAAATTACCCACATCAGCAATATCAACAGCAATTGAGCAAAGATTAATAAAGGTGTAAGGAGAATAAGAATGTTATACAAAAGAGAAAAGAGAATATAAGATGTCTACAGTAAAAAAATGATTTTGAGAGTATAGAGGGAGGAAAAATAGTGAGATTAAGGAATAGAATCCAAGCTAAGGGAAAAAAATAAAATTCCAAACTCAAATAAGCACGGACAGGAGAGAGGCAAAATGGAGTAAGACAAGGGGAGAGTACCATATGAGATTTGCAATTTAAGAAAATAGCCCTGGCTGGTGTGGCTCAATAGATTGAGCACCAGCCTGCAAACCAAAGGATCACCGGTTCGATTCCCGGTCAGGGCACATTCCTGGGTTGCAGGCCAGGTCTCCACTAGGGGGCGTTCGAGAGGCAACCATATATTGATATTTCTCTCCCTCTCTTTCTCCCTCCCTTCCCCTCTAAAAATAAATAAAATCTTTTTAAAAAAGAAAATAGTGAATAGGAACACAGTTGAAGAAGACCAGCAATAACTATAATATCCACACCAAACAAGCCACCATTATAAAGGTGGAAAGAAAATAAGAATATTATAAGAAGGGGGAAAAAGAATGTGAGCTGGCTAAATGAAGGAAGAATGATTTTGAGAGGATAGAGGGAGGAGAAATAATAAGTAAGGAATAGGAACAAATCATAGTGTGAGGAGAAATAAAATTTACAATGAAAATAAGAAAGGCCGGAAGAAGGCAAAAAGGAGCTAGATAGGGGAAGTGCAATGTGAGATTTGAAATAAAACAAAAAATAATATAAAAATCTAAAGAAAAGAACAAAAAATAAAAGACAAAGAATAGTGAATTAGTTAAAATATAATTGAAGCAAAAGAAGAAATATTGAAGGGCTATGTGAAAGAAAGAAAAACACACATCCTGAAGAAGAGCAAGATGAAATTTGTCTCAGCAGAGTTTGATGTTTGCCTTCTGACTTCTCTTTCTGAATCCGACTCTGGCTTTTTATCTGCTCAAGGCCCTGGGGTGGGTCATCCAACTTCAGATAGCACACATGTATCACCTTCACCTGCCTCTAGAGGGGGCTTCAGTTGCTATCAGGATGGTGGGACCCATGGGTCTCTCCTGGGAGGTATTGTTCAGTCTTCTGGGAAAATTGTGGTTGTGTTCTCCCTGCCCCTGTACCACCCATCTTATTTCTAACAATGTATAGTTTCTGATGAATTCACTGTCCATTTCAAGGGAGAAGCAAATCTGTGTAAAAGAGTCAGCTCTTTCCGGCTGATGGCAGCTCTGTGTGTGAGCTGAGGCTGGGCAAGGCCCTGATTCCCTCGGGCTGCACCAATTTCTGACTCCCTGCTTTGCTGGCCTCAATGGAATAAGGCCCTTGGAACCAGTGTATTTTGTTTCCCTGAGAGAAGTTTAAAATGGGCCCTTTACACATTTCTCTTTCTTTTTCTTGTGGATACACACCCTACAGGGGGTTCTTGAGCCTGTCCTGTTTTGCAGAGATTCCCCATAGGTGGTGCTGGCATCCTGCAGGATGTGGGGGTTGGGTGCATCCTTCCCTTCCTGGAAGGTTCCATCTCTGCTTGGGGAGGTGGCTCTATCTAGCTGTAAGTAATCTCAGGTGCTCTACCCCCGCCCATCCAGTTCCCAGCCACTGCCCTCACTGTAAACTCAGTCCTGGACTCTCTTCAATCTGTGCAGCCTTCGGCCTGCTAGCTGCACTGTGCTGGGGCTGAGAAGTCCACTCACTGTGCACCTTTCTGATCTCTCTGCCCACCTGCACTCAGTGGGTTTGCTCCCTCAATCCTTTCCCCGTCCTGGCAGGGCAGATGCACATGGGGTCCCTGCCTAGCATACCTCTGCTCCCCTTTTAGAAAGTCTCTCCAGCCATTCCCACTGCAGCACTGAGTCGCTGTCCAGCTTTCCTCACACACTACCTCCCCCCAAAGTCAAAAGTCTCTCACAGTAATGTCTGGCCACAGCCTGCCTCCTCTGCCTGACCCAGGTGCAGACAGACTCCCTCCCTCTGGCACTCTCCTGGTTGGAGTTTGCCATTGCAGCTATGGGTGTGATGGTTGCTGTGTGTGTGTGTGTGTGTGTGTGTGTGTGTGTGTGTGTGTGTAGCCTGGATCTCCCTGACTTTGTGTATCCAAGTCAGTCCAGGCCTGGGTCTGGGGGTTCTCTGCCCTGGGAGGGGAGGGAGCTGCAGAGCTGTGATTTCTGACTGGGCTCTCCGTGGCTGCAGGTACCACATATGGGGTATTTCCCTTCAACCTATACAATCTCCTTACCGCCCACTGTGAAGTATCCTCTATACTCCTTGGCTTCCAAATTTCATATCAGCTAAGGTTCTGTTGAATGTTTGGTTTATTTCTCAGAAGGTCAGCCAAGTATCTAAGGTGGGGGCAAGGGCAAGTGAACTCAGCTGCCACCTACTTGGCTGCCATCTTCTCTCTCTCTTTTGTTTTCATTTCTTTTAATAAAACAGAGCCAATTTTACTCAAATTCCCCAAAACTGTTGCTCAATATGTTGTTTCTAAAATGCATGTCACCCTTTGTGTAATGGTTTTATCATTTCATCTTTCCTTTGTAGTCTTTTCATCTTTTTTTATAGTTCTTCAGTAGAAGCCAGAGTCTTGAGTTGCCCAGTTAGGAACATCTGACCTACTATTCTGATTAAGTTTCTTCTCAATACTCATGGCCAACATCTGGCTTCTAAATGAAAGGCTTGTGGTCTTTTCAATCCCTTGCTGATAGGGTGAGAATGCACTGTTACCCATAACCACATGACCTAATTAAGAACCATTTTTGGCATCCAGTCTTGCATTCCTAATCAAATTTACAACCTGCCTTTCAGCTTTTCTGGAGTCATGTTCAGTTCACCTGCCGACACGTTAATGCTGATACACTGAGTGATGCGCCAAAAAGTCTCAAATATGAAGGATGGGCATTTTTAATGAAATCCCCAGGACAAACCACCAGGAAGAAGTCATTTAAAGCACAGATTCATATTCCCTCAGCTTTTGCTGAGCTCCATCAAAGTCAAAGTTAACATATAAACATTCAACAGATTCTGTAGTTGGGTTTTTGTATGTGTAAGACTCCTGTTCAGTAACTTTGACTAGACCTTTTAGTATCTGCTGGTGCTTTTGAACATCTTCGTCAGTTATGACTGCTGTAGTCACAGAGTGAAGAATATGTGGACACCTCGTCCGAACTGCATTAAGATACTGTGGGTGGTAAAGGAAAAGATTGTTTGTCATCATGCGCTCTCAGGTGGTCAAAGAAAACAGATATGGGTGAATGAGCCTGTTTGCCGCTGAAGAGACAAGAGTGGGGCACTCACAGAACTATCTGTGGTCTCATTCAGCTGTGTCAGGTCTTTCTCACAGCTGCATCCCAATTCTGCATTAACTTGCAGAGATCAGTTCCCCCCATAGTGAACTCAAAGCATTTCTGCCTGCTCCTGGGACCAACACTCAAAAGAAGTAAAGATGTTCTGCTCCAGAGTAACTCCCGCATTCATATTGGAATTTTGCAGACCTGTAGAGCATATCTGAATATGCTGGCCTAGAACCATGCTTGTCCACCAGGTAGTCAAACAGCACCTGACTGTCTCAGGTTGGCTGCGTTCATCTTGTTAGTCTCTGGACCTTCAAGCGTGTTCACAATTGGTTCTGTTTCCACCTGAAGCTGTTTCAGTTGTGCAACAACTGTGGTTCTTTTTTCTCTCAAAGCATGAGGAATAGCATCAGAATAAAGGTTTATGTACACACCCACAGCAAAGTCTACCGTGTTGATATCACTAAGAAGACCCAATTTTCCTTGTAATAACTTTCTCATTATACATCCCTTTACAGAGAGAAACTCAAGTGACAGAAAGACTAGATGCCCATCCAAGAAGTGTGCGGCGCGAGTGGTCAAGCCGTACTCCGCCTGCTTGCCAAGGAAAAGGAGAGCCATATTTTCTCAAGTTAATCACTTCAATCGCCTAAAAAATTCTTGAGGATCTATATTTACCTAAATTAAATGTTTAAAAATTTTGCAATTCCTTCACAAAAACCGGAAACACCAGCAAGCCACACAAAGTCTGGGGAAGGGCATTCTGTAGGCAAGCCTCTGGTCCCACAGATCTGCATCCTTTTTCTCCAGGCCCACGGTGAGATTTCACTAAGCTGAGTGAAGGAGAGTGGAAGTCACACTGTAGGGCACAGCCTCTTCACTTCCTTATGAGAAGGGTCTGCCAGAGCTTGTCTGACCACCGCCTTCCCTTTTTTAGTCACATCTTCCTCCAGTACATAGGAGATTGGGGCCTGAGAGTTTTTCCATGGCTTTCTTAAATAAATTTTTTAAAGATTTTATTTTTTCACTGTTAGAGAGAGAGAAAGGGAGAAAGAGAGAAACATTGATGGGTTGCCTCTCATACACCCCAAACCCACAGTCCAGGCACGTGCCCTGACCAGGAATCAAACTGGCAACTTTTGCTTTGCAGAACAACACCCAACCAGCTCAGCCACATCGGGTGAGTTCAGCTTTTGCAGCTTGCACGTGTAAGTGAAATCATAACAGTGCTTGTCTTTCACTAATTTATTTCACTTAGCAGGCCTTCCAGGTTCATCCTTGTCACAAATGGCAGGATCCCCTTTTTTATGGCTAAATAAAATTTCATGTTTTGTATACCACATGTTTTTTTTATCCACTGATCTGAGAGACAGTTAAGTTCTGCCTGTATTTTGGCTGTTGTGAATAATGCTGCAATGAACACAGGGGTGCAGATATGTCTTTAAGACAGTGATTTAAATTCCTTCAGACATGTACCCAAAGTGAGATCTCTGAATTACATAGTTTTATTTTTAATTTTTTTAGAAAACTCCATAGTTTCCTCCAGTGGTTGTACCAATTTACATTCCCACCAGGGTTCCCCGTTTTCTCCACATCCTTGCCAACACTTACTTTTTGATAACATCCATTCCAATAAGTGTGAGGTGATATCTTATTGTGGTTTGAATTTGCATTTCCTGGATGATTAGTGATGTTGAGCACCTTTTCATGTACTTGTTGGTCATTTATGATTTTTTTGGGAAGATGTCTATTCAGGTCCTCTTCCCATTTTTTAAAAAGACTTCATTTATTTTTAGAGAGTGGGGAAGGGAGGGAGAAAGAGATGGTGAGAAACAGCAATCAGCTGCCCTTCACAGGCCCCAAGCCAGGCATGTGCCAGGGCCACCCAGGCATGTGCCCTGACAGGAAATCAAACCCACAACCCTTTGGTTTGCAGGCCAGTGCTCAATCCACAGAGCCACAACAGCCAGGGCCCTCTGCCCATTTTTAAATCAGATTTCTTTTTTTTCTGAATTGTTGCATTGCTCATGTATTTTTGGGGCGGGGGGGCTGATTCATAATTTAATGGCTGTGCAGGTCCTGGTCCCTTATTTCTGCTGCTCATGGGCCCACTGTTCTGGGGTCAGGGTTTTCTGTTCTAAGGCATGGATATGCGGAAGCTCTTCTGCTAGGCACGCGTTCACCAGCCGGTGTCTTTGAAGCAGCGGCTTCCCCTCGAACTTGGCGGACACCACCAGGACTCGGAAGCTGGACGCGCAACGGTTGGGAGTCGTGTCCTCCACTTCCACGTGATATGCCTCCAGGTCCCGCTGCAGCTTCTCCCGGAGGTACTGGGCGCTGAGTTCCATGGTAGAAGCCCAAAGGGGGCAGCAGCCCAGAGGGGGCGGCGGCCCAGCGAGGGCAGAACCCCAGCACTCGGATATTAACTTCTTGTCATATATGACTTGCAAATATTTTCTCAGTCTGCTGACTGCCTTTTATTTTGTTATTTCTTTTGCTGTACAGCTTTTTAGTTTGATATAGTTTCACTTACTGATTTTTGCTTTTGTTGTTCGTGGTTTTGGTGTCACATCCAAAAAAATCATTGCCAAGACCTACTGCGTGAAGATTTTCCTTGTGCTTTTTCCTAGGAGTTTTACAATTCTCAGGTCTTACATTTGAGTTTTTAATCCAGTTCAAGTGAACTTTTGTGACCAGTGTAAAATAGGGGCTCAATTTCATTATTTTGTATGTGAATATTCAGATTTTGCAACACCATTTATTAAAGAGACTATTCTATACGTCTTGATTTAATTGCCATAGTAAACCTTCACTTCTATTTTCTAGGTAGCAAAGCTATTGATGTTTGCATATTAAACTTGTAATTAGCTCTTACTGAATACTTTTAATACTTTTCATTTTCCAAATACAGATAAGTGAAAATAATTGTAATTTACCCTCCTCCTATCTCATATTTACAGCTCTTTTCTTTGTCTAATTGCATTGGCTAGCATCTCCCAAACAGTATTGAAAATAACAAAGGTGACAGTCTCAATATTATAGTACTGCTTCTAATGTTTTGTCATTCACCATGGTATAATGTTGAACTTCATATGACTGTCTTGTCTCATTTCTCAGGTCTCAGCTAAGCTCATATCCTCAGGCAGGCTTTTCATAACTACATGATCTAAAACCCTTCACCTTTACACATTTGTAAGGTCTCTTAATTACTTTATTATTTTTTTAACCATTTTTTCTCCTTTAATACTGGCAACAATTAAAAAGCTTGAGAACACATTATGTTTACATTTGGGTTAAAACAGATTTTCTAAGGTGCATCAATGCAATAAAATTCTATGTAGCTGGTTAAAAAGTATATAAAAGCTCTTTATACAATGAAATGATTTCCAAGACATACTGCTAAGTAAAAAAGTCAAGCTGTACAATAGTATACATAATATGCTGTATGTGTGAAAAAAGAGGGTGTGTGCATTTACTTATATGCACATGTGGTTATACAAACATAAAACACATGGGGAAAGTAACCACAGAAAATGTAATACATTGTGTTCAAGAGTTTAATTGAAGATGAGGTATGTCAAATGGGCTTTTTCACTCTACATGATTTATTCCTCTACACGATTTTTTTGTACGGTGTTTTTTGTACGTCACCCCAAATCAAGTCTCCTTCCATCACCATTTATCCCCCTTCTCTCTCTCCTTCCCCTGGCAATCACCAGTTGCTGGTGCCCATGAGTTTTATCATTTTTGCCCAATCCCTTCAACCCCCACCAGCACCCCTCCCCCAACAGCTGTTGACCTGCTATGAGTCTGTCACTATTTTGCTTGTTGGTTCATTTTGCTCATGAGATTCCACGTGTGAGGGAAATCATATGGTACCTATCTTCCTCTGGCTGGCTTACTTCACTTAGCATAATGTTCTCCAGGTCTATCCATGCCTTCATAAAGGAAAGATTTCCTTCTTTCCACAGCAATTATTTCTGTATTTATTGTGTATTGAATTCTAAAGTTTTTGTGCATTTACTTTTTCAAATTTTGTTCTTGCCTTCACTTAAATGTAAGCTTCACTAGAGCAAGATACTGATTTGCTTAGTGCATAGTACCTTTCATAGATCAGTGAACACTGCATCTCCAAAGATAAAAAATTGAAATAAAAAAACAAAACTCCTGGCATGTATGAGAGGCAATCAATCAATGCTGCTCTCTAGCATCAAGGTTTCTTTCCTGCTCCCTCTAAAAATAATGCAAAAAATGTTCTCAGGTGAGGATTAAAAAATTATCTTGGAAAATGTTATTCAAATGCACTTGTATTTCCTCTCATCCTCTCACCACCCCCCCAGTTTACTATTTAAACATTGCCATTTTCCTACACCCATGTGCCACATTCTCCATCGTTCTGTAGTTGCATGTGTAAGTCACTTCCCTAATGCCAACAGTACTTTTACTACCATTCTTATCTCTTGGTTAGATTCTCTGAGTTATTGAGGTCCAGTGAGTCTTCTGTTGTCTTTTATATTTTAACTATTTAAATTACAATATATTTTTAGACAGTTCTTAGGATTTCATAGACATTACTCCATTATCTTGTTAGGAAATATTGCTCAAATTGGCATACTTTCTCTCTTCCCTTGTTCTTCTCCTAGTGAGGGCAGGTTGTGCTGGATACTTGCTTGTTAGCTCCCAGGTTCCTTTTTTTCCCCTTTCTTAGCATTGCAAAGAGTGTCACAAACTCTCATATTTTTCCTTCTGGCTAAGTTCTGCCAATGTAGGCAGAGACAGAACTGGGGGGAAAGGGGACGGGCAGGCAGGCCCCGGTTTCACCTGCTGATTCACAAAGCATCTGTCGGTGGCTCTTTTCTGTGGATCCACACCCCTGGAGAAGAGCTGCTCCACCTGTCCCTACTCCCAGCTCTCTTGTCCGTCCCTCCTGTCAGGCCCGCCATATAGTTTTATCTCTTACCAGTTCGAAATGACCTCTTTTTGAAATAAAAACCTAGGGTGACTTCCATTTTCTGACTGAACCCTAATTCAGGGATGATTAGATGTGCTAATCTACGCCAGAATTTTCTACCTTCCTTTTTCCCTCCGGCCACCACCTTTCAAAGATTATAGAACAGGCTTGTGCTTCGTTTCAATGTTTGTGGAGAAATACTTTAGTACTTTAAGTACTTTTGTTAAACATGGGGATATTTCATCAGCTATTTCATCCTGCATCCATCCTCAGTATTTTACACAGCATCTTTGAACTCTTGTGCGGGCGAAACAAGTATAGAGAGATATAGCCTGAGAGTGCGTTGGCATTTTAAAAATTAGAGTTCTAATTAGTAAAGCTCTAATTAAATTTATTAAAATTGGTATTTCCTGTTTATCACTTTAACAGTTTTAGCTCAGAGACAGTAAAATGTCAATCATCAAAATGAAAAAAGACAAATTTAAGCAAGAGCCCGTTGACTTGAAATTTCAGAGCCACTCAAGTTCACCTCTTTAATCATTTGGATTTTTAAAATTAAGATATTTTGGAAGATGTTGTTCTGGCTCGTGTGGCTCAGTTGGTTAGAGCATTGCCTCATAACCAAAGGGTTGTGAGTTTGTTTCCTGGTGGGGGCACACGCCTGGGATGCAGGCTTGATCCCAGGTCCAGGTACATACAAGGCCCAGTCCCTGCATGTATGAGAGGCAACAGATCAATGTTGCTCTCTCACATCAAGATTTCTCTCTCCTCTAAAAGTAATGCAAAAAATGTCCAAATTAAAAAAAAGTGTATTTTGTAAAATGTTAAGCTTAGATATTACACAGTTGACCAACCTTACAAAGTATTTAAAATGCATACTTATTTTATGCAAAAATATTTGAACACCCACTATGTGATTTTTCTAGGTGGTAGGGATACATAGTACATAAGAGGCCAAAACTGTCCTTACATTCTTTCTCCTCTATGGTAGTAACCCCAAAACTACCTTAATGGATGAGAAAATTTACTATGATCCCAACATATCCATATAGACTGATCAAACTGGGCAATTAACAGGCACCCTAAAATCTTTTAAAAAATGTGTTTATGAAGTATACTGACATCAAGTGCTGTCAACCTTTAATTTTTACAAAGGCAGAGAATACTCAATCCCAGCTGTTTTCCATACGGTGGCTATGTGTGGTGCAAATGTTCTATTAGCAACACATCTTAGAACGATTTGAGCTTCCTGCCTATACCTCTGCCCTAAAAATTAGCCAGAAGGGCCTGTTTGGACGACAAGGCATCATCTGAACCAAAGATACAGGACTGCCAAAGCATTCTCCCTTGTGAAACCAGGACATAGTCCCCAACCTCGTGACTCACTCAACTGTGCCCTTCAGAAGCAGGGCCAGTTCCTGCTGCTCCATCTCCCCAAGCTTACATTAGAAGTGACATCTCGCTTCTCATCAGCTTATTACTCCTAAAATGTGTTCACAGGAAGTTCTAATTATTACTGGTTCAGCTGATTACCTTGCTTAGAGAGACCACATCTCATAATGCTAACAAAATGGATTTACAGTTAGGTTTTTGGTAACAAATCACTGGTAAATAATTTCTTGAAAGGATAAAAAGCTAGTTACTGTTCCTGTCTCCTAAGGTTAGCAGACAAAATGAGTAAATTTTTCAGTAATCTGTAAATTTCCTTAAGTTATCCATAGCTCTTTAGTATTCATAATTCACTCAACGAGTATTTATGGAGTGCTAAATACCACACTTGTTTTGAAGAAAACCAGAGTGAAAGAGTGATGGTGTCCTTTTAGATGGGAGATTAGGAAAAGGTCTCTCTGAGGTGACCTTTGAGAAGAGACTGAATGGGCAGACAGTCAAAAGAGAGAAAATGCAAATATCCTGAGGGGGGAAATGCATGCAAGAAGCAAGGGAGAAACTAGTAGATGAGATTGTGATGTTATTTAGGGGCCTAAACACATAAACCACAGTACAACTTTTAATTTTGTTTTGAGCATGAAATTACTGGACTGTGAAAAGAATGTATGGTTTGTATTTCCCTCTGGTGGCTATAGAGAATAGATTGTGTATGTGTGGTGATGGTGAATTACAGCAGAAGCAAAGAGAGAGAAAGGTAAGGGAGGTCGTGGCATTGGCCTGGTTCAAAGATGACTGTGAATTGGACTGGGGTGGTAAACATGAAGGTAGTGAGAAGCTACAGATCCAAATACATTTTGAAACCAGAGCCTGTTGATCTTGATGGCTTGAATAGAAACTGAGGGTGATAAGAGAAAAAAATAAAGCAAACTGAAGGAATCATGGTGATAATCACTGAGAATAAAGTCTGAAGGACAAATCAAGAACTCTTTAAAGAACTTACAATGTGAAATCAAGCATCCGAACTGTTGCTGAGAGCTCAAACGGATCAAGACTAAAGATAACTTAAATGAAATTGACCTTAAGCAGGGTTCTGAAAGCCAAGGGCCTAGATGAGAACACTTAGGCTGACTGCATTTTAAGGCACCCCCCCCCCCACCAAGTTCAGACATGGGGGGGGGGGGGGGGAACAGTACAATAAATTAGAACAGGATCTAAAGAATCCCAACTTTTAAGCCAAACTCTTTATTAAAATACTGCAATTAAGAAATTATATTGCAATTGACACATGACAACTGCTGTTAAAATGCTAGCAGTAATCTGGTATTGGTTTTCTTAAATGCAAATTATGCATTCTAAGATTTTCCAAACAGGCTGTTCTGAAATAACTGCACAATATAGTCAAAACATATTTATTACTTTTTAGTGTCATTTTGTACACTTCAGTACAAATACAAGAATATAGCCATATTTACAGGTATTGAAAAGAAATCCATATATTCAGACCCCACATCTAAATACAGTAGTGTTAAGTCCTGATTGAAATCCAATTCAGAACTACAATAGTTCTGATTTGCAATGACCTTACTTCACGCCCTGCCCCCGCCCCTGGGAAATAATCCCTTAAAGCTAAGGCTGTTTAAACATAATAGATTATTTTTGAATTGGGGTAACAATTCATTCTTTGCAAAGTTTTAAGCACCTCCTTTCAAAGATTTTACAAGTGTGAGAAACAGATATATAAAATTAGAAGGTAAAACCATTCATTTGGACTATTAAAAGCATGATGTCTTTAAAAAGGACTGAAGCGTGGAATTTCAGTGCTAAAAATCTGGAGATACAGACCAAGTTTTAAAATTAAAAGTTAAACTAGTTACACCCAAAAGAAAAATTAGTAGGAAAGCTGGTTCTTCAGGGTAAAGACTTTCTAACAGGCCCACCTTCACAAATACATTTTATTACAATATAGTTTGAATATGTCCCTTTTAAAAACCTCTGGGGTTTCCTAGGGGCTATTCATATTTGCATGTCAAATTATTTGAACCAAGGTGCCACCAAAATGATATATATATTTTCAAAGCCATGGCAATAGGCCAACTAAATAAGGAATATTCTCTGATACTATGCCTACTTTAATAAATAGTCCCCTGGTTACCTCAAGAAGGTTAGTGGCTGGACACCATGTCTGTATTAAAGTGCAATATTTAAAATAATTTACTATAGAGTAAGTGATTCAAATACTGTAAAAATAGTCTACAAAAAATTTTAATTTTCTGTGTTTAAAAATTCACCAGGAAATTTCAAATTAGGCATCTTCTATAAATATGTAAGCAATTCATTTAGGGATGAAAACTTTTTAAAGCAAAAAATAAGGTGATATAAATCCATAATAAACTATTAGCAAGTCAAATTCAAATTTACCTTAAATTACAAGTCAGGTTACCAACTGATCAGGAAACCTTTGCCTACCACATCACAAACTGCTTACTTCTTCCTGGGAGATATACAGGCCTGCATCAGTAAGGGTTCTAGCTTAACATAGCTCTTCAGAGTTTCACTTACATGCACTAATCAAGACCAGCAAGTGTTAACAATCTCAGGTATAAACATTTCATGACGATGTAACTTATGACATTTGTTTCTTCTTACATTTCAGAAGTATGCTTAAAGTACAATAAAAAATCAGTTTTTTATACTGGAATTATTTTTTATACTGGAATTATATTGGAATATTTTTGTATTTTAGGAAATAGCATCCATACTATCACTTACAGTTTACTTTCTAAAATTTATTGAAAAGTCTGATTATATTCTATACTTTAAATATGCTTAAAGCACAAGAGTAATTTCAAAACTTTAGTATCCCAGAATGTAATAACATTAATGTCTAACATCACAAAATAAGCCCTTGGTGCTGGCAGTTCTCTGAAAGCACTTGAATACATCTGCCTCGACAGAAAAAAAAAAATGGCTCTGAATTGGGTAAGATTTTGAAATTAAGATTTTTCTGCATAAAGAACCCTTGTGATTTGATATAATACTGGCAGTGTCATGCTAAGGCCAGATGACCAATATTTTAGCAAAGAAAAAAAAAAGCCAAGGTAATTTTATAGTAGCAATAGTTTCTTTTTTTATTTTAATATACTTTAGGAAAACAATATACAAAGCTGAGCTTCTCCACCATTTCCATCTAACAGTAGGAAGCTCCCATTACACAAATTTAGCGTTTTGTGATGGCTAAGAACAGCAGTCAGCACCAGACTTGAACAGTTAGCTACAACACAAACATCCTTCAAAATGAAATGTCATAATAGCAAGACAGGTAAACCAGAGTTTAACAAATGACAACCACTTGGGAAGTGACTTCATCATTCTTGTTGAATTTCATATTTCATTAAATATCTTATACACATTTCCTGTCAATGTGCTTTAAACAAAACCTCCCTTAAGGACTTACTTCAATTAAGTATAAATATTCAACAAGAATAGTTCTGGTAAAGAATCCCCAGGTAGTTCCAATTCTATTATGCATTTGACCAAAGGAAAAGAAAAATAACAATTTATTTGTTTTAACATGTTTATTACAACAGATACAATTCACATCTGACTAGCTTTGTTTCCTCTTTACCCTCCCACAACCATGTTCATTGGGCCATTTCCTTACATTTGAGCAATCAATGTACTTTTAGCACACACGCCCAGCAGTACTTTCAGGTCCATTCTTACAGGGTGCAAATGGATTTCAATAATTTATACAAACAAGTGGGTTATGCTCAATCACTGCAATTTTAAGCTACTGTACACAGGAATGAAAAGGTTATAGAAAAGTGCCATAGCAACAGTGCCTTAAGAAAGGAGAAAAAAGAGGAGCTTTAAAAAATGGATAAAATCAGATCAAGTATTTCAGAGGAAAATGGAACACACGGGAAATGAAAAAACATTTCTCTGCAAAACAAACGGAGAAGCACTGCTCTTGATCAGGTGCAAGTGTGGAAACAGTTGTTTCACGATATTTTGTACACTGCCCATACGGTTCAAAATTGTATCTCCTTAGACACAGATCGCCGGCGCTTGCACTGAATTTTTGAAAATGCAAGATTTCCGAATGATAAATTAAACCCCCCTCCCACATTTTTTTTTCCTTAAAAAAGCTAATTTTGCAGACAGGTTTACATGTAAAAGGCTAGGTATTTAGCCACCTCAGCATTGATTAGTTTTGGATGTCTAAGCTCTGTTACACATGGCTTCCCATGGCTTCACTCTACAAAACATATTTACAATGTGAAGAATACATCTACATTAAATCTACATTTCAAGGGTTTTACAAATCAATCTTGTCTCTTTCCCCTGAATTAATCTCACAGACCCCCATCCCCTTTGTCATTTCCTCTGCCCAACTTAACGGTCCAAAGTCTACTTAAATGCAGCTCAAAAATGTTAAGATTGGGCAATAGATTTACAGTTCCTGTACTCAAAACCATGTGCAATTATTCACATTTTCACACCATGAAGGAATTCTGGTTTTTTAGCTTTTCGAGTTCCTTAATTTGTTGTCTCAAAAAGAGTATCCTGAAAAAAAAAAAAAGTAAGAAAACATTAGAAATGTGTGGTCATATAAATATTAAAGGAAAAAAAACAAACTTAAAATACCTTAAATGAGTAACTACTAGTTAAGACAAAATAATTAAAAACTGATTACAGGTCAGATAAAATAATCACTGAATAGATGATGTACTCATATATTACATCAGGATGACAAAAGTTAAATGTTCTCTAACAATTTCTCAACAACTGATTTAAATATAAAGATGATTTAAAATGTAATGTTCACTGCATCATCACACACACGCACAAAGACAGTAAATATTAAACATGAAATAAATATATACTGCATGTTTTCTGAACTAAAATACAGTAAGTCTACTTAAGTCTGGATTTAACTACGTAGGTACAAGAGATTCTTCTGATGAAGTTTTCAGACTATAAATGTAGATTCATAAAAGGAAGCCAAGTCAAAGTTCCACAGATATGTATATTTAAACAAAACAAACAATAAGGAATAATTTCCTAAACACTAAATCATCCAAGTAGCCAAAATGAATTTATGTATGTTAAAATTCCATTCAGAGCAATCCTAGAGTAAAAAAACAAAAAACAAAAAACAAAAAACCAAAAAAACCCCAACCCCCACCAAACAAATATAAAACACACACACACACACACACACACCCAACCCCAGTTGATAGTCAAAAAAATACCTCCAGGTATTTTAGTAATTGAGACATTATATAAAAACTCAATTAAGTTTACCATAAATCCCAACTTTGATATTTTACTATTTGTGGTTTCATAACAAGATTAACACTACCTTATACAGACAGGATGTGAAACCATTTAAAGTGCATCTATGCTATTTACCAGATGCTGATACCCTTACTTGATTAGGTACTAGATTAAGAAAAATGGGACAATGAGAACTTAGGTGAAAATAATGAAAACAATAATATATACCACTGAACTGGCTGAACTGAACTCTTCCTATAATTTCCAAGGATCTATTGGTGATACAAGCATAATGTAAATTGTGACTTGAAATTTGAACTGAAATAAGTACCCTTGGCAATGGATAAGTCCCCTCAATTCAACAGGCCCCTCAATTCAAGAGTGACCCTTTATAATTAGTTGCTAATTTCACTTTTTAAGTAATGTATTACTATACCTTACTTATAATGCAAGAAATAAAGTCTAATAAACATTTATCATGGGTTAAGAAAAATAACAATCTAGATGCCATTATCATTCACCAGTATTAAATTATAAAAACGCAGGTTACAATATTACAGAACATGATACAATATATCAAAGAAACATGAAATTTCATTGTTAAAATTTAAGAGTTATGTTCTTGTTCTGATTTAAGATATATAATGCTTAAGAAACAAAAATTATTTCAGTGAAAAACTTACCTTTGCTCTCTCAGAGTTGCTTGAATTTCACATACCCGGACTAGAGATCTTAAATTTTTTAATTCAGTACAAATTTCTGACATGTGAACACTCCCCATGTTATGGGCTTCTTCTCGCAACCTTGATGCCTGTAATTAAAGAAAATCACATACAATATAAGACACATTTACATATAAAAAATAAAACATTCGATTTTTGAGAACTATATGCCGAGATTACAGAATAATCATTTTTCTTTAAATCCACACAAAAGTGGTGAGTCTAAGGGAAAAATTATTTTCTTTAAAAATCAACAGCAGCCCTGGCTGGTGTAGCTCCATGGTAGAGTGCCAGCCTGAAAATCAAAGGGTCACGGGTTCAATTTCCAGTCTAGGGCCTGGGTTGCAAAGTCATCCAAAGGTAAAACATCTGCTGTGAATTGTGTAACATACCTGCTTCTCTGCATGATCTGCAGGCCATCCTTGAACATGTTTTATGAGATTTTCATTGAAGTGTGCTGCTAATGTAGGTGTTAATGAACATGTAGTTCGGGTAGATGAATTCTGTGGTACAACTGCTGCATTTGATGCGTTACTACCAGAAGTATGATTTGGACCAGGTGATGGACTTCTCTGGCTACTGAAAGAGAAAACACAATTCAATGTATAGTGTATCTACAGGTAGTTTCTAGGCATTCTAGATATTGTCTGTCAATACCATCTATTAAAGATATCCAAATACCTAAGAAAAATGTTATTTTAACATTAAGTAAATAGAATTTAAAATTCCAAGTATATTTATTTATATCATGTATTCCTCAACACACTTGTGGGGGGAAACGTCTTTTTAACACTAATGTCAGAAACAAATTTAAAAGTAACAGTACTCTCCAAATCTGACAGCAGAACCTAATGACTTCATATACTACAAACTACTAAGAATGTCACTAAGAAATGGTCATAGTTTAACAGTTGTAGATATAAAGCACATCTGAATTATATCTTACATACATGTAGATAAGGAGGGGAAAATATATATTGTTCATTTAACATCAAAACAAAGTACTGAATCAGAGGGTGAAATAATGAGAAGCAAAATATAGGCATTTTATTGGATAGCAATGAATGAGTTTAGTGGCAAAATAAGACCAAATAAGTAACACTCTGAGACTGGTTATCTTCTTTTAAAACTATATGGTTTAAAGCTAGGGTTTGGGGACATGGTGGTGAAAACCAAAAATTTAATCACCCAAGTTGATTTCCTACCTGCTTCACCAGACTTGGCTCTGAATGAATTTCAGTTATTTCCAAAAACTAAATCTCCCAAAGGATGAAGAGTTTTCATCACTGAGGATACTTAAAATAATACTGCAGCCTCTAAAGACAATTTAAAAGAAGAATTTCCCAAAAATGTTCTGAGCAATGGCAACATTGCTGAAGTAGACAGCTTCCCAAGGTGATTATTTTGAAAGGAACAACTCTCATTTGGATGTGTAAGTTCTGAAATGCTTGTTTAGAAAACAACAATAAAACAACAGTTGAATTATTTTGCCACCTCATAGCAAGAAATAAAAATAGGAAAATTAATAAAATAAAAATCATTTAACGTATTTGTTCATTAACAAAGAAAAGTGACAACACAACACAGCTCTATATGACAAGTGATCCTTACAGGGGCAGAGCTGAAGCTAATAGGAAAGCCTGACACATTCTAATTGGCAATATTGGCCCAAGTTTTAGATGTGAGATTTTTAGCTTCATCAATACACTCAAATCTAAAACTGCTATGAGGAGGTTAAAAATGATGTCTCATCTCCTACAAATAAAGTACTATAAACCATGTGCCCTCTTTGTACAAGTGTTACATATTGTTAGTCGCTTAGAATTTTACTAAGTACAATTCTAAAGAAAGAGCCACTTCCCTCAAAATAACCGAGGTTTCACTACTAGAGACAACAATGTATTTGTTGCAGATTTGCCTCTGTAAATTTTTAATACATAAAATTAAGATTATCTATGGATTCTTCCAAGATCAAATTCTATTATTCATACACATTTATAGTATTCAAACAATGCATTATGCCACATTAAGGAAAAAAAATGTCTCAACACAACATCAACTTACTTTGAGCGCTGAAGACTTCGAGGAGAGACAGGTTCATGACCTTGTGGTTTGTCAGCAGTTACAGGCTGCTGTTGTGTGGCTGATTGTGAAACTGGTCCTTGCTTAACTACTGGAGTAGTAACCTGAAATGTCAAAAGCTGGTGAGACAGGCTTCTGTCACACTGGCAAATGGTATAGAAACTAGATGAGAGCAAAAGCTCTAACAATAAGACTTCCCGATTATTTTTATTCTTCGGTGAGTTTTAAGATAACAAAGAGCTGTTCTAAATTGTTACATAATAAGATTAATATACACCTCCATCCCAATGGAGGTGTATAAGCCTGAAACTGTAAATAGTACCAAATCCTATATACAGCAGGTTCTCAACGTCATTTTGATCAATGTTTCATTATAAAATAAAAACTTAACTCTTGTTTATATCAATTAGCTTACAGTAAAAGTGGTTTCATTACACATTGTTTTACTTCAAGTCACATAACCAACTGACAGTGTTAATTAAGCAAGGGGTTAGTTACTGTACCATTTTTTCCTATACATGAATATCTATAATAATGTTTAATTTATAAATTAGGCATGGTAAGAGATTAACAACAACTAATAATACAATAGAACTATTATAACAATGTACTGTAATGAAAGTTAGGTCAACGCGCACGTGCATGCTCGAGCTCGCGCTCTCTCTCTGGTAACTAAGATGGCTACTACGTGACTGAATGGGCACAAAGCTTACACAGCATGGATATACTAGACAAAGAAATGATCCAAGTTCAGGGCAGATGAAGCAACATTGTGCGAGACTTCATGGCACTCAGAATGGCATACAATTTAACTTAAGAATTTTTTTTTATTCCTGGAGTTTTCCATTTAATATTTTTGAACAGCAGTTGACCACAGATCATTGAAACCACTGAAATAGGAAGGGGGACTAATTACTTAACTGCATAAAAGTATTGTCATTTAGGTGCCAAAATTCAGATACCTCCCCCCTCATCTAGTTAAAGATCTTAAATACCATAAAATCTAGAGATTCAAAAAAGTTAGAATGACTATCCACAGGTAGGTAGAAGAAGAGTCAAGGTTTGAAACTTTGATCTAATTTCTTTATAAAACGGCACAGGGCATAAAATTACTTTCTTTGCACATCAACATAAGAAATGAGTTCTGAATTAAGCCCACTTTTCTTTCCAAGACACTATACTACCTCTTCTGCTTTACAATGATGTGTCACATAGCCCTTTGGTCAAAGAAGGTGCACATATTACAGAGGCCCCATAAGATTATAATAGAGCTGAACGATTTCTAATGTGTACTGACATCTTAGCCCCTGGCTGACATATTGGCCATCTTAAAGTCATTGTATAGTGCATTACATAAGTATTTATTGTTGTGTTACAACTGCCTACAATATTTAGTATTGTAACATGCTGTTACAGGTTTTGTAGCTTAGAAGCTGTAGTGGAAAAGAATTTGTCACCCCAAAATATGCCTATTTGGCACGAGCCTTATTTTAGACTAATTTTAAGAAACAGAATACACGGGAGAAGCTCTGAAAACCAAGCAAAAGTTACAGTTTGTAGGACTTTCCAGTCAAGATGGCCACATAGGCAGATAGGGCTTGCCTCTTTGCATAACCACACCAAAATTACAACTAAAATACAGAACCACCATCACTGAGAACTGTCAGAAATCGAGTTAAATACAAGTCTGACAACTACAGATTAAAGAAACCACATCCACCCAGACTGACAGGAGGAGTGCAGACACAGAACGAGCTGGTCCTTCATGTCCCACCACGTGCGGTGGTGAAAAATTTGGGAGGGATACCTTGGAAGGAGTTCCAGCCCCACACCAGGACCCCCACCACAGAGTTCAAGTGCCAGGAACATAAGCCCCTGCAAACTTCTGCCTGCAAAAACCAGTGGGGATAGAGTCAGTGGAAGAAACTGCTGGAGCCCCAAGCAGTTCCTTTTGAAGAACATACACATGGGCTCACCTACTCAGACTCACTCCCTCTGTTCTCTGGTGCCAGTAGCGTGCAGGGGGAGGCGTCTGCCATCTGAGGTGTCTGGCATCAAGGGGACCAGAGACCATTGTCCCTATTCTAAACACTCCTCCCATAGAGCCCACAAGCTGGTGCTGTATCTGAGATTCCATCCAACTGGCTAACACTGTTTGACCTGCCTTGGAGATCCTCAGAGATTCTGCCCCAACCAACTTACAGGCCCACCCAAGCTGCTTTTCCATATGAATGGCTGGTCTTGGCTCATGTTCCACAACTTCCTTAATCCTCTCAAACAAGCAACAGCTGAACTCAGTGAACCCAATGCCCAGCAATATCCAAGCCCAGCACACAAACAGCCATCTCAGACTGCTTTATAACTCAGGCAGGGTGGCCCTGGGAAAAACACAGGTGGGGGCTGCTCACCTTGGTCTGCACCACCTGGGAAACCCACAGGGCCAGCACACTCAGTGGACAGCTACAGAGCAGGTCAGAGTACTACCACCCTGTTCCTGCACAGCTGATCCTCCACGGAGGGCAGAGATTGGTGGTCAGTGGTCATAGCCAATCCTTGCAGCTGACAGACCTGGGTAAATCCCTCCCATTAATCTGCCAACAGTAACCAAGGATCAACTACAAGAGGAGGGTGTACTCAGCCCCCACGAAGGGTGCACGTCAAGTACCTAGCTTGGGGGAGAAGGGAGGCTGTGCCACTGGACCCTATAGGATACCTACATTAGGCCACATGACCAAGACCAGAGTCAAAGCAGTGCCATAGAAACAAACACAGGGAGACTGCCAAAATGAGGAGACAAAGAAACATGCCCCAAATGAAAGAACAGATCAAAACTTCAGAAAAAGAACTAAATGAAATGGGGATAAGGAATCTATCGGATGCAGAGTTCAAAACACTGGTAATAAGGGTGCTCAAGAAACTTAGTGAGGACCTCAACTACACAACGAGATATAGCCAGAAATGGAGGAGACACTAATTGAAATAAAGAATGATTTACAAAGGGAAACAGCAATGGAGTGGATGAAGCTGAGAATCAAATCCATGATTTATCCATGATTTGGAACACAAGGAAGCAAAAAGCAACCAATCAGAACAGCAAGAAGAAAAAAGAATTAAAAAAAAAAAAAAGAGGATAATGTAAAGGAGCCTGCCTCTGGGACAACTTCAGGAGGTCCAAGATACTCATCACAGGGATGCCAGAAGAAGAGAAAGAGCAAGAAATTGGAAATCTATTAGAAAAATTAATGAAAGAACACTCTTCTAATTTGGTGAAGGAATTATACATGCAAGTCCAGGAAGCACAGAGTTTCCCAAACAAGTTGGACCCAAAGAGGCCCACGCCAAGACAATCATAATTAAAATGTCAAAGCGTTAAAGATAAAGAGAGACTCTTAAAAGCAGCAAGAGAAAAAGAAGTTAGTTACCTACAGAGGAGCTCCCAAAGGCTGTTAGCCAATTTTTCAAAAGAAACTTCACAGGCTAGAAGGGATTGGCAAAAATTCTCAGTTATGGAAAGTAGAGACCTATACCAAGACTGCTCTACTCAGCAAAGCTATTGTTTAGAATTGAAGAGCTTCCCAGACAACACACTAAAGGAGTTCATCATCACCAAACCATTATTATATGAAATGTTAAAGGGGCTTATTTAAGAAAAAGGTCAAAACTATGAAGAATAAAATGGCAAAAAGTAGAAATCTATCAACAACTGAATCTAAAAAAAAAACCAAACTAATCAAACAGGAAGAACAGAGACAGTTGCGATTTGTAAAAGACCTACTTCCATTTGTAAGGCAGTCACCTTCAGTGTACCAGGAAAAGAGGATGACCATATCTATAGAAACTCTTATCAATGCAAAAGACAAGAAGTTAAAGCTGCATAATCTTATCCTTTTACTGTTTTTTTTTTTTTTTTTCCTGGTAACCTCCCATTACTGACTCTCCTCATTTCCAACATCTTATGACTATACTATGACTTCTACATCAATAATAAATATTACAGCATATAAATACAGTTGCTTAAATTTCAAACACAAATGGAGACAATGTATAGATTAGCTACAGCCCATACCAAATTCAACTTTAGTGTTTATCAGAAAGATGTGACCCTGAATGGACACACCAAGAGGTCCATGGTCGCCAGTGGGGACACATATACTATTTATATTTGGATGCCACAAAGAAAGAAGCAGTTCTAAATATAAGTCACATCCTCTAGCAGTTTGTTTTTTTTAATGATTAATATTCTCCCAAACAAATCTGAATGGCCCTGTTACTTCTGAATATAAAAAAACTTGTTTTATAAAGAACAGAATGTCCACTTATTTTAGAAAACAACTTGAAAAAGTTTTTGGATGCAAAAACTGATAGCCATCTGCTTAAGGGATTTGAAATCCCAATTTTGATAACTGACTGTAAAACTAATACTACCACTTATTTCACTTTTAGTCATCATTTGCTGTACTCTTAAGATACCACCCTGGGATCAGTTTTAAACAGTAAGAATAAGATCTCTTTTGCTGAAACTAGTATTTTAATTGTTCTCCCATCAAAATATAAATAATAAGGAATCACATAATAAACTAAAAATTGTAACTCAGAATTTAAAAAAATCAAACTAGACTGACCCTAGGATGTGCACAGATAAATGGCTGAAGCAGGGAAGGTACAAGCCAACAGAAGGCCTAAAATCTGGGCTACCATCATTTCAAACTATGTTTAGGTTTCAAATAAAGAATTCTTTCGCACAAAATTTTCAAGGAGCCCATGGTTTTTACAACTAAAAAGAATTTTCTCCTATGTTTACTATTCAGAGCAAAAAAAAATCACTTGTATATACCAACTTCCAGATTTCTCAATGTTTTACAGGTGGCATACTACAAAGCAAAGCATGAATGTGACTGGGATTTGTGTATGAATTTATGGGCAAGATGCAAATGTTGTAGTACAAAATTTGACCGCAGCACTGTAGGGCCCTATTCATAACCCAGTAAGAACAGACCAGCAATTTTCTAACTGCTCTAAATAGCCATCCATGAAACATTTTGCTTAGTAAAGTGGGTTCTGTATTCAAAAAGACCTGGGTCTCAAGTTCTGATTCTACCACAACAACTAGATTTAACTAAAGGCTTAATTTTCTTAACTGTTAATTCAGGCAAATAGTTGACTCTTGTGATGTGAAAGTTAAATATAATACATATAAAACTTAACACAGAAACGGACTCATGACTAAAGTATGGGGAAAAAACATGGAAAACATGTTTTCTCATATCTTCTCAAGTTTGAAAATTCTACAAATATTAAGACTCAGTCAGTGTACCCTTCTTTATCTTGCTCTCCATGTCATTTTGTTCAACATTGTTTCATTGTAAAATTGATGAAAAATTAACTCTCATGTTTTTTATCTCAATTAGTCCACCATATAAGTGGTTTCAGTGTATGTTGTTTTGCTTCAAGTCATAGGAACCAATCAATGGTGCTAAGCAGAGTTACTTACTGTACATATTGTTTTTTCCTAATACATACATATCTATAATAAAGTTTAATTTATAAATTAGGCATGGTAAGAGATTAAAAACTAATAATAAAATAGAACAGTTATAACAATATACTGTAACAAAGTTATGTCATTGTACTTTCTGATAACTGAGATGGCTGTTAAGTGACGAAATAGGCAGGTAGCTTATATAGCATGGACATACAGGACAGGGGAATAATTCAAATCCAGTGTGGGATGAGCAAGATAGTGGAAGATATCTTCATAGCAACAAGAAGAATCAGTGCATAAAAGTAGCACAGATACAAGTCCCTCCCTCTATCCTACAATTAATTTGAGAGATTCTAATCTGCACCTAACCTATTTGCACTCACCTGTCCCCTTCACTTCACCACTCTATTCTCATAAGGCTTTTTCTATAATACAGATTCTAAAACATTAAACCTTTTTTTTTTTAAAGCAAGTGGTTTCTTTTCTGAACTTCCCTCAAAGACAACATACCTTTGGTTGTGATGAAACAGGAGGAGTACTAATCAAAGGTTTGATAGGGACTGTGTTAGTTTGAGGTGTGCTTATTCTCGGAGACACATAGGATCTTGGGGATGATGCATCAGACGTTAAAGACATGGGAGACTGATTAGATGGTTGGGCTGCAAAAAAAATGTAGAAGTTAATTACAAATAAACAAAAAACTTCTCTAACATATGTAGAGGAGATCTTTTTGCATTTCTCCATGCACATCCCCTCCCCTCAAGGAAACACTTATCTGAAAAAGTGAGAATGTCGGATACTCACTGGGGTCATGCTGACAGAAAAAGTTGTGTTACAGATAAGCACACCCCCTGTGTGGCCTCTCTAGGCTAGAGCAGGAAGGGAAGTCTGAACCTAGTCTCATATGGAAGGTATCCTCATCACCCTTATTTCTTCTATGTCCATACCCAGTTTCCCCCTTAGTCTCCTGCCTCATGAGGCTGACTAGAGAGTTGTCAAAGACTTTCACTATTATACTTCAATTTTATACCAGTTATTCCTGCTCAATTTGCCAGCTTCCTGAATTGGGGCTTTCACCTCTCTTATTCTTGTATGTTATCTCTTTCCACTGAATACCTTCTCAGAGAAGAGGGACAGCTATTTCAAGGCAGAACTCGAGCATTTCTGTATCTGTATCTTCTCGTCAAAAACCATCTAACATCAACCTGAACCATGAGTCAATTCTTAAAATATACTCAATGTTTCACAAAGATTGAGGACATATTATAATTTACTCTGAGCTCTGAAGTAAAGTATCTCATCAACAACTTAAATTCAGCATGAAAAATTTACTATATTACAGATTTGATGGCATATTATAAGATGTCAAAGCTTGTTTCATCTAAAAAGAAAAAGCAAATAAAAATACTACTGCATGAGTGGTAGTAAAAAAAAAAAATCAAGCACAAAATAAAACCATTATTGTAGCAAATCAGCTCAAAGACTAAAAAAATTTGCTAATAAACCCCTGAAATCAAGACACAATGCTAAAGATATCTAAGAATATGAATACCTTGTGTAGAGAGCTGAGCAGCTTGAGAAATCAGAGAGGTTATGTTGAAAGCTGATGGTCCAGCAGTAAGAAACTTATGAATTATAGACTGCAATGAAGCTTGTGTCACAGCTGCTGTAAGAACTAAAAACACATATTATTTTAAATTCAAATAAAACACAGAGGCGTATGTGACTTAGTAACAACATGAAAATTCACAAAGAATCCCCCCAAAACTGGAGTGTTTCAAACTAGAACTCTCAAATTAAGTCTAGAAAATAGGTATAATACAATGGGTTTAGAGATATGAAATGATCTGAGGCAGAGGACAAGAAATTTAATGGGTTTATAATAAAGGAAAAGAGTAGAGTTTTCTTTACACTAAAATTCAGGTGTTCCATTTAAGAAAACTCTACAATACTTTTAAAGAACAGTAAAATTTTAGAGTATTTACTGAAACTTCTGATTATACCACAAACCTATCCACATATATGTAAAGTACTCAGTACACTACTTAGAATTAACTGGATAAATGGTAGCTATGTAATAAGACTGTTCCCCACCCCCAGACAAGCTGACCACTCAAACCCTGTGTCAACACCCACACCAACAATCTTTTAAAACCAGAGAATTAAACAAAAAGAGAGAATGGCATGGTCATCTTAGAAAATAAAATCAAAATACAGAAAAGTTGAGGGCAGTGAGAACACAAGACTAATGTTCAACTTGTCTGACAGCTCCATTTTTAAGATAAAGGGAAAACTTAACCACTTAACACTACTGTTAAATGTATTATATAAAACTGTACAGAAATAAACAATTTTGCAATGTTTTTAGAGGTTCATGTTTGAATCTGAATGGTTTACACATTAAAACTGCATGTACTTTTATCAGACTTCTTTGACATCATGCCTAAAAACTTTACACTAAAAAGCAAAGTTGGAATTAGTAATGCAATTAACTAGGAAAAAGAGCAAAATGTTATCCATTACTTCCCTTAAAAATTTTCAAGTACTATAAGAAGGAATTACCTGAACTCCTACTTTTTAAATAATTAGTATATGTACAATCCAAATCATTATTAATGTACAGGAGGTTAAAAAAAAAAAACAAAACTAGGAAATCAAGTGTTTTTGTATCAATTTTAGCAAACGCTCTTTATTTTGCTTTTACTTAAAAAAAAATTACCATACACATTAAACAGAAAGAACAGCTACTAGGTAGGTGGTAAGTCTTGAAAAATACATAGAAAATCCAATTGCAAACACAAGTACAATACCAAAGGCATTAAACTACAGGAGACATAAATTCCAGAAAATGAAGTGCAAATGTGAATTTCAAAATGAAACAAAGACCATTCCTAAAATGGGGATTTTACAAATAACAATTTTACACAATGCAAGTGGGTTTTTAAAAATTATTAGTATAAAAATTTACCTTCATTTATTTTGGATATGTCCACATTAGAATTATTAAGTTGCAGTGTAGCTTGCAAAGCAGGAAGCAATTGTCTAAGAAGATTTGGATCCTGAAGTAATGGAGGTATTGGTGACTGTGGAACGGGAGAAACAGGGATTGCTGAAGCAGATGTTGGAGGTGCAGATGTGGGATTCAGTCCAGAGGAAGAAGACGTGGAAGGAGTTGTGCAAGAATGTGATACAGATTTCTCTCCTGATGCAGATTCTAAATAAACAGGAGATAATAAAGCTAAAAAAATTACTTGAATTGAGGAAACTGGAACCAAAATCAAACAAATAACTTTCACTGTTTCAGGCACTCAAGTAATGTCATTTAATCTTAAGTTGGCACATCTTTACAAGAGACTCAAGTAAATATGACAGATTAGAATAACGAGGTAGGCATTTTTATGTCCCAATTTTATTGGTGAGAAAGCTGAAAGATTACACAGCTTGAAGTCACAAAACCTAGTAAGGCAGTGGTTCAACCAAACTCATGCCTGATTCTAAAATACCACACTATTTATTAGTAATGCTGTTTCAAACATATCTGTGTATTAACTATATACTCAAGTAAGTTTTCATTAGGATAAAGGGACAACACAATTCTTCAGTACTTAATGTTGTATGCCTGTTAAAATAACAAGGTGAAAATATTTATGACAACAACAGCTTACCTAAATATAATAATGTTCTTAATACAAATCAGTATAGACGTCATGGTGAGTAACCCCAGAATGGGCTATGGCTATGATAAAAAACAGAACCAGTGGAGTGCCTTGCCAGATATAAAAAATTACATTCAAAACAAAATCAAATTAAGGTAAATTTAAACCATATATATATTTATATATATGTAAGTCTTTAGAACTAGTAGAGGAAAATATAGATCTCTTTGACATCAGGATGCAGACATTTAAAAAAGGCAAACAATTACATCAAACATACTGGTAACCAAAATATTTTAAGGAATTCCTATAAATCATAAAAGACAAAATACTAAATAGAAAAATAAACAAAAGACATTTCACAGAAGAAACTTGAATGGCTTAAAAAACTACAAAAGACGCTCAACTTCACTGATAATCAGGAAAATGCAAATGAAAAGCACAGGGTGTCCTTTTACATTCACCAGACTGACAAAAATTTAAAAGCCTAACAATGTCAAATGCTGACAAGGAGTAACAGGAACACTTCATGTTTCTGGTGGACACTAAACTGATATGACCAAACTGGAAAGTAATAAATTAGGAATTATCTAGAAAAATTGGAGCTGCACACACTTCATGATCCAGTAACTCTATCACAGATAAACTCTGAGGTAAATAAATCAGGAGAAAGATTCAACATTTTTTTTTTCCAGAGTACTGTATTTGTTTTAGCACAAAACTAGAAACAAGCAAAAGTCTATCTACAGTAAAACAAACACAAACTGGTATTTTTGTACTATGGAATTTTACTAATACAGTGTCTATGGTAGAGAAAAAAAAGCTTTAGAAACAGAGAACTTATTACGGCTAACAGCATTAAGACTGGACTACTCAAGATGTTCATACATATTCTCTTACATGTTGGTCTAAAGACAAAATAGGACAATTTGTACCTTTTCATTGTACATCCATCACTGGATGCATGCATGTTCCCTGGGAAGGGGCCTGTCCCAGTGGCCTCTGCCTACCACAACATCCCACCTGGTTGAAGCTGATGTCTGACGTGAAGGAACACATCTACAATTGGCCAAGTATGAACGACTCCCTCACAAATTGGTGCGATCCTGAGAGACTCACATGGTGTCACACGAGAATGTTTTGACAGGCAATGCAATCTTGAGAATTCTTAAGTTAAAATGACTTGGCTCCTGATCTTCCTGAGAATCTCTACCATTTAATTAAGAAAGCTGCTGCTGTTTGAAAGCATCTTGAGAGGAAGGGAAAGGATAAGGATACTAAATTATATCTGATTCTGACCGAGAGCCATACTCACTGGTTGGCTTGATATTACAAGACCAAACGAGTCCCCCTCCCCCACTTGGAAAAGGATTCATCCACAGCCTCTGCCCCGGTTGCATAAAATGCCTATGTACTCAAGCAATAAAATCATTGTTTAACTAGGAAAAAAAAACTGCTAAAACATCTTTGATTTCCCACACAAATTTCTTGAAGATTTTAAGCTCATATGTATATAACTTATTTGACTGCTATTATGATGTACATTTCAGACACACTGCATTTGAATATTACACTCCTACCTAGTAACTGTAAATGTTCATTTCCAATTTTAACTGAACTCATTAAGCCCCATGGCCCCAGAAAAGCTAGATATTGCTAGCAAGCTTATTTGAGTATGGACTACTCTATCAACCTTTTTATGACACCACTGTAATTGTCAAAAGAACTAGAGGGTAACAGCTCTTTAAAATACAGACCTCAGGATATATTGATCAACTATGATCAAGTCAGAAGGCCTAAGACATTTTAATTTTTGTAAGGCAAACATTTTAAAGGTCTATACGTCTAGCAGACTGCCTATAATTTTAACTTTGCTGTTTTAGATTCATACAGGGGTTGGTAAAAGGAGATCTACAGCTGTAGGAATGTAAAACAGTTTATTCTTATATTATTATTTATTAATTATTGTACTATTTTCCATAGGAAAAACTGTAAACCTACTTTTGCCAATGCTGTAGAAAAGTACAAAGAAACTTGAATAAGATTTACCTTTTGAAAACCAGCTGTCAATTATTACAGTTTATGGGACAATTATATACCATAGTAGCAGTTTTCTCCAAATCATATCTTTTAAGATTCAGTTTAGGAAATACAGCTTAGGGGCATCTTGATTAATGTTTAGAACAAAGAAGTTCTGTCTTTTTACTTCCTGCATGAATTTCCTTTACTACCTGCATGAACTAGTAATCACATCCCTCTGAAATGATCCTTATTCGTTTGTTACTTTTACTGTGGTTTTCTTCTGCTTTTAATATCAGCAGTTGGAGAAGAAGGTGTGAGTTGTTTTCAAATTTGTTTTGGTGCTGCTAAATCTATCCACAGATTTGAAAAATTAACACAGGCTTGGAAATTCTTCAGTGCTGTCCTTCAGGCCAAGAAAAGAAAATAAAAAGCTAATGTATACCACACCATAAAAAAATAAAGTAATAAAAACACCCTTAACTTCTAACTTTAATGTTTATTTACCCTGAGGATATATATCTTTCAGAGTTTTATGAGAAAAGATTATTGATGAACAGGTTGAAAACCAGATGGTATTACTTAATACTTATGGGGCCCTCAAGCAAGTCACATCTCTAAAGGCAAGAATGTCTCGATTAAATAGTTTTATTCTGAATATCAACAGAGTTCTTCTCAGGATCACCTGTAAAGTTAAAGAAAAAGAAAATGATACCAGTGCTCCACCCCAGATATAATGAAACTGGTGTGGCCCAAGTATATGTTGAATTTGTAAAAGTTCTATGACTGATTGATTCTAGCATCCCTTGCTGGTTATGGGGGACAAGGGGGGCGTGAGATTCGAGAACTTCCAGGGTTAACTTTAAAAACAAAAGGAAACAAAACAAAAACAAAAAAAAACAACATAGCATGAACTTGGAGAACTGAGTGTAGAAAGGATTAAAATCAAAGATAGGAAAGTTACACCAAATTTCTGGGCAGGTCCTCACCATGCCACTGTCACACTATTTTTTAAAAGTAGCACTATTGAACCCCATACAAATGACCTTCCAAAGCATGTTGCATGTTAAACAATTTAAACATCATTTGCCTCAATCTATAAGTATGAGTGAGAGTAACTTACTGGGTTTCATAATTAATATAGACTTAAAAAGCTACCCTGAAAGGTAGCCTTAGTTTTATTATTAAAATATAAAAGAAAGGTATTGGTTGTGTGTCCCTTGTTTCTATTCAGAGTGCTCTAGCACAGACCTATTGTATCACCCAGCATCTTCTACTACATAGTTTAGCATCTATTAAAACATGAACTCCTTCAGAAGAGGAATTTTGTTGTATCTCTGTAGCCCTGGTAGAAAATGGGGCTTGGCATCTGGGTAGCATCTACATGTATTTGATTGGATACATCAACATGTATTTGGATGCTGTGAATCTGCGATAAAGATAGGGCTAGGTGCACATATATGTGTGTTCTCTCTGTGTTTAAAACATATGATAATGGGGAGAAAAGCCTAAGGTTGCCAAAAATAACCAACAAGCAAACAACAGCTCACTTTATACTATTTTCATAAAGCTGAATTAACACTATAGAATCTTAAGAGACTACTTTAATTTAGACTTATTTTAAATAATCTTATAAAATATAAAATATACAACCATTTTATTATACACAAAGATAATAAAACTACTTTTCAGAACAAGTAAACAGTCAATGAATGTTTTTCTACACATTTAATTTTAACTAACACTTCTATTTTTTGGAAACTTTTAAATCTGGAATCTACTCTTTTAGGGAAAAGCTAATATTTAATAACCTGTTGATGCAGATTTGTAGCAAACTAAAGAAAAAATTTGGGTATTTGGAAATAGTTACCTAAAGACAAAAAATAAGTTGATGTAAGAGTCAACAGACTCTTCTTTTTAAGAGTACTAGCCTTTAGTCTCATTCCTTAAATATAAACTTCGCCAAGCATTCGAGGAACCTAGATTACTTTAAATATTTTTTTCAGTCTTTGGCCAATAGAATGGCACGTAGTTTTAGCTTAGCATTTTGTGTGTATGTGTGTGCCTATTATATCTTTAAGGATAATGATCTCTTCCTATGCTATTTTAAATTTAAACGAACTAAGTCACTTTGCCACCTAATTATTTCTATGACTTGTAGATCTCTAACCAATTCTTCATTATGAGTCATAAATATGCTAGCCTTTCACTTTTAATTTAAATTATGTATATTTGCTTTGATAAAACCTTTCTCTCCCCCTTTATGCTTGTAACTAAAAATTGCTCATTTATATTTTCAATTTTTACCAGTAGGGGAAGTAGCCCACCAAAGACCTTCCCAAAGAAATAATGTTACTATAATCTAACATTTTAAGGTTTGCAGTAATATCATTTAACTTGTTTTAAATTATAGGCACCCCTTCAAAATACCCAAGAGCATAAACCAAAGTCAAAACTCATTTCTCACCTATATTTTTCAGTTACGCCAAATAACTTCCTTGAAATTTACAACTACATCTAAAAAGATACTGCACAGAAATAGTAAAAAGCACTAATTACACCTCTGATTATTAATTTCCTATGATGTTCTGACAGCTCTTTTAACAATACTCAACAGGACATGTGAACCACGGTCAAAGTAGTGCAACAAGGCAGGCTGTATTTTCTACTGCATTTTCTACACAATGTTAACACAGAAGAGTACAATATGGGAAAGTTATAAAACAAAACAAAGTCTATTACTGGAAAAAACCTAAGATAGCTAGGTGACAACACTTGTTATAATTCATGATATTTTATTCTGGACATATCTGTCCATAATATTTTCTATGATACAAATGTACAACAATATAGTGTTGATATCTTATAAAGACACTATATTTTTGCAACTTGAGTTTTTTATTCAAGAGAAAATCTTTTTGCTAATACAAAGGATGAGCATATTTTAAAACTTTTAACAGATGTTGCTATACTGAAGTGACCTTTGCAATAGCCAACTTACATACCAATTGTGTTTCCCACACTGAAATGTCGCTAATTTTCAAGGTGAAAATTTTCATTTTAATGTTTTTATTTTAATCTTACTTTCTAATACGTGCCTTTTTCCTTGGGTCCAACTTCTTTGACTCTCTGAGCTTCCTGGACTTCTGGAAGTCTATTTCCTTTGCCAGATTAGGTAAGTTCTCCTTCATTATGTTTTCAAGTAAGTTTTCAATTTCTTGTTCTTCCTCTTCTTCCTTCGGCACTCCTATTATTCGGATGTTGGAACATTTAAAGTTGTGCTGGAGGTTCCTCAACCTCTTCTCATTTTTTTGAATTCTTGTTTTTTTCATTCTGTTCTGGTTTAATCTTTGTTTCTTCCTTCCACTCCAAACTGTTGATTTGAGTCTTGGTTTCCTTCCCCCACTGTTGGTTCCCTGTATATTTTCCTTTATTTCACTGTTCCCTCTATTTTCCAACCATATTCAACCATTTCTGTGAGCATTTTGATTACCAGTGTATTGAACTCTGCATCTGATAGGTTAGCTATCTCTTCATTGTTTAGTTTTACTTTTTCTGGAGCTTGGATCTGTTCTCTCATTTGGGCCAATTTTTTTTTTTTTTTTTTTTTTGCCTTCAAGCACCTGTTCCAAGTGCCTGTTATGTAGTAAGGGGTGGAACCTTACGTATTTACCAGGGCTGGGCCACCTACATTGCTGCACTGTGGTGTTGTATGTGGGGGAGGGGTTGAGAGGGAACAATCCTGCTTTCTGCTCTCAGCTGGCTTTCAGTCACTTCCTCCACTACCCACTAGTTCCTGTGCTAGTTCCCAGGTGGGTGGGTTTGTGTACATTCTAGGACCTTGTGGGTCTCTCCAAAAGAACTCTCTTGTGAGGCTGGGAGTTTCTCCTGCCACCTCAACCTCAACAGGTTTTTCAAAGGTTTTGAGGCTTTATTTCCCTGAAGTGGAAACCTGGGTTGTGCAGTCAGTCTCGCTCCCCAGTTGTTCCCGTTTTACCCGCACGCAAACGTGAGATGCCCAGTCCTCCAGCCACTGCCTTGCTATGAGTCCTCTCCACCCTGGCTGCCCCTCTCCACCCCTCCTACCAGTATGGATGAATATTTCTTCTTTAACTCTTTGGTTGTTGGACTTCCATACAGTTAGTTGGATTTTCTGGCAGTTCTGGTTGTTTTTTGTTTTTAAATTTGTTGTTGTACTTCTTTTGGTGGTGCAAGAAGGCAAAGTGTATCTACCTACACCTCCATCTTGGCCAGAAGTTGGAATCTCACTCCTTTTAAAAACTGGGCAATACTGTGTGCATCATAATTTGGTTATCTGTTTATCTGTTGATGGACACTTGGATCGTTTCCACTTTTTGGTTATTATGACTACTGCTGCTATGAACACGATGTACAAATACCTGTTTGATTCTCTGGCTTTTAATTCTTTCAGTTAAATACCAAGACATAGAATCACTGGATCATATAATAAAATTCTATGTTTCACTTTTTTGTTCAACTGCCAAACTGTATTCCACAGCATCTGTTGTCATTTTGCAGTTCCACTTGCATGCATAAGGGTTCCAATTTCTCTATATCCTCAAAAACACTTGTTATTTTCTATGGCTGTCTCTACTATAGCCATCCTAACACGTATGAGGTGGTATTGCACTGCGGTCTTGATTTGCTTTTCCCTAATGACTAAGGATGCTGAGGACCTCTCATGTGCTTACTGACCATTAGAATATCTTTTTTTAAAGACGTGTATTCAAGCTTTTTGCCAGTTTTGAACTCAGATGTTTGTTTCTTTTTGTTATTGAGTTACAGGATTTTATATATTCTGGATATTAATCACTGATCAGGTATGTGATTAACAAATACTTCCTCCCATTCTGTGATTGTCTTTTCACTGGAGAGTGTCCTCTGATGGCAAAAGTTTTAAATTCTGATGAAGTCCAATTTATGTATTTTTTCTTTTGTTGCCTGTGCTTTTGCTGTCACATCTAAGACATTGCTACTAATGTCATGAAGATTTTCCCATTTTCTTCTACAAGTTTTATAGTTTTAGCTCCTTAGTTCAGGTCTCCAATCAATTTTGAGTTAATTTTTGAAATAAGGCAAGGCTGGTGATTTTAAATTCCTCTTCTGTAACTGCCTGTTTATACCCTTTGCTCATTTTTCTACTGGATTATTCTTTTCATACTGCTTTAATTCTAATGTATCCTCAGATTATTATTATATACATTGCAAATATTTTATCACAGTTTGACATCTGGCTTTCAAACTTTATTATACCTGTCAGAGAACTTTTAAATGACGTATGTAGTCACATCTGTCAATGTTTTCTTTTAAGGCAAATTGCCTTTCTGGGTCTTGGTTAAAAAGACTTTCCCTAACCCTTAAGTTATTGGCTAAAACAGACTAAATTCTTCCACTCATATATTCACTTATTCAACAATATTTGGATAACTTTATGGCCAATCTAATTTTTCACAAGTACTTAGTAATACAAAAAATTATTTTAAAGCAAAGAAACAGAAGGCTAAATGTGACCCACTACCAGCAGTTAATGACCTTCTATGTCAGCTATAAAGGGATAATGCTGACACATCTTGAAAAATCTTCAGGTTCTTTAGTATTTTACCCAGTCTACAAATACCATCAAAACACAAAAAAAGTTTATTTCAGTGACTCACACATATCATATTAATGAATGAATAATCATGCCTCCCATTAGATGAAAATTATGGAACCAGCATGTAACTAAGTGAATATTAGACACACTAATCTTCTAAGAGCTATCCATAGGTCACTGCATAGGTCTGCTTCTGTGGCCATTCTGTTTACTTTTCAAACTTATCTATGGTAATAAATCAAAGAAAGTTGTCAAATAAGGTCATTAAACTCATCTAACTCTGATACTTATTTGGCCAAAGCAAAGAAAAAGGACAATGTCTCATGCCTATTTTATCATTTCACAAATCTGGAAGGGAGGGTGCAGTTAGGACCAGTTTACAGAACAGACAAGGGGGTAGCCAACTAACAAAAAACATCAGCTTTAGATATTTTAGTATATCAATCTGTTACTTTATTATATCGTTGCAATGAATTAAACTTGTCAATAAGTATTCAGATGTTACCCTAACAGATTTAAATCTAAAAGTAAGTATCTGACTCCTCCCTTGTTTCATCCTACATCACACAAGAACTGCTCTCTGCAAAATCAAAGTTTCACAGCTTCTTCACACCTGTGTTCCTTCAAGGATGGATAGGTGTTCTCAAAAGACACACTTGCACTGAACAGATCTAAATCTATTGTTGGTATTCTTTAATTAAGATACACACCACATACAATTCTCTTCTTTTTCTCCAAATACATTTTTAAAATAATGACCAATGCAGGTGTTTCCCACAAGCTTCAACACTCACTACCATTCTTTCAGTTATTTATTCATCTACAGCAAATATTTACCAATTGCCTATTACTTGTCAAGCACCATGCATAGTCAGTGGTTAAGAAAGACCCTGCTGTTGTATTATTTAATACGGCAACCTATCATTGACATCCTTGGTTATAACTTAGTCACTCTATTAGCAATTAAGACCAAAGGATCAATTTATTTGAACCATCAACCTCTTCATCATTTAAATTGTTAAGGACAATCCAAACAAGGAAATCACTACAGTGATAAGAAGAGCCAACAGAAAGCTTAATTTAAACATTAATGTCTCCACTGAGAAAAAAATTATGTATTTCAAATTAATAAGCACTTCACGTGCAAGGAGAAGTATTTTGACTGACTGTACAATTTTCCCTATATAAACTGGCAATTTTAAGGTAAGTGAGTTTCGTCCTAAAAGTTTAATACAACTATATGTAAAATTTTTATGTGAAGTTTGTTTTTAGTAAATATTTTGTGGAATTTACACTTAAATCAGCTATGATTTGTCAGAAACTACTGGAGTCTAAGTTAACAGATTTTTGGGTCTTTCATTATGGTGTTATGAAAAGAACATGGATTTTGAAGGCACTGTCTCTAATATATGTGTTTAGACTCTGGCAGTGGTCAGGCTCTTCATATCTAAAAGGATATCTTCTCCCTCATGATGTTGTCTTAAGGAATAAATTAAAATGTATATAGAACACTTACCACCAAATGTGGTATGTAGGTAATTTTTAATTGTTAAGTTTTTCAGGAATGGTGCTTGATGCATGGAGACCGGGAGGGTAGAAGATGAACAAAGTACAAATGCAGTAAAACGTAACATCTAACCCTAAAATAGTATACTGTCTAATTGAAGGAACTAAAACTGTAATGTGAAAAATGCTATTAATAAATAAACGTACAAGGTATTTGAGAAACAGATTCAGAGAGGTTAACTAATGCTGAGGAAAACCAAAATACATTAGAGCTGACTTTTAAACAAAGGGCCCTGAGTTCAATAGAATGCGAATGGAAGAATTGTGTCTTTTCAGCAAAGGCTCAAAATATGAAAAGAACTAATGTCCCCTAAGAAATATACAAATTTGCAACAGATGAATTATAGGTAATTTAAGAATGGAATGTTGGAGGTCAACCTAGTAAAACAGACTGCAGACTATAACCAGACTGTGAGCTTTAACCTTACTTACTATGAAATATAAACTTTATCCTTTAGATAATGGAAAGCCATTAGAAAATGCACAACAAGGAAGTAATATCCAAACTAAATTTTATAATGATGCCACCTTAAGTAGACAGACTGGGTGAAAGGCAGTGGAGCATTAATCAGGTTAGTGCAGTAGATTACATGAGTTTCAATAATGGCATTGCATAAACAAGAAATAATATACACAAAGTAAGATATAGGAAGACGAATCCAAGATTTGTCAGTGGGTAGGTAGGGGGTGGTGAGCAAGAATTTTGAAGAACAAATAGTTGCAGGGAATAGTGTTGTCACTTACAGAGAACCTAAGAATAAATTGTAGGGAAAGGGAGGAATTTGGTATAAACTGTATTCTGAGGAGATGTAGCAAATACAAAATGCTTATAGAAGGAAAGAATGTATATGAGTTAAAAATAAAGATCTGGGAGTCACTTATATAGACAAGGTAAACCACAAGAATGACTGCCCAGCAAAAAGAACACACTGAGCAAGTAAAAAGAAAAAAGAACACAACACATTATAAAGGACTGAATGCTACAGATATTTAAGGGGCAAAAAGATAATACAACTAGAAAATTAACAGTAGCAGTATCTCAGAAGATAGGGAAGGAAGGAATTTCAAAAAGTGTTAAAATGAAAAGAGGTAAAAGGAGGTAAGATTTTAAGAACTGAAAAACCATAATATCCTTTAGAAAGTAACTATCACTGTATTTTTCTGACTATAAAATGTACCCCACCCCCAATTTGGGAGGAATAATGGTTGTTAATGCTGCTGTTGAGTTCTGTTTACATTTACATTAGTGAAATATTATGTTATTTGTTATTAAATGTTTTATATTTTTTGCTTCAAAAATTTTTTTTCCTATTTCCCTCTAAAACCTAGGTGTGTCTTATGGTTCGAAAAATGTGCTGCATTCAGTTTTCATCCCTCAAGAATTCCCTTTGTAATGTTAATTTTGCATTAGTGTAAATATGACCTGCACACCTACCCTTGCCCCTCAAGTTGGGGCAGGCCAAGAAGAGGAAAACATTAGGCATGGGGTGGAGCACAGGGAGAGAAAAGCTAAATGTGGCCTGAGATACATGTGTGGCTAGACCTCATTATGTCCATACAGCATCCCCTAAACCTATAAGGCTTTTAAAAGTCCTTGACATTTACTAATGCTGCTGATTAGCACCAGGTTAAGGAAACCTGGTTTGGGTTGCAACATTTAATTTCTATTCTTCAGACATTAAGACTCCTTATCTTGTGGCCCATAACCCAGTTTTCTAATTCACAAACTGAAACCAATAGTTGAATATTACATAAAAATGACCAGTTCTTAAAATGTCTCTGTTCATATTAAATTTTAATTAATAGAAAATTGAGACAATTTCTAAACTGAACCATCATGACAATTATCACGAAAACAAAAATTACACAAATACGAAGGGACAGTCATCTGGCTTTGATAAGTTATTCAAACCATTACTAAGTGTTATAAATTAAGTACTGAGCTTCAAAGTGTCAAAGGTAAAAAACAGTTATGAGGCTTCATGATTAAAAGTTAAAAGAAAAAGCCAAATATGGCCAAGTCTAGACCTGTATCTAGGCAGTAACATTCTAAAAGACTTCAAAAAAGAATTTATAATTAAGAGTTTTATTTAAACTAATGGAAATAATGTAATATAATCAGAAACTACAGTTCAACGTGCAGTATATCTAGTAATAATGGCATACCTTTTCTTTCTGTTTTCTGTGCAGGGACAGAAGATGTGAGTGTAGGCAGTTTTGATAAAGTAGATGCTCCATTAGCATCAAATGATTTCTTTGGCTGGTGATCAGACTGTAGCGTAAATTGACTAGAAGGAACAGTGCTTGGGGTAGCAGTTGGATGAACCACTGGTTTGATGGGGTGCTGTACTGGCGTAGAACTACTGTGAGTCTCTGCTCTTGGCAGTCTGTAGTCTCTGTCATTGTGTCTGCTTGTTTGAGACAAAATATTCTGTGGGAGCAAACTACTGGCATCACTGGAATGCTTGTCTTCCACTTTAGTTCACAGTTCGAAAAAAGAGATGTTGGAATGACAGAAGGGGGAAGAAAAAAGATTACGTTAGAATCCTGTCTTGAACATCAGCTAATTTAGCAACATACTAGTACTTTCAATAAAACTGCAAGCCTAGTTAGTGTCTGCAGTTTTATTAATAGCATATAAATATCTAAATACTGGAAGAATTTTAGCTCAACTATAAATATCTACACTCAGATTTCAAGTGGGCTAATACTTTCTGGGGATTCTTTAGAACCACACCATTGTTCAAACAAAACATTAAAAAAAAATCAGTATGTGGAGTTGTAACATTTTATTCAAATAATTTTAGTATTTTAAAAATTAAAAAGGTAAATGGTCCATTCTTTTAAAATATAGATCTTAGATTCTAATAATTAACTGAATTATCACAGTAATTCACCTGCTAAAGAATACTGACTTTATTAGCCTGATCTTTCTTGAATACTAAAATAACTAATCAGTGGGCTTTACAGTAGTTTGTACTAGGGCTTAAATGACCTCACTTTGGGAAGATCAAATTTATAATGAACTGCACTTTCAGTAAGCAAATGAATTGGTATTTTAATAATGCTAACAAATACTAAAATGAGTTATAAAATCAAGTTATAGATAATGCTATCTGATAATAGAAGTCCTACATCCACAGCATAGTAAAAAGAGAAATCTATTTGCTATTATCAGTTACTTTAAAGACAGATTCCCTTCCAATTTAAAGCCACAAAAAATATTTAAATTCAGAAAACTACTTTTGCATCACGAAAGAATACAAAAGAAAGAAAAATTCAACAATCATGGTAACAAAATTTATACTTATCAAAAAAATATCAAGCCTAAATTACAATAGTCTAATCAAGACTAAAGAATTAAAACAGTATGTTTTTATGTTTCCAAGTAGAGAAGTATGTTAAAATTCAAGCACATTCTATGTAAGGGTAGTATTACCAGTGGATGCCCTCGATGTTGAATACTGTTTTGCTATTTCCAATTCACATTCCTCCAAGTCTAGAGACCAAGACAGCACAAAAACGAAGTATACTGAAACTACAAGTCAGTTTTCAACTCATCAACGTGCAACTACATGTTACACCCAAACAAAAGGTACTGCCAAAAAATTTCAATCAGATCAAAACACAAGGTCTTGTGACTTAATGAAGTTCAGTGTTATAAATTACACTATTACCTTATCAGAAAAAGGAACAGACTGAGCTACCACAGCGTAACACATTTATCTGTTGTATATTATCAGTAAGCTATCAACTTGCACGCACTTAAAACTTAAAAAAGTTTTATTCTAGAGTTTTTTCCTAAAAAGACTACTACTACAACAGAAACTTTTAGGAACAGACATAACAGAAATAATACCATGCCAAATTCCCACCAATCCTACCACTTGATTACCTAGATCTTTTATTTCCTCAATCAAGAAAATTCCTTTTTAGTCTTGTATGAGTACAACAGCCAAAATACATGAAATACATGTATTCAGATGAAAATAAAGATGGCATTTCATCTAACAGTTGTAAGCTTTAGGGGGCAGGGGTAAACTGCAGCAGCATTACTGCAACAGCTTTCTATTACTCACAACTCTAAACAACAGTTAAAGCAGTGACTATCTGCATAGCCCCCACAACAAGGATGTTTAGCAGATGTCTGGAGACATTTTTGGTTATCACCACTGTGGAGAAGTAAGATGTGCTACTGGCATCTAGTATATACATAGAGGCCTGGTATGGAGCTCTACATCCTACAACACAAACAGGACAATATCCCACAATAAAGAATTGCCCAATTCCAAATGTCACCAGTGTTACTGTTGAGGAACCCCAAGTTAAGGTTTGTCTAACCACTGAGCCATCACTCTATGAAGCATATACACTAAAGATGACAAAAATAATCTAGTAGCAGTAACATCAAATTAAAAACTTTATCTATATAATATTCAGTGTCAAGTTGTAGATAACATTATTTGCTACACTGCAAAAAACCCCCAAACTTCTCCAAAATCTATTTCTCCAAACAACACATACACATATACTTCTACTAGCAGTTGGAAATGCAAAGCTTCAAGACTTACCCTACATGAATACTGATGTACAGGTCATATAGGAAAACTGTCAACATTTTTTTGAACTGACAAAGTTAAACACTTAAATGGCTTAGTGACTTTAGTAACCACACCACACTAAGTATAACTCAGTTACCCCCCTACCCAAAGGGCAACAATACAACCAAGGTCCTTTCTCAATCATCACTTAACACTCAAATAGTGTGATACATGACTACATTTCAACACAAACACAGATCCATTGACTCATCATTTGCACATCTAGAAACTTAACTAATGAAGTAATCTAGTCAGGTAAGTGAGCAAAGACAGGATTCACCACATTGTTTACAATAGAAAAAGGCTAAAAACCACGTACCCTTATTTTTCGGACTATAAGACATACTCCCTACCCTTCCCACCCCCCAAATCTGGGAGCAATAATTATTGTTAATGCTGTTTTTGAGTTCTGTTTACATTTACATTGGTGAAATATTATGTTATTAAATATTTTACCATATATTTTGCTTCAAAAAATTTTCCCCTATTTTCCTCCTCTAAAACCTAGGTGCATCTTATTGGTCCGAAAAATAAGGTAAATATCCACTGATAGAAAGTTGTTAATAAATGAGGGCACATCCAAAATTAGAATACTATGCAGTCAATGTAACAAACACAATTATAAAGTGACACGGAAACATTCATTTTTGATGGAAAAGACTTATGTACATATTTATATGCAGGCAGAAAAAAAAAAGTAATGTCCCCAAAATGTCTCTGGATCATGAGGTTAAAACAAATGATTTGATTTTCTTAAAAACAGTTTATTCAAAAGAGAAAAATATTTTTCACTTCCATCAGTATTTCTTTTAGATCTCGAATTACCACCTTCATTTACTCTACCCACGTAGGTTATTTTGGAAAGACTAAAATAGACACACTAGGCTTTCATCTTTTTCCTGTCTGGAAACCATCAGTCACTAAGTGGAGGGGCCTAGCCCAATAACTTAAAGTTATTCTATCCTGGCAGGGTGGGTCAGTTGGTTTGAGCATTGCCCCTGGTTGGGGTGTGCATGAGAGTCAACCAATCATGTTTCTCTCTCACATCTATGTTCCCCTCTCCCTCTCTCGCCCTCAAATCAATAAACAGATCCTCAGGTGAGGATCCGTTTAAAAAGTTATTCTTTTACACCTACTGGCCACTCACCAATATTCACCAACACCTCCCCACAACAATTTTGCTCAGGAGTCCCACAAGCTGGGTGGTGTATTTTTTTTAACCTAGAGAGGAAAGCCTTTATCTCATTTTTAATTGTTTGCTAAAAGGCACAGTTACTTACAATATTAAGTGAAATGGGACTAGATCCCAAGTCTTCAGTCTCAAAATACTGTATTATTAATTTCTTAACTTTAGTATTTTAAAATCATTGTTTTCTAAGAATTAAGTACAACTTCACTAATATAAAAAATTAAATGTTCTAAGGGATATATTGTAAACATTCAGTCCTATAGAACTATGCTGTTTCATCTTAAATAATTTTTCCCTTCAAAATACTAATATCCTCTGCTGAGACCACAGAGACCCCCTACTTTTGTTTTGAATTATAGGAGAAAGATTCAAATGCTTAAATCTAAGAACTCCTACAACACACCTTAAAATTCTTCTCAAAATTTCAAAATTTGAAGTTTCACAATTTGATAAAGGGCCTATGAACTCTCTGTGGCATTTAAATTTTATTCTAGATAAGGGAAACCATTGGAAACATATGCTTAGTAAAAGCTTCAAATTCAAATCAAATTTAACTTGAATTAAAAACAAATGGACAAAATCTGACCTCCAAAGAATATTAAGGTATACCCACAATATGCAAATGTTACACATATCTATGATCATGTTGAAATCAATTTCCAAATATAAGGATAAAAAATTTTTTTGCTGGTAACATAAAACACCAATAGGTACTCTGATGTCACTGTGTGTAGCTTTGATTCAAGTATTAGGTTGAAACCAAGGGAGTTTCAGAAGGGATTTCAATGTCCAGTTTAATAGTACACAGTTTGGGGTGTATTAAGCCATTAAGGATGGTAATGAATACATGTGTGTATTATTTCACTGTGCATACTTTCCCTTTTCAGGAAACGAAATGGCGGAGGTTAAGGGAACAAATCTAACATAAAAAATCGTTATCTGTTTCTATTTATTTTAGCTTACATACGTAAATGGTTATGCATTTAGATTTGTAGCATACATATATTAACTACAGGAATGAATCAAACATCATTACTTTTTAAAAAAAAAAAAAAAACTTACTTCCACTTGCAAATGCACTAGTGGCTGTTGCTTGCATCACCTCTCTTCTGTAATCCCTATCTTTTGGGAAGCTATTAACTGCCATCTTGTTTGCTTCTTTCTGTCTCTGTTCTCTAAAAATAAAAAATAAACCCATAACAATTATATTAGGTACAATGAGTCTACATGTAAATAACAGTTTTTGCAAAATGCTCAACAAAATGGTATATGCAAAATAAATGGCCACGGCCATAACATTTAACTGGTGTGGCAGAAGGGATGCAACAAACAGAACATTAATGTTTCTCACTTATGGCAATATTATACCAATTATTTATATGCCCTTAATCCTACAATCAAAACTCTGCAAAGTTAATTCTATCTGTATAAAGGATCTTATCCTTCAAGATTTACAAAGATTTCTATTATAAATTATAAGGAAGATACATAAATGTAGATTAATATAAAATTTTAAATTAAGTATACCAACTGTTCACAAAGCCCTTGTGGACAGTTGCTCACCTGTCCTGGTTTAAGGTAAAGAGAAATTATGGAAAACACAGGTATGGGTCAATTACTGCAATTATAAAAGAGAGTAAATACCACCATAAGAAACCTAAACTTATAATGTTTAATGTTCTAAGGTGTTAACCTATAGAATCAAAATTGAGAAGTAAGGTTCAATTAGATTAAGGGCAAATACCTTTCAAGCCACTCTTTTGGTTTTTCCCATTGTGAAACTTCTGTTCGACAGTTGTAGTAGTATTTTTTCCCAGAAGAGCTAATATGTTCAGACCAGTCATCTGCAGAATCATAAGGCTAAAAAACATTTTAAAAAATTAGAAAATGTTAATACTATTTAATGACTTGATATAAAATATCAAGAATGTCAATGGTTTTCAAAGTATACATACTACCTTGTAAGGGAAAACTTACAAGGTAAAGGTAACCTGATCTAGATGTAATTATCTACACATCTATCTTAGGTAACCTAAGTCTATGAAACCTTCAAAGATAACAATGGCCAACCATTACAAAAGTACCAAATTAAGCAGACGAATAAATAGTAGCTTATTAGGCAACAACAAGAAAAATATTAATTTTGCAGTATCTGGACTTTAGAAAAAAGCATTGCAAAACTCCCCATTATCATAATTTTAATTGCTGAAATCTGGTCACATTGGGAGGGGAGGTTAGAGAATTCACTCTCAACTAACTGATTTGATGGCATGAGAGAACATCAGTTCTCAACTTGTAAGGCACAACAGTAATCACACAGTATAACAGAGAATGACCTGCTGGTATTTACTGTTAGTGAAAAAAGGTACAGGATTTAAAAATGTAAACACAAAGCTAATTAAGGACTTTGAATTTGTTTCATCTTCAAATCCATGAGATGGGTCAAGTATGTACTAAGTTTCCATATAATATAATCAGCAGCATCAGTCATTTTCCTGTAACTAAAATTGGTGTATCTTTTACAAGTTACCAGATACAGTCTCTTGCAGTTATTTTATAGGCACTGTAAAATTAGAATGAAACTAGAAAAATCTGAAAGGCCTAGTTTTCACAGAACTGATTTCAAAAAGTGAAAGTTTTAAGTGCCTGAACTGGCTGCAGGAAATTTGGCAGAATCCCAAGTATACTTCAGATGAATTTCTTAGCTACTTTTTTCAAAATAGCTTTGAGATTAAAATGAAATAATGTTATACTTTGGTGCCCTATCCTTTTTCTGGGTTCACCACAGTGTAGAGTGACACAATTTTAAAGCTTTTTAGAAAAGGAACTTTTATGCCCTGTCTATACTCAGCTTTAATTTTACCAAGTAGGAAAACGCTGAAAGGACTTATGAGTTGTCCATAGGTCCCAAAACAAACTAGTGGTAGAAAAAGGACCAACACTGAGGTCTGCAAATTTCATTACTTCTACTAAATCAATATCAATTCTGGAAATGCCATAATTTCCAGGGTAATTGAAGAAATACTACAGATTCTGCTATACATTGATACTCAAAATAATAAAGCTATTGGAAATCAGTCCCATGCCTCCAAACCTTTAAAATCAGTGAAAAGTGTTAATGCTCAATCCCCCTAGATTCCAGAAAGAGCACATCAAGCTGCAGGAATTACAGAAGGCAAAATTCAAAAAATTCTTCTCAATCACCGACTGCTTCCTATACCTAAACTGTTATGCAAACTGAGCTCTTTCTTTTATGGATATATTTGGAAGATTTTGGTTTGTTTGGCAAGTGATTATACAGGATTACTGGTTTTTGGTCTGAGGCAGAATGAGGTTTGAGGCAAGAGGACAGGGGACATCAGAGTAAATAAGAGTAATCTAGTAAACTTGTCATTTAAACACTGAAAGTTTTCTAAATTAGGCTTGATGCAGTTGCCAACATACGGGTCCTGTCCAAAAGTACCTAGCCATGCACTATGAAAAATAGACCCATTTATTGCAGATACAGGAAACACTGTACACAGGACAATGATACCTCAGTCCCCTTCAGGTAGGCACCTTTGGGGCCTCACACAGCTTGTCTTCCACTGTTCAAAATACTCCGCAAAATCCTCTGTTGGGATCACCACAAGCTGCCCTATTGTATGTTCCTGAATCTCATCAATAGACTGAAATCTCTTCCCTTTAAAAGATGATTTTAGTTTTGGGGAAAGCCAGAAGTCACAGAGCACCAAATCTGGGCTGTAGAAGGGGAGTTAAGTCACTTGGGTGATTTGAAGTTTCACAAAAAGAAAAAAAAAAAGGAAGGCTGCACAAGATGTGATACATGAGCAGGCACCTTGTTGTGATGAAGCTGCCAATCATCAGCTGTCTAGAGTTGCAGCCGTTTTTATCGTGTTGCACCTCTCAACTGAGGAACACTGAGGTAGTCCTTAATTTTTAATTGTTTGGTCTGGAGGGGTGTACTCATAATGGACAATACCTTCCCAATCAAAACCATAGTTAACACAGTCTTGAACTTGTTACAACTTTACCGTGCCTTCTTCAGGCATGGAGAACCAGGCAACCTCCATCAGGACAACTGGGCCTTCGTTGCCTGATCATACTTGTAGCTGTAAGACCCACAATTCATCTCCAGTTATGACTTTCTTGAGGAAATCTGGTTCATCGGTAGCTGTTTGAATCAAGTCATTAGCAACCTGCAGGACAATGTTCCTTCTGATCTGAAGCCACAGAATGAATTTTGCCACAATACATTTCATGCCAAGATCCTGCGATAAAATCTTGGACACAGTAGTTTTTGGAATCCCCAGATCAACTTCTAGTTCTTGCATTGTCAGTCACCAAACTTTGTTGATTGCAGCCCAAACACGGTCACCATTCTCAGGTGTTCTGCCTGTCCCAGGCCTTCTAGAACATGGATCCCTCTGAACAGATTCTTAACCATCTTTGAAGCATTTGTGCCACACTTTATTTGCACTGCACTCATTGCATTGTCCCCAAAAGCTTTCTGAATTATCTGAATAGTTTCCACAGAGGAATGTTCAAGCTTAATGCAAAATTTGATGCAGATTCATTCCTCTCTTTACTCAGTCACTTTGAACGTGATGGCCACATGGTACATATGCTCACTCAACCACGACTACTGCCCCCCTCACTGACTAGTATAGCTAAAATTGTCATTGTTCACCCTTGCACATTCAGTCCACTCTCCTTGGCTGTCAGGTTACATTGATATTGTGCAAAACCACTCTCATTATATTAACAATGGCTGGACTTTTTCTGGACAGACCCCATATGCTCTAAAGCAGTAGTTTTTTAAGTGTTATCCAGGAACCCTTGAGGGACTCCCAGATCATTTCACAAGATAAAAACTATTTCATAATAAAATCATGATGATTGTTTTTCTCATTCTTTTGTAAGAACAATGTTTTCACAGAGGCTATACAGATGTGAGATCACAAAAATTTGAATGCAGAGCAGATATGAGGTTCTAGTATCTTCTATTAAGACAGGCATGAAGGAGATATTTGATGTCTATTTTTGTTTTAGAAATATTTCTCACAGAAACATTACATTACCAGTGTATACATTTATAACTGACAATATGAATGTTTCAAATTTATTAGTGTTAATTTTTAATATGGGAAATATAATAGAGTTCACATAAACAAAAGCTCTCACTCAACGTTCATGAATGTCAAGAGGTCCTGAGACTGAAAGTTTAAAAAAGGCTGCTCTAAAGACTAGCACTGAACAGTTACTGAGCCACTCATCTGCTCTCCTTCAATTCAAAATGCCTTTAGTACTTGAAGGTTGCTTTCTCTTCTTTAAAAAAAAAAAATAAAAATAAAAGTATCCCCCTTTCTCCTCTCTCTGAAATACATCCTACTACTACTTTCCAAGTTAAACTATGGACAAGAAAGTTAATCCTGGAATTACTTTATGAATTGTTAATAAAGAATAGTTCATAAAACAACAACACTGAGATGGCACTCACTGTAACAAAGAATTTCATGGAATAAATTTCTATTTTTTTAATTAAGGAGAATATCTTAAAGCAAGATTGGCTACAAGAAATAGATCTTGAGAGCCCCAAACTTAAAGCTCCAAAACATGCAGATATTTGATAACAAAAAGATTTGGAAGATAATTTTGATTTCTCAACAAATCACAATTGGTGATAAAAATACTTAGAAGGGAAGAGACATAATGACAATTATGTCTTTATACAGGAATTAAACAATTTTTCTAAATAAAGAAATATAGAGGCTTTTTAAAATAGCTACCAATATGCATAATTTATCTAAAAACAGTTTATGTGGTATCTGTAAATCCTATCATGATTTAGATTAGGAAGCAGGAGGCATTCAACGAGCTTTTCCTAAATATTCACCAAGGGCTGGGGAGGCTGTGTGCTAAACACACCACAGTAAATGTTCATCACAGGACTTGGCAAGAAACTACATATGAATATCTTGATCTAACACTAAAAAATAAGATAATTTCAAGTTAACTTTCAAAAGTTAATTTAATAAATATAAATCACCATACAACCAAATGTCTACGTAGTAATCTAAATAATATTGTTACTGATTTCTTAGATGTAAAACTTGAAAACCTCAGAGGATAAAAACATTTTTTAAAAAACCTATTCCTTACTTTAATTCAGGTTAAAATAATGTTCATCTGTTCATTTATTTCATTACAAAAATATTAGATGAAAGGTAATTTTGTTTTACTCACTACTCCAAAACTTCCATTAGAAGAGATTTTTATGACAACGAAAATCAGTCTTTATGTAACCTTCAGAAATGTTCAAAAGTCCACTTCTCAGTAAGATTAAATTTGTAGTTTGTAGCAGATGTATGTGTCATAACCACTGAGTATACTATAATGTAAAAGACCACTATATGGACATTAATCACATACCTATTGTTGAAATCTACAGTAAGGGGGAACCCTGATTCTGAAAACACATAACATTAAATTCATTCTGGTAACATTCTCCAGTTTCTACTCATATAACGAAATTCCCTGACCCTTTATGATTTGGATCTTTCAAGCCTATCTGATGCCAACTGTTTATTCTTTCTGATTTCACTACATTAACTCATTTCTTAAAAATCAAAATAATCAGAATTTTCTTCCCAAATAAGGATTTCTAACCAAAACAATGTCTACATAGCCTGCTTGTGTCCTAAACAACAAATATCAAATCTGATTTATCAATGATAAATGGAACTCTAGCATTACCTTGTAAATTAATGAGGCCATTTTCCACCAAAAAAAAGTCATTTGTTTTAAAATCCTGTGTATGTCTCATTGAAAATGACTTATCACAAGCAGTTCAATGATAGCACCTGTGAAGATTTATCAAGCTATTGTCCCTGTCTTAATACTACCCTTCTAAATTCTGTTCTGTGATGCTAGGGCTTGAATAATGCAAATTATATTCTGTTTAGCCAGTTGACCTCCTGCTATTCTGCCAATAGTGGGCATTAGAGGAAAACTTTGAAAGGCAGGAGAAATGAGAAGCTAAGCAGTCAGGTTCCAGTTTCCAGCTCTCTGTTATATGCCCCAAACCAGAACTAGCTTCACCACACCACTTAGAGAAAGTTACCATCACCAGCTTGGCAGGGCCCCTCCTCCTTTAATCTCAATCAGTTCTGATAACCCCAAACTCTTTCTATTGTTCCTCAGCCCTAAGAGGTAATAACCATGTGTGTTCCCTCAGTTTTCCTCTTTTTTTGTTCTCAGTACCTGCAATACTGTATATGAAATTGTGTTATTAAATTATGTGTTAAAACTACTATGACTGTTTTCCCAACCACACCCTGATTAAACACTATATTTAAGCCTATGCTAACATTTATTTTTAGGAATTATCACTAATGTCTCAATTTTCTATGGAAATGTACAAACCACACTATTTATTTTTGACATTCAAAACTCTAGTCTACTTTATTCTTTTTTAAGTACTCTTTTTTTTTAATCATTGTTCAAATACAGTTTTCTCCTTTTTCCTCCCCCTCCTGTTTACTCCCAATCCAGTCCCCCCTCCCACCCTCACACTTCCCTCCCATTACCACCCTCCCCTTAGTTTATGACCATGTGTCCTTTAAGTTGTTCCTGTGAACCCTTCCACTGTCCCCTAAATTCCCTCTTCTCTCCCCTCTGGTCACCGTCAGCCTGTCCTCTATTCAGTGTCTTTGGTTATATTTGCTTGCTTCTTTGTTTTGTTATTAGGTTCCTGTTAAAGGTGAGATCATATGGTATTTGTCTTTCACTGACTGGCTTGTTTAGCTAAGCATAATGTTTTCCAGCTCCATCCACGCTGTTGCAAAGGGTAGGAGCTCCTTCTTTCTTTCTGCTGCATAGAATTCCATTGTGTAAATGTACCCTAGTTTTTGATCCATTCGTTTTACTGATGGGCATCTTGGTTGCTTCCAGCATCTAGCTATTGTAAATTGTGCTACTATGAACATTGGGATGCATAGGTTCTTTTGAATTGGTGCTTTAGTGTTCTTAGGATATAGTCCTAGCAGTGGAATTGCTGGATCAAAAGGCCAAACCACACTATTTCAACAAGAGACAAATAATAAAACAAGAGTCTTTCAATGCCAGTTAGATATGATGATCGCCCAAATATCCAAGACAAAAATCTATTGGATTCAACCTTACTTCTATAGTCTTCTTAGTCATTCCTTCCTATGATGTATTTTCCATACAGCTGTTATGCTTTTAAAAAATTGATTTTAGAGAGAGAGAAAGGAAAAGAGAAACGTTAATTTGTTATTCCACTTATTTTATGCATTCATTGGTTGATTCTTTTATGTGCCCTGCCTGGTGATTGAACCCTTGGCATATTGAGACCCCTCTAACCCAACTGAACTACCCAGCCTGGGCTGTTTTAAACTGCAAATATGTTACTTTGCTGACAAAATCATTAAGTCCTCCACTGCCTTTACAATAAAATTCATATTCCTTGGAAGGATATATAATGTGAACTGTGCTTATTCTGCCACATCATCAAAAATCCTGTAGTTCTCCAAACATGCTATACTATTTCACATGTCTATGTCTTTGTAGGTGCCCATTCCTTTGCATGTTACACAACAATTCCAGGCCTCTTAACCGGCTAAGTTATATTCAATCTGTTGTACCTAAATTACATTCAACCTGTTGGTAGCACTACATATAACTTTAGTTCCTTCCTCATTTAAGCTGGGATTCCATCCCCATCTTCAGTGCTCCCAAATCAATTTTAACATGCACTATTTTAATTATTTATTTTTAGTCTCTACCACATGCCCAAAAGTTCCTTTAAGATGAGCCACATTTTCTTAGTTCTGTGTATTTACAACCTAGCACATGCTTAGCAAATAGAAACCTTATTAAATTTTTACTGAAGAAATGTATCAGGATAGGGACTTTTATATAACTAGTGTCTAACAATATATATCATACATGGTAGACCCTCAATAAACATATAAGAAGTTTATATATTATGGAAAGAGCAGCTCAAGTTAACCACTTTACAGAAGTTTCACAAACTGAGTTGAGGCTCTTTGTATCTCAGATATCTCAATGGTAAAATTTTGCCCTGTATAGGAATGCTGACAAAATAATACCATGATGATGTCTTCACACTATCCTCAATTACAGTAAGGTTAGCTCAGTAGTTCCAAATACATGAAGAAAACATTAACTTAGATTAAAACAAATATTTTAAAGATTTAAATTTTGAAGACTTGGTGTGAGGGTTTTTGGGGGGCAATAAATTTTAAAAAGTTGGGTGTCTTTATATACTTACTGCATCTGAAGTTTTGCTTGGATTATTGCTTGGATTAGAAGAATGTGAATTTGAGCTATGAAGACCACTGTGGTTGTGTGAATTTTCTTGTGGAGAGTAACTGGTCCTTAAAAAGATAAAAAGTAAAGTAAATTGTAAGTTTTATTTAATGTTTACCTTATATTGGTTTTATCACATATCTACATAAATCCCTAAATCATCATTTTACATAAGCATGAGGAATACATATTCATACTTATTAATACATAAGTATTCATGAGCCTAATAAAGATGTGGTTAAATGAGTACATATAGTAAATAGCTAATATCTTACAGAACAATGTTATGTATAATTAGATGAGCAAAACATCATCCATATCATTTCTAGCAACTTGCAGGGTTTTTTAAAAATAAAAGTTTTATTAGGGAAAGACAGAAACACAACATATGTAGAGAAAAAGGCACAAAAATCCAATTGATAACAGACCTAAAATTCAACAATTATCCAATATGTTTTTGCAATTATTTTTCAGTTTTTTTAATAGTTTCACCAATTTTTCAACTAAAACAGTATCAAGTTTTCAAAAAGTTATGTCTCATGGAAGGTATGTGCTTTCAAGATGATAAAAATGTCATCACATTTTCTAATAACAGGACCAACTCTACCTAAAAAATGCCGAAATGTAACTCACTCATATGTTTTATGGGTAATCTATACATCAGAGAGATCACCATGGATGGTAGCGTTTATTGTCTTAAGAAAAGCCAAAGTATAAAAATCCAGGCTTGCAAAAACATTGATAAACAATACAAAAACATTCAGAAGTCTAATTATATTTTAATTCATTCCACATGTTTATTCTTCAGTATCAAGGTAACAGAATTCAACTGTTTGTTAAATCCGAGCTGGCAATAGTATGGAGGCTATACTATAATGAACATAAAGTGGAAGAAGGAAGAACAATTTAAATGGTCCAGAAATTAGTTAGCAATCAGAACCAGTTTTATGAGTATAAATGAGTAAGAACTCCTTTAAGTATTTTAATCAACAAAAAACCCTTAAAAGGATAAAAAAGGTTAACTGAGACCTACAGAAATTGATTATAATTAAGGTTTTAGATATCTCTCTCCCTTATCCTCTCTCTAAAAATAAATAAATAAAATTAAAAAAAATAAGCTTAGTAGGGAGAACAGTTGACATAGCAGGCTTAAGACTGCTATGCTCAGAAAGGCTTGCTTGTACAACATGCCCTTGGCTGGCATGTGGGAACCTAGATTTTAAGAGTGTTCCCACAAAGTAACTATAACCATTGCTCAATGTACCAATATAATTTATTTCGAACACCTGCTTGCCCACTGAGACTCCAGACTTCTGGTATAGGCTAGGCAGAAGTGCCTACATAATAAGCTAAACCCAATAAAAGCCTTTGGTACTAAATTTCTAATAAGCTTCCCTGGTACACATCATTTTACAAATGTTGTCACAATTGATGGCTAGAGGAATGAAGTATGTCCTGTGTAACTCTACTGGGAGAAGATTCTCAGAAGCTTGAATCTGGTTTCCTCTAGATTTTGCCCCACATACCCTTTTTCTTTAATTATGCTTTGTATCCTTTCACAGTTATAAAACATAACCATGATAATGACTATATACTGGGTCCTATGAGTCCTCTTAGACACTCGCCAAACCCTGGGGTGGTCAGAGGACCCCAGCACACTCACTTACAAAGAAAAACTAATACTCCAAGTCTTAAAGGAAACTTCAGACCTATGTGGAAATTTGTACTTTTCAGATGTAACTCATACATTTTTATTACATAGGTGAATAAAAAAAGAACTAGTAATATGGAACACTAGAATATCATATTTATTTAATATCAGTAGAGTTGAGGTTGCCACAAAAATGTTCATAAATATGTCAGCAATAATGAAAGAAAAAAGGCCCATCTTACTGACTTAAATGAACCCCAGAGTGATCCATTTAGAAGCCTGCGTTAGATTCCCCATTTGCTTGCATACATTCTTGAGTAAACGTTCTATGAAATAACTTAAATCTATGAAGTAAAAGTACCACATTATCAATTTGTTAAAAGGCATAATAGATACTCTATAAACATGAGGTATGTTTAGAACAAGGTTCTTTCAAGATGTTAAGGTCCAGGAATTCACTCCATTTAGTGTTATGAAAATTTATAACAACTGAACAAGTTAAATTGACCCAATTAAGATCTCACCTCTGAAGAAATGGTATGTGTTTCACCAGCCTAACAGACATTCACTAGACAGTTTTTAGCTTTAGTATATGTGTTTTCAGAGGGGCATACTATAATAACAAATCAAAAAACATTCAGGCATCAAGGCACACTATACTAATACTTTAGTCAAGAGAAAACTGAATCAATGTTCAGAGGGAAATCATTTTCAGAGACAGAAGCTTTCTGAATAGAGACTATAGATTCTGCATTCCATGAAATAGATTTATCTAAACCCTTAGCAAAGCTAACACTGAAGCTTTAAAAAGGACCAAAATTAAGATACAGATATTGTTAGTAAAAAAGAATAAAGTAACATCTTGAAACAGATGCCAAAACTAAGTTTTATAGAAAGTATGCTATGAAAACAGGCAACAGAACTTTGTCTCTAGATTCCAATTAAATGAATGTGCTTACGAACTAAAGGCAGTCAGATCTGCACCTGAATAACATGCCTTCAATTAGCTAAGCAAAGCTAATTCTCTATAATAAAGCTACAATTTATACTATTTTCCAGAGCATTTTTGAGATATTTTACCTGAGCTTTTAATTTCCCATGTAGTTCTCTCTAAACTGAAGGAATGCACAAGCAAAGTGATTATGCCAATCCTCCCCTCGGATAGAGTAATGATGATGGTAGTTATGATCTTCCAGAGCCATACCTATAAAGTGCTACAACACAAATTCTTTGAAATTTCCTGTTTTATCTTAAAACTCACACAATGTTTTGCATTCTACCCCCTGATGATTTTGTGTTCCAGGATAAAAACACAAGTGTTTTAAAGTAAGCAGCATTAAATATAATATAAAGACTAAGGCTGAGAGAAACAGTAAGTGGTTGGTAGAATAGAGCCACGCATAAAAAACTCCAACTTGGAATTTTAATACTTAGATCCGGAAGTGCACAAATGAAGATAATATATATATATATATGCAGGAAGAGAGTCTCATGGAAGCTGTTTGACCCAATAAAGTAACAGAAGCAAAGCTGTTCATATGGTCCAGTACCCTTTATGCTCTCTGTACATTATACAAAGAAAAAAGAAGCCTTTTACTTTATTTTTCATAATTTTTAAAAAACAGATCCTCACCTGGCAATGTTTATTGATGGGGGGTGGGGGGGAGAGGGAAGGAGAGAGACAGACAGACACATTAACTGGCTGCTTCCCATACATGCCCCAACCAGGGATTGAACCCATACTCTAGCCTGACTAGGAATCAAACCTGCAAACCTTCTGGTGTACAGGACAATGCTCCAGTCACCTGAGTCACCCAACCAAGGCAAGGCCAGTACTTTAAAGAAAAAGAAAATATCTTGAGAAAAGTAGTATTTGCTTATAAGTGTAATAAAACTGGTTTTAATCGATACACATTTAAACCAACCTTAAGAAATTACAGTTAGGACTGCTTAAGCAAGTCGTAGAGGCTTCCAAAAAGGAATACTATGATCTATTCCCTGACAGGATTTTTAATATTTAAAAGACAGAGTAATTCCTACTTGGCATCCTGTAAACTTCAGAAGCTGGATCATGAAGTTAAGAAGGATATAACCCACAGTTTGAGTAAATGGAGCCCTGGGTGAGTACCCTGGGAAATTGGGGGAAGGGGGGTGTAGTGAAACATGAAACACACCTGACTCAGCAAAAATGGGAATTAATCGATTAGATTTCCCTTCCATTTAGAAAAAGGATCTTGGAAAAGAGAGGGAAAGTAAAAGGTGTACACAATTTTAAGTGATCAAACAATGCTAGGAAATACAACCACAAGCTTTTTGAAAGGTGAAACAATAGTTTTCATTCTCCTGGGGGTAAAATATTATAGCATTTGAGTAACTGTTCTTACTAAAAACATGACATCAAATCAGAATTTACTACCAGATCAACAGACTTAGAAATTAATCAGAAATTAGAAATTAAGTCTTGAATACCACTCACTCCTACCTGGTGACTCACTGTGAACCTACCTCATATCTTGAGTCCCACCAGATCCAATTTCAGTGACTGAGTCTTAACAGGCAGCCTGCAGACAGAGGCAGATCTCAAGATGCCTGGAACTTTTGCTGATCTGCCTCCGGGACCTGTGCTAGTAAAGCCGGCCTTGGTGCACAGTGTGGTCCTTCCCACACGCATCAGAAAGGCAGCCACAAATTGTGATCACTTGTAGCTCCAAACAGGTTACCCAGGGACAGTCACAAGCAGCATCTGACATAGCCCTGCACCAGACTACCTCTCAAGTGGCCCAGAACCAACACAACTAGTGGCCAGTTTCAGACAACATCAGAGCAGGATCCAGTTAAGTTTCACAAACTGCATATCCACAGGGAGATCACAGCAGGCAACCAAATCCTGATGAGGCAAATTCTGCTCCATGTGATCAGCACCTGCATAACACCTTGCACATTGTGTTGTGAGAACATAGTCGGCCAAAACTGAGGGTCAATCCCACACACAAATGGGCCAATAGCAAACAAGACTCAATTACAATAGGAGGAGTCACATAACCCATACAAAGGACTTTCCTGGAGCACTCAGCTCAAGAGATCAAGGAGACTGCAACACTGAACCCACAGGACACCTACTATGTAAGGCCACCCCACTAAAATTGGGAGTCATAGCAGATCTACCTAATATATACAAACAACACAAAGAGGCAACCAAAATGGGGAGAGAAATCCCAAATGAAAGAACAGGAGAAATCTCCAGAAAAAAAGCTAAATGAAATGGAGATAAGCAATTTATCATAGTGTTGAAGATAATGGTTGTAAGAATGCTCAACAGAATGAAAAAGGACATAGAAAGCATGAAAAACGACCAGTCATAAACGAAGATAAAAATATCTGAAATGACAAATCCACTGGAAGGAATAAACAGGATGGATAAAGCAGAGGATCAAATCAGCAATTTGGAAGACAAGGTAGGAAACAAACACCCCACCATAGCAGCAATAAGAAAAAAGAACTTTAAAAAATGTGGATAGCTTAAGGAACCTTTAGGACAACATGAAGCATAGCAACATCCTCATCATAAAGGTGCCAGAAGGAGAAGAGAGAGAGCAAGGGATCAAGAACCTATGTGAAGAAAAAATAACCACAACTTCTCTAACCTGGCCAAAGGGAAAAGACACACAAGTCAGGACACTCAAGTGCAGAGTTCCAAACAAGACAACAAAACTGAAGAGATGCACACCAGGGCACATCATAATTAAAATGGCAAAGGTTAAAGACAAAGAGAAAACCTTAAAAGCAGCAAGAGAAAAGCAGTTAGTTACCTACAAGGGAACTCCCATAAGACTGTCATCTGATTTCTCAACAGAAATACTTCAGGCCAGAAGGGATTGCCACGAAATATTCAAAGTGATAAAAAGCAAAAACCTACAACAAAGAATATTTTAACCAGCGTGGCT